>NC_035443.2:125450765-126080765 GCF_002127325.2 Helianthus annuus | reverse complement strand
AACCCTAGCCGACAAACAAAGAAACCGCAAACCAGATTTGGAAATAGACGTAAGAACCTCTAATCTCTAATCTGATCTTGAAGAATCACGCTTGAGAACCTAGGGTTTCGAGAAGGAGAATGTCGCCATAGCTAGAGAGAGAATTAGGGTTTCGAGAAGGAGAATCTGCTTCGAGTTCTTGAGTTTAAGTTTATTCACACTCAGGGACTATTTGCGTCAAAATGCGAAAGTCTGCTGATTCACGTAGTATTGCACATTCTGGAACTTGATCATAAGTTAAATATGCCCTAAATATCCTTCACATGGCTTAGAAATAGGCTTTAAGGTGTTTGGTGCGCAAAAATAAACTTTCTTGATCAATAGGGACTAAAAGCGTCAAAAAGTGCATAAGTTTGCATTTTCGCGCATAACTTACGTTCTGAATATATCCGGACTTCCAAAAATTTATGTAAACACTAAAATATTTTATTTTAGTGATTGGCATGATAAAATTCCATTCATCGCGTAATTTGGATCGTTTTTCGCATTCGTTCGTGTTTCGTCATAATTAACCAAACAACGCGATCGTACGACCAAACGAACCGACATCCGAGATATTTTTGAGCATGTTTCATGTCCCTTATGTTTAGGCATCATTGTAGAGCCTTGAAAATGGCTTAACAGGCCTTAAACGCATCAAAAAGAGGCCTTAGAAGCATGCAGGGACCATTTCTGTAAATTCTGAAACTTGTTTGTTGGAGCAGAAGCTCAGGCGGCCCGCGTAAGATTCTCCTTTACTCTTACGCGGCCCGCGTGAAAGTATCAGACCTGCAAAACAGCTTTGTTTAATCAGCAGCTGGGTTTCTATGGGTTGCAACTGGTTTCTAATCATTCTATGGGCTAATTTTGATGGTTTTTGAGTACCACTAGTATTACAAAACCGTGTGCCCACTTGGACGGCCTAGATCGAAGCATGTTTATCAAGAAACGATCCTAACGGTCTTGGTTTTCCTATAAATACCCAACCCCCATTTGCTCCCAACTCACACTTTGATCAGATTTTTCCCTAAGTTGAAGGATAAACCTTCATACCTGGGAATTATTAGATCAAAACCTCCATTCTTGGACCCGTTGTAAGTCTTCTTTCGTTCTTTTACGCGTTTTAGCATGAAAGTCAAACTTTGTTTAACTTTCTGCATTGACCAGTTTATGGTCAACACGAAGTTCGTTTGAACTTCATAACATGAGCGTAATCACGATGGTTTTAGTCTCTTATGACTATACCTACTGATTACCACGTTATCCAGGCATAGTGACGAGTAGTAGTTTCGGCCAAAATGCGTATTCTTGCGTATTTTGTAACCAAACTACCTTTAGGTATCAAAACCATTTGTTTTGATACCAAACCAATTTTCTAAATTCGTTAAACACTTTGATCAGATTTTTCCCTAAGTTGAAGGATAAACCTTCATACCTGGGAATTATTAGATCAAAACCTCCATTCTTGGACCCGTTGTAAGTCTTCTTTCGTTCTTTTACGCGTTTTAGCATTAAAGTCAAACTTTGTTTGACTTTCTGCATTGACCAGTTTATGGTCAAAACGAAGTTTGTTTGAACTTCATAACGTGAGCGTAATCACGATGGTTTTAGTCTCTTATGACTATACCTACTGATTACCACGTTATCTAGGCATAGTGACGAGTCGTAGTTTCGGCCAAAATGCGTATTCTTGCGTATTTTGTAACCAAACTACTTTTAGGTATCAAAACCGTTTGTTTTGATACCAAACCTATTTTCTAAATTCGTTAAACATGTTTTAACATGTTTAACTCGTCACTTCAGGTTTAGTCGTAAGGTAAGCGATCTAATCAATCGCTTAGACTTACGAACCCGACCTGTTTGGTCGATCATTAGGATCTGACCAAACATATAATGTGACCATAGTTTTATATGGAATAACCTTCCGAGGTTATACCTTATGGTCACTTCGTTTAGTTAGTTGTATGATAGGTAGTTTATATGCCTTAGGAAAATGACCAAAATACCCTTTTTTCGCATAATTTCATTTTAAGCATATGTGACACATATTTTGACATCTAAACTGATTATATAACATAATTAGATATGTTAAGGCATATAATACTTATCATAGGACTAGTTAGGCGACTCGAACGCGTGTTTGCGCGAACGATGCATTAAAGTGACATAAGCTACCTTAACGGATCGTAATGGGTCGTAAGCACTTAGGATAGGTTTCATTTTAGAATATAGGTTTTGTTAAACCATGACGCATGAGTTCCAATACTCATTTGGTTTACAAGACCTCATTCTACCCGATCTTCCGATTAGGTGTCAATTCCCTAATATAGTGTCTGTTACCCAAGGAACCGCTTCAACACTTGAACTCTTGATCTTTTGAGCTTTGTTATACCCTTTGAACCGGGACTATATGCAACCCCAGGCGAGTACATGGTCCCCTCTTTTACTGTTTTCAAATGTTTTGGGGTGATTCATATGTGCAATCGATTTGTTTTCAAAATGTATGGCATACATATGTTCACTAAGTGCTTTTATGTGTATTATTCCGATTATGCAAACGTTATGTTTTATCCTTAAGTGATCTACTTATCTTCATAGTTAGATTCATGTAGGATATTTGAAGTACAGACTTAGATCTTCCTATCTTCATAGTGAGATTTTTAAGAAGTACTTTGCAGACTCAGATGGTTGGTTTTTGTGTAGATTGTCGGTGATTTAGATAACGAAACTAGATAATACAATAAGCACATGGTGGATACGCCGCCGAAGATTTGACCGACAAAAAGGTAACTTCCGATTGTAAATCTTAACGGTTTAAGTTCTATTAGATTTCTAAACCTCTGTTAGATACTTAATCAGCGATATATGTTGGTTTCTCCAGCAAATAACTTGTTTATAGACATCAAATCTGATATTAGGTTTCAATCATCTTCAACCTCTCATATGTTATGTATAGTTGATATATAACTTATGTATTGCATGTTATGGACATTGTCGAATTAATGTTTAGAATATAATGAGGATAATATATGAAAAAGTTGTAATCAAACATAAATACGGATGAAAACATATGATTCTGTTATAAAATTTTTTTTATTTTTGGGGTTCCTTCTCAAAAAGTACTTATTAACTTATATAAGTCATAATTGAGAAGTTACAAATACTAACTTATCAAAAACAACTTCTCAACACACAAAAATAACTTAAATAAGCTAACCCAAACACTATAAAGACAACTTATTAAATTTTATAAGTCAATAAGTAATAAGTTGCTCCAAAATAACCTAACCCATGTAGGATTACGCAAAAAGAGTTATTTTACGAATATATATATATATATATATATATGACAAAGATCCGTTAGGAACCACCTTTTATTGCGAGAACCGCGAGAACCAATGTGAACACAACCAAAAATGCCTAAAAATAGCTAAAAAACACACAAAAAAAAAATTAATATTTTTTATAAGAAAATCGCTACTTTTAGTAGCCAAAAAAAAAAATTTTTTTGCCTACTAAAAGTAGCGATTTTAACATAAAAAATATTAAAAAAAATTTAGTTTTTTTTATTATTTTTTTTAGGTTTTTTGGGGGTTTAGTTTTTAGCATTTTAGCTTGGGGGGGGGGTGGGGGTGGGGTGGGGGGGTTAATTTTTTTTTAGTTTTTTTGGGGGTTTTAGTTTTTAGCATTTAGCTTGGGGGGGGGGGTTAGGTTTTTTTTTGGGGGGGGGGGGGTAGGTTTTTTTAGCTATTTTAGGTTGTGTTCACATTGGTTCTTGCGGTTCTCGCAATAAGGGTGGTTCTCGCATGAACCTTACCCTATATATATATATATATATATACTCATTTATTGAAACGGTATATAGAAGAGATCTATTGCACATTATGAATTAGGAATAATATTCTCATGACATAAGATTACATTTTAACACATTGTGTATTAGCCTTAATACTAACAGTTAATATTAAATGTTATATATCACAGGTATACAAAAATGATTACGTCCTGCCTGTCTCTATTACAAGACCCTAAATCATTGAAACGGGTATGCTGTAATGCCTACAATAAGTAAATGTAAACTTTATTATGTAAACTGAAATTAGTGAATATAACTAAAGGCATTATCAATTGAGTTTGTAAAGCTTGTGGGAGGAGATTATTGGAACCAGACAAAGGTAACGATAAATCATGAAAGTGGAATAAGTTGTACAGCATGGCTGAGAAGTGTAAGTGGTGAACGTGTTGTCACTGACGGATGGGTAAGTATCGTAAAAGGTCTTAAATTGACAAAGAACACCTAATTGGTTTTGAGGATAATCAAAGAAAAATGTCTACAAATACATTGTTTCATTGAAAATGTTTGTGATGAATCGTTCTTGACAGTCAACCGTTACGGAGATTTAAAGATCATAGTAAGTATAGTTATATGTTAGTAGGAATTTGTTTTTTGTTATACTTGTCAGCAAATGGTATAAATGAATATATGTTTATAAAATATTACACGACTTTTCAGGTCATTCCAGAAGCTTATGTGAACAAATTTTACTGTTACTGCCCAGTGATAGATTCTTATAACATATACGCAGCAGGTCAGTGTTGGAAAGTTGAGACTGAAAAAATAAATGCATGCTACGTTTTTGCTAAAGGGTGTCCGGAGATGTTTGAATATATTGACATAGAAGACGGTGATATACTGATGTTGATGAAAACAGACAGCGAATCGTTTGACTTGACACTTTATCGTAGCGGAGTTGAGGTTGTTTTTAGTAAGAAGAAGACAACTAAAGACAACTCAGTTGTTGAAATACCTAAACACACAAACTATGAACACTTCAACTCTGTAAGTAATTTAAAGTAAGTTAAAATGGTTTGTTAGTCAATACGACTTATTTACGGATGTTATCGTATAACAGATCTTCACTGATCAAGAAGACTCAATCGACCAATTGATTACTGGGGTAATGAGTTTAAATATTTTTACAATACAATATATTGATCCTCAGATGTTAATGAATTTTAAAAATCTTGGATGCAGATAAATGAAACTAATGAGAAACATGAACTGAATAAGAAAAGTGTTGGAAAAGAAAAGTTGAAGTCTGAAAGAAAGACTTTTGTAAGTGAAGGAAATAACAACCAGACAAAAGAAGATGTAAGTCTTTGAAACATAATAACGGATAAGTTATTTGTTCATATTATTATACATACTTAGTTGACGATTGTAGTTTAATTTGCTTTAATGTTACGGGCTGTAATAACAGGTTAAAAAGAAAGGTAAATAGATTGCATCCAATTCTACATCTGAAGAACCTAAACAACTGATATGATGTACAACTTATGATCATTCTACCATGTCAGCAACTGGACAACAAACACGTGATCGTTTGGTAAGTTAAGCATAAGTTAAGAAAATATTCCAATAAATATTTCTTAAACATTAACACATATATATATATATATATATATTGAAAGGTAATGCATGTTTGTAATGATAAGGTTAACAAAAACGGGGAAAGAAGTGTGATGGCGTTGAAGGTAAGCAATGTAGACGAAAAACGTGTTGCACGTCAAAATGATATTCAAGAAAGTGGTGCGTATCGATTCAACAGGAAAGCAAATTATCGAATGGTATGTCATTTCTGTTATTTAATGAGAACAATTTACAACACCATTCGTGAGGCTATTTATACGTACAGAATTACCAGTTAAACACATAACAATTCAACTTGGTTTGCAACAAAAAACCTTAAAACAATTGTTTTTTTTAAACAATAAAGTATAATTTCACTTATAGCCTTCATAGAATAACTATAATAGATAATACATACTAAATATTGTTTATTCGTAAATTAACAATTGATATTTGTTGTTGCTGATAATTATATTCCAACACGGCTAATATACTTGTTAACTCTTACATCAATGCAGCGATTACCTATAGAAGTTGTAAACAGGGCAAGGCTAACAAAGAAGGTGCATCAGATGAATGTCAGAAACATGAATGGGAAAACAGTTGTGAAGAGAGTTAAGCGACAGAAGGATGGAAATGGATTTAGGTATGCGATTGAAGGGTGGCCAAGTTTCATGAAATAAAATGATATTAGCGCGGGTGACATTATGCATTTGACTTATGTAGAATCAGGAAACCTCCTCATGTTGACGCATGTGGATGCAGTCAACCAAGCTTAGCAGTTAACGTTATCTGCTAATGATGCAGATGTCTGCGTATATAAACTAATGCCTTTTGTCGTCATCGTTTGATGGTTTTTGGTTGGACATGTTGGTACAGTTTATTGTGTTTTTTTGGTTGGTTGGTAGTCTAACCTTGATGACAATTATTAGTATATTAGGGCATGGATGACATATTTTGTTTAGAATTATAATTTGTAAACGGTAGTCGAAGTTCATATTTAGTTATAAATTTAGTTGTGTTTTCCTGTATACAACATTAGAAGTCTTATTGGTAATATTTCCATCATCCAAATGCACTCCGTATTTTAATATCACAATGACTTCTTATCCAACTATTAAGAACATCAATAAGTGTCTCCATAAATAAGTGTCTCCATATTTAAGATAATGATGACTTTTTATGCGATTGCGATTAGTAACTACAACTATTCTTGTATTGTCATACATCGAATTGTCATACATACTAAATTAAAATCTTACATCTAATTCGCACAATTTAAAATGAATTAGTTATTTGTAAATTGATAAACGTAGAAATTAATAAAACCATTAGATGAACTTAGATAAGATATATGAAAGTTAGATGTTTACAAAGTGTTAAACAAACTACCAATGACAATCAAGCGTTGATTATATTTATTGGCATAAAATATTACACATCAAACATATTTTAAACATAATAGAACAATTAAAATAACACATTAATTTCCAATATTGATTCTCCATATACAAAAATATACTAACCACAAAAACAACCACAAACATAATAGTATGTATATAACACAATGATAACAACAAACAACTAAATACAAAACCATAACTAAACATGTGGTGTAACTACAGTTTCAATATAGCTTGCACCTACAATGCCTTGTGTAAAGATGATAGGAAAAAAACCATGCATCTTCTTTTCCCTTACGTTTATCTGAGCAACATCACCCCATTCGTGTACTATAATTAATTTGTTATTTCCATCAATGTAGTGCACAGATGACCCTATCATCAATGGCAAAAACACACGGGGTACAAAAGACACCACTTTCGACCAAGTATTATTTTGCAGACGCCACAATTGAACATCTACACTACACTACACATTCCAATACTAACCAACATATGAAGTTCATCTCGTATAGTCACCAACTGACCTATAAATTCCACACTCAATGTATCTGGGTAACCTACATTTTCTATTACATTCGACTCAACATCCAAACGAAGAACCGATGTGTTACCCATACACCAGAATTTGGTCAGTACAAAATACAAACTATTCCTACAAAACGTCCCAACGGACCAACTATAAACAGCAATATCATATGGACTATAAATTAAGAACCTTGGAGTTAACCATGAACCTTCACTAAACGAATAAATGTTAACAGTCAGCCTGAAATGAGTGCGTTTAATGTGCACAATTTTGTAATCACCAGCAGAGTCAAAACAAAACCCAAGACTATCATCATCCATATTGTAAAATCCCTGATAATTAGAATTTCTCAGCATCTTGAACACACGAGTTAGTGGATTCCAAACAACCAATTCACCAGTATTACATAGGCAAACACATACCATGCCATCCAAACTTGCTAAAAAGATCACATTACATGGATGACAATCGAAGGGAATGTGAAGATTATTGCCTAAAACACATCTAGGAGATGCAACATCAACATAACGAATTGCACACGAAGATTTGTCAAGAGCAATTATTTTCTGGTCACCTAATACTCGCAAGAAACGACAATTATTCTTAGCAAACTCAGGAGTTGAAAGATAGGCTAACCACTCTTTAGATATAGCCTTGCACCGTATAACCTCCTTTGCAGGAAGTCTTGGAATAATCTTCATCAATATTAACAGAGATAGAAGATCCTTCATATTCACTTACGATTATACTTTAATTAGAAATACTGACGTTGATACAAAGAGGAAGAAAACACATACGAAAAGCGATTCCTTTGAAAAATGAATACCTACATAGAAACTACCCCAATTAACAGTTGACACAGGTGAGTAAAAACTCCTAAAACTACGAGTAGTGGTGGCAACAGTTTTTACATACTATGGGCGATAGGGGGTAAATAAAATTAAATAACATTATATATTAGAAACCGTTTCTAATTTACAGGTAAACATTTTCTTGAGTGTATATCTCTTAAATGTCAACATATACACGTGTGATTTAGTTTACGAAGATTTTTTAATGCCAAGAACCTCGATTAGAGAGTAAAAAAAGGCGTAAGGTTGACAATGGTGTAAAACTAAAATGGGATATACCGGGCTAAGATTCGAGTTACAGGAACAAGGGCCAAACCAACCACCCAAGAATGGAATCGTCAAGCGAAAACATTTGATATCCTACAGGAAGCAGCTTTTCTTGCCACCAGACCTTTCTCCATCAATTAGGAATCTGATGCCGTCACTAAACACATTCCTTAAATTGTAGGTATTTTTTAAGTCTAATCCGCATATATATCACCATTACTCTTGATTTTCTTGACTGTATATCTCTTAAATGTCAACATATACACGTGTGATTAAGTTTATGAAGATTTTTCAATGCCGAGAACCTCGATCAGATAGTAAAAAAGGCGTAAGGTTCACAATGGTGTAAAACTAAAATGGGATATACCGGGCTAAGATTCGAGTTACAGGAACAAGGGCCAAACCAACCACCCAAGAATGGAATCGTCGAGCGAAAACACTTGACAGCCTCCTGGAAGCAGCTTTTCTTGCCACCAGACCTTTCTCCATCAATTATGAATCTGATGCCGTCACTAAACACATTCCTTAAATTGTAGCCATTTTTTGAGTGTTTATTTTTTGGTGTCTAATCCGCATATATATCACCATTGCTCTTAATTTTCTTGACTGTATATATCTCTTAAATGTCAACATATACACGTGTGATCTAGTTTACGAAGATTTTTCAATGCCAAGAACCGCGATCAGAGAGTAAAAAAGGCGTAAGGTTCACAATGGTGTAAAACTAAAATGAGATATACCGGGCTAGGATTCGAGTTACAGGAACAAGGGCCAAACCAACCACCCAAGAATGGAATCGTCGAGCGAAAACACTTGACAACCTCCTGGAAGCAGCTTTTCTTGCCACCAGACCTTTCTCCATCAATAAGGAATCTGATGCCGTCACTAAGCACATTCCTTAAATTGTAGCCATTTTTTGAGTGTTTATTTTTTAGTGTCTAGTCCGCATATATATCACCATTGCTCTTGATTTTCTTAACTGTATATCTCTTAAATGACAACATATACACGTGTGATTTAGTTTACGAAGATTTTTCAACGCCGAGAACCTCGATCAGAGAGTAAAAAAGGTGTAAGGTTCACAATGGTATAAAACTAAAATGGGATATGCCGGGCTAGGATTCAAATTACAGGAACAAGGGCCAAACCACCCACCCAAGAATGGAATCGTCGAGCGAAAACACTTGACAACCTCCTGGAAGTAGCTTTTCTTGCCACCAGACATTTCTCCATCAATTAGGAATCTGATGTCGTCACTAAACACATTCCTTAAATTGTATCAATTTTTTGAGTGTTTATTTTTTGGTGTCTAATCCGCATATATATCACCATTGCTCTTGATTTTCTTGACTGTATATCTCTTAAATGTCAACATATACACGTATGATTTAGTTTACGAAGATTTTTCAATGCCGAGAACCTCGATCAGAGAGTAAAAAAGGCGTAAGGTTCACAATGGTGTAAAACTAAAATGGAATATACCGGGCTAGGATTCGAGTTACAGGAACAAGGGCCAAACCAACCACCTAAGAATGGAATCGTCGAGCGAAAACACTTGAAAACCTTCTGGAAGCAGCTTTTCTTGCCACCAGACCTTTCTCCATCAATTAGGAATCTGATGCCATCACTAAACACATTCCTTAAATTGTAGCCATTTATGATTGTTTAATTTTTGGTGTCTAATCCGCATATACATCACCATTGCTCTTTATTTTCTTGACTGTATATCTTTAAATGTCAACATAAACACGTGTGATTTAGTTTACGAAGATTTTTCAATGCTGAGAACCTCGATCAGAGAGTAAAAAAGGCATAAGGTTAACAATGGTGTAAAACTAAAATGGGATATACCGGGCTAAGATTCGAGTTACAGGAACAAGGGCCAAACCAACCACCCAAGAATGGAATCATCGTAGCTAGGGTGCCTCTCGCGGGGCACGACAAGTTCAAGGGGAGGGGGTCGCGGGGCGCGATGTCCCCCTGAAAAATGTATATATAGAGCAGTTCAGCAGCATTCACAATCCGTTCAGTTTCTTTCTTTCTCTCTATGCTATAGCTCGAAAATAATAGTTATTATACCCCTAAAACACGAAGCTCTGCCCCATTGTAAGTATTTTAACCCCCGATCACTAATTCGTTACCCTACCCGATTGATCTAGGACCCACCAACGCATGTCAAGGCTATGCCTGACTAAGTTCGTTGGGGTTCTGTCTCGTGTTGTAAGGCTAATGTGATTTGGGTTATTTTACTAACACGCGTGCATTGTATGTTTTTAATAGAAACTCAAGAAAATAATCAAGAAATGTCACCAGGAAGCCCGTAGAAAAGCATAAGTGTACAATGTGAGTCATTTCTCTTTTTCTCACAGTTTGTGAGTCATTCTCTTTTTCTACCAAACTGTGTCACAAAATCTCAAATGTTTTCGGATATACTTACAGTGATTAAGTCTTTGTATTCTACAATTATTGTCGTTATGTGGGGTTTTGTATACACTACTAATCAAGCGTTACTATTGGACAAAGAGTTAGCCAATAGTAATGTCACCACGGTCATTGTAACTGCCAACGTGAAAATACTGAATGAGTAATTGGGTAGATATAAACATTATAATCGCTCTTAATACTATAAAGTTATAAAAGCTTATTTTTGTAAATTGGAATGTACTCGCTAGTATTTCTTGCAGGTAAAATATTTTTAAAACGCATTTCAGGTAACTTGATGTGAAAGCTATTAGAAGCCATCTATGGAGCACTGAAGGCTTAAAGAAAGTGGCTATAAAATTACCTAAATAAAAAGTTTATGTTTTCAGCAAATAGGGTTTATCCCTATAAAGATATTATGAATGAAACATGGGTTTTATCCCATTTGTTTAATATAAAAGTTTAGTGTTTTGAAACTGAAATTTATTTCCTAACTACGATCCTGATGTCTCATTTCCGCTACCAAATTAATAAACACCGATACCACCGGCTCGTGTTCGCGGCTCCCGCTCCCGGGGTAGGGGTCGGGGGTTGCGACAGCTTGTTTGTTTTATGCATTTCTTTTTTGTTATTTGTATAAATTTGAGCATAATAGTTGATTGATTGGGTCTCGAATATCAACATAAATCGGTTTTTGAATAATTTAAACGTATCTTGATGGTTATATGAATACAGCTATGTTTGATTGAACAATTACTGAGAGAAAAAAATATATAAAAATAAAATGAATTATATTATGATCATAAGTCTCGGATTACAATGGTTGAATACGAAAACACAGAAACAAATAATACAATAATTGTGGAATGTTACATCTCCAAGGTCTCATGTGTTCCTTTCTAACTCATAACTATACAATATTCAACACACGCTCTATCTAGCCTATTCGCACAGTGGCGGACATACATAATATGCACTAACATTGGGGGTGGATAATGGAAAGTGATCAAAGGCAACTTAGTAATTGCCAAAGGACAGAAGAAAGGCACTCTATACATGGCAGAGATTCATGCCGAATGTGTTCATGCCATGACCACCAGTTCGAGTCCATCTAATTTATGGCACAATTGACTCAGACATATGAACATGAAGGGATTGAAGATGATGGCTCAGAAAGGGAAGTTTCCAGATTTAGAGAAAGTGGAAACTGAATGCTGTGGATCTTATGTCCTTGGTAAACAAAAAGAGAGTCATTTTTGTGAAGACATGGAGGACACTAAAAGCTCAAAAGTTGGAGCTTGTTCACTCGAATGTATATGGACAAACATCAGTTTCATCTCTAGGATACTCGAGATGCTATGTTACCTTCATCGATGATTCAACAAGCAAGGTATGGGTCTATTTTCTTAAACACAAATCTGAGGTATTTGATGCTTTTAAGATATGGAAATCCGTTGTTGAAAATGAAACTACTTTGAAGGTAAAGTGCTTAAAGTCGGACAATGGTGGTGAATACATAAGCAAGATGTTTATTGACTATTGTGCCAAGAAAGTGATAAAGATGATCAGGACAGTTCCAGGAACTCCTCAGCAGAATGGTGTAGCTGAGAGAATGAACAGAACAATGAATGAGAGGGCAAGAAGCATGAGGTTGAATGCTGGGATGCCCAAAACATTCTGGGCAGATGCAGCTAACACTGCAGCCTACTTGATCAACCGTTCACCATCCGTTCCCTTGGGTTTCAAAATTGACAGAAGAAATGTGGCAAGGAAATGAGGTAAGTCTCGAACATTTAAGAGTCTTTATTTGTAGTGCTTACGATTGTTATAAGATGGTGACAGGGATAAGTTAGACTAAAAGTCCAGAAGTATACATGCATTGGTTACGGGTCAGAACAAATGGGTTACAGGCTTTGGGATAATGAAGGCAGAAAAGTAATCAGAAGCAAAAATGTCATCTTTGATGAAAACGAATTGTACAAAGACAGAAACACCAAAAGGCCAAAAGTTCAGAAAGAATATGTTGATTTGAAAGTGGTGAAACAAGAAAAGAAGCTTCAGTCGACATTCTAGAAAATTGGGATGAGTCAAGCAACGGTGCGAACTTAGGGGATGATTCTAGTAATGATTCGGAGGAAGAAGAAGCTACTACTTCAACTCTAAATTCACCAGAAATACCTCAAGTTCAACCAAGAAGATCGTCTAGAGCCTCTAGACCACCAAACAGGTACTCGCTGTCAGTCAACTACATACTTTTGACAGAAAACGGTGAACCCTAGTGTTACTCTGAAGCTATGGGGTTGAAAGATTCATTGCAGTGGGGGCTTTCAATGAAAGATGAAATGAAGTCGCTTGAGAAGAACAAAACCTGGTATTTGACAAAGCTTCCATTTGGGAAGAAGCCTCTTCAGAAAAAAATGGGTTTTCAGGGTCAAGGATGAACATGATGGTACCAAATGGTACAAAGCAAAATTAGTAGTCAAGGGATTTCAACAGAAAGAGGGAATTGATTTCAATGAAATATTCTCTCCAGTGGTGAAGATGACTTCCATCAGACTTGTTCTCAGTATTGTAGTTGTAGAAAAGTTGCATCTAGAGCACTTAGATGTGAAAACAACTTTTCTACATGGTAACCTAAATGAAGACATTTGTATGGAACAACCTGAGGATTCAAGGTTGTTGGGAAAGAGAATTAGGTCTACAAATTGAAGAAGAGTTTGTATGGTCTTAAATAGGCACCTAGACAATGGTACATGAAGTTTGATAACTTTATGGGGAGGTCAGGGTACAAGAGATGTCAGATGGACCATTGCTTCTACCTTAAAAAGTTCAGCAACTCTTATATCAAATTTTTAATTTACGTTGATGATATGTTAATTGCAGGTTCTGATATGAAAGAAATAAGCAGGTTAAAGAAGCAAATGTCCAAAGAATTCGAGATGAAGGATTTGGGTCCAGCCAGACAGATACTCGGGATGAGTATAACCAGAAGCAAGAAAGATGGCTCAGTGTCACTATCCCAAGAGAAGTACGTCGGAAAAGTGTTAGAGACATTTGGTATGAATAATGAGAAGACCAAGCCTAGAAACACTCCTTTAGGAAGTTACCTCAAGCTTACTAAAGATCAGTGTCCCAGAATAGAAGAAAAAACGTTAATATGGCTAGAGTTCCCTATGCATCTCCTGTAGGAAGTCTAATGTATGCTATGGTATGCATGAGACCTGACATAACACATGCAGTTGGAGTTTCCAGTCGCTTTATGTCAAATCCAGGAAGAGAACACTGGGAAGCAGATAAATGGATGCTTCGTTATTTGAAAGGTACGTCAAAGATGGGGTTGTGTTTTAAAGGAAAGGATTCTCTAGGGTTATACAGATGCTGACCTGGGTGGTTGTAAAGGGATTTAAAAGCACTACAGGATATGTCTTTATAGTGGGAGGAACAGCAGTGAGTTGGATGTCTAGACTTCAGAAAAATGTGGATTTAACTACTACAGAAGCTGAATACATGGCAGTAGTTGAGGCCAGGAAAGAACTAGTATGGTTGAAAGCTTTTCTGGAAGAGTTAGGGAAGAATCAAGTTGACTACTCGTTGTATTGTGACAATGAAAGTGCAGTGAAACTTGCAAAGAATCATTTTTATCATGGAAAGATGTTAGGATCCGAGGCTGACATGATTGTGCTTGTTTGTACAAAATGAACATTCAGTGAATATAAAGTATGTAAAGTGCAGCGGAATTGTATAAAAACTTTGTAAACACAAACATAGAAGAGAATAGTATGTTTAAACACTTGTTTCACCTTGAGTCGAATGATTACAATGAAAAACAAAAGATGACAATGCAAGCTTACAGACTAAAACTCCCCCTCAGCCTGATACTCCAGAGTTGGTTGCACAAGATGAAAGGATTGAATTGAGGAGAGAAACTCACTCAAATCGAATCAAATATAACAGTACAGAGTACTGTCATATTTATAGGCAAACCAAACCACTGATGTACCTCAGCTGACGTCACCATGATAGTGACATCTAACAGCCTAACAACTTATAAACACTGATCTATACAAAACTACTGATGTTTAACAACTGATAGATAATACAATACAATACAAAACAAGTCTAACACTGTTCACGTTCCACTGTTGTAGCCTAAGCACTGATTACTTGAACATCAGTGCTTTCTTCAAAAGGTGATCAGTCTTTGAATGAGCAGTGCTTGGATCTTCAGCAGTACTTAAGAGGCAGCAGTAGATAGAGCTCAGCATTTGCCTTTCAGCAGTCTTTGGTTGTTTCATCAGTGTTTGGTTCATCAGTTGTTCTTCTGAGCAGTGTTTAGGGTGTATCAGCAGATAGGTAACCACTGTCAAGGGGAGAGCTTAGTGTAAACATCTGCTTATTGTGAATCCACTGTTGTGACCAGGTTTTGGCTTTACATTATCTGTTCCTCTGGTAGGGTTCAATCCCAACAATCTCCCCCTGGAACAGATAATGCCAAAACCTGTCATTATTCTGGATTTTTATTCCTCATCAAGAGTTCCTTAGCTTGTTTCTTAAATTCAGCTTCAAATTCCTTGGAACTCTGGTCATCCTCATCCCTACACAATGTAAGTTCAAGGAGATCCTGCAGATCTTCAACACCAAGGCCAAGGGCTTCTTTCCTTGATATGTACTTCATTTCGCCACTGGATCTGACCAAGGTCAATACGTGGGTCTTTTGATCAGACATCCACTTTAGTATTTTAAATCCTAGTGGGTTTCTTGGGGGAGATTTATTCTTAGATGAGTTGGGGGATGATGGCCTTGTAAACACTTGCAAGCTCTCAGACATTCTTTTGAAGGCTTCTTCAATGACTTTGTTTGCTGCAGCTATGTCTTTTGCAGTTTCTTGTTCAATAAGCTCTTGCCTTTCAATTTCTGATATGTCTGTTGCAGTGTTTGGTGATGCAGGCTTGTTTAACACCTTCTCAAAAAGGTTCTGAAGCTTTGTTGAGTTATCTTCTTTCAGACCCATTTTCATGATGGCGTCTTTGAAGTACTCTGCTTCTTTTTCTTTGACCTCTTCCTCAGTCAGCTGTTTACCTTCTTTTTGATCTGACACAAAAGTAGGGTTGTATGCTGATTTGAACATTGTTCTGAGGTTCTCAATCTGCTGTTCAAGTTTAATCATATGTTCTCGTTTCTTTGAGGCACTTGAAGCAGTTATCTTTCTTTTCTTCAGCCTTTTATAGGCTTCATCAGTCTGCTGCCTGGACCATTTTGATATGGCTTCAGCAGTATCTATTTTTGCATCCACCAGCTCCTTTTTCTTTCCTTTGTATTTAGCAGTGAGGTCAGCAATGAGCTTTTTGTATTTGCTCCAGTTTGGAGCATTTTTATTCTTTGTAGGATCATCTTTGATTCTATCGATCCTCTCAGCTTCATGCTTTAATGCAACTAATGGCCATTCTTCAAACTGTTGTTCTTCAGCAGGATAGAATTTCTCTTTCATGATGTAAGCTAGATATTGTTTCCTTAACCTTTTCTTTCGATCCGCCTTTTCTTTGATTAGCTCTTGTGCAAATTCTTCTATCTGCTTTACTTTTGTGAAGTAGAACTCCAGTCTTTTAGCAATGCCTTCGTCGCTTAGACCTTCACTTTCACTTTCAACCTTAGCTTTTACTTTAGCCTGCCTTGCCTTGATCTTGAGGTAATCATCCGTATCCTCTGGTGGCATGTAGCCTATGAGTGAGGAGAATCTTCTTTTTGAAGGATCTTCTTCTGTATAGAATTGCCTCATCTCATTTTTGAGAGCTTTAATTTCCAATGGATATTTTGCAGCATTTGGATCATGTATTTCCTCATTGGCAGGGATTGGCTTTCTTTTTCTACTGCGAAGCTTTGATTGTGATATAGGAAAGGTGATAGCAGTGGTAGATGATTGACTAACAGCTGCTGAAACAACTGGTGTCTCAACTGCTGTTGTCATTACAACTACTGATGTATCAGCAGATGTCTTCTGCTTTTGAGCAGGGGTTATGATGACAGTTGTTTGAGTGGTGATCAGTGGTTGACTAACAGTAGTTGAAACAACTGGTGTTTCAACCACTGTTGCCATTACAACAGATGTTGTAACATCAGTTGTCTTCTGCTTTTTGGCAGGGGGTGATAATGGTTTGGTTGTCTGTGATGGTAATGGTGATGGAACAATGGTTGTGATGGTATGTGATAGAGTGGTGTGTGTTGGAGGTGTGTGTGTTGTTGTCATGGCAGCTGTTTGGCTACTGACAGCAGTTTTTGTAACTACTGATGTATCAGCTGTTTGAATTGTAGTTTTGGATTTTGTGGTTTGAGATGATTTAGATGACTGTTTCTCTTCTTCTGGTTCAATATATAGCCCATCTTCTATTCCTTTCTTTCTCAACTTGATTTTCTCCCCCTTTTTGGCATTATCTGCAAGGGGTGTATCCATGAAGAGGATGGAGGATGGAACTTTTTCACTGTGGGCAGTCTTTTGTATGCTGGCCTTTATAGCCTTGATATCTGCTTGAGTGTCTTTAAACCTTGATTCCACCATGTTGGTCAGCATTTGTACTTGAATAGCATGCTTTTGATCAGCCATGTGTTGCTGTTTTTCAAGCATGGGTTGGAAAATATTCCAAAGCTCATTTGCAGCAAATGCATGTTGTGCAGGTGCTTGAGCAGGAACAGCAGTAGCTTGTGCTTTCTGAGCTTTTAAAATCTCTTGCACCATATCTTTAATTTCAGCAACTGAATCTTCAAGTTTTTCAACTCTTTTCGTCAATTCCTGATATTTTGAATCATCACCTACATTAGTAGGATCATCTGAATCCCCACCAGTGGTGGTTGTACCAATGTGTGACTTAGGAACTGAGTCCCAAAAATCATCCATTGATGCCCCTTGTTCTTAGTACTGGGGACTTCTTTCTTCAGCACTCGATAAACCTTTGATGGTACCGGTGGTTAGAATCAACTCACTGGTGGTTACCGATGTTGCCATGGAAGAAATTGCCTTCAAGGGAGTCTTATTAATGTAACAACTGTCCAACTGAAGATCTGTTGATCCATCAGTTGTAGTTGCTGCTCCACTTGAACTACCACCGAGAGTTACTTGTAACTCAGTGGGTGTAACCTCCTCAGCTGTTGCTGGGATAGCAGAGGTATAAGCATCAGACCCAGTCACTTGTGGAGGTATACTCTCAGTAATGGGTGATAGAGAGGAACTGGTTTGTGTCTGTGCAATATCAACTGCATGCAACAGGGGTATTATTGAATGTGGCATTATGATTGGTGAGGGTATGGGTGTTGAAAGAGACATGTCCTTGGGATCAGGACTGTGGAAGATAGATCCGAGTGGATCCAGAGCTTCATAATTTGGTGTCCCTGTGGTTACAACCTGATCCTTTTGTGAGGATGCAGGAGGAGTTTGAGGCTGGGGTTGAGATCTTTCTTCCAACTGCTGTGAGGAAGTAGCAGCAGTGGTTATTGGTGACTTTTGTGCTGTCACTGGCATTGTCTCTGGGATCTCATCTTCCAGAGATGCCTTTGATTTGGGTTTGGTGGGTTTTCTGGATGTTTTTCTTTTGGTCTTTTTGGTAATGTCAGGTGTGGGTTTCAGAGCAGTGGTTGTGCTGCTCTGATCACCTGGAGCAGTGGGCTCAGCAGAAGTTGCCTGAGGATCAGTGTCAGTTTCTAAAGTCTGCTCAGACACCTTTGCTTTTAATTTTATTGGTGCCATCATTCTTGAAAATGTTTCAATTGTTAAACTTTTTATTTGAAAATGGACACCTTGTTTGGGCAAATTTTCATCCTCTTTTTCAAATTTTTGTTTAAAGTAATAGCTCAGAAATCTTGGAAAAAGAAGAAATGATTTGCTGTCAACATTCTTTACCATGTCATTGAAGATCTCCTGGGAATAGTTGTAATCTTTATTGTTTAGAATAGCATATCCCAGGCATTGAATCTTCAATGGTATTTCATTAAACGTTGTTGTTTTATTAGAAACACAACTTAAAAGTGTGTGGAATAAAAATCTGGGTGCAGATGGAAAATAACTTTTTTGTAAGGTATCTACCTTTGATTGTTCTGCATACCTTCTTTTCAGAAAATCAGCTTTTAACTCGGTTTTATCAAAAGAAGTTTTACCTTTCAGATCATCGAGTTTGAAGACCTCTGAGATTGATTTTGGGGAGATTTGAAATGCTTTACCCTGTATCGAGGAGTTAATGGCTACTACTTTTCCGTCTTGTTTTTCAAGATTTGCATTTTTCCAAAAATCTCTCGGGTTTTGCAAGTAAATGGGAGCATCTACTGTCACCAAAGTTTTGTACTTTGATGCAGATAGTGTATCAATGATGGAATCGAAGGTGTGGTTATCGGTAGGTTTTGTGAGGAGACCTACGTAGTTATGAGGTGATTTGTATGGGATTTCAATGGTTTCTTCGGTCGTTTGAGCGACCTCTTTTGAAGATGATGGTGATTTTGGTTTAGATTTTGATTTTGATTTTGACTTCGTCATTTTGATGAAGAAGAATCAGAGAATGTTTTGAGAAGAAGGGTTGGAAACTGCTTTGATAAGAGAACTTTGGAATTCAATTCGACATTGTAAAACCCTGTTTGGGGGTTTAGGGCATGGTTTTATTTAGGGAAAAAGTGATCGCTGATGTGGCAGCGGTTATTTTGATCTGAAGGCTAAAAACTGACCACGTGTCAAACATTGATGAACAGGATGAGGGGTGGAGAACAGTTGTTTTAAGAGCCACTGATGAATCAAGCATCAGTGGTTACAACGGTAATAATGTGAAAACAGTGGAAGATTTTTACTATCAGTGGATAGTATATCAGTGGATAAGACACTGATTTTGAGTATCAGTGCTTGTCTTAGCAAAATGAGGAATCAGTGGTTGACTTTCAGCAGTGGATAGTATTTAGTGATCAGATGTTTGAACAAAACAGTGATTAGAGTAAATGATACAGATTTGAAGAACAAATATTTCAGCAACTGTTTTGAGAATTTTCATTCAAGGTTTTTGCCACATGTCTATTTTGAAGAACAGTGGTAAAGTACCCCAGATGAAGAAAACTTTTTACTGAGGCATCTCATTATCATTTAATATTCAAATTAAAACATTAATACCTCAGTAGTTTAAGTACTGTTTAGCAATCAACCTTTGATGTTTAAAACAACCCTAAAAATGACATGACCTTGACATATGTACCTTTTCCTCTTGACCCATTTATGAGGACAATAATACCAACAAAAATAAGGTATTATATCCTGACAGGTAATCAGAAACAATTGCCAACAAAAACAAGCAAAAGTTCAAAATACATTATTCCTTTTAAAGAACAATATACCCTGGTTATTTGAGAAAGTCCTTCGAGAAAAAATAATTAAAGGACTTTCTGAAAACGGCATCAAAGAGGATCTGGTAAATTCTTAATACGATACGTAATCATATCATTCTTAAGTTTAACAAAATGGTCAATTGATTGCAAACATAAGGACACATGGATGAAAAATTTGTCTAGTCCTTTTTGGAGTTCATTCACCAGAATCAAAACCTTTTCCTGAGCAAATGGATGCACACAGTTGCTTATTGATTATTATTACTCTAAACTATGACTCATAAGTGTTTTATGTTTATACTCTTTTCTTTTGACTTGAAGAGTTTTGAGATAAACACACTTCTGAGTTTTTTTTTTTTTTTTTTTTTTGTGAATTTTCTTCTTCCCTTTTTACCCTTTCCAATCATAAGTATTGAAATACTTACTGAGAGGTTTTTATTGAAGGAATACTTGTTCCAGAATCATTTTGGAGTAATGCTTTGAGAGATTTGGTCATTTTTGCACATGCTTATTCCAACCTTCTCATTACCTATGATCTGGACATTTTTACTCCTGATTTTCTTAATGTATTTTAACATAGTTGATTTTGTCCTCTTGAGGAACTCAACCTGTTTTCAACACATAAGATCTGAATGACTAAAGTTTTAGTTTCCCTCTATTAGGTTATCAAAAACACTAATGTTTTAAGAACATAGGTTTTTGTTAATCTGAGGTTCATGCTTTAGCATTTAGTGAAAACATCACAAATATCAAAACAACAATTGAAATCAGTTTTGAAAATATCGAACGATCCCATAATTTATCAGATATTTTACAGATCTGAAAACTATGAGTGACTTGTACATGATATCATTGTTGCGTGAAGTTTGTGTGTCATATGACATCTTGGTTGTTTTACAGAGTTTCTAAATAACCATTTTGATCATGATTCACTTGTTACTCTGTTTTTCAACTGAATACAACCAACCTCAGTATCAATGAATTGTGAGCTGAACTGTTATGTCAAATTGATTATTAGATCGAATTTGATTGTCCAAGCTCTGATACCAATTGTTAGGATCCGAGACTGACATGATTGTGCTTGTTTGTACAAAATGAACATTCAGTGAACATAAAATTATGTAAAGTGCAGCGGAATTGTATACAAACTTTGTAAACACAAACATAGAAGAGAATAGTATGTTTAAACACTTGTTTCACCTTGAGTCGAATGATTACAATGAAAAACAAAAGGTGACAATGCAAGCTTACAGACTAAAACTCCCCCTCAGCCTGATACTCCAGAGTTGGTTGCACAAGATGAAAGGATTGAATTGAGGAGAGAAACTCACTCAAATCGAATCAAATATAACAGTACAGAGTACTATCATATTTATAGGCAAACCAAACCACTGATGTACCTCAGCAGACGTCACCATGATAGTGACATCTAACAGCCTAACAACTTATAAGCACTGATCTATACAAAACTACTGATGTTTAACAACTGATAGATAATACAATACAAAACAAGTCTAACACTGTTCACGTTCCACTGTTGTAGCCTAAGCATTGATTACTTGAACATCAGTGCTTTCTTCAAAAGGTGATCAGTCTTTGAATGAGCAGTGCTTGGATCTTCAGCAGTACTTAAGAGACAGCAGTAGATAGAGCTCAGCGTTTGCCTTTCAGCAGTCTTTGGTTGTTTCATCAGTGTTTGGTTCATCAGTTGTTCTTCTGAGCAGTGTTTAGGGTGTATCAGCAGATAGGTAACCACTGTCAAGAGGAGAGCTTAGTGTAAACATCTGCTTATTGTGAATCCACTGTTGTGACCAGGTTTTGGCTTTACATTATCTGTTCCTCTGGTAGGGTTCAATCCCAACAAAAGACGAAGTACATAAGGATGAGGTATCATTTTGTCAAAGGATTGATTAGTGAAGGATCAATCAGTTTGAAGAATGTCCCAGGTGCTAAGAACCCATCTGATATGTTGACTAAGGTTGTCACTTTAGAGAAGTTGAAGCTTTTCATAGCTTCAACTGGCTTTCAGGATAATTGATGAGAAGGTCGTCCACAACTAGTGAAGATGAAGTGTTTAGAGATGTACTTATGAAGATGAAGTTTTAAGGAGAGCAGTTTGAAGTCGTCAAAGCCTCTAAGTGGGAGATGGTTGGTTTATGGAGGATTTGACTCGTGCAGAGGATTGTTCATCTAGGCAGAGAATTATTCCTCTTGTTTTTTATATTATTATAACCAGTAACCCTAATTGTAACCCCCCC
Organism: Helianthus annuus; assembly: GCF_002127325.2. Taxonomy (NCBI): domain Eukaryota; kingdom Viridiplantae; phylum Streptophyta; class Magnoliopsida; order Asterales; family Asteraceae; genus Helianthus; species Helianthus annuus. Next base: position 126,058,263 of record NC_035443.2, on the reverse strand, counting down.
CCCCCATAAATACTTCTCATTCATGTATTGTAAACTCTGGAGCACCTAATACAAAGAGAGAACTAGTTGTGGAGAGTGGAGATAGATCAAGTTTGATCAAACCACTGTAAAACTTGTGTTCTTATTCTTGTGATATAGTATATGTGAGCTTGTTGTGTGTTTGTTCTAGTGTTCATGTGATATCTGTTCTGACCTAACACTGGGCACCATTTTGTTTGGTGCACCTTGGTGGTCCGGACACAATTGCCGCTTCGTGTTGGAAGATAATGATTTGTGGCTCCGCCATTTACTTGGTCTTTTCTTCCGGTGTTTAGCTGCAATTTATGTGTTTGTTCAGTCACTTCCACATAATCATCTATGGATTCCTACAATGTTGATGTTCGCCAACGGAATTATTAAATACGTTGAGAAAACACGCTCGCTTTATTTGCGAGTGTTGATAGATTCAAAGGTTCAATGCTTAGGGAGCCAGGCCCAGGGCAGGACTACGAAAAACTCATGGATGATTACTATTCCAAGAAGAAAGCCAAACGTCCGACTTCAATCAAAATGATTGAGCACTGGGTGCCCATATCAGCTAACAAGTCAAAAGGGGGGATTTAACAGAATTGGAGGTGGTGCAATATGGTTATCTGTTTTATGAAAACTTTAGAGGTCTTGTTGTTGATATGTTTTTCAGTCAAAAAGAGCGCAAGCAGAGTCGCGATTTCTTCTTGAAAAGGAACTCTCGAATGACGCAATTCAAAGTGGTTGAGGTCGAGTTAAACTTCATCTATGACATTCTCTTCACCAAGCTTCCTGTAGTGTATGGTGTGACAAACGGCATAAATCCGGTAACTTCCGTACCATTAGATAGTTATTTATTTCCTGCAATTATGTGTTTTTAAATGTCAACATTACATGTTTGCATGTTATACATCTTAATCATGCATATCATACATTTCATTCATCGCATTGTGAAACAATTTAAACGTTGCGTCAAAACAATTAGCAAACTCACCGGTTAGATAGGATGTGTCAGCACAGCCTCAGTACTCAGCTAAATGGTAGATTTAGGACTTAGATGTAGGTCCGACATCAAAAATATATTAAATCCCTAGTGGGAAAACAAGTATAATAGTTAACACTTTCCAGAAAAATTTAACGAATTTAAAAGTGTCCGTTTTGGATCATAAATGACAATTTTTCACAGGATTCAGAATCCGACAAATTATATACAAGTCAAGAAATGTTGTTAAACACCAAAAACAACTTAAAAAGCATTGGGGATATCATTAAAACACAAAAACATATAATACCTTATAAATTACATAACTTAACTTTTTAGCTAACCGACAACGAAACAAGCACTGAACAGTTTTCTGAACACTGCCAAAACACCAAATATGGACTAGTAACATTGTTTTTAATGTTGTAACACTAATGTTGGCCATATAACACTTAGTTACACCTAAAAACACTTCACCCCTAATAAACCCCCCCCCCACACACACACACTTCATTTTGACGGTTTCATAGGAGCCCCACAAGCCCCCATGTTGTCTCAAACTCCTGTAATTAGTATGGTGGTTAATATAGTGCTTGGAAGTAAAGTAGATGCACAAGATTATATGTAGAAACCTTATCACCAATCCTTATCATTTTCACCAAAGTTTCAAACTTCATCTCCTCTTCCTTTCTCCCTCTACCTTCGGCCAAGGCACACCCGTTTTCACCTCCATTATTTCTTTATCTTACAAGCATTCCAAGAGTTCACAAGGGTGTAACAAGATTGTCTAAGAAAGGTTCAAGTGTTGGAAGTTCAAGAAAGAATCTTGGTTCACTACAATCGAGTCACTCACGAGGCAATCTGTTACTACAATCGAAGGGATGGGTGGAATTATTGTGTTATTCTGCGAGTCACTCACGAGGCAACATGCTAGCAGCACAAGTGAGTAAAGGTGGTGAGCTTATTACCATGGTTTGGTTGCTGATAAGACTATCTCCAATGCAAACGGCGCCCGTAGGCGCCCTTACTGCCTAATCAGCTGCCACATCATATCCTTAAAAATCCTTACAAATCCTTAAAAACCACCAATTTCATCTCCAACCATACAAAACATATCCTTACATATCCTTACATTTTCCACATCATCACCCATTTTTTATTTAAGTATAACCATTTTTTCAAGTTTTCTTACTTAAATTATTAAAATATATTCAAATAAATTAAATGATTAGTTAATTAAGATAAATAATTTAACTAAAATAAAAAAAAAACATAAGAACATAGAAATTACATTACCTAAAAACAAAAGTAAACTAGATTTAACAACAAACATTTTAAAAATAAACATAAAAACATAGAAATTGCATGCATAAGAATGAAATTGGTTAATAGTGGATATAAAGTTCAACCGGTTTTCTTGTTTCGTTTAAAATTGTAGGTTGCAAATTAAGTAAACTCAATATTGAACTGAACCAAAATATGACAAATAAATGAATTAAAAGAAGTTGATAATACGACGGTTGAAATAAAATATTAATAAACATTGCTTTAGTGGCACAAGAACTAGGGATGGCAAAAATACTCGAGCCCGACGGGTATACCCGAAACCCGACACAAATGGGACGGGTATACCCGATACCCGACGGGTATTGGGCCGGGTATGGGATTAGTTTCAAAAAATTTCGCGGGTATGGGATTAGGTGATACCCGACCCGATTACCCGAAACCACATACCCGTTTACCCGAACTATATACCCGATCATATACCCGAAGTTTTTAACTTATATTTTATTTTCCATTAACCCTTATCTATTAGTGATTTATTTTAGTATGTTCATAATGTGAAAAAATAAAGTTTCTTTTAGCATATGTATTTGATGGTATGTTGTTAGGTATAAACATATAAGTGTATAAATATTATAAAGTTATTATTAAATTATGATAAAACTTATATGCATGTAATGTATATTTTAATTTATAATAGTTGTTGCATAAATAAAATTATATAATAATTATAATAGTAAAAAATGTATTTGAAAATCACAATGTATATCTTTTAACAAACTAATGGGTATACCCGATACCCGACGGGTAATTACCCGACATATGCCCGACGGGTATTGGGTCGGGTATGGGACACGATTTTACAACCGGGTATGGGTATGGGATTACCAATACCCGGCCCGAACCCGACCCATTGTCATCCCTAACAAGAACCAAAACTTACCTTGCCCTTGCAGTCGGATATTAGATTTACGGACGAGAGATTTACGGATGCAATGGAGTTAGTCTAACTCATTTTGGTTTAAGATATCAATTCCAAGTCAATGAAGAACAAACAAGAGCAAAATTCATTGTTGGCAAGTACGTTTGAGTTTTATCTGGGCAATGAGAACCGCATCACATATTGATCGAGAACAACATCAATAAATTAAGGAGATCTAAAAGGTTTATCTTTTCTTTTTTTTCTTTTTTTTATTTGATAAAAGGCACATTATGTAATGATCATTATCTATCTGTTTTTTTTTAATTTGATAAAAGGCACATTATGTAATGATCATTGTCTATCTGTTTTTTTTTAAATTGATAAAAGGCACATTATGTAATGATCATTATCTATCTTTAAAAATAATGCAATATAAAAAATTATAAACGCTTAAAAAAAGATAAAAGAAGTCAAAAAAAAAAAAAAAAAAAAACAACAACAAAACAATGGTGGTTCTTAATTCCTAAAAGACCCTTCCAACCTATTTTGTCCCTACTATTTGATCTCAACCATTACTCAAGGAAATGGAGGGCTAAGATTTCTTGCTTAGCCAACTCAAGACATATCCACCTTTTAGGAAATCTTCCCCAGAAACTCTGCTCGAGTACTTAGTGTGACCATCAATAACAAAATAGTTAAATATGATTTGTCATATATAACAAAACAGTTGAAATACCCTAATTTGTACATATTAGTAAAAATTGAGTCGCACGAAGCTAGAGCGATTATACATCAAAAAGGATCCATACAATTTTCAAATTAGACAAATAAAACACTAGTTAATATGTTGAATGGTTATATTTCAGAAGCAACCAAATACCTCACTAAAAGTAACCATGACAACCAGCGTTTCGAAAGCTTTGTATGCAAGTTAACTAAGAATACAACTTTGACCACATTGACCCGCAAAAGAGTTGGTATCTGAGATTAACGTTTGAATTTCTTCTACCAAGCCCCCCTCGAAAATCGAACCAATAGTGTTCTAGAATTTGAAATCCTTCTTCTTCGACTTGCTGTCCTTTTCCTGCATCTTTCGCTTCCTCTTCTTCTCGTTCTGCAACAGAGTTATCCCGACAAAAGAGATGCGAGTAATTATAATGTGTGTTAATATCTCGCAACAATCAAAAAATTCTCTTACGACAAGTTATATAACCTGCTCGTTTTGTATGATCTAGAAAAAAAGTATTGAACCATAAAGTGGCAGCTGATCAACCCAACCCAGACCCGGCCCATTTTGACCTATGCTTGAAAAACCATGTTGACCCTTTTAAATAACCCACTCGTTTTGTCTTTTGTCACATCTAAGAATTATACAAAAAATACAAAGAGATCGATGACACACCTCTGCAACCATGTCACTGAAGTCCTCCTTTTGACTACGAAGCTTTTCTTCTTCTCGAGCTTCCATATATCTGACATACACAAGACAAAGATACATACATAAGGAGTCTGGTATGATGTATTACGTTTCACATGTGTAATAATAAATGGGAGCAAAAAGCGACACTTACTTGGCCGGCAAGACATTGTCCATGAGCTCTAATTCTTCGGGTTGTAGTGACACATCAACCCTATCCGTTTTCTGACCTCTCAGCAAATCAACCTGTCAAAAATATATTTGAAATTACAGCCGTTCAGAGCAAGCAAAATACAAATCAAAAGTAGAAAACCGAAACGTACCCTTTTACTGGATGCCTTGTCTTGTGGGGCACCACCAATCACATAGCTGCAGGCAGAAATGAAATATGATTTAAAATAAACAAATAAAATAATAGAAAATAAAAAACAATAAGAGCAAGTAAGTAGAATGTGTACGTATGCGTTGTTCCAAGCAAAGTTCCAGGAGCTATCTTCTCTTCTTTTTCTTCCAGTACCTTTACCAAAACATAATAAAAATTAAAGACAAGATTAGTTTAAGTTCAAAACCACAAGAATTGTGTCGTGATGATAAAAATATCAAAATGAAAAAACTCACCTGGTAAAGAGGTTTCTCGGGATCCTTCCTTTGCTGCTTACGAAGGTCGATAACATCTGGAGTCTCAACACCAGTGGGGGTACTGGATTGAAATAAAAAGATTACAATCATAGTTAATACCAATCAAAATTGTTCAAACTTTTTTCTTGTTCTAAAAATATATTTATAAAAAATATGATAATAGTTTTAGAAAGCGTGAGCCACTCCAAGGCGTTTTAAATCCTGAAAGCCGAGACGTGAAGTCTTGAGGCAGAGCTTCACGTATGAAAGGTGTTGATCTGGGTACAACTAAATAGGCTTTACGTACAACTAAAAGCTACATCTCTTTTGTGTCATCATTTTTAAATTTTCATCAAATGAACCCTATATTTGACCAAATAGGTTTTATGTATAACTAAAAGCTACATCATTTTTAAATTTTAATCAAATGAACCCTATATTTGACCAAATTTGACCCACGTGTACATGAAGCACCGTCTCAAGGCCATGGTTGTAGAAATCGCTAGTCGCTAGTCGGCCGGTGGGGTGGAGACTAGCGATTAATCGGGATTAATTATAACTAATCGAGATTAATTGGTGATTAATCGGTGTCTAGTCGGGATTTTTACAACCATGCTCAAGGCCCAGAGGCGTTTTTCCGATCGCCCCATGCGTATTTTTAAAACCAAGGATACAACAAAAGTAGAATAATAATAATACCTTGATAAACTGTCAACTGATTGAATGCCATCCTCCAACTCATCTTCTTCAAACTGCTCTTCCACTTCCTCCTCTTCTTCCTCGTCCTCCTCCTCCTCTTCTTCCTCTAAATCACCCCAGTGCTTGCTCTTATCAACAGGCTCTTCCTGAAAAACAATTTATTTTCAGAAGGTAATGAGTATTAAACAATAAACAAATGAAATATATTTAGGGCAACTACCTCATAGTTGGGTAATTCTTCTTGTTGTCCAAAAACGTCACCATACACGGGGCGCCCAAACTTCATCAACAAAGAAGGAAAAGTGAGTAAGATATAGATATACGAATTTAATACCACAAATAGGATAAAAACAAATGGAATTGACGAATTAAGTAGGCTACCTCATCAACAGGCGGCTTGCCCCAACCACCAGGATGATAACCAAAGCTGGCCCCAGGTGGAATAGGAGCATTCAGACCGGGAATTTTTAAATGAGGATAAGAAGGCGGAGGACCATATCTCTGCAAAACCAGTAAAAGTTTCAATAATCTGAACTTAATAATATCCACAATTAATAAAACAAGTTGATATAGCATTTTACCTGCATGTTAATAAGCCATGGGGGAGGAGCTCCTTCTGGCATGCCTAGAGCTTCTTTAAGTTCTCGTGACAAGGTTCCAGGCTTCATCTCTCTAAGCTTTACCTGTATAACTTACCAAGTAAACATCAAAATGCCCAAAAAAATGTATCGTTTTCGTACGCTTTTGGAAGAATAAGGTTACCTCAAACTCTTTTCCTTCATGATACAAATCACCGTGTGATGTCAGCTTTGGCTTCGTCTGATATTTGAAAAATGCATCATGAAGTACCTGCACCATAAATGATCACAACAGTTAAAACCCAAACTTAAAACTGTAAACTTCACATTATTATATTATATATACTATAAATATGTTGTTTTGTCACATCAACCAACTTTGGCCCCTCAAGTTTAATAATGATAAGTTTAGCCCCTCAACTTTGGTATTTACATGCTTAGCCCCTTAACAAAAACAACTTTAGCCCCTCAACTTTAATAATTTTAGTCCCTCAACTTTATTAATGACATGTTTAGCCCCTTAACTAAAACATCAAACAACTTTATCTCTCGCGATTAGCTTATTTTTATCTATGTTTCGAACCCGTTGCGGAGCGTGGGTGGTAACCCACTAGTTGTGTATAATATGTATCAAATAAGTGAATAACTAAATACATTTTAGTTACCACAAGTTCGGGTGACAAACCTGATAATCAATATCCATCTTTCCCATTTTCGGTTGCATTCGTTCACGCTGCTTCTGTTTAAGCTTCTTATTGTCTTCCTTTTCAATGTAGGCCTGCACAACAGCAAAAACGAATTTATATGATTAAACGAATTTATATGAGATCACAACAAAGTTAAAAAGAGTAGATCTTACTTGTCTGATTTTTTGAATCCCAGTGGCAGCAATGAAGTCAGGAAGTTGAAATGGCTGTTTCTCGATACCCCGCTTCCCCTGCCACAAGATTCAAAACATGATTAGATCCAAATGAAGCAGCAGAAATACAAGAGAGTAAAACACTTGAATGAGACCATTCCATTTTTGTAATAAGAACACTGATTATTATTAATATATAATTTTTTTTAATGGCATTGTGAAAATGTCTAAGTCCCAACCCACAGAAACACGTATATGGAAAGAAGAACCAATTAACGGTTCCCTATGCAAAACACCTACATGTTCGTCCTCCAAGATTGTCACATCCGTTACCCTGCAAGAACCACATATAATTATAAGACAAACCTCAACAACTTATCTTCCATCCCTGAACCCTCAATTCAGGTTAAGTATATGTTCTCATAAGAAACATGATATATTATTATATACACCTATCAATGCAACTTATTCTGGCCACAGTTATTCTTTCTTAGATAATAGATAGTTTACACACCTGTAAAAACTTCCTTTTCTGACACCAATGTCTTGGAACAGGAACAGTATTGCGATATGATTTGAGGAAAACCAGCAATTTAGGGTCAGCTGAGGTGGCATCCCACACCTAAAAATCATAACGAGAAAGTTATTAAATAACGATTGTCTGCAAAACAGCAGATAACACGACATGTTTGTAATAATAAATTAATGGTCTACCTCAACTACATCTGGTCTTGTACTTATCTGCTTCAGCTCCGCAATCTTCATTCGGCGTTGAAGCTGAACAAGAACATACCCCAAGATAATAAATAAATTAGAACCAACAAGAGAAATGAAAATAATACCCAGACAAAAATAATAAACAAAGCCACTAAGGTACAAGTGTATAACCTTTTTCTTTTTATTAGAAATGCCACCTTTATCCTTTTGCTGGCCATCTTGCTCTTCTTCTTCTTCAGAATCTGAACTAGCTTTCTTGTTTAACGCTGCATTGGCATCAGTCTCTTCACTTTTATCATTTTCCTGAACGCGTTATGAAGAAAATATCAGTAAAAGTATGTCATAATGACATGAGCACAACGTCTAAGATATAAAAATGTAAATAGTAGACAAGCACACTCTACCTCAGTGGAAGCAGTTTCCTTGAAAGTGAATTTCTCGAAGACCTTTCGGAACTCATCATCTAAAAATCCATCAAGTTCTGCTTTTTCTGGTATATATTCAATTTCCACTTGCTCAATAATCTATGTTTAAAGAAAAATATTATTATTAGTAATAATCAACAAAAATGTATATACATGGACAACAAGATTTGACCCTTTACTCTAAAACATAAAAGTTCATTTACAAGATGAGTACACCCAATTTAAAAAACCAAGACTTAAGTTCATTTACTACCACCAAACTAGAGTTGGACACCAACTTATCAGACAACTTCAAATACAATATATATACAGAAATGCCACAAACAACACGCCTACAGACAGATAATTGTATTAGATATTCCAAAATTTTAATGTATCTGGCATCTTCTTCTTATAACTATGTGACCTCTTGTGACAAATGTAACATTCAACAGTTTTGTATCCAACTGTACTAGCCCAAATTCCACTTATACAAACTTGCAGAGTATAAATCGACATAGAAAACGTGAAACCTACAATCCTGATTTAAAATTAAACTTCTAATCAAAAAAATCTTGTGCAATTAGTATATGTAAAGTCATCTAAGCATATCAAGATAATGAGTAAGTGGCAGTGTGGCACAATGCATCAGTTATTCAGTTAACATATCGCAATAATGAACTCAAAACCTTAGTTCATACGAAACCCTAGAATCCAAACATAAACTAGATAAATCGACAATACCTTCTGAGGATAGATAACTTCATCAGATATCCTAAACCTCAAATGCACCTAGTATCACAAGACCTTGAATTGTAAATCTTATTCTTTACTACGTCACCTGCTTGTAACAAATGTAACTGTAGTACTGTACTAGTCCAAATTCCACTAATACAACATTTGCATAGTCATCTTAACAAATCACCAAAAAACATCCTGTTGTACAATTAGCATACATACAAGATTACAAATTTACAATCATCTCAACAAACTAAGATAACGAGTATGATAGGAACCCGGTTCGAGTCTATATCCGTAAGGGTAAACGGGTCAAGTCACATATTCAAGTTCCCGCTTAAATTATTTAAATCAAGAGAAATTAATGGAGGGAAAGTAGTGGGGAAGTTTTTAATCAGTTTTAGCTAGTAACTGCCTTAGGATTAGTATTAATTTCTTTGTTTTTTTCATTGTAATTTCAGTTCAGTTATTATTAATCAAAAGTGGTATTTTGTTTATGGAGACTAGCCTATCTCGAATCAGGCCAATTATCTTCTAAATTTGTCAATTTGATTTCTGGGTTTTATCAGAGTAACTAGCAAAACGCATTAGTTAATATATCACAATAACAACCTCTAAACCCTAATTCATAGCACAAGAAAAAACAAATCACATGTCAGATTAAAAATACATATAACTACAATAAGCTAAACCAGTTACCAAACCCCAATTAAACTCCTGAATCACAATTAAACTTCTGATTAAAAAATGTGTAATTAATATGCATAAAGCCGTATGAACAAATCAAGATAATGAGTAACTGGCAAAACGCATTACTTAAAATACATCACAAAAACTAAACACATATTCAGAACAAAAATATATATAATTAGAATAAGTGAAACCAGTTACCAAACCCTAATTAAACTGCTGATTATCTTGTAACTTAGCATACATACAGTCTTCTAAACAAATCAAGTTAACGAGTAACTAACATAAAGCTTTAGTTATCGCAATCAAGATAATGAGCAACTGGCACAATGCATTAGTTAATATATTGCAATAATTAACTAAAAACCCTAACCCGTAGCAGGTCTAAATTCCGAGTATAACTACGAATTTACGATAAGCGAAAACAGTTACCAAACCCTACTTAAACTCCTGATTATCTTGTAACAATTAGTGTACATACAATCATCTCAACAAATCGATATATATACATATATGTGTGTGTAATTAATGTATCAATTAATTTATATAACACAATAATGAACTCAAAACCCTAATTTGTAGCAATTCTAACAATCCAAGCATAAGAAAAACAAAACACATGTTCAAATTAAATGCATATGTGTGTATATATATGTGTGTGTGTATAATAATCACGATAACTGAAACCCTAACACACAAAACATAACGAAACAAATTAAAAATTACCTTCTGAGGATCTGCGTTCTCTTTAGCGTTGTCATCACCGGTAACTGTACCGTCACCATCAGCGGAAGTAACGGCGTTATCTTCAGCTCCGGCGGACTTGTTCTTCTTCTGTTTACGGCGTCTGCGACGGCGTTCGGTTTCTCGTGATTTCTTCTGCATCTGATTCGTATTGGTGTTGTCAGTTACGTCGCCGTTAGGGTTAGACGACGGAGCGGGTACGGCGGCGTTTGCAAGTTCGGTTGACATTGTGGATTTAGAGTGTGGGTGACGGTGGGGATGGTGGCGAGGGGAATGGAGGAAGAGGGAGGGATTGTTATATCGGCTTGAATGTATATAAATGATTGTGGGCATGTTTGGCTTAGCTTATTTTCAACTTTTGCAAAAGGACTTTTGCCCAAAATAAGTCAGGAAATCCTGACTTTTGGCAAATCCAAAGGACTTTTGCCCTTCAAAAGAAAAGCCAAACACTTTTCAAAAGTCCTTTTGCCCTTTAAAAGTCCTTTTATCTTCAAAATAAGGAATCCCAAACACCCTCTGTGTTGTGTTTTTGGATATGGGATTGGAAAATTAAGTCGGTCATAAATAAATAAAAGAGTATATTACCAATATTTTCACGAGTTGTATGCATATTTATGATCAGGGATCATGTACAAAGTGCGACTTTTGTGAGGAGTGTGAGAAATAATTTGAGAATGACAAGTGCTTTTTATCCTAACTAATTCAAAAGGGTATATTAGTAATTTAACATTCTTATCATTTAATTGATTTCCAAGATAACTGCCAAAAAAAACTGGCGATGAGTTTTTATAGGGATTGAATCGAATTTTGACTTGGGAGAAATTTTAGAAAACATATTTGTTTATACATCTGATTGTTTTATCTTCTTCATCATCTTTTAATCGCAACATCTTTTAATCATACATTGTTCATAGCGTGGTGTTTTAAACATCTGGATACATTGTTCATGGCGTGGTGTTTTAAACATCCGGAGACATTGATATGATTCAAGTCATGGTATTTTATCTTGAGACATTGTTCATGGCGTGGTGTTTTAAACATCTGGAGACATTGTTCATGGCGTGGTGTTTTAAACATCTGGAGACATTGACTATGATTCAAGTCATGGTGCTTTATCTGACTTGAATTTCAGATAAAACACCATGACTTGAATCATAGTCAATGTTTCAAGATGTTTTAAAACACCACGCCATGAACAATGTCTCCAGATGTTTAAAACACCACGCCATGAACAATGTCTCCAGATAAAACACCATGACTTGAATCATAGTCATGGTGTTTTAAAATCTGGGAATGTTTTGTGTTGATTGTCCAGATAAAACACCATGACTTGAATCATAGTCATGGTGTTTTAAAATCTGGGAATGTTTTGTATTGAATCATAGTCATGTTTTGTATTGAACAATGTCTCCAGATAAAACACTATGATTCAAGTCATAGTGTTTTCTGGATTCCAGATAAAACACCATGACTTGAATCATAGTCAATTTATCCATATGTTTTAAAACACCACGCCATGAATCTGATTACAGTTTGTTAGGATCTGAGTTTGGATTGATTGTGATTTGTGTTTGAATTTAAATGAACAAATGGAAGAGTAGTGCAGCGGAATTTAATGGAAGCAAACTTTTCACAATCAAACAGAAGAAATGCTATCAGTCATACATTTTCAAACACTGAATCAAATGATTAAATTTATTTTTAAACTCTAATTACAATGCGTGTATGATATGCAAACTCCCCCTCAGCCCGAGCTCAGTGTTTGTTTGTGAAGAAAGAAGATGGTGAAAGAGCTAAACAGAACAGTACAGAGTACTGTTCTATTTATAGGCACTTGCAAACCTCTGAGCATCAAAGTTGACGTCACCATGAAAGTGACATCTAACCTCCTAACAAACTCTAACCTCTGATCTATATAAACACTGCTATGCTAACTACTGATATTACATTTCAATACATAAAACAAACTCAAACTGCTGCTGCATCCTTCCACTGCTGTGAACCCAGCAGTTCTTGTCATGATCAGTAATGCTTGAACCAAGGCAGTAGATTGAGCAGCAGAGCTTTAGTTCTTCAATCAGACTTTGTCTTGATCAGCAGTTGTGGGTCAGCAGTTTGCATGATCAGTAGATAGGAGGTCAGCAGATGTTGAAACCACTTTCAAGGGGAGAGACTTGCAACCAAACATCTGCTTATTCTGAATCTAGTGCTGTGATCCAGTTTTGGCTTTTATTATCTGTTCCTTTAGTAGGGTTCAATCCCAACAATCTCACCCTGGAACAGATAATGCCAAAACTCTCCATTATTGTAGATTTTTATTGCCTCAACAACAGTTCCCTTATTTGCCCTTTGAATTGTAGTTCAAAAGTTAAGGCATCTGTATCATCATCATCCCTGCTAAGTGGAAGATCAAGGAGATCCTGCAAATCTTCAAGTCTCAGGCCAAGAGCTTGTTCCCTTGTAAATTGCTTCACTTCGCCATCCGCCCTGACCATAGTCAATACGTGGTTCTGTTTATCAGTTTTCCACTCTTGTATTTTTAGGCGTAATGGGTTTCTTGGGAGATTTTTATTTGTTGAGGAGTTTGGTGATGCTGGCCTATTCATAACTGGCTGAGCAGTATATGCAGATTTTTCCAGTTCAGATTCTTCTTTTAACATTAACAAAAGGCCCTTTTTCACAATGGCATTTCCAGTAAGAATATCTTGAACTGTTTCAGAACCTAACTGGCTTTGTCTCCTTCTTTTGTAGATGGCAGTACCAGCAGGAGCAGTTGTTCTTTTAGGATGTGGCTTTGATGATCCTTTTGAAACCTCTGCTTTGGAGTAATCAGGTTTTTGTGGAGCTGTTGGATCTTTCTTCCTAAGTTCTTCCAACCTTTTGTAGGTGGCCCTGACCCTCGCTTCTCCCCACTTAGACACAGAGTTCTTTGACCCATATTCAACAATTATCAGCTCCTCTTTCATTCTCTTCAGCTCTAAAGCCTTATCAGCTTCAACCCTTTTGAATTTTTCAGGGGGAGTCTGCTCGACCTTATTCTTGATCATTTCATGAATCCTGGCTACTTCTTGTTCAAGCTCAGGAATGGTCCAGTTTCTGTACATGTGTTTCTCCCCCTTGTATGTCTTGTAGGTCATGATGTTTTCAATGTAGTCTTTTCTCAAGGACTCATCTGCCTTCTCAGAGATTTGCTGACATACATTTTTTGCAAACTGTTCCAAAGCTCTGACCTGTGTAAGTAGAAACTGATAGTTTTGTTGATACTTTCTATCAGATTTCCCTTGTTTGTTTTTGATTGAGATATCCTCTGCTTGCTTGGCCTTGATTTTCAAGTATTCTTCAATATTTGTTGGCCTAGTATATCCTTCAATCGATGGCAAGCTCCTTTTGGCAGGGTCATCCTCATAGTAGAAAGACTTAATTTCATCTCTGACTGTTACAAGTTCAAGAGGAAATTGAACACCTGCAGGAGGTAAGGGTTTGTACATTTGAGCTGAAGAGAGAGGAATGGGTTTTGGAATTGTGATAAGTGCTTGGGATTTTGAAGCTTTTGGTGGTGGTGATGGAGAATCATCATCTGATATGACAACCCTTCTCCTTTTTATTTTAGGGAAGGCAGATGATGTTTTGGGTGGATCAGTGGGAGTGATTTGGGTGACAGTGGTTTGTGACTGACTAACAGCTGTTGAAACAACTGGTGTTTCAACCACTGTTGTGATTACAACAGATGTTTTAACATCTGCTGTCTTCTGCTTTAGAGCAGGAACTGATGGTGGTGGTAAGGCAGTGGTAGTGGTGTGTGTTGAAGTGGTTTGTGTTTGAGTGGGAGCAGTTGTTGTAACAATAGATGTTTCAGTAACTGTTTGGATGGAGGTTTGATGTTGGTGGCTTTTGGACAGTGGTTTTGGAGTGTGCTTTGGAAGGCTGGATGGTGTGGATTTGGGTTTCCTTACTTTTCTAGTAAGATTTCCTTTTGGAATCGGATTTTGATAATCCTTTTCACCAGAACAACCCTGCACATTCAGCTCCATAAAAGCTCTTTTCTCCTTATTCCACCTTGCTAGATCCTTTGCCGCTCTATCCTTTTTTACACTTATGACAGCATCATCAAGTGCATTTTGGGTAACATCAACCTTTTTACTACCATCTGGCAAAGGAATATCTCCGAGCATTGCATCTTTTTTTGTGTCAAGGTATATCCCATTATCAATCCCTTTCTTTACCCACTCCTTAATTTTCTCCCCCTTTTTGGCATCCTCTGCGCTTGGCACCATAGGAACATGAGGACCGAAAACGACAGACCTCCAACATCCAGTGTTTTGTTGAGCGAGGATGTGACACAACCTTCGCTCCCAGATGTTGTACTCATTTCTTTTCAGCATAGGTGGTTTAAACAAAGAGCCAATGTTATTTTTATCATCTTGTGATTGCGACATCTTTCCGGTTGTTTTACAACCACTGATTAATCAACTTTATCGGTGATTAAACCTTACTCTTTTTTTCAACACAACGAACAAACGATCAGTATCAACAATTTCGAGCTGAACTATTTACGTCAAAATGATTGTTAGATCAAGTTTGACTATCCAAGCTCTGATACCAATTGTTAGGATCTGAGTTTGGATTGATTGTGATTTGTGTTTGAATTTAAATGAACAAATGGAAGAGTAGTGCAGCGGAATTTAATGGAAGCAAACTTTTCACAATCAAACAGAAGAAATGCTATCAGTCATACATTTTCAAACACTGAATCAAATGATTAAATTTATTTTTAAACTCTGATTACAATGCGTGTATGATATGCAAACTCACCCTCAGCCCGAGCTCAGTGTTTGTTCGTGCAGAAAGAAGATGGTGAAAGAGCTAAACAGTATTGTTCTATTTATAGGCACTTGCAAACCTCTGAGCATCAAAGCTGACGTCACCATGAAAGTGACATCTAACCTCCTAACAAACTCTAACCTCTGATCTATACAAACACTGCTATGCTAACTACTGATATTACATTTCAATACATAAAACAGACTCAAACTGCTGCTGCATCCTTCCACTGCTGTGAACCCAGCAGTTCTTGTCATGATCAGTAATGCTTGAACCAAGGCAGTAGATTGAGCAGCAGAGCTTTAGTTCTTCAATCAGACTTTGTCTTGATCAGCAGTTGTGGGTCAACAGTTTGCATGATCAGCAGATAGGAGGTCAGCAGATGTTGAAACCACTTTCAAGGGGAGAGACTTGCAACCAAACATCTGCTTATTCTGAATCTACTGCTGTGATCCAGTTTTGGCTTTTATTATCTGTTCCTTTGGTAGGGTTCAATCCCAACACAGTTCTTCTAAACGTAAAACACCACGCCTTGAATCTTATATAAAACAAAGAGGCTTCCGATTTAGATCTTGGTTATTAATTCCGATATTTAAGGAAAAAGGAGTGAATGTAGGTGTTTTTGGTTGTGTAGGATACGGTTACCATATTTGAAACATTGAAAAAGATACTATTGCCCTTCAATTTTACATAAGGTCCCTCTAATTAAAACACAATTTATATTTTTATACCCTATTGATCTCAACCATTAGATCATATATCCAATGGTTTAAAACACTTCTTACCCTTCTCACATTTTAAACACTTTTTACCATATCCCTACCGTTTGTGATCATTCAAAATAACTATTTTATAACTTTTTTTATATCATATTAGAATTATCATCTGTCGCAATACGGTGAGGGATTCATTAGTTATATATCATGTTAGATGAAACGCAAATGTTTCTTACATGACCACGAGCCTGTATGTAAAACCGAGAAAAAAATAACTAAGTCGATTTCTGACTCGCACGTTGCAACAGACCAATAGACACGCAATAGATGAAAAAACGTTGAACCCCACACGCACGTTACGGCATGTTAACTCGGAAATTTAGAACGACACGTTAAACGGATAACTTATGAAAGATGAAAAGTATACCAGGGACCAAAGTTGAAAGTAAAAAAAAAGTGTTGAGATTAAATTGCAAAAGATGAAAAACTTTGGGTTGAAAGTAAAAAAAAATTAATGGGATTAAATTGCAAAAGATGAAAACTTTTGAATTAGAAGTGAAAGATCAAATTAATCAAAGGGGTTAAAATACCAAAAATTGAAACTCTAGAATTAAATTGCCAAAGATTGAAACTTAAAGTTAAAAAAGAAATCAATTTCAGATTATGAAAACAAAATATAACTAATGTTAAATGGAAGTGAGAAAGGTTTCGGAGACGAAACCTCCTTTAAGTGGGGTAGACTTGTAACGCCCCAAAACTCGAATGGTTATATTCGTCATATGTTCTTATATGATACATCAGGAAATAAATAAATAGCCTATTTAACCTAGTTAAGTGTATGGTGAAAACTATTAAAGGGGGAAAGTTGTGCCAATTATGCTTTAGTGGCAAACACTAGGGACTAAAGTGGGATAAGATGAAAGTTGAGTTATTATATGAAAAGATCAACACACAAACACACACTTCGTGTGTGTTCTAGAACGATCGGGAGCTCCAAGGGAGCCAAAACCTAACTTAACCAAAATCATCAAATTGAAGGGTGAATCGAAGCTCAAATTCATGAACGAACATGATTTAATGATCACCTACACGAGGAGATCATGAGGTATGTCTTAAAACTTAGATTGGTGATCTTGTATGAACTGGGTTATGTTTAATCCGCGAATTGGTATGGAATTGAGTATGAATATGTGTTAGAATCACCATATAGAACATGGATTATGCATGATTTAGATCAATTCGATGTTTTGAGGTGAAACCCATTTGTTATGGTAAGGATGATGACTTGGATTATCATCCATGTCTAATTCTTGTTCAATGTTGATGTAATATGTTGTGTATGATGAATTCTTGTTAGATGAATTGAAAGAAATGTGGTGTTGATATGTTTGATGTCTATGTGTGAATGATACTTGTTGATTAGAAATAAGATTTAATGAATTATGTATGAGCTTGAAAGATTATGCATAAATTAGTTGCACATTGTGCTTAGAAAGTAGTATGCACACTAAGTATACGATGAAATGTCTAAGCGAAATTAGGATGCGAAATTGTATGAAGTAGCTTAATATATATGAATGAGATAAGGTAATGATGTAATTAGTAGTATACTAACTTGAAGAATGTACTTTAGATGGAACTCATACAAGAATTCGGTTGAATGTATGTGTTGGTCAAGACTATGCATTAAGGGCTTGTACATTATGCTTAATATCACTAGATGATCATGTGATTGTGAGCACATTTGCATCGTGGGTAGGAGATGTATATAATGTTAATTGTATAGCCTATTATGATGTTACGGATATATGAGGATAAGTCGAAAGTTCATATGATAAACTGTTGACTTCTGAAAGTCAACTACGCATAAGAAGCATGATTTGACTTGTTGTCGTAAAGGTAGGATTATAGGAAGTCGTATGGTACATGTTAAATCAATACGCGTTATATGGAATGACATGATGAATTATATGAGTTTGTAGGGATGTGAATTTGGGTATATGTCTTATACTTGTTAGAATTGACTAATGAAAGTCAAATATGAAATGTGCAATTGATATGATCGTTAACATGTACAATTGTGTATGCTAACAAGAATGTGATTTCGATGACATGAAAGTATAGGAATCATGTCGAGATGGACTCAAGCACGAAAGGCTAACGGGTCAAGAGGAGGCAAGGAAGCGGATACGAACATGGATGCATAAGGATAGTGATTTTTGGAATCACTTCTTAACTTGTTTAAGTAAAGTTAAGTACTAGTTATTTATGTATGATAATTGAAATCAAGTAGGGTTTTACATAGAATGGAAATGTTAGGATCCGGGTCAAAATGATAAGTGTATTAAAGGTTTGGTTATATAAAAGCGATGGATTTCGCTAAGTAAAACAGACGGTCAAAATGAGATTTTATTGTATACCGGAATGGTTGCATAAGTAATGACTTCGGTATAACACCCGGGTAATGGGTAGGATTGTATATAAGCACGCTAACCGATAAACGGAGACGCGGGTTAATAGTCTAAAGACTCGGTTGTGAGTTATGATTAAATGGACAAACCATTTCGCATATGGGAATTGTACTAACAAAGTTCAGTTACGTATAATTGAATGAGTTTAACGCATACCAGGTATCGGGTGCATAAACCCCATGTACGGAACTCCGGATAATGTAAAACTTTTATAGTTGTCATGTTTATGTGAGTTTTGTGTATAAACAAATGAGTTGTTTAATAAAAACATGAACAGGTCGAATAATTCATAAATGAATATTAAGTCAAAAACTTATAAGTTAAGAATTCCTTAATCCGGATGTTGGATTTCGAGTCCATATGATAAAGGACCAAACTACGATCATGTGGGAAGAAACGGGTCATAAAACGGACAAGAAATGAGAAAGTTTATGACCAAATTTGTAAAAATTTGTTAAGCTGAAAGTTGCAGCTCTGAACCAGGCGCAAGATTGCCCCCCCCCCCCCCCAGGCACAAGGTTGCGCCCCTGACTGTTGTCATATGTACTGCGCCAGAACTGACACAAGGTTGCGCCAGATTGGTTTCTTCTTGTGCCAATCGCTGGTTCTTTCATATTTTTCGCATTCTTCAACTCTAAACTTGTGTGAAGGCTATCTAACTATGTGATATGCATTATATAACTATATGTAAGTATGTAGGCATGTACGTATAGATGTGTTTATGTTTGCATGTATGTTTTCGGGTGTATATAAACAGATGTATGAGTACACATATATGAACGTATGTACGTATGTATTAATTGGGATTGAATGTACACAAAGGAATAAAGCTTGTATGTATTCATGTAGGTATGTATGTGATGTGTGTAAAATGCAACATATAAATCACATCAATTAAGGCATAAAACTAACCCTTTTTAAGTACTAATGTTGGAAAAAGAGTGTTTTTGTCTTCCTTTTGTATTTTCAGGATGAAATGAGCTCAAATTCACAAAAGAAGCAAAAAGACAACTAATTCTAGCATAAATACAAGAAAAGGAATAAAAGTAGACTGCCCGAACCCTCAACGGCATCCTCCAAAGCAAAGAAGAGAAAACAGAAGCCTGAACACGCCCCGTGCTCAGCCAGCATGAGGCCGTGCCCAAGAAGCAGCAGAAAAGACAAACTTGTAGAAGCTTCCATTGCCCACCACGGGGCTGTGTCCAGTGAGCACGGGGGCGTGGTGAAAGTACAGCAGGCGCATTAATTGTAATTGCGAATTACAATTAATGAAGAGAGAGAGTGTCAGACGGGCACAGGGGCGTGTCAAGCGGACACGGGGCCGTGCCCAGCCTTCTGTTCAGCCTATAAATAGGAGTGCTTGGTTTCATTCCATCTCATCCCTTGGCACACCACCTCTCTCACACTTCATCCACCACCCACCACCACCATAACACCATCATCCACCACCATCATCCATTGTCCATCGTAGAGTGTGTGAGTCGTCTCGGGATCCAAGATTGATAGTAAGAGTTCTTGACAATCAAGGCCATGTTTGCCTAAGTCTCTTACATCACTTGGTGAAGACAAGTGTTTAGTATAATACTTTTTATTTTTAATCTTTTGCACTTTTTATTTGGTTTTGTATTAATGACTTTAATAACTAGTTGCTTATGTTGAAGGTGATCTTTCCTTATCGTTTGTCCGTGGTGTCATGGCATTGTTTTACTGTCTATATAAAATAAAAGATTTTCACCATTCATATCTCCACGGTCTATATGGAGGTATGTTGGCTACCTGGTCGGGGGTTAAGGGAACGGTTTGGTAAGGGTCTTGCCCTTGTTCAGCGTTTAGAGGTCCTGCTTGGGACCTGGGTCAAATTTAGTAGGATCTCCTTCAATGCCCATAGGTATTGGATGGCGGGGATCCAAACTCTTTGACCCCCTCATAAGTTAACTACTATTAATACTATAACCCGGCTATTTAGGACTGTATCCTTGCTGACTCAGACTACTTAGCCGAGGGTAACGTCACCGCCAAAAGCGGGGCCTACCATAATTTGCATTAATAACTTAATTCATTATCTTCCAATAATCCAACCCTTTAGGATTGTATCCTTGCTGACTCAAACTACTGGGTTGAGGGTAACGTCGCCTTCAAAAGAGGGGCCTACTACAATAACTAAGATAATCTCTTAAACAAGTGCAAAAGTGCGAAAATAATCAAAGGTTATACTAATACACGAGTCGGATCCAAGTGATTCATCTTGTCTATCTGTTTTTATTTTATTTTTATTTTTCAGCATTTAGTTAGTTTTTATTTTCTTAGTTTAAAAAAATATTTTTCTCACTTTTTGATTTGATTAGACGTTGAGAATAAACCGGTATTAAAAGCTCTTGTGTCCTTGGACGACCTCGGTATCTTACCAACACTATATTACGTCCACGATGGGTGCACTTGCCCATATGTGTGTTTAGTGTTAGTGAATATCGTGTTTTATAAATTTAAAACTTGGCTAAAGGTGTAAAAAGGGCTTAATTATATATCAAAAATATATTACACTACACACGCATCATATGTGTGTATGAATATACGTGTGAATGTACGTACGTATGCACGAAGTAGGATTTATCGCCCATGAAAGAATGGGGCATGTATGTATGTATGCATAGTGTCAATACGTTTGAGTATTGACGTTACTAATAGTGTGCCTTGAGATTGAAATGTAATACAAGTACATTATTGAAGTCTCACCAAGAATTAGACACCCAGATGAAACGCGTGAATTTAGAAAGATATTGGAATGGAAAGTATACGAGGATAGAACGTAACGAGACTCCATAATTATGAATCTTGTTTATATATAATATGTGCTAATGTTACGAATGCATGTGGTGAGTGCAGGTTGTACAGAATTATAGATCAATATTATGAAGAGCAAGTGATTGAAGATCGAGTTAAAGAGACATAGATTGTATGGAATGGGTGGTCATGTAATCTGTATTAGTATGCTATAATCGGTACATTAATGAAAGATAAACGATGTAGTTCCTTACATAAAGATGTTGTTAAATGATTTTGAAGTATAAAGGAACATTTTAAGAAAGAAATTTTATGGTACGTATTTCCGCTGCGTCTTTTTGATCAAAACGTTTTAGGGTCTTACAATGACTCTAAACTACAAGTATTAGGGGTAATTAGACATAAACTTAATTAGAACATACTTAATCAAATCCTTAAACAAGGTAGGACCCACTTTGACTTTTATGACCACCCCATACCTCTTTAGTTTGCTTATTGGAAATATAGTAGAAGGTATAGCACTTGGATTGTTATGGAGTACAAAATAAGATCTTGTAGATATTTCTTTCAAGATTCAAAAGACCTACACCATAATACTTTCATTTCAACACTTGAAAACTTTCCAAAACACTCTATTTTTCCTCTCATTGCTGCCTTCAAGGAAAGACCACCCAAACTGTAACACCCCAATAATGTTTACTTGATAAGTTAAAAAGTTTATTTAAAAACTTAACTTAGTTAATGGAGTTTTGATGCATGATATAAATAATAAAGGGGTGAAGTTTAAAAATGAAATAAGTAAGTGAACTTGAGGGACTAAAGGTGTAATATATCAAAAATTTGAGGTAATTAAAATAAAAGGGTTTCAAAACCCACACACAGAGTGTGTGTGGGGATTCTGGTCGATCGAACAAGAGAGCAGGGTAAGAGGGTGAAACCCTAACATCAAAAAATCAAGCAATTGAACCTGAATCAAAGGAAAAATCTAATGCATGAACCCTAAAATCTAGTAGCTAGCCTCAATTTCTGAAGTGGTAAGTTTATTTTCTGGAATCATGATTTGTAGGATGAGGGGTTCAACCCAATCTCGAATTCTTGTGTCTAAATGTGAGAAATCTGAGTTAGGATTACCTCCTAGAACAAGAATCAGGTTTGATTTTAGGTTATTTGAAAGATTTTAGTAAAAACCCACTTTATGAAATTGTGATATGAATTAGGATGATCATGTAGTGTTATGCATGTGAATCATTGATGAATAATTCTGTGGATGATGTATAAACACCAGATAAATTGATATAGAATAAGGTTTGCTTGATTATTGTTGAATGATTAAAAGAACTAGCTTAAAAACATGTTTTAGTTAGATGAGTAAATGTCCCGAAAATGCGAAACTCGCCAAGTGTTTGATGGAATGCTTAAAAGAATAATATGCGTAATTTGGAAGAAGAATGAATGAAAATTTAGTTGAACTAAATAAGTGAATGAACGTGTTGTTATAGGTGTGAAAGAAGAAGGTTCCAACACTAGGAAGTCGGAAAGCTCACAAGATCGAGGTACGTTTGTGTACACCATATTTCAATTTTTATGATGTTGTCATATGTATAATAATCTCAATTGTATTGTGTTGTTATGTTAAAGTTGTAAGAATTGAAATCTATGGTCGTTTGAAAGTAAAAGTAAGATCCGTCATAAACGGATTGTGTGGAATGAATAAATTACGAAAGATAATGCATCATATCCGGTTCTTTCTAGTTGAACCGGGTATGGGAGGTTAAGTATGTAACGAATGAAAGTTTACTTGATCCGTCTTCTCGGATTGGAGTGTAAGTGTAAGGATGTAAAGAATATGATTGTTCGTCATGAACGAATCGAATGAAAGATATGTTAAAGATACAAGTATCCGTTATTAGCGGGTATGTTAAGAAAAGTATATTTAGTCTCTATTATGAGGCAAGCAAGTAATGAACCGTTTAACGGTTAGTAATGTAATGGAATGATGCAAAACCGTGATAGAGACGAATCGGTGTATTAAATTAATTGTGTTAGTGATGAAATACTAACTTATTTGTTTATGTTGAATGTAGGTAAATCCTCAATTTAGGCGACTTGGCAGTTTGGAGCGAGCACATGCACACATTATGACCATCAAGCGCTTCTGCTATTTCGTATTAATGTTTTGGGTCAAAATGCTTGTTTTGTATAACCTTGTTAGTAGTTACACTTTTTAACACTTGATGTTATGGTTTTTAGTCGTGTCTAGTCAAACGGGTTGTAGACTTATTTGTTTTGATGATGGTTAAATGAGGGATACACTCGTCTTATGGACGGGTCATGCCCAAATTTTGTTCAATTTGTGCATTAATGATATTAGTATCATTACCTTAATTTGTGAAAAGATTAGGCGAATTTGACAGTTCAAAATTATAGTGTCTAACATCGCCATTTTTATTAGACATAAATGCGGACGTAATAAGTTGGTATCAGAGCCATGGTTTGAGGGATTCGAGCATATAATGTGATGCTTGAACTCAAACTGACGGCTCATTCGAAAGTGTGCTCGCTCTAAGATCGCTAACGAGGTAAAAATTTAAGTTTTTGGTAAATGTTAGCATGTGTGATGTGCTTGAGATATAATATTTAAGTTAAGTACGTGAAAGAGTATATATGGGGGCGATACGGGAAGTTCCAGGAACCGTATTGCTGGAAACGGACCCGAAAAAGGAATGAAACACCCAGAAAAAGAACTGCAGCGAATCGACAACGGACAAGCCGTCGCCGACGCTGGTTATGTGCATCGCCGACGCCCCTAAATGGGCCGACGACTTAATGTGCTGTCTACGGAACTTTTCAGCCGACACACCTTTTCAGAAGCCGTCGCCGACGGACTTCCCGGTCGTCGCCGACACCACGCATAAAATTCAGTCGGTGTTTTGTTTTGTTTTTCGTATTTTGAGTTTCCGAATTGTCCGAAGGCCTATTAAATGTTCATGTAGGGTCCATATAAGGCCTAATAAGATATATGTAACCACAATTAGTGGTTACGATGGAAAGAGATTTGTAAAAGTCGAAAGTAATGTGTCGAATGACACGAATGAATGATGAAAGTTTGAAAAATGAGTAAAGTTTAAAATGTAAGAATGCGAATGAAGTAAATACGGACTAATGAACTATGATGTATTGAAAGCTTGCGATTTCTATTAAACGTAAACATGACAATGTGTAGATGGCAATGCAAGAAACGTTAATGAGGATGACGATGATACGGCTAGACAAGAAGCATTTAATAGCAAAGTCACAGAAGTGGCAGAAGGGGTTATGCAAGCTAATCTTCCACGATTAGCTCAAGAAGTGGAGAGTCGGGTGTTGGGAGTTGTGGATGTAATGATGACTAGCAAGATAGAAGAATTGAAGGAACTAATTGAGGGTTCTAAAGTTAAAAGCAAGGAACGGCGATGCACATATAAAGATTTCATGGCATGCAATCCTGCAATGTATGATGGTAAAATTGACCAAATCGCATGCCAAAGATGGATTTCCAATATAGAGACAGTATTTATACGAAGTAGGTGTGATAAGGAAGACCAGGTGATGTTCGCTACTGGTCAACTCTCTTTCCAGGCGAAAGATTGGTGGGATGCGTATAGCAAGGAAATAGGTGAGGATAGACTCCAAATGATGACTTGACAAGAATTTAAGGAACCCTTCATGAGATATCATTGTCCTCAGTCGGCCATTGATAAGATTCAGGAGGATTTCTTACGCCTCCGACAGAAAAACGAGATGATAAACGAAATATCAAACACTTTCATGGATAAGATGAAGTTCTGTGGAGATTTTGTGAAGACTGAAAGAATGAAGATCAATCGCTTTTATGGCATATTAAAGGCAAAATTTAGGGAGTTCATTACTCCCTCAAAATGTGAAACCCTTGACGAGCTTATCAATTTGGCACGAGATAGAGAAATTGAGATAAAAATACAGGAGGAACGTGGTGAAAAGAGGTCGGCAGAAAAGGGGACAAATGCAAGTCCATCTAAAAAGGCGAGGTTCCAAGATCATGGAAGGAAAGATAAGTCGAAGGGTGGTATTACTCCTTGCAAGACATGTGGAAAACTTCACACTGGGGAATGACTTTTGGGTAAGAAGGGGTGCTATAAATGCGGTGAAGAAGGGCATACATCCTACAAGTGCCCTAGCAACCCGAAGACATGTTTCAACTGTTTCCAGAAAGGGCATGTTAAGTCGGAGTGTCCTAAACTCCAACAAGGATCAAAGAAGGAGGGAAAGAACGAAGAAAGCTCTAAGGCGAAAGGGAGGATGTTTCAAATCACATCCGAAGAAGCCAAGTCCCATCCGAATGTGGTTTCAGGTATCTTTCTATTAAACTCCATACCGGTTTATGTTTTGTTCGATACCGGAGCCACTATGTCGTTTATTTCAAATGAAATCATACAACATCCTTCATTTAAGATTGAACGAATGCCGGATACCTTTACAAGTAGAAATAGCCGATGGTAAGAACTATGTGTTACACGAGATTTGTAGAAATTGCAAATTCACTATAGAAGTTGAAGAATTCGATATCGACCTCATACCTATGGTTTTAGGGGAATTTAAAATGATAGTAGGTATGGATTGGATGGCATGACACCGTGTAGAGATTAATTGTGAAAATAAGGTAATGCTTGTCCAATCTCCAAGTGGAAGGCAATTGAGCATTCAAGGGGAGAGAAATGTGGAAACAAAATTGTGCACCCTTGTTCAAGCCGTTAAATACGTACTTAACGGGAGTAGAGCATACCTAGCTTATGTAGTAGACGCTCGACAAAGCCTCCCGAAGCTTGAATATGTTGAGGTCGTGAACGGATTTTCGGATGTATTTCCGGAGGAATTTCCGGGACTCCCTCCCAAACGAGAAATAAAGTTTCGCATCGAATTGAATACGGGTGCGAAACCGGTTGCGAAGGCTCCCTATAGATTGGCTCCCACCGAGATGCGGGAGTTAATGACACAATTACAAGATCTACTAGATAAGGGCTTTATACGCCCGAGTGTGTCACCTTGGGGAGCGCCTGTCTTACTTGTTAAGAAGAAAGATGGGTCGATGCGCATGTGCATCGATTATAGAGAATTAAATAAGCTGACCGTGAAGAACCGCTACCCTTTACCTAGAATTGACGATCTTTTTGATCAAATACAAGGGGCGAGTTGGTTCTCTAAGATAGACCTGCGTTCGGGGTATCATCAAGTTAGAATACGGGAAGAAGATATTCCAAAGACCGCGTTCAGAACCCGATATGGGAATTATGAATTTTTAGTCATGTCCTTTGGATTGACGAACGCGCCGGCTGCGTTTATGGATCTTATGAACCGGGTATGCCGACCCATGTTAGATAAATCTGTGATCGTGTTCATAGATGATATTCTAGTCTACTCGCGAAGCAAGACTGAACATGCGAGACACTTGCGTGAAGTACTTGAAGTTCTCCGTAAGGAGAAACTTTACGCAAAATTCTCAAAATGCGCCTTTTGGCTCAGAGAGGTGCAGTTTCTCGGCCACGTAATAAACTCGAAAGGTGTCTTGGTTGATCCATCGAAGATTGAGGCAGTAATGAAGTGGGTTTCCCCAAAAACTCCAACTGAAGTAAGGAGCTTTCTAGGCCTTGCTGGCTATTATAAGAGGTTTATACAAGACTTTTCAAAAATAGCGTTACCCTTAACGAATTTGACGAGGAAGAATGAGAGGTTTGTGTGGGGCAATGATCAAGAAGAAGCCTTTCACGTGTTAAAAGAAAAGTTGTCTAGTTCTCCGGTCTTAACACTCCCAGATGGAACAGAAGATTTGGTTGTCTATTCAGATGCTTCACATCAAGGTTTAGGGTGTGTTTTAATGCAAAGGGGGAAGGTTATCGCGTATGCATCGAGACAACTTAAACCGCATGAAGGAAACTACCCAACTCACGACTTATAGTTGGCGGCAGTAGTTTTCGCCTTGAAGATCTGGAGGCACTATCTCTACGGTGCAAAATGTACAATTTACTCGGATCACAAAAGCCTCAAGTGTTTCTTCGAGCAGAAAGACTGAAATATGAGGCAGCGGAGATGGTTAGAAGTTATCAAACATTACGATTGCGATATCCTTTATCACCCGGGAAAGGCGAACGTGGTAGCTGATGCATTAAGCCGAAAAGAGTATCCACCTCCCATTCAAGTAAAATCCATGAAGATGATAGTTATGCCACGTTTACTTGATATGATACGAGATTCCCAAATAAAGTCGCTTGGAGCAGAAGACCCAAAGAAAGAAAGAATGAAAGGTATAGCCAATAAATTAGAAGAAAATTCGTCCGGACTCAAAACAAGATTCGGTCGAATTTGGATACCACGATTTTGCGAAGTCAAGACCGCTCTACTCGACAAGGCTCATAAGTCACGATACTCAATCCATCCTGGGGCAACCAAGATGTACCGGGACTTGAAAACCAATTATTGGTGGCCGGGTATGAAACGCGATATTGTAAAGTATGTCTCGAAATGCTTAACATGCTCCCAATTGAAAGCAGAACATCACCCTCAGACTGATGGTCAATCAGAACGAACCATAAGCACAGCCTATTACCCTCAGACTGATAGTCAATCAGAACGAACCATCCAGACGCTTGTTGATATGTTAAGAGCTTGTGCCTTAGATTTTGGCGGGAATTGGGATGACCATTTACCACTAGCGGAATTTTCTTATAATAATAGCTATCATAGTGGTATTCAAATGACTCCCTATGAACTATTATACGGGAGAAAATGTAGAACTCCTGTGCGTTGGGGCGAAGCTGGACAGAGAGAACTTGCGCCAAGTGATTTAATAGCAATGACGAATGAAAAGATTGATTTGATTAGAGCTCGACTGAAAGCAGCCCAGGATCGGCAAAAAGCTTATGCGGACAAGAGAAGGCGTCCTATCGAGTTTCAAGTCGGAGATTATGTTCTATTGAAAGTATCACCATGGAAGGGTGTAATCCGTTTCCGCAAACGGGGTAAGTTAGGTCCTCGTTATATCGGACTGTTTAAAATCTTGGCTCGAGTTGGAAGGGTTACATATCGATTAGAATTACCGTCTACACTAGATGGGATCCACAATACCTTCCACGTATCGCAGTTGAGGAAGTGTCTTGCGGATGAAACAACATTAGTACCTCTCGATGACATCGAGTTGGACGGGGGGTTAAATTATGTCGAAAGACCAATAGCCATTAAAGACGTTAAGGTGAAGAATCTTCGCAACAAAGCCGTTAGACAAGTGTTGGTTCATTGGCAACACCGAAAGGGGTCGGAACTAACATGGGAAATGAAAGATGAAATGAGGAAGCACTACCCTTTTCTCTTCGGTATATAAATGTTTAAATTGATATGTGTCAGGTTTCGGGGACGAAACCCTTTTAAGGGGGTAGACTTGTAACACCCCAAGAATGTTTACTTGATAAGTTAAAAAGTTTATTTAAAAACTTAACTTAGTTAATGGAGTTTTGATGCATGATATAAAAATAAAGGGGTGAAGTTTAAAAATTAAATAAGTAAGTGAACTTGAGGGACTAAAGGTGTAATATATCAAAAATTTGAGGTAATTAAAATAAAAGGGTTTCAAAACCCACACACAGTGTGTGTGGGGATTCTGGTCGATCGAACAAGAGAGCAGGGCAAGAGGGTGAAACCCTAACATCAAGAAATCAAGCAATTGAACCTGAATCAAAGGAAAAATCTAATGCATGAACCCTAAATTCGAGTAGCTAGCCTCAATTTCTGAAGTTGTAAGTTTAATTTCTGGAATCATGATTTGTAGGATGAGGGGTTCAACCCAATCTCGAATTCTTGTGTCTAAATGTGAGAAATCTGAGTTAGGATTACCACCTAGAACAAGAATCAGGTTTGAGTTTAGGTTATTTGAAAGATTTTAGTAAAAACCCACTTTATGAAATTGTGATATGAATTAGGATGATCATGTAGTGTCATGCATGTGAATCATTGATGAATAATTCTGTGGATGATGTACAAACACTAGATAAATTGATATAGAATAAGGTTTGCTTGATTATTGTTGAATGATTAAAAGAACTAGCTTAAAAACATGTTTTAGTTAGATGAGTAAATGTCCCGAAAATGCGAAACCCGCCAAGTGTTTGATGGAATGCTTAAAAGAACAATATGCGTAATTTGGAAGAAGAATGAATGAAAATTTAGTTGAACTAAATAAGTGAATGAACGTGTTGTTATAGGTGTGAAAGAAGAAGGTTCCAACACTAGGAAGTCGGAAAGCTCACAAGATCGAGGTACGTTAGTGTACACCATATTTCTATTTTTATGATGTTGTCATATGTATAATAATCTCAATTGTATTGCGTTGTTATGTTAAAGTTGTGAGAATTGAAATCTATGGTCGTTTGTAAGTAAAAGTAAGATCCGTCATAAACGGATTGTGAGGAATGAATAAATTACGAAAGATAATGCATCATATCCGGTTCTTTCTAGTCGAACCGGGTATGGGAGGTTAAGTATGTAACGAATGAAAGTTTACTTGATCTGTCTTCTCGGATTGGAGTGTAAGTGTAAGAATGTAAAGAATATGATTGTTCGTCATGAACGAATCGAATGAAAGATATGTTAAAGATACAAGTATCCGTTATTAGCGGGTATGTTAAGAAAGGTATATTTAGTCTCTATTATGAGGCAAGCAAGTAATGAACTGTTTAACGGTTAGTAATGTAATGGAATGATGCAAAACCGTGATAGAGACGAATCGGTATATTAAATTAATTGTGTTAGTGATGAAATACTAACTATTTGTTTATGTTGAATGTAGGTAAATCCTCAATTTAGGCGACTTGGCAGTTTGGAGCGAGCACATGCACACATTATGACCATCAAGCGCTTCCCCTATTTCGTATTAATGTTTTGGGTCAAAATGCTTGTTTTGTATAACCTTGTTAGTAGTTACACTTTTTAACACTTGATGTTATGGTTTTTAGTCGTGTCTAGTCGAACGGGTTGTAGACTTATTTGTTTTGATGATGGTTAAAAGAGGGATACACTCGTCTTATGGACAGGTCATGCCCAAATTTTGTTAAATTTGTGCATTAATGATATTAGTATCATTACCTTAATTTGTGTTAAGATTAGGCGAATTTGAAAGTTCAAAATTATAGTGTCTAACCTCGCCATTTTTATTAGACATAAACGCGGACGTAATACAAACCCTTGTTCATTTCAACAATCAACACAATATATATACTATAAATCTATGTTTGTTGAGGTGTTAGAAGTTTTAGGAGGAGATTTGGAGCTACACCTTGATATATTGTAAAATACATCTATTTATCTTGTATAGTTTGTGCGTTTTTCGCTAGAATTAGTTTCGGTTTTACTTAGAATATGCGTACTTTTAATCTGTTTGTGTTTTACAGGGCTTGGTTGAGGAAAACAACTGAAAAGGTTAGAAAACGAGCTAAAATCTGAGAAACCAAGTTCCAAAATGCGAACAGTAGCTCAAAAGTTGAAACGACAAGGAAAACAAAGGTTTATAAGGTTTTGATAGGCCGCGAGACTTTTGGATGAGCTTATTGCGGGTAGCCAAAGACCAGAATTGACTCGTTGACTGGAGCCTAGCGCCGCGAGGCGCGAGGGTACAGAGTGGCTTGTCGCGGCTCGTGAAAGGGGATGTCAGCAGCGGATTTCGTAAATTTTAAGGGTTTTAGGGTAGAAAAAAGTATATATACAATGTTATGATCACAACTTAAAAGCCCTAGACGACTTGGGACTGCTTTGGACGAATTTGCAGTCTGGTTTAGCAAGGAATCGAGCTCTAGATTCAACGGGTGGAAGCTAGAAGCATAAAGATTGAAGATTTATGGGTTTTACCTTCCCCGATCATCTTGTTTTCTTAGTTTTCTCTTTTATTTCCATGAATTCTCTATTTGAAACTTGTATTCTAGTTTTTGCTACTATGTTTCTTGGCTAAACATCTAAAACTACTTAGGTTGTGATGAACAATTGAATAAAGTTTGGATTTTTATCGAATGTTAATGTGTTTATGGATATCTTGAAAACTATGGAACTTTGGTACTTTGATTTGGTGTGTATGCATATCTTTACATGGTTTATTGATTGAATATTTGTTTCACATATATCCTGGTGAATGTCTTTCGTATAATGGGTATTTGTTGATTATCGGGTCCTTTAGGGTTTTGGGTAATCTTATAGTGAATTGGCCTGTAAACCATAGAAACAATTTTCATGATTTAATTCGGTTAGATATTCTACCAATTCTAGTCACTGTAAGGTGCTAGGTTATTAATAGGGGTCTAGATTGGTGAATTATTAGAATTAGGTCTTCGTAAGAAGGCGGTTTTAGTTTCTTTACCAAGTCATTGTCTATTAAACCAAATCGAGTTCCTTTGTTGCCTTAGACTTTCAACTGCGAGGTAGTTAGTCACATTAGAGCACTTTTCTAGCTAAATTAGATAACCGTAAGGGAGTCTAGTTAACCGGTAATCATAACAATCCTTTAGAGTTCCATAGGTGTCTTCTCGAGAAGGGTCGAGGATCCTATTCGGTTAATCTTAGGATTTAGTATTTAAAGATCCTGATTCCATAACACATTAGCATCCGATAAGAAGCCTTACGATAACAATTGGGATTCCAACCTAGGTAGTTATTCGTCATCACTAACTTCATCATGGGGTTCTTATGAACTTCAAGATTTTGCCTCATTCCACCAAGAACAACTCATATCTAAAGGATTTCAACATGATAATACACCGATTTCATCTAAATCTAAACACTTTCAAGGTTAAAAGGATTGGAAGTTGTTTTCTTAACTTTCGTTCAACTCTTTTACACACATGCACACAAAACCGATAGAATCGGAGCTCGATCAGGCGTTCTACTCGTTTCCTAGTGAAGTGTCGGTCTGAGATCTGATTCCTATCAACGAGATAACCGGCTTCACGGGTTGAACATGAAAGACCAACAAGAACAGTTAACTGGTCAAACAGGGTGATTCCCATCCGATTAGGTAACTTGAACTTGGCGGGGTTTCCGTCGTTTAACACGTTGTCATACCGTCTCGGTCAAACCGCAAACTTTCAAAACTTAACAAATTTCAAAACGAATAAGTCACCCAAATGGATTGTCGTCTGATCGGATTGACATTTGGTCTCGACACTTAAACAATTTTGATAATTTTCAAAGATCATCAGTTCTAATGGATTGTCATCCGATCGGAAGACCATCCGATCGAATGACCATCCTGCTGTGAACTTGTTCTCTAAAGGAAATGTCTCGCTGAACAGATTGCCATCCGATTGATCGAACGGCCATCCGATCGGATGACCGTTCGATCGAACAACCTGTAAGGTAGAGATACTTCTCTGAATTTAAAATGCTACAACGAAAACTTCAAAGCCATCATACACAAACACATCCATCCCAAACGAGTGACAATTCGACCAAATGGCCATCCGACCAGATGACCATCCATCCGGATTGTCATCCGATCGAATGACCATCCATTCAGATTGTCATCCGATCGGATGACCATTTGTCACTCAGTCACTCATCACCGTTAACGCGCCGATCATCGCTTATGCTATCGTTCTGTAATCAGACTAACTTTCCAGCGCTCCCTTCAATCCAAAACGGTGTTTATTTATTAAACGCTATCTGTGAGTGTTACACTGTGTTCCCGAGTTAAATTAAAGAGAGAAAAGAAAGGATTCTTTCATTTTCTTTTCTTTTCTCTCCGGTTCTTTCCAAATTGGAAAGATTAATTTTAGACAAAAAACTTTCATTTTCTCTCCTTTAATGAAACTCTGGAACAAAATTAAAAATTATTTCTTTTCAAATCTTTTCTTTTCTATAATTTAATGAATCTCTGGAACATAGTGTAAGTGAGAGAGAATAGAAAAGGAAGTGAGTCCTTTTTTTCCTCTTAAAAATATATTCGATGCTCAGATAATGCAAATAATTTGGCATGCATATGCATATATATAATTGAAAATTTGAAATAAAAACGGAAGTGACATGATCAAGCATTCAAGCCGTCC
Source organism: Helianthus annuus (assembly GCF_002127325.2). NCBI lineage: Eukaryota > Viridiplantae > Streptophyta > Magnoliopsida > Asterales > Asteraceae > Helianthus > Helianthus annuus. The sequence goes on along the minus strand of NC_035443.2, from coordinate 126,024,724 downwards.
ACGATTGACCACAAGTTCATCAAATTTACCGTTAAGGCCATCCGTAGTCATAAAGCCCTTTGTGGGGCGTTATGCGATACGTGTCGTGCCACGTCACACATGGGCGTTATATCACTAGAGCCCGTAGTCATAAAGCCCCTACCCATCAATACCTAATTATTAATTTTTGTTTTTATTAATTAATTATAAAAATTTTGCTTTATTTTGATTGGTCCAAACTTTGAAAACAACCCCCATCACCGGCGTTATACATATGGCGCCACCCAATTTTTTTTGTCTCATAAAGCCCCTCGTAGTGGTGTTTGGGGCTTTATAGGGGCTTTATAAAGGCGTATAACTTCCCACTACACAAACACAAGCACTCATAAATTAAAATGTATGTGTTTATTGGTGGTTTTGGCGGTCTACACAAACACGCATCAAACACCCCACCTTTTGTGGCTCACCAATATGGTTAAGATAAAGAGTGTTTGACATTTTCATATATGTCATTTAATATAAAAATCCTTAACATATATCTTGTGTACATTATTTTCATGCTCATTATATAAATTTCGTAATAAATATAATATAATTGATCCTGGTGACAAAAAATATGTAAAAGGCATTTGAATAACTAGGCTTAATTCTAGTATGGATATACTTATAGTTTATAATTATATTCTGGTGATGGTGGAACATTTTTTTCATTACACTCAATCTAGCGGGACATTCCTTTCACTACACTCACTCAAATACCCTACGGGTAGGCAGGACGTTAAGGTAAAGGGTCAAGCGGTTACGACTACCCTAGCATGTGCACCACCACCGGCCCCATGGGTAGTGGTAGAGGGTACCGTGAAGAGGGTACTAGTCATCGCTCAACCCTTTGAAAATGTAGCGGTTGGGAGTAGGGATGACAATGGTCGTGTTTGGACTAAGTATTAGTAATCCCATAACCACATTGGGTTGTAAAATTGTATTTCATACCCGGCAAAATATCCGTCAGGTATCGGGTATACCCGTGAGTAATTTCAAATACATTTTTTTCTTACCATACTAGTTTTTATATAATTTTATATTCTCAATACTAAGTTCAGTTAAAAATGGATTAATAATATACATATTATTATTGTGAAAATTTAGAATATTTAAAGTAGGTAAATATCGATCAAGATAATATAAATCTTGAAAGATAATTTCGATTTTGTAACATACAATTATAAATAATGTCGAATAAGTTCTTTTGTTTTCATGAAGTTTTTTGAATGAAGTCTTACTAAAAAGAGTTAGGGAAAAAAGCTAATAAAAACTGAAAGTTTCAAGGGATAAGTTTTGGGTATATGGTTGGGGTAAACAGGCATATAGTTCGTGTAAACAAGTCTATAGTTTCGTGTAATTGGGTCGGGTATCAACTAATACTATACCTGTCCCATACGCGCAAAATATTTCCTTTTCAATCCGATAACTGGTCCATACGCATCAGGTTTCGGGTATACCTGGCCCGAATGTTCCGGGTTTTAGGTACGCCTGTTGGGGCTTAAAAGTACGTATATTAATAAACCCCTTTATACACACACACACACTCCCCTTTAATTTTTCACACATATACTCTATCATCGTTTCTCCAACATATAAACTTTTCTACTCAAATTTTATACTCCGTCCATTTAGTTTTATACACAAGATGAATTTATCAAACGATGAGCTCGGGTTGTTCATTCCACCCAATGATCACGATGATATTTTTTTCAACTGCTACTAACCTATAATTTTTCAAGGATCTCATTGACCAAGCTGGTGATGAAGACACGACAATATCCAAAAAAAAGGATACGTGCCATGTGATCGCGAAAAGGGTCACCAAGTTCTAGTGGAATATTATTTTGTCAACAATCTCGAATACCATGAAGATATGTCTCGTGTAAGGCAAGGTAAGGTATCATATATCTGTAAGACCCTTGGTTGATTATTATACGATTATCATATAAATTCCGACTATAATAGTGTAGTTACGGTTGAGCATACACTTAAAATACGAGTTTGTTAAAACATTTTAATAAAAAAACATTCTAATGTTTTGTATGTAAATTCGCCGTTTAAAACGTGACGACGAATTATTTCGTGGAAGCTTGAATTCTTGATCGTGTTCGGTTTCTCGTTGAGCTTGATCGTCCTCCGGTGTATTACATAAGACCTACATTTCATAAAACATGATATGAGTTAGTTATATGGTGTTTAAAACATGTTTAAACGAAATCACAAGCCAAAACGGTCAACAACAACAATTTTCCAGTTCTGGTGGCCCCCGCGGGGCGCGACCCATTCTTTCCCGGCTCTCGCGGGCCGCGACCTCCCGTCGCGTGTTGCGACAGAATTAAGCTCCTCCGTCGCGTGTCGCGAGGAAACCTGTTTTCCAGCAGGTTTTGTTTAAAAACTTGCACATTTCCAGCCACACCATAATTTACGCAAACGAGCATAACTTGCTCATTTTTTATCCGATTTAATTCACGTTTCTTCCTACGTGATCGTAATTTAATTCTCCATCTCATGGAGTTAAAATCCGACATCCGGATTAAATAAATTTGAGACTTCTAAGCCTTCAGCTTATTATCTTTTTACCAAATTTTGACCCGTTCGTGTTTTTATCAAACAAACATGTTTGTTTGACCCCAATTCCTCATGAACCTTATACTTTCAATATTTTCTATCACATTAGGTTCAAATCACGGGTTTCATAAGTATTTTAAACCCGTTTTCGCTCATATGCTTATTTTGACCCGTAAGGGGATTTCAAGCAGATTTTAAACACGAATCGCTTTCATTCGTTTCTAGCATTATATTACCACATTTCTTATCAAATAATCTTCCTCCACAACTATATTTGTGTCGGATTTAATGTGGTAATTTATAAATTCCGAGTTTTACCCCTCGGATCATTATTTTACGGCAAAGACTCCTATAGAGTCAATTGACCAAAGATTTACATCTTTCGTTTTTTATACTTATTCTAAGTATTTATTTAATCATAAAACTTGTTTCCAAACAACCTTTAAAGGTCGTTTGCTCAATTTAGCTTACAAGGGCGTTTTGGTCCATTTTAGCCTTTCATTTACGATGAAGGACTTTTGAAAGCATGTTTGACCCAAAATTCCTCTTTTTAGCTATGATTTTGTTTGAAAAGTCATTATGTTTTTAAATCACAATGACCATCACTTGAATCATTCGGTTTACTTATTAAAGTAACCAAATGTCTAATTTGACTTCATTTAACTCTCAATGAACCTTTCGTTCTAAATGAGTAGTTAACCCATTACACATACCTGGCTCGGATCAATATATTGACCCGTTTTAATACCTTACTTTAATAATCGCTACCTAATAGCGATGCAAGTTATCTTTCCCCTATTCACTCCTGTGAACATAAGACTCGACAATATTCATTAGTCGATATTTTCAAATGGTGATATTTTCACCATTTAACCCGTTTGGTCTAAGTGACCGTTTATCTTTGCGGGATGGTATTTATTACCATCTCATCTACATACCTCGCTCCGGTTTACACCGGTCATTTCACTTATAACCCATTTCTTGATTCTTTTGACCCCTTTATGTCTTATGCCGTAAAGTGTCTTTCAAAAATTAATGGTTATCGTCAACGAGTGATCGAATTACCGTTTTACCCTTTTTATTTGTATTGGTTTACCTTATAAGGTAATCATTCAAAACTCGTTATTTATTAGTCATTGCATGACTAAATAATCGTATTAACTCTTTTTAACCATTCAACATGGTTTATCATTATTGTATTTTGTTCCGAACCACACATGTCGTATCGGAACATCATAATTCAAACATGACTTTCTATTATTCATAACCTATAAACCAATATGTATTTAATAAATAGAGTGTAAGCTTTACTTACCTAGCATCCAGATTATGCTTTTCCTTCATTCTTGATTCATTTGACCCGCTTCCTTCCAAACCTTTCACCTAGCTTGTCAAGCATCAAACTATCATTGTAATTTGTAAGATGGTTAGACTAGTCATAATCATTCACGACTATTCCATCCTACGATCTTTATGTCGAAATTATCATTCGATCATATAAAAGGTCATTCTGACTTTAAAAAGTCAAACCGCCTATTGACAAAAGTAATTACACGATGTAGCTTAACTACTCGTTTTATTACTTTGCCACTATACGGTAAGCATCCTTATTATGCTACCGTTTTAAAAAACTTACGAAATCAAGTTATTGTAATCGAATTTCATTCGATTAACACATGATGATATCAAACATCATTTTGATCATAATATATCATCATTTTCATTTTTATCATACAAATCCATTTCCTAGCAAGTATGATCATGTACTTAAACACATAATTTGTTCAAGTATTTCCAGATTATTATCAGATATGATGATTCTAATCATAATTATATCATCAAGTTCATCATATGATTAATACCCATTTATCTTAGTGTGGTAATTCATCAAATCATTCAATTCATAGCATCATATGTATAATTTTCACTTAGGGTTTTGTTCATAAGCTAATATACATCACTAATCCAGTCATAGCTTCAATAATTTATTCATAATTCGCGATTATGATGATTATTCAAATTTCACAACTTCACAAATCATCAAAATTTGACATACCTTATGATTCCCTAGCTTGGGTGATCATTAATTCACGTTCAATTGAGAATTTGGACTTCGTTTAGACCTTCAATTTGATGATTTAGTTGAAATTTAGGGTTTTGGCTTCATGGGGGTTCTTCTGGTCGAACCCTACGTCCAGAACATACACACTGAATGTGTGTTTTTGTTTTAAGTTTTCTTTTATAACTTAACTTTCAATTTATCCGACTCTGGTCCCTCATGTTTGGTTAGTTTATTAAGTAGACTACAACCCACTTAATTTCAATAACATTCCCTCTAATTAGGTAAACATTCCTAGTTAACTTAGTGGGTTTGGGGAAGTTATAACTCAGTTTATTTTTAAGTCCCGTTAACTCGGGCCTTCTATAAACTTTATTTCCCAAAAGCATTCTTTTTCTCTTTTTATTAAATATTAGGTTTAGTTAAAAAATTCCTAATATTTTCCGAGTTAATTTTTACCACTAACGGTAATTTACCCGTCTTTTAGTATTAATTTGGTTTGAATACCAAACCCGTTTTCGGGGTGTTACAATATCAAAATGTTTATTTTTAAAAATTGTTGGTAATAAAGAAGCAAAATATGAATGACTTAAAGAGGGTCTAGACGGGAGGATGAAAAAGAGTTTTACGGCGATCCAAAAAATCATATTGACCTTTAAACAACTTGCAATTGATAATCCTAATCCTTCTAACAAATACAATGAGTATTTATGTATGTATGAGAGCACTTCACATGAATGCCTATCATAGTTATGTACCGCCATGATTAGTTTATATTGTAAAGAGTTCTTATGTTGACCGATAAGCCACGACGTTATACTTTTGTACCAAGCACACAAAGAAAAAGATCACCTTCCTAGGATGATGGGTAGCCTTGACTGTATACATCTCGTTTGCAGAATGCGTCCCACCGAGTTATGATGCCAATATATGATAGGTGATCACCAATACCCGACAGGCATGCTCAAAGCAGTTTCCTCTTAAGATTTGTGTTTTTTGCATGCGTGTTGTGGTCCTCTTGGGTCAAACAACGACATCAATGTTTTCCAAAAATCTCTAGTATTTCTCACCCAACAAAATGGGACCGCGCAAAAGCATCTATTTTATGTAAATGGATTATTATACAAAGTGGATACTATCTTACCAACGAGAACTACCCTACTTAATTGGTCAACGTGTGTGAAAGCTCTCCATATCCGAATGATCTGAAGGAATAGAAGTTCAAGAAGGTGCAAGAGATGGCAAAAAAGGTGTGGATCAATGTTTCGATGTTCTAAAGGCAAAATGTGGTATAATTAGGCAACCGATGCGGTTTATGATCATTGGAAACATTAGGAGCAAAGTGTATGCGTGTATTTTATTGCACAACTTTATCCTAAAGGATGATAAATGCGATATTAATGGTCTACATAAGAGATCCTACGGTCAGTTGGTTTTCGACGATAATGTCCTTTCTGAATTGATGAATAAAGTTACGCATTTCTGACTTCATTTGATCTTGTTGAACATCTTGGAACTCTAGATCTACATTATCTTGAGTCGGATAATGAATAATTTAATTTTATATCCATGTAGTTTTTTATATTGTTGTTTTTTGTTTAAAGGGAAATTGGCCTGTGCTAATCCCAAAGATAGTGAATCTTGGAACTCTTGGCTTTGAATTACAATTCAATGGTCAAATAAGAGAACGGTAGATGAGAGAATAAAAGTTGATAAAATAATCACCTGTTTTAGCATCATCTGTTCTAGGGGAAGCTTATTGGACCTACAAAAGAACACATGATATCTAAAAGTCAAAACATGACTCTCAAATCAAGAAATAAACAGTCAATGAAGCAAATCTTTCTCCCAAAGATAGTGAATCTTGAACTCCTATTCAAAATATATGTTCAAGAGCTTAGCTAACATCTGTTGAAGACTTGGAACCGTTGTTCAAGAGTATAACAAATGTTGAATGCTAGCATCTGTTGAAGACCAAAGCCCTGATCAAGCAAAGGTCGGATGAGAAAGACCAAACACTTGTTAGGCCAAAAAGATGTTTGGACAACTGCATCAGAGGATAGCTTAGACAGTGTTTATTCAATGTAAGTATAGGTTATTTCAATAGTGTTTAGAATAGCCTAGAACAGATGATAGGATTGCTCAGATGGGGAAACATCTGAGAATCTTTTCTGTTAGGAATGTTAGATGTCACTATTAGAGTGACGTCAACTGATATCACGAACAGAGCTTTAGTACTTGTATAAATAGATCACACCTGTTAGTGATCAATTTATCACTTCACAAACATTCTCTTTTGTATGAATAGCTCTAGTGAGTGATTGGCTGAGGGGGAGATTGTAAAGTCATTGATGTAAAACTTTTGAATATATGAATCATTAGAAAACAGTTTATGACAACGTCTCTCTATTTGTGAATTTATTGTGATAATCAGTATTTATTTGCAAATATCAAACTCAGATCTTAACAAACCACCATATGAAAAACAAACAAGCTCAACATTCTCATTAGTAGGGTACCAAATACCAAGTGTTTGAGCACCTTGTAGGTATTTGAAATTCCTTTTTTAGTGTAGTTAAATGAGAACTTTGGGTGAGGCTTGTTATAATGCACAAACACATGTGACATGCAAGATGTCAAGTCAAGATTTTGTGAGATACATCAAAGACCATATCATGCATATGTATAATATTTGATCAACAACCTCCCTTGCTAGATCTGGATGCAAAGGTACATTAGTGCAGGACTTACAGTCTTTTAAATGAAAGTTTTCAAGGAGTGTTTTTACATACTTGTTTCATGTACGAAAATTTCATGATGTAATTGTTTGACTTGTAAGCTCTATAAATATTAAAGTTCTCCCAATGCACTCAATATTAAATTTTGGTTGCATCAAAGCTTTAAAATCATCACACATTTTCACATTTGTTCATCCAAAACTAATTATCATCAGGATAAATTTAGACTAGCAACAACTCTTTTCAAAAACAATGTTTTATCAATTAACCATGTTTGAAACTGATTGTTTGAGGTTAAAACGTTGGACAAATTGTCATACAATGCTCTTCGTTTTTGCTTTAGCCCATAAAGAGCCTTATCAAGCTTGTACACATAATTGGGATTATATGCATCCTCTAGTACTGGTGGTTGACACATATACACACTTCCTCTATGACATTTTCATAGAGGAATGCACTTTTCACATCCATTTGAAAGCTTTTATGTTATGTGAAATAGCAAATGCAAGAAACAACCTGATATCTTCTATTCTAGCAACAAGTGTAAAGGTTTTTCCATAGTCAATGCTCTTTTCTTGAGAGAAATCCTTCAGTACTAACATTGCTTTGTTATTGACAATGATACCCCTTCCATCTGTGTTGTTTCTAAACACCCATCTTGTGCTTATTAGACACTTATTAGTTGGTAACGGACATAGTTACTAGACTTGTCTTTTTAAACGTAGAAACTCATCATGTATAACTTTAATGCAACTGCTATCTCACAAAGCCTCTTGATACTTCGTTGGCCCAGTTTAAGAGAGGAAGCTAATAAAGAAAAAAAATGGATTGTTTACTTTTGGTTAGAACAAATTTGTTGAAATCGCCATTTATTTGTTGGGGGATAGGATTTTAAGAATGGGTGACCACCAACATAAGGAGCACTATCTCTAATGGTGTTAGTAAATTGAGAAACAACTGATCATGGTCTTTAACTTTGCTCATCATTTTTAATAGTGGTAGAGGTAAAGGGCTAAAAGGTTAAAACATTTGAATGCACGGAACAACTAGTGATTAATTATTTGTTATGAGTTCAAAGATATCAATTGTTTGAACAACAGATGTTGATGCGTTAGTTGTTGTAAAATAAGTTTTCTTTTAGAATCATCTGTTGCAGGGATTTGGATTGGCATATCATGAACACTTTTGAAATGAGTTGGTGTCACGACAAATTTGAAATCTATTTCTTTTGACGGGACATCTGAAGTGAGATCTACAACATGAGAATCAAATGATTAAGAAATAAACTTTACGATATCTAAATTAAATAATTCTGCAGGTTTTGCACGAACTGGTGTTGAATGCATTTTATTGTATCTTACATTCAAAGTATCTTCAAATACCAAGGTTCTAGAGTTAAAAACTTTGTATGCTTTGGCAGTTGAGGAATAGCCCAAGAAATAATCACTATCAACTTTGGTTGTAAATTTTATAATTGAATCCTTAATGTTTGAGATGATAAAACAAGGACAACACCCAAAATATCTAAAAAATAAGAGTAGTGGTTTTATATTAAACAATATACGATAGGTTGATTTGTTATGTCTTTTAACAACCAACCTTGTTTGCCCATAACATGTTACACTCATAGCTCAACCCAAAAGGAAAAGAGTAATCCTAAATCAGCTAGCATAAATCTTGCAGCTTGAATGAGTATTTTGTTCTTTCGCTTAATCACACCATTTTGTTGTGGTGTTTTAGGACTGTGGATTGTCTTACAATTCCTTTAGAACACAAAAAGAATTCAAGATTTAATTCCTGAATTCAGTGTCATTGTCACTTCTTAGTATTTTAACTAGCAAGTCATATCGCTTTTCAAGACTAACAATGAAGTGTTTTACTATCTCTGCAGTCTTATCCTTTGAGTGTAGAAAAGTGTCCAAGTAAATATTAAATAATCATCTACAGTCACAAGTGTCACACCCTGGCTTTTGCAGAAGCGTGGGTTTATTTTGTGTGACTTCTTAATACCATAGAACAATCATGACAATGCTATATGAAATAAAACACATGATAGTCATCCATTCATTAAGTTTTAAAAGTTACCATAACAACATTGTTTTAAAAGTCGACACATGAAACAAAATACAATCATGACATAATTAAAAACATGTTCATACGACACGACAAAAGACTTGACTAGAAATACGGTTTAAGACTTGTAACCCGTCCAGGCAAGAGTCACACCTCGTAAACCTGGATAACATCATTATTCCCTACGCAGCTTGACGTGATTGCATACCTTGCCAGATCCACTAATTTCCTGAAATACATGTAGTTTGAAAAATCAACAAAAAGTTGAGCGAGTTCATGTAAAAGTGAGTATGTATAAACCTTTCATGTATGAATAAAAGTCCCTAGTATGTAGCAATAAGGAAAAAGAGATCACCAATGGGTTGCAAAGCCACTGATATGTGTGAGAAAGTGCAGGAAAACTCAAACCTAGCAGATTTGTTACCGGGCTTCGGCGGTAAGACACAGTCACCACTATGGGCCGCCCCGGCCTCACGGGTGTGGGCTCGCTACACCCAAATAGATCTATCACTCTTGTGTCCCTCGGTCCTAACAACGAGGATTAATGGCCTTAAGTGTTGTACCCACCCCTCACATGATCTAGTAGTAAAACCCTCCCTACGCTAACCATACCATGTAAATAAATGTTTGTAACAATTGCCGCATGTATTTCACCCCCGAAGTATAAACTGAAAACAGTAAAGAGAAAAGGGGGACATAAACTCACAGAAGTGCGTATCCCATAACGTCAATCTCAAACTCGATCAGCTACCTGGCGACCTACAACGTACTAATGTCTATTAGACGAATGGGCCGTGCCTTGGCTTAGGGTTTAGTGTTTTGAGTTGCGTTACTTCGATATTATACTTGTTAAAATAATACTAATTATTTTAACTTAACCTTTGTTTTGGGAAAATAGTTAGGAAACTATTTCGTATTCACACTTCTCAGGTATTTATATGTGTATTTCCTTCCCAAGGATGGGGGTATTTATACATGTACCTTTGTAATTCCGAAAAATATATTTTAAGTCTCACTTAGAAAAATATATTCAAATTACTTGTCTTAAAACATCTTAACTCAAAATATATATATTTTTCCCAAAAATATTATATTTTACCTCATAAATTTTCCAAAATAATATTCTACCAAAAATATACGTATAAGAGTATTTTTCCGAAATACTACATAAGTCACGTTTTAGCGTTTCGTATTTCTTTAACAACTGCGTAACTTAAATATTTATTTCGTGAGGGTTTTGAGTGTTATTTTGGAGTTGTAATTTCATGGTATACATAAGTTATATTATTTTACCCTAAAAATAATATAACTAGTTCTCAAAATAAACAAATAGTCACACAAGAGTTTTAGTATGAAATATATATATTCTAAACATATATTTATCAAATTTTATTACGAAAACCAACCTCCGGCACTTAGTATTTTTGGCAATAAGAATCATGGCGAAGTTTATTTTGAAAACAAGGTTAAAAATATATTCGTAAGCACTTGCTAGAAAAATATTTTCTGAGTCTTGAGATTTTTAGAAAATTTCGCCAGAGTTTCCCCTAAAAATGGAGGTGTCCATGCTTTTAAGCATATCATTTTCTTTTCGAAATCAAACAACAATCACCAATAATCAATTCTTACTTTACCAAGAGCAAAAATATATGTGTTTTATTCTAGTCATGAACTTGATATATTTCGAAAACGCGTAGTAACTTGGTAATACTTTTAGTGGACCTAGTTACCTTCCGAAACGTATTTATTTCTTTAAAAATCATTTTCTTAAAATAATTAAGTGTTTACAACTTGTAAATAATTTTTACAAAAATTTAACTCTTGAATTCTTCTTGTAAATAAAAGCTTTTTTTTACACTTATTTTACTTACAAAAAATTATGTAAGAGTATGTAAAACTCGTAAACTTTTAGAGATCGGTTCTTGAACTTGGTTTGTTTACAAAACCTTTTGTAAAACTTGGATTAACATGATCATCTATCAACTTGTCCATTTATATTTTAAGAAAATTATTTTTATTCCAGTTCTTGATCAAGCTAGAAGGTGGTTATTTATGTATTACATAACCACTCTTTGTTCTTGTTAAATCCTACTTCTACATCTCATTTAACAAGATTCACATGGTGCTCAATATTACATAATCATAAATCAATCATAAAATTAGTAATATTCTTACTACAACATCGTACTAGTAACTTTTTACTTCAATCTTTTATGTAGAACTTCATGTTTAATCTTTTTAGTGTTCTTGTTTCTTGTGATTTAAACATAATAAACATACTACAACTTGTTATCACAACAACAAGATGAACAAGGGTGTACAAGAAACTTACTACTAGCACAAGGCTAGGGTAGAAACTAGTGATGAAGATGATGAGAAAAAGATGAGGAACAAGCAAGAACAAAGAATCCTTTGAAGTTCCACAAGTAGCAACTTCCTTGATTCACCTTACAAGCACTTGGATGAAGCTTAAAATGGAAGAGATGGTGGTGGAATGGTGGTGATGGTGGCGGTTTGGGTGGAGCCAAGAAAGAGAGAGAAGAGAGTGAAGATGAGGGTGTGTTTGTGATGATGAGAAGTGATGGTGTGATCTTTAGGCCATGCTTAAATAGATGTTTCACATATTATGGTCACCCACACAAGTAAACAATCCATTAAAATAATAGGATTAAATCTTGAGCAAAATTGAGGTATGGGAGGGCATGATGGTCCTTGTGACCGATTCGGTTTGGGGGGGGGGGGTTGGTTGTAACTTTTTGCAACTAGAGTGTAAATGGTAGTTAGAATTCAAGTATTATGCTCCCATATGTTATTTATTTGATATTTAGTGGGTGTTAGGGTGTTCGGGGATCACGACAAGCCAAGAAAAAGTGAAACAATGTGTTTGGCAAAAATTTAGTGTTCCGGGTAATGTCCGGTTATTCGGTTGGATACCGTTCTGTTAAAGTGTTTAATTATTCATTAAAGTGTCTTTTATATATATTTTTGCATCACAATTAATCCCCGACACTTAGGAAAGTGTACAGGACCATTCTGACATATTTTTGCACTTCACTAGTATTTTAAAAGAGTTAAATGCGATTTTAGTCCCTGTGGTTTGGGCCATTTTGCCAGTTTAGTCCAAAGGTTTCATTTTTAACCTATGGGTCCAAAAAGGTTTTCACAGTTGCCATTTTAGTCCACTAGGTTAACTTCATCCATTTTTTATGTTAACGAGAAGGCCAATTCAGTCATTTTATATGGTTGAATTACCCTTTTAGTTAACAGAATTACATACAAAATGACCAAATTGGCCTTCTCGTTAACAGAAAAAATGGATGAAGTTAACCAAGTGGACTAAAATGGCAATTGTGAAACCTTTTTGGATCCACAGGTTAAAAATGAAACCTTTGGACTAAACTGGCAAAATGGACCAAACCACAGGGACTAAAATGGCATTTAACTCATTTTAAAATGCTGGATTTCATTAATGAGTGCAGAATTCTGCATTTAAAGTGTGTTTTAGGCACTTCCCGGCACTGTAACTATCACCTAGTGACGCAGTTTTATGGTCCTCATTTCCCTACACTCCATACTAGTGTAATAACCCGTCCCTGGCCCATACTGGGCCTTACAGACACTGTCTGTCTATTGCTGGCATTGTCAGCATATTTTTGAATTATTCGTTTAGTGTGCTAACTGTGCTTTGTGCATCAAGTATGTCACTAAAGTTTGTGTGTAATATACGGAGTGACAGTATGAAATATGATGCATATGTATGTAACAGAAAACAGAAAGCAGTTTAATCACAGTTGTAATCAAGCACAGTCATTAAGCACAAATTTAATATTAATTAAGTGTACGGATACCTATAAATGTGAGGGTTGTCACATTCTCTCCCCGTTAAGAAAATTTCGTCCAGAAATTTAGGTTCTGCTTCTAGTTGCAGGGGTCTTGGGAAATAAATAGGGGTATTTCTCCTTCATACGATCCTCATGTTCCCACGTGAATTCTGGGCCATGTCTTGCATTCCATCAAACTTTGACGAGCTTGACGCTACTCCTGCGTGTCTTGTTAATCTTCCAATCAGTAACCTCTACTGGTTCTTCGACAAAGTGGAGTGTGTCGTCAATATGAACTTCGTCGGCAGGAATGACAACAGTCTTTTGTGTTGGACTCTTCTTCAGGTTTGATACATGGAATGTATCATGAACACCATTAAGTTCAGCAGGTAAGTCCAATTTGTATGCTACAAGCCCAATCCTTTGCAGGATTCTGAATGGGCCAATGTAGCGCGGATTCAACTTTCCACGCTTTCCAAAGCGTGCCACACCCTTCCAGGGTGAAACCTTCAATAATACCATATCTCCCACCTCGAATTCCAGAGGTTTCCTTCTTCGGTCCGCATAACACTTTTTTCGATCGCGAGCCGCCTTGATGCGCTCTCGGATCTGTGCAATCTTGTCTGTCGTCTCCTGGACCAATTCCGGACCAACTAGCTGTCTATCACCCGCATCAGCCCAGCAAATCGGTGATCGACATTTGCGTCCATAAAGAGCTTCGAACGGTGCGGCTTGAATACTTGCGTGATAACTGTTATTGTATGAAAATTCGACCAATGGTAGGTGAGTGTCCCAACTTCCACCTAAATCCATTACGCAAGCTCGCAGCATATCTTCTAGTGTCTGAATCGTTCGTTCACTCTGTCTGTCTGTTTGCGGGTGAAATGCTGTACTTAGGTTCAACTGAGAACCGAATGCTTCTTGAAAGGATTGCCAAATCCTTGACACGAATCTTCCGTCTCTATCAGAGATGATTGAGAGAGGCACTCCATGTCGTGCAACGATCTCTCTCATGTATATCTTAGCTAGTTTACACGTGTTGTCTTTTTCCCTGATTGGCAAGAAGTGCGCAGATTTCGTTAAATGGTCTACTATCACCCAAATCGTATCGTGGCCTTTGGGCGTCCTTGGCAATTTCATTTTGAAATCCATTGAAATCTGCTCCCATTTCCATTTGGGTATCTCAGGTTGCTGCAGAAGACCTGAAGGCTTTTGGTACTCGGCTTTCACCTTGGCGGAAGTTAAACATTTACCAATGTATACCGCAACATCACCTTTCATCCTTGGCCACCAATAGAGATCCTTAAGATCTTGGTACATCTTATCCGCACCGGGATGAATCGAGTACCGTGACTTGTGAGCTTCATCGAAAATGACCTTTCTCAATCCACCAAACAGAGGAACCCAAATTCGTTTCATAAAGCATAAAGTTCCTTCCTCGTTTGGTACCAACTGCATCTCCATCCCACGGAGATACTCGTCCTCAATATTCCTTTCCTTCAGAGCTTCTCTCTGCGTGGCACGAATGCGCAATGAGAGGTCTGTCTGGACGATCATTTCCAAAGCCCTAACCCTTATGGGCTTGATCTTTTCTTTTCGACTTAGGGCATCGGCGACCACATTCTCCTTCCCTGGATGATATTTGATTTCATAGTCATAGTCGTTCAATAGTTCAACCCAGCGTCTTTGTCTCATGTTAAGCTCCTTTTGGTCGAACATCTGCTGTAAGCTCTTATGATCAGTGAAGATTGTACATCACGTACCATACAAATAATGTCGCCAGATCTTCAACGCAAATACCACCGCGCCTAATTCCAAGTCGTGCGTGGTATAATTTTTCTCATGAACTTTCAACTGGCGTGACGCTTATGCTATAACTTTCTGTCGCTGCATCAACACGCAACCCAAACCTTGACGCGAGGCGTCACAATATACCACAAAATCATCCGTTCCTTCGGGTAGTGATAAGATCGGTGCATTACAAAGCTTGTTATTTAGCAACTGAAATGCTTCTTCTTGTTTGTCTCCCTAATCAAACTTCTTGTCTTTCTGCGTGAGGGAAGTCAAAGGTTGAGCGATTTTTGAGAACTTCTCAATGAATCTTCGATAATAACCAGCCAAACCTAAGAACTGTCGAATCTCGGTTGGCGTCTTTGGAGTTTCCCAATTCTTGATTGCTTCAATCTTGGTGGGATCCACATGGATTCCATTTCCATTAACCACATATCCAAGAAATTGGACTTCGCGTAACCAGAACTCGTACTTCGAGAACTTGGCATACAACTTCTCCTTTTTAAGTAGCTCCAAGATAGCTCTTAAATGTTGTTCGTGCTCATCCTTCGTCTTCGAGTAGATCAAAATATCATCGATGAACACAATCATGAACTTGTCAAGGTACGGCTTACAAACTCTGTTCATCAAGTCCATAAAAACAGCTGGAGCGTTTGTCAACCCAAACGGCATCACTAGAAACTCGTACTGGCCATATCGAGCTCTAAAAGCAGTCTTGGGAATACTTTCCTCTTGAATTCTCAACTGATGATATCCTGATCGCAATTCGATCTTTGAGTAGTAGCTTTAACCTTGCAATTGATCAAATAGGTCATCAATTCTCGGCAGAGGATATCTATTCTTGATTGTCAGCTTGTTCAGTTCTCGGTAGTCGATACACATGCGGAAACTACCATCTTTCTTTTTAACAAACAAAACTGGAGCTCCCCAAGGTGAGAAGCTTGGTCTGATGAATCCCTTGTCTAACAACTCCTGGAGTTGCGTTGATAACTCCTGCATCTCTGAAGGCGCAAGTCGGTAGGGTGCCTTAGCCATAGGCGCGGCGCCTGGGACTAACTCAATGTGGAACTCGACTTGTCTTTGGGGCGGTAATCCTGGCAAGTCTTCTGGAAAGACTTCAGGATATTCCTTTACAACTGGGATGTCTTCAATCTTTGGCTCAGCAGCTTCTTTATCCACGATGTGTGCCAAGAAGGCAACATATCCCTTCTGTAAACACTTTCTAGCTTTCAGACAGCTAGTGATTCTCAGAGGCGTATCGCCCTTTTCTCCAAGGACTACGATCGTCTCTCCATCTATCATTGGGATGCAGATGGTCTTTTCGTGGCAAACAACCTCGGCTTTGTTGCTTGACAACCAATCCATCCCTATTACCACGTCGAAACTTCCCAACTCGACTGGTAGTAGATCCAAAGTGAACGCGCGCTCTCCCAGCTCAATTACACATCCTCGAACGACTTCATTTGCTTCAACTAGCTTTCCATTAGCCAGCTCAATTGAGTATGAAATATCTAACTTACTAGCAGTTAACCCAAGCATATCCTTAAATTCTAATGATAAAAAGCTATAGTCGGCACCAGTATCAAACAGAACAGATGCAAAACGTTGGTTTATAGGGAACGTACCAGTGACAACGTTTGGATCCTGGCGCGCTTCCCTTGCTCCAATGTTGAATATTCACCCACGAGCTTGATTCAGTTTTGGGCATTCCCTCTTAAAGTGCCCAACATCCCCACAATTGAAACATCCCGGTCCTCGACCATTTCCACCTTGAGCGTTGTTTTGGTTGTGATTTCCATTCCCAGCTTGATTCGCAACATTTCCACGGTTTCCATTTCCGCCATTTCCTCCCTATTGGCGGTTTCCATTACCATTCCCACAATCTCGATTACCACCACGCCCAACACCAGTTTCGGCCCAACACGTATCCTTCGAGTGGCCATTCTTTCCACATGACTCGCATTTCCTCAATCTGCACTGGCCAGAATGATGGCGCTGGCACGTATCACACTTGTGCAGAGTGCCCATGTAACCCTTTCCTTTGTTTTCGACACCGGTTGTGGCTCTAACCGGTGTGCTCGACTCACTCTTCTTGTTCACATTACTGGTACCTTGTTTGAAGTTAGAAAATTTTCGTTTGTTTTCACCAGACGACTCCATATGAGTCTCCTTCTTCTTTGGTTCGGAAACTGAAAACTTGTTCAACCTAATAGCTTCCTCAGTAAGTGCCACACTGAGATCAATGGCTTCAGTGATCGTTGCAGGCTTGGACGTGGTAACCATGCTCATGATCTGAGGGGCCAATCCCCAGATGAAACTCTCAACACGTTTAAACTCGGGCGTGACCATGTACGACACTACATGCGACAAATCGTGAAACCTTTGAACATATTCTGCAATCTTAGGACCTTCCATCCTTAGGTGCCAGAACTCAGTTTCTAACTTCTGTATTTCAGCACGCGAGCAATACTTCCTTCTCATGAGCTCCTTCAGCTCATTCCAGGTTAACGCATAAGCTGCCGCTTCTCCTAAAGTTTGCACTTGCAGATTCCACCACGATAGGGCTCCATCCAGAAACAGCCCTGCGATGTAGGTCACTTGTTGCTCGGGGGCACACTTGCTCATCCTTAGGACAGAATCTGTCTTTTCAGCCCACCGAACAAATGCAACAGCACCTCCTGTGTCGTCGAAATTCACGGGCTTACAGTCAAGGAATTGCTTGTAGGTGCACCCATTGGGTGGATTGTTATTGCCGTTGTTGTTCGAGATATTTCCGCTTGTTTCTGCATGGGAGGCCGCATATTGGGCTATAGCCGCGGCGATTATCCCTTGGAGTTCCGCCTCAGTAGTAGGCATGCGCGGGTCGCGTCGCGTCGCGTCGCGTTGTGGAGGCATCTTCTAAAAGACGATCATGTTGGTCAGGTCATAGTAAGTATAATAAATATGCATATATAGTAACATCAATAAAGCACATAACATCTCATGTTATAAAATTAAAACATATAATTCAACAAAGTATGTAGTGAGAACGTTGCCATTGAGCTTCATTGATCACAACTACAATATTCTTTTACATGTTTAATAGTACATCATATATCAAAATAAGATCATGGGGCTACATCACCCCCAAAAAATACAAGTCTGTCTACACATATCATATACAAAAAGTGCGATCTCTCAAAAGTCTTCGTAAGCTGGCTCAATCACGACTTTCTCACCAAAATGATCTACCTGCATCAAACCAAAAATATCTATGTTGATGGCGGCGGAGGAGGAGGAAAACGAGAGAAAAGCAAGCGACGCATGTGCAACCAGTCCTCCTCTAAGGCATGACAGACGCGCATCAAATATGCAATCTGCTGCTCAGATGTCAAGAAACGAACGTCTGAATAAGGGGAAAGCGGACGTGGAGTGTGCGGTGCTGCAAAGGGGGTCTGACAGTGACAAGGTGGTCGTGGAGCTCTCTCCAACTCCTGAATACGATGGCTCAGGACGTCCTGCTATAGCTGCAGCGACGCAAGTATATCCTCCGTAGTGTACCCCACGTGAAATGGGTGGTACGGGTCAGACAATGGCATAACATGGGGGGTAGTCCACAAAAATGGCTCGCCCGATGGTATGAAAGATGGTGCAGTAGGTGGTGCAACATGAGGAAACTGTGACAGAAACGGAAATGATAATGATAGTACGGGTGGGACAGAAACAGGCGGCTGCCTCGATGAACCCTCTCCAGGACGAGGTGGCGGTATGTCCTGGAGGAATGTAATGGGAAGATCAGTACGATGAACGTCAGTGGTGTGTGGGGGGAAACAATGGAATATCAGTGGGTGCAGAAACAGGTGCTACTGGAGGAGTGACAGGTAGCACAAACGGTGGGTAATTGACGTGTGCGCGACTGTACATATTTTTACAATGAAATTACACACGATTTGGTTTTAAATTTATAAAAGTGATTATTACTTTTACATCAAAACACACACGAAAGAGGCAAGTGTACCACGTCATATATGTAGTAAAGTATCGGTAAGAACCAAGTATCGATCCACGGAAATGGGCGGAGAAATAATACTAGACCTTTGTCATTAAATTACCGGTAAAAACATAATTTGTTTTGGTTTTAACTACACTAAAGTAAGCATAACAAATACTTATAAAACATAGTAAATTCTATATAAATATCCTTGCTTAATACACAACCAAAGCATGTTAACTAAGTCGGTTATGGCACAAGAAGCATTCGGTCAATTTTCCATTTTGAGACAATTAGTATCCCTTTCGTAAATCCTAACATGACAATCATTCAGAAAGTTAAAACGATAAACACACTTTAACCACCTAAAATTGTTCTTTAACGTGCAATTGATAAATGTCTATGAAAATCTCCTAAAAATAAGTTAGTCATCCGTTAGGAGTTTTCTAACCTCACTTAATCAAGGAAAGCAACACCGATAAACACAATGCAACCACCGAGACAAGCATAAACTAGATTAAATCACAACCGAGTTCATTTTACAAATCTTGCTCATAAATTCACCAAGATAGCAATTTTGGACGAAACTACTAACTAAGCTAACAAATCATGGCAAGAATTCATAACAACATCATCTAACCTGTTAGAGTCCTTCCGTGAGGGCAAGCTTTCTTGATTAACAATAATTACATTTTATTAAACCACTAACCATTTCTAGTATCATGGTGCCCACATTTTAACCAAGTTAAACTAGTTAACCAAATTAAAAGTTTACTAATACATGATTAATTAAGCTTCATTTTTCAACTATCTTAACTAACCAAGCACCAATCATCCAACACAATTACTTATAATCAAGAAATCAATATCAATAACAAGGTTGCAAACTAATCATCAAAGATAATCATAGAAAATACTTCAAAATGTCATTACAAACAAAGATTAACATACTAATGGCTATAATCAAGCAAGGGATTGTTGTGTTTCTGCCCTAAGGCTACAATAATACATAAATATTAATCTAAATGATTGAAACATTAACAAAATTCTGGAAAGATTAGAAATCCAAACCATAAACAAGCACAAGATTAAGAATCCGGATAGTAAATGAGCAAAACCGGGCAATGTGGCTTGAATCCGAGTGAAAGCAGAAGCCTTCAGAACCTCAAAATCGCCTGCAAAGCTCTCCAAAATTCCAGAGTTACTAACAAAATGGTTCTGTTCTGTTTTTATGCTTTTTCGCTGTCGCACGGTCGTTCTCCGATCGCACGACCGTGCACTTTAAGCAATTATTGGTGGTGGTCCACCATACTGCGTGACATCAGCAGATCGTTGACCAGATTCGATATCGCACGACCGTTCTCCATGTGGCACGGTCGTTCATCACCGGGTCGTTGTTGCACGCCTGGTCGCACTGGTCGTTCAGTTCCGAGGTTGGCTTGAACATCGGAGATGCACGGGGTGCATGATATGGAACGACCGTGCATTCCCGGGTTGGCCTTCAATGCGGAGTTGCACCCTCGTTTACTGCCGGGGTCTTCATGAATCATCGGTGACGCACGGTCGTGCATCAGGTCGCACGACCGTTCCACACGCCCAGGTCAGTTTTCTAACAGAAGTTTCGCAGCTTCGTCGTTTTATCCGGAAAGTCCTCGTTTTCGCTATCATCTTGTCTGGTATGCTTTTTTAGGCCTGTAAACAAAAATGTAGATAATTAAGTATCCGAATGACGGTTTTACGGCCGAAAACGCATAAAATAGGGGTAAAACGGCGGACTAAAATATGTGTAAATTAGCGAATATCAGTAATCGTCATCATCCTCGATCCACCCGTTGCGGGTGTCGGCATAACGAGGATCTATTGTAACACCCCGAAAATATAAAACTTTATATTGAAATTATAAAGTGTAAAATAAACAAAAATAAACTAACTAGGAATAAATAACCTAGTTAGTCATAAGTCTAGTTAAAACAAGAAACTTAGTTGAAATCACGGAAAAATCTAACTTAATAATAGATGGGGGACCGAAGTTGTCAAGTGTGAAACTTTAATTATTAAAAACAAAATAAAAATACCAAACACCCACTTTAAGTGTGTGTGTTGGTCGTACAAAACACAGGGGGCGACCAAGAAACCCCATCAAACCCTAGTTCATCTAAATTGCTCAAATTGAAGACCAAATTCGGATCCAAATCGAAAATCAAGCATAGAATAGTGATCCTCATCACAAGGGGGTTACAAGGTATGTCAAATTGGGTGTTAATTCTCTGTTTGAAATCCTCATGAAATTGGGAAATCTGAAAATTGATGTTGCATGTTTGCTATTTGGGTAGAAAAGGGTTGATATAGTGTCTAGGAGTAAAACCTAGACAATCACATAAGAAATCATGGCTAATTCCTGAAAATCTCTTCAACACATTGAAGGTGATTCATGGGTTTTGTGGGAAAGTAGTAAACACTAAGGTTTAAAATGATTATTCTAGTGTAATACGGGTCATAGAAAGTGATTTCTGAAATGATGAAGTTTAAATGTTATATGAAAGCTTTATTGATGATTAAGTTTAGCTAAATAACAAGCTATGAACTTGAAAATAAAAGATATAAAATTCTGCCCTATAAGTGTTTGTAGAAATGCCTCAAAGAAGGCTCGAAACTGAAATTTAAGTTAAAAACGTGTATTGCGATGTTTGGGCGGATTATGTAGTATATAATGGAAAAGGAGTTCTAAACAAGCTATGGTTGAACTCTATAGGAAAAGATACCGGAGCGTCGAGCGGACAAGCCGGTGGTGACACGCGTTTGAAAGGAGCGCTTTGAAGGTACGTAACCTTGGGTTCGTTACATTATACTTTCATTTTTATTGTAGTTAATATCTTGAAATTAGCAATATGAAAGATTGTAGTCTATTGTAGAAGCGATGAAGTTCACTAGTTAATCAAAACGGGTCAAAGGATTTGCTAAAGTATGTTTGGTTTGTCACTAAGATGGTGAATTCCATTAGACAACCAAACGGGTCAAACAAGGATTTAAAAAGGTAGTTTAGAAGTGACTTGAATGTCATTTGACGATTGTGATTTATAAAAGCGTAAACCATGGAATGGAAGTGATACGCTAAGATGGACAACCCCGGGAATGGGTAATTATGGTTAGAAATCGATGACGTTGAATTATGTAAGTATGTAACTTGATACGTTACATTGATGAATTGTTGTTAAACTATGCGTTGTTGATAAAAAATGTGTTAGTTGTAGCGATCATGTACGTTACTTAAATCCGTAGGTTAAGAATTGGTTTGTAGTCGTTTGGTAGCCATCAAAATGGAGGATTTTCCGTAGATGGACCAAACGGGTCGACTAATGATACTTTGTAATATTAATATTGTAAGTAGAAAGAAGTGGCGGAAATGGTCACAAGAGCACGAAGCCATAGATTTGGTAATGAAGTGCCAGTAATAATAAGCCCCGGAGTTGGGGTAATAAGCGCCTTAGGTTTACTAGTTAAATGGTAGTAAAATGGCTAAGTTAGAATGGGTCGAATATTTGCATATGGACATATAGTCTTTCGATCCGTAAACAAATTTTTCGACATGAAATTTGTAATAGACATGTCGGTAATGAATTTACAGACGCATAGGAAAAAGAATCACTTAAAACGGACTTACGAGTCAAAAGTTATGGCCAATTTAAGTTGGGACTTGGTTAAATTTGAGCTGGGAATCTGCAGCATCAAAAAAATAAACATTCTGAGAAAATAGGGGCTAGGCGTGACGCGAGGGGCCTTGGCGTCACGTGACGCCCCCCTTCCGGAATTTTTTATTTTTATTTTTCTTGGTTGTTGACTCTTGGAACTTGTTTGTATCCAATTTAACTTGATCAAAACTAACATTTGTTATGGTTTTGATCTTAGGTGATGTTGAAAAGTAACCGGAAGATGATCGAGCTAGATTTTGAAGAACCGAACACTACTTACAAGCTTCCGCAATGTTTTAAATCTTTAATAGACTATGTTTATGGGTTGTAAACAATAGTTAAACATCTTTGGAAATGTTTTAACTTAGTCGTTAGTTGACTAAGGATTATGCTACTTATGAACCTCTCTTATGAAATCTATGTTAATTAGTATCGTTTATTAAAAATGGTATAAACTATTATTAAATTCAAGTAGAATCAGAGCTTAAGGTTGTCAACAAAGTGTTCGGTTCAAGCTTGATCGATCGTCCGGTAAGGATTAATTATTTATTTCAATAGATGTTATCCTATGTAAGTAAAAGAGGTGGAAATTAATGTGCACAGGAAGAGTGCGTTAATACACTCAAACTCGGAAGATGCACTGAATGAGAACGGTCCAAGCAAGTTACGAACTTAGCTAAACCGAAGCAAACAAAGTTATGTTATAAATGAGATGTTTAATAATTGATGTAAACGGTATGAAATACGTGAAAAGTGTATGGGAGGAGTGTATAAATACGCTCGAACCTGGGAAATACACTAAGTAAGAAAGGTAAGGTAAGGCAAGATATGTACTTGACCAAACCGGAAAAGAATAACACATTACTCATGATTAAGTGAGTGTGATATAAATTTCCGTATAATAAGATGGAAATGAATTAAATAATTATTGATTAACCATTATGGATGTTTCAGTTAAAGAAATGTCTGGAGTAACCGGAGATGATTCGACATCTCAATTGACTGAACAAATGAAAGCTAAGATTTCCGAGGCAGTCGGAAAAGCTCTAGGAAATAGTCTATCACATTATATTGATAGATTACAAACCACAATCGTGCCAGTGGTGGACGATATGATGGCTAAATTGAAAGACAGCATATTACAAGAAATAGAAGAAAGGAGGGTGTTGGATATGAATCCAAGTTTCGTAAAGAAATCCAAGTCTAATAAAGCTCCCAAGAGAGGAGTTACAAAAAGTGTGTTACATCAGTGCAAATTTTGTGGAAAAATTCACAAGGGCACATGTGGTAAGCCAAGACATAAGAAGTTTAAACGTCTAGAGAGGCTTGGAACCAAAGATGCAACCGACACAATGTCTGATGCTCAGAAGTCAAGGACAAGGTCGTTTTATATAACATCCACAGAGGCTAAAGCTGAATCTGATGTCATTTCAGGTATGTTTCTTGTTAATTTAATTTAACACAAATTTTATTCGATGCAAGTGCGAATGATAGTTGCGTAAGGGCATATATGAGTAATGAATTGGGAAAATTATGTAAAAGAAATACCTATATAAATGTGTATATATATGTAGATAAGAAAATAAATAATGGTGAGCATGTGAAGCCGAGACAAAAAGTAATCCCGATGAAAATCGCAATGGGAAGGAGTGCACGTACACTCGAACCCGGGAACTTAATGAAGTGAATAAACGTTGAAATGGGAAGGAGTGTAATTACGCCCGAACCCGGAAATTGCAATAGTAATAAATAGCGAAGACAAGGTTATAAACTTGGTCAAACTAAATAAAACATATAGAAGCATCATTTACATCAACAAACGGTGTAGATAAATTCATACAACAATAAGGAATAATGAAATTAAATGAATTAATTTTGTTATTGTTACAATAGAATTAAGGTTAAAGATGAGAAATTAAGACTCGGACCGAGAATATCCGCGAAAAAGAAGTTAAATGGATGATACGTATTATTCGCTCCTATGAATAATAAAGTATCAATAAATGCAAATTTAGAAACTTGGTTATGAGTGACCATCCAAGTAATACATTATTAATCAAATCCTCATGAGGAAGAAAGGTGATCGCAGTGATGGATGTGATTATATAAAAGCCTAGCAAAATAAACTTTATGAAAATGTTAGAATAAGAACGGGTAAACCCCAAAAGTCGTATGATCATAACAGTGGTTTTACTAAATAAGACTTAAGAAATGCGCCTTCGGAACATTAGTAAAAGAAACAGACCTAAAGGTCGCTAACGACAGAAAGGCGGTGTTCGGATCAAATAAGCAAAATACTTGATAATAAAGGTAAATGGAAGCCGGATGACGGGAGTGTGTTACATTAAAGTAATAAGCCCAAGGGAATGGATACAAATTAAGGTAAATAAAAGTATAAACCAACAAACAAGAATGTTAGGGAGTAGGAGTAAAGTTGACTATCATAAGCAATGAAGCACACACGGACAAGTCAAACAAAAAGAAGGAAAGAATAAAAGACTTGGTGGAATAAGGGCGATGGAATATGCTAACACTACTGAATAAATCAAAACCAAGTCTTAATACATGCCGAAATGGTTGCTTTGATAATGACTTCGGTAAAATACCCGATAGATGAATAGGAATACGAATCTATACGTAAACCAAGAGACGGTGGCGCAGACTAAAAGTCAAAAGACTTGGATTAAGAGTTATGACTAAAAGACGATAAAATTTTACAAAAACAGAAATTTTGATAGTTATGTTTAACTATTTCTATGTGGACGGGCTAAATAAAGTATAATACTCAATAGCCCAAGTAAGCACAAAATGAATAATGGAAGCATGAAATATTAATGAACCTGTGTGATAGGTCATAAAAGAGTATAGAAAGATAAATGCAAACCAGTGAAACAGAAGTGTTAAATGTCACACCCCCAAAATCCACCCGCGGAGTACCACCGCTTGGAGGCGTGACATGACCAGGATCAAGCCATCAATCATATCAAACATAGCATTTAATAATGATAAAAGTAATTAATATAATCCATCATGACATGATTGATGTTTCAAAACCAAACATTGTTTAAATAGCGGAAGCATAGTAATATAAATTCGAAATAGTTATAAGTTCAATTGTTATCCACGATCCGTATCCCACAACGACCTGCTCCTCCTTGTGCAAGCTCCATAATGTACCTAAGGTCCTGCAAGGCATGCAGCAAATAATCAACAAACTAGTTGAGCGAGTTCACAGAAAGTAAGTTCATAACATAGTGCATAAGTATAGCTAGTGGGGGCTTCCCATACTAGTGTGTACTAAAGGTGGGGGCTTCCCAAACCTTGTGTTCATATTACTGGTGGGGGCTTCCCATGCTTATCCTGGCTAATGAGGGCTTCTCATTAACGGTACTTACTAGACTAACTTCCGACCATGTGTTCTTCTTTACCGAGAACAGGAAAACGTACAGGGTCACGTAGGCTTTACGTGACGTGTCCTTCCCCGAGGACATGGTACGCGTGGGGGCTACGTAGGCTTTACGCAGCGTGGCCTTCCGACCTGGAAGCCAGTGGATGGTATTGGGTTACGTAGGCTTTACGTAACGTGTCCTCCCGACCCGGGAGACAAATGGCAAATACTGGGTTACGTAGGCTTTACGTAACGTGTCCTGACTAACCTGAGGACGATGGTCTATAGTCTAGAGAATGCGTAAGTACGAGTAACTCTTATAACAATAACATATCCAACCCAATTCCCAACCCGGGAATCCCATGCCTTGGCTGTGTGAACTCACCTTGGTTTGCTCGGCAGATACACAAAGAGTACAGCTAAGCTAGTAAGTGGTCAACCACGTCCTATCATGGTTATTATACAAGTCAGGTTCGTATATAGCACGTATATAGCATCACATATAGTCTTGGCAACCACGTACACGTATCAGCAATTGGATAAACAATCTAAGTGTTCGGCCCAATCATAACCCGGCCCAATTATACAAGTCCAATCATAAAGGTCTCGGCCCAAATAATATAAGCAGTCCAATAACAATCAGTCATAAGTCCAATTAGCAGTCAATCGCATAAATCCAGTTATTTGGCCCAATTGATTGGGCCCGTGACAATGTAGGCCCAAAACAGTGTGCATGTAAATGGTCTCGAGTCGCAACAGAGATTACGAGTCGCAACTGAGGGTTTCGAGTTGGCAAGGTCCGGTTACGAGTCGTAACGGGACTCGCAACCCCGGTCTCGGCTTGTCATGGCCTGGTTACGAGTCGCAACTGGACTCGCAACCATGGTTTCGGTTCATGCTGTTGTGGTCTCGAGTGGTGTACCGACTCGCAATCCGAGTCGCAACCAGATGTGTAACAGTTTTCCATAATTTCCTTAATTATCAGCAACGTTTATTCCGCAAAATTAGCAAACAGATCAAACAGTTTCGGAAATAGATCAATCATAGAAATCATCAATTCAATATCCCGTTCAAAACATATTCATACGTGTTCATCTCCATCATTCAGAACATCATCTCGGCAATTCAATCAGTAATCAGTCTATAAACATCATTAACTTATGAACCGTATCCTCATACTAACATGCCACTTAAAACACATGTGCAAACAGAATCATCACAGCCGGTTACAAACATCAATTCGGACCAAATAACAAATCACTCATGCAACCTATTTCGTATGTAATCATGATCACCATTCACCGAAGTCGATTAACAAGAACACAATCAACATGTGGCAAAACCCTATATTATCATGCGAGGCTATTATATTACACACCAAACAATAATACATTAAACACTAACCGGTTACAAGTAGAGGAAAGTGGTGAAGGTGAGGCTGCCCTTGGTTCCGGTCGAGAGAAAGAGAGTGTGTGTGTTCTTGATTGCAAGATTTCTGAAAACTAAAACCCTAATGACATGTGGGTATGTATACGTATGAAGGGAAGTGGGCCGAAACCCCACATGGGCTACCTCAAGGTCTCGAGTCCAACCATATGGACCGAGTGGGTTTGTGAAATCAAGTGGGTGTTGTGCGTTTTGGGCCGTTCATAACATATATACACACATAATGCACATTCATAACATAGCATTCATTAAATCCAACACATAATTCAGTTCTCGTAAGCACGTAACGTTACATCACAATAAGTCTAAAGTTCGAGTTGTCACATTATCCCCAACTAATTGGAAATTTCGTCCCGAAATTTGGTATGCACTCACTGAGGAAGCTAGGTAAGTTCAATCGTTCACTGGTTTTCCTGGGGTGTCACATCCTCCCCCCGTTGATATGGAATTTCGTCCCGAAATTCCGAAGTAGTAGCTTCGGCCTCAGTAGTGGTTGCATTGGTTTCTAATAACTGGGGGTACTTTTCTGTCATCCTGTCTTCGCGTTCCCAGGTGTACTCTGGACCACGTTTGGAGTTCCAACAAACTCGGACAAGAGGGATTCTCTTGTGTTTGAGGACCTTCACATCCCGGTCCGTGATTTCAACTGGTTCCTCGACGAACTGCAACCGCTCGTCGATAGTGAGTTCCTTAAAAGGAATGATAAGGTTTTCATCTGATAGGCACTTCTTTAAGTTCGATACATGAAAGACATTGTGAACTGCCCCGAGTTCAGTTGGTAGGTTCAACTTGTATGCTACTTTGCCAATCTTTTCTACGATTTCGAATGGTCCGACGTACCGCGGATTTAGTTTGCCCCGTTTGCCAAAACGAACCACACCCTTCCAGGGTGAAACTTTCAATAAAACCCGGTCCCCGACCTCAAATTCCAATGGCTTTCTACGCTTGTTCGCGTAGGCTTTCTGACGGTCGCGTGCTGCCGCCATGCGTTGTCTTATTTGTGCAATCTTTTCTGTGGCGTCCACTACAATCTCTGGACCCGTAATCTGACTATCCCCCACCTCTGCCCAGCAGAGGGGTGACCGGCATTTACGCCCGTACAATGCCTCGAATGGAGCGGCTTGAATGCTGGTGTGATAACTGTTATTGTACGAAAACTCCACCAAAGGGAGGTGCTTTTCCCAGCCGTTGCCGAAGTCTATGACGCATGCCCGAAGCATGTCTTCAAGAGTTTGGATCGTTCGCTCAGACTGCCCATCCGTCTGAGGATGATATGCTGTGCTCATGTCTAACCGTGAGCCGAAAGATTTGTGCATCGCTTGCCATAGTTCTGACGTGAATCGTGCATCGCGATCCGAAATGATGGATGTGGGCACTCCGTGCCTCGAAACAACTTCTTTAAGATAGACGTCTGCGAGAGTGGAGAACTTGTCCGTTTCCTTAATCGGCAGGAAGTGTGCAGACTTAGTGAGTCGATCCACGATCACCCATATAGTGTCGTTTCCCCGCTGAGATCTAGGTAAGCCTGTAACGAAATCCATGGAAATTTCTTCCCATTTCCACTGTGGTATCTTAGGCTGCTGAAGTAGGCCAGCTGGTTTCTGATATTCAACCTTGACTCTCGCACAGGTCAAGCATTTTCCAACGTACGTAGCGATGTGGGCCTTCATGCTAGGCCACCAATAGGTAGTGCTGATGTCGTGGTACATTTTATCCGACCCTGGATGTACCGAATAGCGAGACTTGTGTGCTTCGTCCATCACAAGTTCGCATAGACCGCCATAAAGTGGGACCCAAATACGCCCCGTTACATAGTAGGCGCCGTCTGCCTTCTGTTCCATCTGTTGTCGTGAGCCGCGTAAGGCTTCAGCCTTGACGTTTTCGGGCTTCAATGCTTCTACCTGAGCATTTCGTATCTGTGCTGGAAGGCTAGACTGAATCGTAAGCTGTAGCGCTCGCACGCGCCGAGGTAAAGTGTCTTTCCGACTAAGGGCGTCAGCCACAACATTGGCTTTGCCTGGATGGTACTTGATAGCGCATTCGTAGTCGTTAAGTAACTCGACCCATCGTCGTTGACGCATGTTCAAATCCTTCTGCTTAAGGATATGCTCGAGACTCCTGTGATCGGTGTAAATCGTGCACCTGGTACCGTACAGGTAGTGTCGCCATATCTTAAGCGCGAAAACAACAGCTCCCAGCTCTAAGTCGTGCGTCGTGTAGTTCCGTTCGTGAACCTTGAGTTGACGAGAGGCGTAGGCAATAACTTTATCCCACTGCATCAATACGCAACCCAGACCCTGTATTGATGCGTCACAATATACTACGAAGTCATCTGTGCCCTCTGGCAATGAAAGAATAGGCGCGCTGCAAAGCCTATCCTTTAGATACTGAAAGGCAGTCTCCTGGGGCTCTCCCCAGCGATAGGTAACACCCTTCTGTGTCAGTAACGTAAGCGGCTGAGCAATCTTCGAAAAGTCTCTAATAAACCGTCTGTAGTAACCTGCCAAACCCAAGAATTGGCGTATTTCTGTCGGTGTACGCGGTGCAGGCCAGTTCCTGATCGAGTCTACCTTGGATGGATCGACATGGATCCCATCCTTGTTCACCACATGGCCTAAGAAGTGGACTTCACGAAGCCAGAAGTCGCATTTAGAAAGCTTGGCGTACAACTGTTCCTTCCGAAGGAGTTCCAAAATAAGGCGAAGATGCTGCTCGTGTTCCTCCTGACTCTTGGAGTAAATCAGAATGTCGTCGATGAATACTATGACAAACTTGTCGAGATAGGGTTTGCACACCCTGTTCATAAGATCCATAAATACAGCAGGCGCGTTCGTTAACCCGAACGGCATGACAAGAAACTCGTAGTGGCCATAACGAGTTCTGAAGGCTGTCTTGGAGACGTCCTCATCCCGGACTCTCAGCTGATGGTACCCTGACCTTAAGTCTATCTTCGAATAGTAACACGACCCTTGCAACTGGTCGAATAAGTCGTCGATGCGCGGAAGAGGATAACGGTTCTTCACCGTCACCTTGTTGAGTTCACGGTAGTCGATGCACATCCTGAACGTACCGTCTTTCTTTTTCACGAAAAGTACTGGAGCTCCCCAAGGCGAAGAGCTTGGACGAATGAAGCCCTTTTCCAAGAGTTCTTGTAGCTGCCTTGACAACTCTTCCAATTCTGATGGAGCTAGACGATATGGTGCGCGAGCTATGGGTGCTGCTCCTGGAGCGAGCTCGATCTGAAATTCGACCTGACGATGAGGCGGTAAGCCAGGTAAGTCTTCAGGAAACACCTGAGGGTAATCGCGTACAATTGGAATATCCTCCAATTTCTTTTCCTTTGCTGATGCGTCTGTAACGAGTGCCAGAATGGCAGGGTGCCCCTTACGTAAGCATTTCTGAGCCTTCAAGAAAGAGATGATGCCAACCACAGCACCACTCTTGTCGCCTTGAACTTCTAGAGGTTCCTGACCCAAACGAGGAATGCGAATAATCTTCTCGCTGCATAAAATTTCTGCCTGGTGTTGGGATAACCAATCCATCCCAATCACGACGTCGAAGCTACCCAAAACTATGGGAATGAGATCGATAGAGAAAGCTTGGCCAGCTAGGATAAGATTACAACCCTGAACTACGTGCGTGGCTTCTAGACTTTTACCGTTAGCTAACTCTACTACACGTTTGGTGGGTAAAAGTGTTGGTGCACGTTTTAGCAGTTGACACATTTTCACAGACATATAGCTTGTATCCGCACCCGAATCAAACAAAACAGTAACGTAAATATTGTCGAGGAGAAACTTACCCATAACAACGTTGGGATCGTTCACTGCGTCTCCTCTTCCCAAAACGAAAGCTCGACCTCTTGCCTCGATGCCATTATTGTTGTTGTTCCCGCCGTTGTTGTTGCCGTTGCCCTGGTTATTGTTGTTGTTGCGGTTCTGGTTCAACTGAGGGCAATCGCGTTTGAAGTGACCTTCAGCCCCACACTGGAAACATCCCCGGTTTCCACGCTGTGGCTGCTGCTGCTGCTGCTGGTTCTGTGGAGCGGGTTGCTGAGGCTGCTGATTCTGGTTCGCAGGCCGTGGACTCCTATAGTCTTTGGCCTCGTGACCCATTTTGAGGCACCTTTGACAACGACCCTTGTTACACGGGCCGTGGTGATGCCTGTTGCAGTTGTGACACCTAGGTTGACTACCCTGATATCTCCTCTGTCTGTGACTACCAGAGGATTGCTGACTAGGACTCTGGTAATGGTCAGTCTTTTGTTGCTGAGCTTGAGACTGAACGGATGCTGAACCCCTGCCGGAATCTCCATCCCATTTTCTTTTGCTTTCGCTAGTAGTAGCAGGAGTAACTGATGGGGTGACTGTAGCAGTAGCGTTGACACGCTTAGGCAGTTTATTCTGATCCACTGCCTGGTCGGTGATACGATGAGCGAGACGCTGGATTTCCTGGATGTTGTCGAGATTAGCCGAAGTAACATGGCTCTGGATCTCTGGCGCTAATCCCTTGAGATACATCTCAATGCGCTTGTACGGAGGGTCCACCATAGTTGGACACAGAACGGCCAGCTCATTCGACCGTTTAGTATACGCTTCGATCTCTGACCCAACCATTTTCAGATTATACAGCTCGTCTTCCAGCTTGTGAATATCTTCACGCGTACAATACTCACGCTTGATGAGTTCCTTAAAATCGTTCCATGGGGTGGCGTTAGCAGCTGCCAACCCTAGAATTTGCACCTGCGCGTTCCACCATGTTAGCGCGATTCCTTCCAAGGTGCCGGTAGCAAACTTGACCTTGCGAGCCTCAGGGCACTCGCACATTTCGAATACTGATTCTAGCTTTTCAAACCAATGGAGGAGTCCCACTGCCCCCTCGGTGCCGCTGAAAGAATTTGGACGACAGTCCATGAAGTTCTTGAATGTGCAGACTGGCTGCTGCGCGTGTTGACCTATTGTGTATGAATAGGACGAAGTTAAATGCGAGAGTTAATGTAGGATCTAAAGATCCTAGTGTGTGCCTATACTGCAGGATATACTACCTGCTTGAGCTGCTGCAACTGCCGCAGCAACTTGAGCTTGAACGAGAGCCTCTAGCTGGGCTTGTGTCATGTTGATTCTTCCAGACATGATCTTCATTGTAACAAGTAGCATAGGTAAGAATGGTTCGCGAATAGGGCGATGACAGAAAAGTGTAAGCACGTAGGAATTCTCATGCCATAGTATCATGTGTATCTAAACGTAATGCGAGCAAAATTCTAAGCAGTTCTAGCAAACAGGCAATAGTCATAACCTTATTACCTAAGATGTCGAGTCTTGCACGTGGAGCGAAGCGTCGTTGTGGATCGTTGAGAGCACTGTTCTGGTTATAGTCCGCTTTTAATAAAAACGTTTTCCCATATTAAAACCAAGTTCTCTATAACCAATGGCTCTGATACCAATCTGTCACACCCCCAAAATCCACCCGCGGAGTACCACCGCTTGGAGGCGTGACATGACCAAGATCAAGCCATCAATCATATCAAACATAGCATTTAATAATGATAAAAGTAATTAATATAATCCATCATGACATGATTGATGTTTCAAAACCAAACATTGTTTAAATAGCGGAAGCATAGTAATATAAATTCGAAATAGTTATAAGTTCAATTGTTATCCACGATCCGTATCCCACAACGACCTGCTCCTCCTTGTGCAAGCTCCATAATGTACCTAAGGTCCTGCAAGGCATGCAGCAAATAATCAACAAACTAGTTGAGCGAGTTCACAGAAAGTAAGTTCATAACATAGTGCATAAGTATAGCTAGTGGGGGCTTCCCATACTAGTGTGTACTAAAGGTGGGGGCTTCCCAAACCTTGTGTTCATATTACTGGTGGGGGCTTCCCATGCTTATCCTGGCTAATGAGGGCTTCTCATTAACGGTACTTACTAGACTAACTTCTGACCATGTGTTCTTCTTTACCGAGAACAGGAAAACGTACAGGGTCACGTAGGCTTTACGTGACGTGTCCTTCCCCGAGGACATGGTACGCGTGGGGGCTACGTAGGCTTTACGCAGCGTGGCCTTCCGACCTGGAAGCCAGTGGATGGTATTGGGTTACGTAGGCTTTACGTAACGTGTCCTCCCGATCCGGGAGACAAATGGCAAATACTGGGTTACGTAGGCTTTACGTAACGTGTCCTGACTAACCTGAGGACGATGGTCTATAGTCTAGAGAATGCGTAAGTACGAGTAACTCTTATAACAATAACATATCCAACCCAATTCCCAACCCGGGAATCCCATGCCTTGGCTGTGTGAACTCACCTTGGTTTGCTCGGCAGATACACAAAGAGTACAGTTAAGCTAGTAAGTGGTCAACCACGTCCTATCATGGTTATTATACAAGTCAGGTTCGTATATAGCACGTATATAGCATCACATATAGTCTTGGCAACCACGTACACGTATCAGCAATTGGATAAACAATCTAAGTGTTCGGCCCAATCATAACCCGGCCCAATTATACAAGTCCAATCATAAAGGTCTCGGCCCAAATAATATAAGCAGTCCAATAACAATCAGTCATAAGTCCAATTAGCAGTCAATCGCATAAATCCAGTTATTTGGCCCAATTGATTGGGCCCGTGACAATGTAGGCCCAAAACAGTGTGCATGTAAATGGTCTCGAGTCGCAACAGAGATTACGAGTCGCAACTGAGGGTTTCGAGTTGGCAAGGTCCGGTTACGAGTCGTAACGGGACTCGCAACCCCGGTCTCGGCTTGTCATGGCCTGGTTACGAGTCGCAACTGGACTCGCAACCATGGTTTCGGTTCATGCTGTTGTGGTCTCGAGTGGTGTACCGACTCGCAATCCGAGTCGCAACCAGATGTGTAACAGTTTTCCATAATTTCCTTAATTATCAGCAACGTTTATTCCGCAAAATTAGCAAACAGATCAAACAGTTTCGGAAATAGATCAATCATAGAAATCATCAATTCAATATCCCGTTCAAAACATATTCATACGTGTTCATCTCCATCATTCAGAACATCATCTCGGCAATTCAATCAGTAATCAGTCTATAAACATCATTAACTTATGAACCGTATCCTCATACTAACATGCCACTTAAAACACATGTGCAAATAGAATCATCACAGCCGATTACAAACATCAATTCGGACCAAATAACAAATCACTCATGCAACCTATTTCGTATGTAATCATGATCACCATTCACCGAAGTCGATTAACAAGAACACAATCAACATGTGGCAAAACCCTATATTATCATGCGAGGCTATTATATCACACACCAAACAATAATACATTAAACACTAACCGGTTACAAGTAGAGGAAAGTGGTGAAGGTGAGGCTGCCCTTGGTTCCGGTCGAGAGAAAGAGAGTGTGTGTGTTCTTGATTGCAAGATTTCTGAAAACTAAAACCCTAATGACATGTGGGTATGTATACGTATGAAGGGAAGTGGGCCGAAACCCCACATGGGCTACCTCAAGGTCTCGAGTCCAACCATATGGACCGAGTGGGTTTGTGAAATCAAGTGGGTGTTGTGCGTTTTGGGCCGTTCATAACATATATACACACATAATGCACATTCATAACATAGCATTCATTAAATCCAACACATAATTCAGTTCTCGTAAGCACGTAACGTTACATCACAGTAAGTCTAAAGTTCGAGTTGTCACATTAAAACATGATGATAAAGAACCCGGGTAACGGGTTGAAAAGGAGTAGGGGCATAAACCAAATAACGGAACGAGTGGGATAAACAGTCGTGAAAACGATGTAAGAAGTCATAGAGTCGGAAAGATAATCCGAAAGAAAATGAGTGTAGCCTTAGACTTCGGTTAAGGTCAAATGGATTTCAAAAAAAAATAATAAAATAAAAAAATAAAAAAGTAAATAATATATATATATATATATATATATATAAATTATTCAAAACGTAAAAGGGGGTGCCCTGACGCCATATGTATATATATATAATTAATTAAATAAGGACACGAGTAGAAGGTGATCTACGGGATCACTATAACTTTCGGGTTATAAACAATATAAAGGTCTACGGGACCAAAATGACCCTTGGGTCACAAATACACAGAAACAAACTAACAGGTCCCACCTTAGGAAAAAAAAAGAGGGGGGGGGGTGAAGATCTAATAAAATATCCTACGAGGCTAAGTGAAGGAACCCACGGGTCGATAATATAAAGCGTGGGAACCAGTTATGATTCCCCGCGTAATATGAAAACAGAAAAGAATAAGTTCTTGCCGTCGACTCCTAGATATGAGTTATTGACATAAGTTGAATAGATAAACGTTAAACTAAAATTCAGTTTTAGTAAGAGACAACGTTTAACGGATATGAATATTATGAGACAAATTAGGAAATAGTTAATAATAAAGGATATAGGTCTTAACACCGATAGGTGTAAGACATGATGCGATACGTTAGAAAGAAGATTTTGAAAATGAAAAGTTTATGAAAAACTTAAACATGACATGATGCGATGCGGTCATGGTCACAAAGAGTGATGTGGAATATAATCATATAGTAGCGTGAGTTACCGAATAGGAGATCATAAACTCACGTAAGTCCGAATATAGCAAAGGGATATACTCAAAATTAACGGGACATGAGGGGACAGTAACTAGCTAGTCTAGCTGATAAGATCATCAAAAGTCAAAATAGTGTCGTGAATTATATAAAACACTTGTCAATGTAGAGCAGTATGGAATAAGCATATTGGCAAACTCATACTATTGGGTAATCAAGTGGTAATCGGGACAAATAGGCGACAAGATAAGAAATGCGAGACACAAGTTACGGTCCGTGAGGATTTACACGTAAAAGACGCATGCGTCAAGGCAAAGGATAGCTTTTGGGTAAAAGAAAGAATGCCTTGAAAACGAAACTGGGATGGTTAGGTCCAAACCAAAGGACTACATAAAGAAGGTTTCGGGGACGAAACCCTTTTTAAGGGGGTGGACTTGTAACACCCTGAAAATATAAAACTTTATATTGAAATTATAAAGTGTAAAATAAACAAAAATAAACTAACTAGGAATATTAACCTAGTTAGTCATAAGTCTAGTTAAAACAAGAAACTTAGTTGAAATCACGGAAAAATCTAACTTAATAATAGATGGGGGACCGAAGTTGTGACAACTGTGCTCTGTAATCTCCGTACGATAAAACAAAACAATGTTGATTATTAATAAAGCAATATGCTTTGGTGTTATTATATGTGTTTTGTGTGTATTTGTGTTTGGTAATTTTACAATTCGATTCGATTCCAATTTCAAGCTCTAAATCGCTTTCTGGAAGGTTATACGCGCACTAATGCGTAAATATAACCAGTTTAATGCAACAAATGCTCCGGAATAGTGAAATAGGCTTAACATACCTTAAATAACCTCCACATATCTTAGAAATAAGTTTTGGATGGTTTGGTGTGTCGAAAAACAAGTTTGTTCGATCACAGGGACTAAATGTGTCAAACTTCGAAACTATACCGATTCGTATAGTAACGAACACTCCGGAACTTGATCATAAGTTAAACATACCCTAAATAACCTTTACATAGCTTAGAAATAGGCTTTGAGGGGTTCGGTATGCTAAAATAAACTTTATTGATCAATGGGGACTAAAAGCGTCAAAAAGTGCACAAGTTTGCATTTTCGCGCATATCTTACGTTCTGAATACATCCGGACATCCAAAAATTTATGTAAGCATTAAAATATTATGTTTTAATGTTTGGCATAATAAAAATCCATTCGTCGCGCAATTTGGACCGTTTTTGCGTTCGTTACGACTCCTGTCGTAATTAACCGAACAACGCAACCGTACGACCAAACGAACCGACATCCGAGATATTTTTGAGCATGTTTTGAGTTCCCTATACTTTAACTTCATTTTAGAGCCTTGAAATGAGGTTAATGGGGCTTAAACGTGTCAAAAATGAGCCGAAATGCAAGTTTTGCAAGTTCAGGGGCTAAACTGTCATTTTATGAAAGTGCTGGTCTGCAGGTCCCTTACGGACCGTATGGGTATGTGCTTACGGTCCGTAAAGCCTCCCCAGATCAGCAAACTTTATTTTTAAAACCCAGCTGTTCCCCATTGTTTTGCAC
Source organism: Helianthus annuus (assembly GCF_002127325.2). Taxonomy (NCBI): domain Eukaryota; kingdom Viridiplantae; phylum Streptophyta; class Magnoliopsida; order Asterales; family Asteraceae; genus Helianthus; species Helianthus annuus. Next base: position 125,987,016 of record NC_035443.2, on the reverse strand, counting down.
ATGGTTTGAGCAATCTATGGGCTGGTTTTGGATGCCCATAGTATTCCAAATCAGTGGGTACAAGTGTAGGGCCGAGATTAAACGCTTGGGGAACAAGAAACGATCCTAACGGTTGTGGATTTCCTATAAATACCCAACCCAATTTCATTTCTCCCCACTTGAATTCTGAGTTTGTTCTCTAAGTTGGGGTGTTTTAGCACTTCATACCTGAGAATACTCGGAAGTTCAATCTTGCGGGGACCTTCTGTAAGTATTCTTTCGCGTTTTTCATTTGTTTTAGCGTTAAAGTCAAACTGTGTTTGACTTTCTGCTTTGACCAGTTTATGGTCAACGCGAAGTTCGTTTGAACTTCATAACGTGAGCGTAATCACGATGGTTATAGTCCCTAGTGACTATACCTACTGATTACCACATTATCTAGGCTCAGTGACGAGTCATAGCTTCGGCCAGAATGCGTTTTCTTGCGTATTTTGTAACCAAGCTACTTGTAGGTATCAAAACCGTTTGTTTTGATACCAAACCTGTTTTCTAACTTAACTAAACATGTTTCGACATGTTTAGCTCGTCACTTGTTAGTTTTGTGCTTATGTAGAGTCGTAAGTCAAGCGGACTAAACACCCGCTTAGACTTTCGAACACGACCCGTTTGGTCGATCATTAGGATTCAACCAAACATGTGTTGTGACCATAGTAGCATAGGGAATAACCTTCCGGGGTTATACCCTGTGGTCACTTAGGTTTGATTAGTCGCATGATAAGTAGTTTATGTGCCCTTGGTAAATTACCAAAATACCCTTTTTATACATAATTGGTAATTAAGCATATGTAACTTAAATTTTTGACACGTAACTGATTATGTAACATAATTAAACATGTATGGGCATATAATACTCGTCATAGGACTAGTTAGACGCCTCGAACGCGCTTTTGCGCGCACGACGCATTAAAGTAGCGTAAGCCACCTTAATGGGTCGCAATGGGTCGAAAGCACTTAGGTTAGGTTCCAATTTAGGATGTAGGCTTTGTTAAACCATATCACATGAGTTCCAACACTCATTTGGTTCACAAGACCTCATTCTGTCCGATCTTCCGATTTAGGCGTCTATTGTTTGACTAGTGGTTCGATTACTAGGGGCTACTTGATTTCTCTGGTTTGCTCGAGTTTGTTGAAGTTCTATTTGATCAAGGATACTTTGCACTACATGTGAGTACATAGTTCCCCTATTTTACTGTTTTAAACGTTTTGGGGTGATTCATATGTATCAAATGTTTTCAAAGTTTAAAACGATGGTTTCAAAAACGATTATAACGATTTTACTAAACTAATAACGATTTCGATAAGGTGTACACGACTTGTTGGTTGTAATTACATAACGAATGACATTCATTAGCATTGATCAAGCCGACCAGTATTAGGTTATGGTACCATAGGATCTGACAAATCCCGTTATTGCACTGCACCCATAGTTATGTGTGGGGGTTGTGGGTAACGACTGAATCTGATGATTGTTAACTTACCCTTTGGTGGTTTGTTAATACGAAACGAGAAACGAGTTAGACGAGTCACGAAGGTTTGAATGTTGTTAACGAGACGACCAAAAGTAGTTTCACTATTTAAAAACGAACACGATTTGGAAACGAGTAAAAGATTTGGAAACGAGTAAACAATTTGGAAACGAGTAAACGACTTGGAAACGAGTAAACGATTTGGAAACGAGTAAACGATTTGGAAACGAGTAAACGATTTGGAAACGATGTTAAACGATTTCGATAAACGACTGGTTTTTGGTTAAGTGTTTAGATAACGAGACGGGGGTAATATGTTGAAAACATGGTAGATACGCCGCTGGTACTTCTTATATATAAGTGTTTTCATCATATTACATACCGTGGCGTTATTTAGTTCACTTGGGTAACGATATTTAAAACGATGTCGCACAATGATGTTTTACAAGATGTTTTTCTAAAAACAAAATGTTTTGGGGTTAAGAATTATGGCTACGAGATTTTATAAACTTAACCAACTTGATTTGAGTTAGTTAACTATGTTGCAATACACTTTTCAAAACGAGGTTTGTATTTCGACTCTTGTAGTCTAATAAAGTATTGCACCATACAAACAAGCCATGATTCCAATACTCTTATAAAACCTATGTACTCGCCAGCAATTTCTTTGCTGACTTTGTTTTTACATATGTTTCAGGTGTGGTTGAATGATGTGATTTTCTAGGATGCATGCGTCACGTAGGACCTGGACGAGGCCTTAGTGACTTTAAAACTATGATAGTTGATAAGAAACTTGTTTGTTTTATGTTAAGACAATGTAATGTTTGATATTATCAATAAAACGAAACTATTTTTGAATCCATGGTTGTGAAACAATTATTCTGTTGCAACACTCCCCGACGTTTCCGCCACGGTTTGTTGTCCTACGTGGTCGGGGTGTGACAGAAAAGTTGGTATCAGAGCCAATGGTTATAGGGAATTAGGTTATTAGTAATGCTTTGACCTAGACTATAACTTTAGGACCCTAACACAAGTTTACTTGTGTTTAGATTTTAAAACAATACCGTCACCTATCCTTAGGTGATAACCACAACGAGAACACAAATCCGAATCTGCTTCGAAAATTAATCATCCATTCTAGGATGATTGATTACTAGGTTTTGAACCCTTCCAGTTTGATTCATATTTGGCGTAGTGCCTTTTGAATTTTCAAAATCTCGTCAAAGTCTGGGTTGAAATAATGTGAACACGTGCAAACTGGAAGAGTGAATGCCTGTACCCTGAGTTTTCTGTCTAAGGCTAGAGTGTTCGTACAAATCCACATAATCGGACCAGTCACTCTTACCTGGGAACTCTTGGGGTGAGTGTTCACTTATAGGCGAGCATGTCTTCGCGATGCATTATTTCGATTCATTTACTTTGATTAGTCATTGCGTGTCGTTTGTTTGTTCGAGGTAACAAACAAATGATCGCCTTCCTTGTGTTTTGTCGATTCATCTTTTGCTCTTCCTAATTATCAACCTTACTCGTTTCTCATATTTCCTTGTTAGACAATGCCTCCACGACGTGAAGCACAATCCTTCACCATTGAAGAAATCGCAGCCCTAGTCTCTCAGCAAGTGGCTGCTGTGCTTCCCGGTGTTGTAACTCAAGTTCATGAGATATACAACAATAACAATAATAACCACAACAATGCGCAGTGTAATTTCAAGAACTTCAATTCTGCTAAGCCTCTTAAGTTTTCTGGGTCGCAAGGAGCAACTGCGCTCCTACAGTGGTTCGAGAGTATTGAGAATACATTCAGGCATGTGCAGTGTCCGAATGCACGTAAGGTTGAATTTGCTACCAGCGTGTTTGAGAAGCGAGCGCTTACCTGGTGGAATGGTATTATGCGCGATAGGGGTGCCGAAGTGGCGTTGGCACAAACGTGGGATGAGCTTCGGGCTCTCATGATGAGAGAGTTCTGTCCCCGTCACGAAATTCGAACTTTGGAGCGAGAGTTCGACGATTTAAAACAAGATGGGGCTGAGCACCGTGCGTACACGGATCGCTTTGAGGAACTCAGTCTATTGTGTCCCACCATGGTTACCCCACCAGAGAAAGCAATCGAAAGATACATCGATGGTCTACCCGATTCTATGATGGATATTGTGACTGCTGTTAATCCTACTACCCTTCGCCAAGCAATCGAATTGTCTGCTACCCTAACTGAATCCCAGGTCAGAAAGGGTAAACTCACTCGCAAGAGTGATAAGAAGAAATCATCTGATTCTGCGAAAGACAAGAAGAAGGGTAAGGGTAAAGAAGGTGAGTCGTCGAAGAAATCAAGGAAGCGAAAGGGTGCTCAGAACTTTGCTGTCACGGCACAGGCTGAACAGAACACACCGGCTCAACCTCCTGCGAAAAAGGCATATGCTGGTACCGCACCTCACTGCACTCGATGTAATGGTCACCATGTTGCCCAGCAAGCCTGTAAACAGTGTGCTACGTGTGGTAGGCTTGGGCATTTAGCCAATGTTTGTCGTTCAGGACAAAATCAGGTCGCCCAGGTTCAAGCTCCAGCACAAGGGAATGCTGCTGGATTCCCACCAGGTTCATGTTTTAATTGTGGAGAGTTTGGCCACTTCCGCAACAACTGTCCGAGGCTGGCAAATGCTAATGCGAACCCGAATGTGAACGTCAACACCAATGTGAATCCTGCTCGAGGGCGAGCTTACAACTTGAATGCAAACGAAGCGAGGGCTGACAACGAGGTTGTCAATGGTACGTTTCTTGTTAACAATCAACCTGCATCTATTCTTTTTGATTCAGGTGCCGATCGAAGTTTTGTTTCATTATCTTTTGAGCCTTTGCTTGCAATACCTAGAACTAAATTGAGGAAACCCTTGTCTGTCGAAGTTGCTACTGGTAAACCTCTTGTTCTCGATTCTGTTATTCGTAATTGTCAGTTGAACCTTGATAACCACCTCTTCCCTATCGACCTCACGCCAATGCAACTTGGAAGCTTCGACATTATCGTTGGAATGGATTGGTTAACTAAACACCACGCTGAGGTGGTTTGTTTTGATAAGATTGTTCGTATTCCTCTTCCGTCTGGCGATGTTTTGGAGGTTCGTGGTGAGAAACCTTCAGGTGGATTGAAGCTTATGTCATGTACAAAGGCCCAGAGATATTTGAGAAAAGGATATGTTGCTTTTCTAGCACATGTCACCGAGGAGAAAGTCAAGCGCAAGAGTATTCAGGATATTCCGATTGTTCGGGATTATCCAGAGGTGTTTCCTGATGAACTGCCTGGTTTGCCTCCAGTTCGTCAAGTTGAGTTTCATATCGACCTTGTACCTAATGCCAACCCGATCGCGAAAGCACCTTATCGTCTTGCACCTTCAGAGATGCAAGAATTATCGAAACAGCTTCAAGAGTTATCTGACAAAGGATTCATCCGTCCGAGTTATTCACCTTGGGGAGCTCCTGTCCTCTTCGTGAAAAAGAAAGATGGGTCTTTTCGAATGTGTATCGATTATCGGGAGCTTAATAAGCTTACCATCAAGAATCGATATCCCCTACCTCGAATTGATGATCTCTTCGATCAGCTGCAAGGTGCTTCATGTTTTTCTAAGATCGATCTGCGTTCTGGGTATCATCAACTTCGTGTTCTCGAAGAAGATATTCCCAAGACTGCTTTCCGCACAAGATATGGGCATTACGAGTTCACAGTCATGCCTTTTGGCTTGACGAATGCTCCAGCTATCTTTATGGACTTAATGAATAGGGTTTGTAAACCTTATTTAGACAAGTTCATTATTGTGTTCATCGACGATATTCTCATTTATTCGAAGACTCGAGCCGATCACGAGCAACACCTTCGCTTAACGTTGGAACTCCTTAAGAAGGAACAACTTTTCGCTAAATTCTCCAAGTGTGAATTTTGGCTTAAAGAAGTTCAATTTCTGGGTCATATAGTCAATGAGCGAGGTATTCATGTGGATCCATCCAAGATTGTTGCTATTAAGGATTGGTGTACGCCAACGACACCTACAGAAATTCGATCTTTTCTTGGTCTTGCTGGATATTATCGTCGATTCATTTCCAATTTCTCAAAGATTGCGGTTCCACTCACTGCTTTGACTCAGAAGAATAAGCCTTTTGAGTGGGGACCCAAGCAAGAAGAAGCGTTTCAAACGCTGAAGCGGAAGTTATGTAATGCTCCTGTTCTATCTCTGCCCGATGGAAACGATGATTTCGTTGTCTACTGCGATGCATCTAACTTAGGCCTTGGTTGCGTCCTCATGCAACGAGGTAAAGTTATTGCTTATGCATCTAGACAGTTGAAAATCCACGAGAAGAACTATACAACTCATGATCTCGAGTTAGGAGCTGTGGTTTTCGCGCTTAAAATCTGGAGACATTATCTTTATGGCACGAAGTGTGTGGTTTTCACAGACCACAAAAGTCTCCAGTATATTCTTAATCAGAAAGAGCTGAACATGAGGCAACGACGTTGGGTGGAACTCTTGAACGATTACGATTGCAAAATTCGCTACCATCCTGGTAAGGCGAATGTCGTGGCCGATGCGCTTAGTCGAAAAGAGCGAGTCAAACTTCATTCCGTTCAAACGTTATCTGATCTTCAATCTCGTATTCTTCAAGCTCAGCAATTTTGTGTTTCACAAAATTTGATAGGTATGGAATTACCACATCAGCTTGAGCTCAAACTCGAAGCAAAAGGCGATGGTTTGCTTTATTTCAAGGATCGCTTGTGGATCCCAAAACAAGACGAACTCCGCACCCTAGTGATGGACGAATCTCACAAGTCTCGATATTCTATCCATCCTGGTGCCGATAAAATGTACAAGGATCTTCGTACTAAGTTCTGGTGGCCTGGTATGAAGAAAGATGTCGCCTTGTATGTCTCAAAATGCCTAACTTGTCTCAAAGTCAAGGCTGAACATCAACGACCTTCTGGTTTGCTTGTACAACCAGAGATACCGGTTTGGAAGTGGGAGAGCATTGCGATGGATCTCATCACTAAGCTACCGCGTACTTCTAAAGGTCATGATGCTATTTGGGTTGTTATCGATCGATTAACAAAGTCAGCTCATTTTCTCCCGATTCGCGAAGACCTATCTGCTGATAAACTTGCAAAGATTTATGTTGATGAGATTATTTCACGACATGGTGTTCCTTTGGATATCATTTCCGATCGTGATGCTCGATTTTCATCTCGTTTTTGGAAAACCATGCAAACTGCTATGGGAACCCAACTAAATCTAAGCACTGCTTATCATCCCCAGACAGATGGTCAATCAGAAAGGACGATTCAAACTTTGGAGGATATGCTTAGAGCATGCGTGATAGACTTTGGTGGTAATTGGGATTCTCATCTGCCAATGATCGAGTTCTCTTACAACAATAGTTATCATGCTAGCATTGAAATGGCACCATTCGAAGCTCTTTACGGTCGAAAATGTCGTTCACCTGTCTGTTGGAACGAGACCGGTGAAGCTCAGCTTACTAGACCTGAGCTCGTTCTAGAAACAACAGACAAAATCAAGAAAATTCGCGATAATCTTGTGACAGCTAGAAGCCGTCAAAAGAGTTATGCGGATTTAGGACGCAAGCCCATGGAATTTCAAGTCGGAGACCGTGTCCTACTCAAGGTTTCACCTTGGAAGGGAGTCGTGAGATTTGGAAAGAAAGGAAAACTTGCACCTCGATATGTGGGACCATTTAAGATTGTGGAAAGAGTTGGGAAAGTTGCCTATCGACTAGAGCTACCTCCAGAGCTTGGGAATATTCACCCGACTTTTCACGTGTCCAATCTGCGAAAGTGCTTAGCTGACACTGATCTTCACATACCTCTCGACGAGATTCAAATCGATGAAACAATGCACTTTGTCGAGAAACCCGTGGAGATAGTGGACCGTACATTCAAGCAGTTGAAGAACAAACGGATTCATTTGGTTAAAGTTCGTTGGGAGTCCAAACGTGGCCCAGAATTTACTTGGGAACGTAAGGATCAAATGATGACCAAATATCCACATTTGTTTCCACAAGCTTCCTCTAGTTAAAATTTCGGGACGAAATTTCCTGAAGTAGGGGAGACTGTGACAACTGTGCTCTGTAATCTCCGTACGATAAAACAAAACAATGTTGATTATTAATAAAGCAATATGCTTTGGTGTTATTATATGTGTTTTGTGTGTATTTGTGTTTGGTAATTTTACAATTCGATTCGATTCCAATTTCAAGCTCTAAATCGCTTTCTGGAAGGTTATACGCGCACTAATGCGTAAATATAACCAGTTTAATGCAACAAATGCTCCGGAATAGTGAAATAGGCTTAACATACCTTAAATAACCTCCACATATCTTAGAAATAAGTTTTGGATGGTTTGGTGTGTCGAAAAACAAGTTTGTTCGATCACAGGGACTAAATGTGTCAAACTTCGAAACTATACCGATTCGTATAGTAACGAACACTCCGGAACTTGATCATAAGTTAAACATACCCTAAATAACCTTTACATAGCTTAGAAATAGGCTTTGAGGGGTTCGGTATGCTAAAATAAACTTTATTGATCAATGGGGACTAAAAGCGTCAAAAAGTGCACAAGTTTGCATTTTCGCGCATATCTTACGTTCTGAATACATCCGGACATCCAAAAATTTATGTAAGCATTAAAATATTATGTTTTAATGTTTGGCATAATAAAAATCCATTCGTCGCGCAATTTGGACCGTTTTTGCGTTCGTTACGACTCCTGTCGTAATTAACCGAACAACGCAACCGTACGACCAAACGAACCGACATCCGAGATATTTTTGAGCATGTTTTGAGTTCCCTATACTTTAACTTCATTTTAGAGCCTTGAAATGAGGTTAATGGGGCTTAAACGTGTCAAAAATGAGCCGAAATGCAAGTTTTGCAAGTTCAGGGGCTAAACTGTCATTTTATGAAAGTGCTGGTCTGCAGGTCCCTTACGGACCGTATGGGTATGTGCTTACGGTCCGTAAAGCCTCCCCAGATCAGCAAACTTTATTTTTAAAACCCAGCTGTTCCCCATTGTTTTGCACATGGTTTGAGCAATCTATGGGCTGGTTTTGGATGCCCATAGTATTCCAAATCAGTGGGTACAAGTGTAGGGCCGAGATTAAACGCTTGGGGAACAAGAAACGATCCTAACGGTTGTGGATTTCCTATAAATACCCAACCCAATTTCATTTCTCCCCACTTGAATTCTGAGTTTGTTCTCTAAGTTGGGGTGTTTTAGCACTTCATACCTGAGAATACTCGGAAGTTCAATCTTGCGGGGACCTTCTGTAAGTATTCTTTCGCGTTTTTCATTTGTTTTAGCGTTAAAGTCAAACTGTGTTTGACTTTCTGCTTTGACCAGTTTATGGTCAACGCGAAGTTCGTTTGAACTTCATAACGTGAGCGTAATCACGATGGTTATAGTCCCTAGTGACTATACCTACTGATTACCACATTATCTAGGCTCAGTGACGAGTCATAGCTTCGGCCAGAATGCGTTTTCTCGCGTATTTTGTAACCAAGCTACTTGTAGGTATCAAAACCGTTTGTTTTGATACCAAACCTGTTTTCTAACTTAACTAAACATGTTTCGACATGTTTAGCTCGTCACTTGTTAGTTTTGTGCTTATGTAGAGTCGTAAGTCAAGCGGACTAAACACCCGCTTAGACTTTCGAACACGACCCGTTTGGTCGATCATTAGGATTCAACCAAACATGTGTTGTGACCATAGTAGCATAGGGAATAACCTTCCGGGGTTATACCCTGTGGTCACTTAGGTTTGATTAGTCGCATGATAAGTAGTTTATGTGCCCTTGGTAAATTACCAAAATACCCTTTTTATACATAATTGGTAATTAAGCATATGTAACTTAAATTTTTGACACGTAACTGATTATGTAACATAATTAAACATGTATGGGCATATAATACTCGTCATAGGACTAGTTAGACGCCTCGAACGCGCTTTTGCGCGCACGACGCATTAAAGTAGCGTAAGCCACCTTAATGGGTCGCAATGGGTCGAAAGCACTTAGGTTAGGTTCCAATTTAGGATGTAGGCTTTGTTAAACCATATCACATGAGTTCCAACACTCATTTGGTTCACAAGACCTCATTCTGTCCGATCTTCCGATTTAGGCGTCTATTGTTTGACTAGTGGTTCGATTACTAGGGGCTACTTGATTTCTCTGGTTTGCTCGAGTTTGTTGAAGTTCTATTTGATCAAGGATACTTTGCACTACATGTGAGTACATAGTTCCCCTATTTTACTGTTTTAAACGTTTTGGGGTGATTCATATGTATCAAATGTTTTCAAAGTTTAAAACGATGGTTTCAAAAACGATTATAACGATTTTACTAAACTAATAACGATTTCGATAAGGTGTACACGACTTGTTGGTTGTAATTACATAACGAATGACATTCATTAGCATTGATCAAGCCGACCAGTATTAGGTTATGGTACCATAGGATCTGACAAATCCCGTTATTGCACTGCACCCATAGTTATGTGTGGGGGTTGTGGGTAACGACTGAATCTGATGATTGTTAACTTACCCTTTGGTGGTTTGTTAATACGAAACGAGAAACGAGTTAGACGAGTCACGAAGGTTTGAATGTTGTTAACGAGACGACCAAAAGTAGTTTCACTATTTAAAAACGAACACGATTTGGAAACGAGTAAAAGATTTGGAAACGAGTAAACAATTTGGAAACGAGTAAACGACTTGGAAACGAGTAAACGATTTGGAAACGAGTAAACGATTTGGAAACGAGTAAACGATTTGGAAACGATGTTAAACGATTTCGATAAACGACTGGTTTTTGGTTAAGTGTTTAGATAACGAGACGGGGGTAATATGTTGAAAACATGGTAGATACGCCGCTGGTACTTCTTATATATAAGTGTTTTCATCATATTACATACCGTGGCGTTATTTAGTTCACTTGGGTAACGATATTTAAAACGATGTCGCACAATGATGTTTTACAAGATGTTTTTCTAAAAACAAAATGTTTTGGGGTTAAGAATTATGGCTACGAGATTTTATAAACTTAACCAACTTGATTTGAGTTAGTTAACTATGTTGCAATACACTTTTCAAAACGAGGTTTGTATTTCGACTCTTGTAGTCTAATAAAGTATTGCACCATACAAACAAGCCATGATTCCAATACTCTTATAAAACCTATGTACTCGCCAGCAATTTCTTTGCTGACTTTGTTTTTACATATGTTTCAGGTGTGGTTGAATGATGTGATTTTCTAGGATGCATGCGTCACGTAGGACCTGGACGAGGCCTTAGTGACTTTAAAACTATGATAGTTGATAAGAAACTTGTTTGTTTTATGTTAAGACAATGTAATGTTTGATATTATCAATAAAACGAAACTATTTTTGAATCCATGGTTGTGAAACAATTATTCTGTTGCAACACTCCCCGACGTTTCCGCCACGGTTTGTTGTCCTACGTGGTCGGGGTGTGACAGAAGTTGTCAAGTGTGAAACTTTAATTATTAAAAACAAAATAAAAATACTAAACACCCACTTTAAGTGTGTGTGTGTTGGTCGTACAAAACACAGGGGGCGACCAAGAAACCCCCATCAAACCCTATTTCATCTAAATTGCTCAAATTGAAGACCAAATTCGGACCCAACCTCGAAAATCAAGCATAGAATAGTGTTCCTCATCACAAGGGGGTTACAAGGTATGTAAAATTGGGTGTTAATTCTCTGTTTGAAATCCTCATGAAATTGGGAAATCTGAAAATTGATGTTGCATGTTTGCTATTTGGGTAGAAAAGGGTTGATATAGTGTCTAGGAGTAAAACCTAGACAATCACATAAGAAATCATGGCTAATTCCTGAAAATCTCATGAACACATTGAAGGTGATTCATGGGTTTTGTGGGAAACTAGTAAACACTAGGGTTTAAAATGATTATTCTAGTGTAATACGGGTCATAGAAAGTGATTTCTGAAATGATGAAGTTTAAATGTTATATGAAAACTTTATTGATGATTAAGTTTAGCTAAATAACAAGCTATGAACTTGAAAATAAAAGATATAAAATCCTGCCATATAAGTGTTTGTAGAAATGCCTCAAAGAAGGCTCGAAACTGAAATTTAAGTTAAAAACGTGTATTGCGATGTTTGGGCGGATTATGTAGTATATAATGGAAAAGGAGTTCTAAACAAGCTATGGTTGAACTCTATAGGAAAAGATACCGGAGCGTCGAACGGACAAGACGGTGGTGACACGCGTTTGAAAGGAGCGCTTTGAAGGTACGTAACCTTGGGTTCGTTACATTATACTTTCATTTTTATTGTAGTTAATATCTTGAAATTAGCAATATGAAAGATTGTAGTCTATTGTTGAAGCGATGAAGTTCACTAGTTAATCAAAACGGGTCAAAGGATTTGCTAAAGTATGTTTGGTTTGTCACTAAGATGGTGAATTCCATTAGACAACCAAACGGGTCAAACAAGGATTTAAAAAAGGTAGTTTAGAAGTGACTTGAATGTCATTTGACGATTGTGATTTATAAAAGCGTAAACCATGGAATGGAAGTGATACGCTAAGATGGACAAGCCCGGGAATGGGTAATTATGGTTAGAAATCAATGACGATGAATTATGTAAGTATGTAACTTGATACGTTACATTGATGAATTGTTGTTAAACTATGCGTTGTTGATAAAAATTGTGTTAGTTGTAGCGATAATGTACGTTACTTAAATCCGTAGGTTAAGAATTGGTTTGTAGTCGTTTGGTAGCCATCAAAATGGAGGATTTTCCGTAGATGGACCAAACGGGTCGACTAATGATACTTTGTAATATTAATATTGTAAGTAGAAAGAAGTGGCGGAAATGGTCACAAGAGCACGAAGCCATAGATTTGGTAATGAAGTGCCAGTAATAATAAGCCCCGGATTTGGGGTAATAAGCGCCTTAGGTTTACTAGTTAAATGGTAGTAAAATGGCTAAGTTAGAATGGGTCGAATATCTGAATATGGACATATAGCCTTTCGGTCTGTAAACAATTTTTTCGACATGAAATTTGTAATAGACATGTCGGTAATGAATTTACAGACGCATAGGAAAAAGAATCACTTAAAACGGACTTACGAGTCAAAAGTTATGGCCAATTTAAGTTGGGACTTGGTTAAATTTGAGCTGGGAATCTGCAGCATCAAAAAAATAAACATTCTGAGAAAATAGGGGCTAGGCGTGACGCGAGGGGCCTTGGCGTCACGCGACGCCCCCCTTCCGGAAATATTTTTTTTTATTTTTCTTGGTTGTTGACTCTTGGAACTTGTTTGTATCCAATTTAACTTGATCAAAACTAACATTTGTTATGGTTTTGATCTTAGGTGATGTTGAAAAGTAACCGGAAGATGATCGAGCTAGATTTTGAAGAACCGAACACTACTTACAAGCTTCCGCAATGTTTTAAATCTTTAATAGACTATGTTTATGGGTTGTAAACAATAGTTAAACATCTTTTGAAATGTTTTAACTTAGTCGTTAGTTGACTAAGGATTATGCTACTTATGAACCTCTCTTATGAAATCTATGTTAATTAGTATCGTTTATTAAAAATGGTATAAACTATTATTAAATTCAAGTAGAATTAGACGGGTGTTACATCTATGTGTGCGGTGAAAGGTGCACGGTCAAGCAATGCCGGCACGGGATCAGGTAATGGTACATCAACAATAGGGTCATCCACCACTGGTGGTGCAACAACTGAAAGGTCAACAATGGGTGGTGCAAAAGCCGGTGCATCATCAAGAACAGGGTCGTGCTCTGGTGCAGGATCGGGAGCAACAACAGGCTCTGGGGCCATGACAGGCTCAGGGTCAACAAGATCCATATCAAAATCAGCAGGAATGTCAAACAAAGGATCAATGGGAGCTACAGGCGCCTCTAAGGGCTGATCCATATGAATAAACTCGATCTCCTGGTCAGGATCGAAGTCAGGGGGAAAACTGGATCAAAATCATCATCGACCTCATGGTCAAACTCGAACTCGTGTGATGGACCAGGTGCAGCTGACATCGCCATGTCGGGGTCGGCGTCAGGAAAGTGATGCTGCACACCCTAGTCGTGCAGGGACGCGGATGCCACAAACTCCAACGAGTCTGGGATAGGTGAACCAAGAGGGGCCTCCTCTACAGGGGCCTCAGCAATAGGAAGGACGGCATCAACATCGATCGGGGCCCCACCCTCATAGTCGTCCTCAGGGGACCCTCCTCGAACAGATCAATGTCGTCATCAGATACGACATCGAGTGGCACATCCACCATGGGGAAGGCAGCAAGCGGAATGGGAGCAGGGATCACCGCAAGAGGGAGATCCCCAGCAGGAATGCCATCAGCAAGCTGTATCTGAACTCCGATGTCTGACAGAGCGAACAGCTGAAAATCATCGTCATCAGTGCTAGTGGTGTCTGATGTGTATACGTCTCCCTCTGATGGTATCTTGTCGTCTGACACAATCGCCATGGGGTCCACTGTGTCTGATACTCCTGTATCTGAAGATGATGGCATGGTGTCTGTAACACAACTATACATATGCGTAAATATCAACATGAAATCAAATAAACATGTAAGTCGCAATAAAACAAACAAGTAATTCTCCTAGTCTCCCTAGACTACCCTCCCAGTCTCTCAGACTGAAATCCCTAGCCTCTCAGACAAACTCCCTGGTCTCTAAGACCAACCTCCCAGTCTCTAAGACTAAACCTCCTCAATCTCTAAGATTGAACCCTTCAGTCTCTAAGACTGAGCCTCCCTCAGCCTCTAAGACTGAACCTCCCCAACCTCTAAGGCTGAACCTCCCCAGCCTCTAAGGCTGAACTCCCTCAGTCTCTAAGACTGAAATATAATTTATGAAAAAGTGTATTTGTGCCTTTTATTTGTAAAAATGTTTTGTATCCTGGATCTGGACGTTTTAGTGTATGCAATGTAAAAATGTTTTCGTGAGAGCCCTAGTGATCATAGTTTAGACTCGAGAAAGAATCCTAGTTCGCTATGATCGATGCTCTGATACCAAGCTGTCAAACCCTGGCTTTTGCGGAAGCGTGGGTTTATTTGGTTTGACTTCTTAATACCATAGCACAATCATGACAATGCTATATGAAATAAAACACATGATAGTCATGCATTCATTAAGTTTTAAAAGTTACCATAATAGCGTTGTTTTAAAAGTCGACACATGAAACAAAATACAATCATGACATAATTAAAAATATGTTCATACGACACGACAAAAGACTTGACTAGAAATACGGTTTAAGACTTGTAACCCATCCAGGAAAGGGTCACACCTCCTAAACCTGGATGACATCATTATTCCCTACGCAGCTTGACGTGATTGCATACCTTGCCAGATCCACTAATTTCCTGAAATACATGTAGTTTGAAAAATCAACAAAAAGTTGAGCGAGTTCATGTAAAAGTGAGTATGTATAAACCTTTCATGTATGAATAAAAGTCCCTGGTATGTAGCAATAAGGAAAAAGAGATCACCAATGGGTTGCAAAGCCACTGATATGTGTGAGAAAGTGCAGGAAAACTCAAACCTAGCAGATTTGTTACCGGGCTTCGGCGGTAAGACACAGTCACCACTATGGGCCGCCCCGGCCTCACGGGTGTGGGCTCGCTACACCCAAATAGATCTATCACTCTTGTGTCCCTGGTTCCTAACAACGAGGATTAATGGCCTTAAGTGTTGTACCCACCCCTCACATGATCTAGTAGTAAAACCCTCCCTATGCTAACCATACCATGTAAATAAATGTTTGTAACAATTGTCGCATGTATTTCACCCCCGAAGTATAAAACTGAAAACAGTAAAGAGAAAAGGGGGACATGAACTCACAGAAGTGCGTATCCCGTAACGTCAATCTCAAACTCGATCAGCTACCTGGCGACCTACAACGTACTACTGTCTATTAGACGAATGGGCCGTGCCTTGGCTTAGGGTTTAGTGTTTTGAGTTGCATTACTTCGATATTATACTTGTTAAAATAATATTAATTATTTTAACTTAACCTTTGTTTTGGGAAAATAGTTAGGAAACTATTTCGTATTCACACTTCTCATATATTTATATGTGTATTTCCTTCCAAGGATGGGGGTATTTATACATGTACCTTTGTAATTCCGAAAAAATATATTTTAAGTCTCACTTAGAAAAATATATTCAAATTACTTGTCTTAAAACATCTTAATTCAAAATATATATATTTTTCCCAAAAATATTATATTTTACCTCATAAATTTTCCAAAATAATATTCTACCAAAAATATACGTATAAGAGTATTTTTCCGAAATACTACATAAGTCACATTTTAGCGTTTCGTATTGCTTTAACAACTGCGTAACTTAAATATTTATTTTGTGAGGGTTTTGAGTGTTATTTTGGAGTCGTAATTTCATGGTATACATAAGTTATATTATTTTACCTTTTAAATAATATAACTAGTTCTCAAAATAAACAAATAGTCACACAAGAGTTTTAGTATGAAATATATATTCTAAACATATATTTGTCAAATTTTATTACGAAAACCAACCTCCGGCACTTAGTATTTTTGGCAATAAGAATCATGGCGAAGTTTATTTTGAAAACAAGGTTAAAAATATATTCGTAAGCACTTGCTAGAAAAATATTTTCTAAGTCTTGAGATTTTTAGAAAATTTCGCTAGAGTTTCCCCTAAAAACGGAGGTGTCCATGCTTTTAAGCATATCATTTTCTTTTCGAAATCAATCAACAATCACCAATAATCAATTCTTACTTTACCAAGAGCAAAAATATATGTGTTTTATTCTAGTCATGAACTTGATATATTTCGAAAACGCGTAGTAACTTGGTAATACTTTTAGTGGACCTAGTTACCTTCCGAAACGTATTTATTTCTTTAAAAATCATTTTCTTAAAATAATTTAGTGTTTACAACTTGTAAATAATTTTTACAAAAATTTAACTCTTGAACTCTTCTTGTAAATAAACGTTTTTTTTTACACTTATTTTACTTACAAAAAATTATGTAAGAGTATGTAAAAGTCATAAACTTTTAGAGATCGGTTCTTGAACTTGGTTTGTTTACAAAACCTTTTGTAAAACTTGGATTAACATGATCATCTATCAACTTGTCCATTTATATTTTAAGAAAATTATTTTTATTCCAGTTCTTGATCAAACTAGAAGGTGGTTATTTATGTATTACATAACCACTCTTTGTTCTTGTTAAATCCTACTTCTACATCTCATTTAACAAGATTCACATGGTGCTCAATATTACATAATCATAAATCAATCATAAAATTAGTAATATTCTTACTACAACATCATACTAGTAACTTTTTACTTCAATCTTTTATGTAGAACTTCATGTTTAATCTTTTTAGTGTTCTTAACATAAGAGTAAAATGCACGGATAGTCCCTGTGGTTTGGTGAAATTTCACCTTTAGTCCTCAACTTTTCAGAATTACACTCTTAGTCCCTGTGGTTTGACAAGTTGTTACTCGGATAGTCCCTAAAGTGGATGAAGGTTACTCAGATAGTCCCTGTGGTTTGACAAGTTGTTACTCGGATCGTCCTTGTCATTTCACACCCACTTAACTAGAAAAACTAACCCCCCATCCGCTTTGGGGACTATCCGAGTAACGGCTTATCAAACCATAGGGACTAAGAGTGTAATTTTAAAAAGTTGAGGACTAAAGGTGAAATTTCACCAAACCACAGGGACTATCCGTGCATTTTACTCTTAACATAATAAACTTACTACAACTTGTGATCACAACAACAAGATGAACAAGGGTGTACAAGTAACTTACTACTAGCACAAGGCTAGGGTAGAAACTAATGATGAAGATGATGAGAAAAAGATGAGGAACAAGCAAGAACAAAGACTCCTTTGAAGTTCCACAAGTAGCAACTTCCTTGATTCACCTTACAAGCACTTGGATGAAGCTTAAAATGGAAGAGATGGTGGTGGAATGGTGGTGATGGTGGTGGTTTGGGTGGAGCCGAGAAAGAGAGAGAAGAGAGTGAAGGTTAGGGTGTGTTTGTGATGATGAGAAGTGATGGTGTGATCTTTAGGCCATGCTTAAATAGATGTTTCACATATTATGGTCATCCACACAAGTAAACAATCCATTAAAATAATAGGATTAAATCTTGAGCAAAATTGAGGTATGGGAGGGCATGATGGTCCTTGTGACCGATTCGGTTTGGGGGGGGGGTTGGTTGTAACTTTTTGCAACTAGAGTGTAAATGGTAGTTAGAATTCAAGTATTATGCTCCCATATGTTATTTATTTGATATTTAGTGGGTGTTAGGGTGTTCGGGGATCACGACAAGCCAAGAAATAGTGAAACAATGTGTTTGGCAAAAATTTAGTGTTCCGGGTAATGTCCGGTTATTCGGTTGGATACTGTTCCGTTAAAGTGTTTAATTATTCCTTAAAGTGTCTTTTATATATATTTTTGCATCACAATTAATCCCCGGCACTTAGGAAAGTGTACAGGACCATTCTGACATATTTTTGCACTTCACTAGTATTTTAAAATGCTGAATTTCATTAATGAGTGCATAATTCTGCATTTAAAGTGTGTTTTAGGCACTTCCCGGCACTGTAACTATCACCTAGTGACGCAGTTTTATGGTCCTCATTTCCCTACACTCCATACTAGTGTAATAACCCGTCCCTGGCCCATACTGGGCCTTACAGACTCTGTCTGTCTATTGCTGGCATTGTCAGCATATTTTTTGAATTATTTGTTCAGTGTGCTAACTGTGCTTTGTGCATCAAGTATATCACTAAAGTTTGTGTGTAATATACAGAGTGACAGTATGAAATATGATGCATATGTATGTATGTAACAGAAAACAGAAGGCAGTTTAATCATAGTTCTAATCAAGCACAGTCATTAAGCACAAATTTAATATTAATTAAGTGTACGGATACCTGCATCAAATGACCCTAAGATTGTATTAGTAGAATTGTTACCAAAGGACACAACACCTTCACTATGAGATTTGAAATTACATAGGTGATGTTTGTTTTTCTAAAAAAGATCTGCACAAGTTTTCTATCTACGCCGCAGACCACGCGCAACCATTGCCATCTGCAGACTGTTTGTTTTTTCGAAGACGTTTCATTAAAAAACGTCTGCGCAAACGCTTCTTGGTGCAGATGTGGTCCAGCCACTTCTAAAATCTTCTGAGGTCTGCAGAGGGTTAAATACCACCACCCACCTCTACCGTCCACCACCACCCACCGTCCATGTCCACCACTCACCACCACCGTCCACGTCCACCACCCACCGTCCACGTCCACCACCACCACCCACCGTCCACCGTCCACCACCCACCACCACTGTCCACGTCCACCACCCACCACCGTTGTCCAGCAACACCGTCCACCACCACCGCCACAACCCACCACATCCGTCCATACACCACCACCAGTTTATTTTAGAAGTCTACATACGTTAAAAAACAAACAGTTTTCTTCTTGCAGACTGCAGAGATTTGGACCACCTTTTCGTCTACAGATGTGATTCACAGACTGTTGACATTTTACCTCTTAAAAACAAACAACACCTTAATAGAGGTTTGCAACCTCTCATGTACCTGAAGATTAGATATCAATTGAATCTTTTATCAATTCCTGATCGACTAAATCCTGCTGATATTCAATGTTAACCCAATAACTCATTCCAATTCCAATATTGAAAAAGTGTACATTTCGTATGTTTTGCAATGCTTCCATCTTCTCTTTCAACTGTAATGAAGAATGTTCTTTTGTCATATCTTCTCTTTCTTGTGTTTAATAGAGTATACAATAGTACAATGCAAAACATGCAAAATAAATGCATATCCTAACATCAACATGGTGTGCTCAAAGTCAAAACGAGCAAGGAGAATTAATCGTCGGTGCTACGTTTGATTTTCTTTCTGCAATTTAAAAGTAATCCATAACTTAAAAATAATCGGTATCGGCATTTATTTTCATACTTTTCGATGGATGTAAAACACATGTCGATGTCTTTTTGAACATATTACAACTTTATTTTCCAGGTTTTCTATAGTGAGTGCCAGTACTATTACGAGCCGAAACAATACGGATCAAATTTCCACCGGCCCGTTACGAAGCGCCGACACTAATGTCTGTTATCTGTCTTATTTTTTTATTATTAAGTAGATTTAATAACATTTGTGCTCCCTGGGAAATTAGCACATGATCTCAACTTAGTCTCTCATAATGATAGTCCTTGTCATGCTCGTCTTTTCATACGAACTCCAAATAAGTTAGTCGATTGGAAGCAATTCTTGAAAGATATTGAATTAATTGCTCCAAGCGGCAGGGGCGTACCCACCCTAGGGTGGGTGGGCGCACCCCCTGAAAAAATATTTTTTAGTGTTATTTTTCGCCGGAAATTCCGACCGCACCCCTTGGCATTTTTCACTCGCACCCCTTGAAAATTTTCAACCGCCCCACTTAGAAAAAAAAAAAAAAATATTAACCACTTATTCACTTAATTATTTAATTCAATCAAAGCCCAATCTGCAATCAGTTTTTATTAAAACAAGCCCAAACCCAACCTAAAGAAATTTGAACTAAATAAAATAACTCAAACCCATCCACCCATTCCATTTCCAAATCCCGCCCCCAAAAAAATTCTCAGCGATTTGACGCCACTGCTCACGACCTGGTGACTTTTTTTACCGGAAAAACCAAAATCCGGTTGGACCGACCCATATTACGTCAGAATTCCAATATAGAACTAGTATGGTTTATTTATTTATTTATTTATTTATTTAGTTTTATGTGATGATTAGGAGAAAATATAGATGTGTAAGTGCTTAATCTTTTTATATTTTTTTTTTATTTTTTTGTTGTTCTAGACTTGTAGTTAAATGATTTTGTTGTTTTATTTATAGTTTTGTTTGTTTAAATGCTTAGTTACAAGTAATCAACATTTAATATTAGGGCTTGAATGTTTAAAAGTATAATTGAAAGTTATGGGCTATGGTTGAACATGATTGTTTATTTTGTTTAAGTGTTTAGTTTGTTTTATGAACTTATGGATCAAATTATATGTGTTAGGAACAATGAGTAAGGATGTAATGAACTTATGGCGTGTTTAGTATCTTTAGATGATATTTTGGATATATTTCAAAAAAAAAAACATGGCACAATTTTAAATACGTTTGTAATTTGTAATAACGTTTGACGTGTTTTTTATGATTTATAAATTTTAGTTTGATGTTCTTTTGTCTTACATGATCCGACCCGACCCGATAGGAACCAATATTTTTATACAGCTAGGGGCCTAAAATCTTTAAAAATATTCCGCGTCCCCAGGAAAAAATTTCTGGGTCCGCCACTGTCCAAACGTCCAGCCAGACCCAAAAAACCTTCTAACCTCTATTACACGTATTTGGTTATTCACATTCCATAATGGCTTCCACTTTAGACGTATCTCTTACATGAATTCCTTCAAAGGTGAATTGACCCCTTAAACCAAGACTTCATTAAACCAAAGCACACGTATTAAACTTTTAACTGCATCTCATTATCATTCGAAAGAATGTGATCACCAACTTTTCTATTATAGGTATCCATTACATTCATAGAAATTGAAAGTTCAGTATTAGTCAAACCAAAACGCATAACTACAAATTCAAACCTATGTTTTTTCAATAACATGATACATAAAGATATTACAAATTATATCGAAATTTTAAGATGTTTATTTGATCATGATTTATTTATTGTATTTGTTCCATGACTAATCTATAATCGAGCTACCATGATGTGAAGGTGAAAGAAAAAAAAATCTGAGAGACAGTGTTTCAACCTTGTTAGGGCCGTTTTTAAATTCTTCCTCATGCCTTCAAGTCGAAATATGTTGCGTGGGTGTTCATTGAAGCGTAATTTCTCCTTCCTTCGTAAATCTAACATTTGCTATTTTGAATAACACATGTTCCTCTTTATTTTTTTTTGATCAAAGTGTAATGTTTTGGTTACATAAAGATGCAACTAATCGCCTCAATACACCGAGTCTATGAATCATGGTTAGTGTCGGATTGACATTATATTGTTTGACAATGTGATGCCTCCTCAATTAGCATTTTGTGATTTTTTTTTTCTTTTTCTTAAATGGTTCGAAGTGTGTTCAAACTAGCCTTCCCATTTGAAACGTTGCCTAAACTTTCCTAGCCATCCCACACGCCTAATACTTCGTTTTTATGCTTGTAGCATTTTTTTCCCCGAACATAATGTACATCTAGAGAGAATAAAAATGGATCAAATTTGAATCAAACCATGGTTGAGGTTGGATTACAAACCAAGGTAGTGAAGGCAAATATATCTGTGTAAAAGAGATTTTATTATGATGTGTCATTGGCTTTTCATAATTTCCATAGCACATGAGTTATAATAGTCATAGAAAGTTATGTATCTAGTTTTGATGTACATGACATGAGGTACTTTGGCACTTAGAACACTATTTCATATCACATCTTTGATGAGCCACGCAACCATTGTTAGGTGTCACAT
Organism: Helianthus annuus; assembly: GCF_002127325.2. Taxonomy (NCBI): domain Eukaryota; kingdom Viridiplantae; phylum Streptophyta; class Magnoliopsida; order Asterales; family Asteraceae; genus Helianthus; species Helianthus annuus. Next base: position 125,964,894 of record NC_035443.2, on the reverse strand, counting down.
GAATAGTGACTTCCCCACCTAATATAACTAGCTATACATACATACACACACATATATATATATGGGGAAGGCTATAGAGAAACCCCACTTGAGTTGTGTAAACTCAAGAAACCTTTGTAAAAAACCCATGTAAACTCAAAAAAACCTTTCTAAAAAAAATAGGAAATGTAATATATGTCCATTTGAGTTGTGTAAACTCAAGAAACCTTTGTAAAAAACCCATGTAAACTCAAGAAACCTTTCTAAAAAAATAGGAAATGTAATATACATATATTTGAACATTTTTAAAAAGAAACACAAAAAAAACACTAATTTCCCAACGTACACATCGTACGTTAAGGAACATTAATTATATATATATATATATATATGTTTTTTTTCATTTTTTTTTTCATAAATAGGTCCGTGTACATTTATATTACATTCTCTATTTTTTTTAGAAAAAAATAAAAATGTTACATAGGGTTTATTTGGGTTTTCTCAACTCGCATGGGTTTTCGATTTATCTTTCCCCATTTATATGAAAACCCATGCGAGTTGAGAAAACCCAAATAAACCCTATGTAACATTTTTATTTTTTTCTAAAAAAAATAGAGAATGTAATATAAATGTACACGGACCTATTTATGAAAAAAATGAAAAAAAAACATATATATATATATATATATATATATATATATAATTAATGTTCCTTAACGTACGATGTGTACGTTGGGAAATTATGCACGTTATAAAACTCAAAAACCCTAATCATGCGTGTTGAAAACCATAATCACGCATGTTGAAACCTATAATCACGCATGTGCAAATCAGAAATCACGCATGGGGTAAAAACCCTAATCACGCATGTTATATAACTAATCACACACGTTATATTTTCCCAGCGTACAACGTATTTTAACACAGATTGTACAATACACTTTCTACATATATATATTGCTTTGTTAATATTGCGGAAGTGTATTTGCTCAATAAGTGTAACAATCTATAACTTATTTTTCACTTTGTTAATATTACCCTAGTTTTTTATAGTAATCTAATCTACTCCTAATTCAACGTCATTGTTTACCATGAAACTCGAACTCTTATAAAGGGCACCATACTTTTACATATCCGGATACCGTACCAAAGCCCTTTGGTTCACATTAGGCCATGCGGTATGGTAGAGGCCCATCCTCGGAGGATGATCTGCCACGTAAGCGCCACATAGGATGGGTGTGAGGATGAGGCAAATGGGATGAAACTAAGGAAATTAGGGATGGACCTAATATATATATATATGAGTTGTATATATATGTGTGTGAGGATGGTTTTGTCTTGTAGTGGCCCGTCTCCAATGTCGGGAGGGCAACGTTCAGGACGACGCCGGTAGGGAGGGGGGAATGGGGGCTGGTGCGGCGACGGTAATAGACGGGTTAATGGACGGGTTGAGGATGACCCCTACACCCTCCAGCCTTATCCTAGTAAAGTACAATATACAAATGACCAAGGTTTCTAACCGAAAGTTAATACACACGTTTGAACTTTGAGGATTCTTCTCCAATCTCCATAATCATGTTTCCTTCCCAAGATGGATTTGTTGGTTGCATGTATAGTATCCAATTTGGATCAACACTTTGTTCACAACCAAGAAGAAAACCTCAACCATATAACTAATTACTGTAAAACAACTTTAACCCACAATCAATCAAAACATTTTTATAAAATTTTTGAATTTTTAAAAAAATTGTATCTTTTTTAATTGAAATGAAAAGAAGGTACAGATTAACCGAACAAAGATGTAATGTGAAATAAATTTCCCTCGAGTCAATCCATGAAGAAAGCCTCTTAATTGTTACTTTGCCCGAAATAACCCCAACTAGCAATAAATCCTCCACCACCACTTTTGCACTCAAACCCTACCAAGTTTGATTGACTTTCAAATGCCCCCCTATTTATTCTTTGCCACCAACGCCTGCCTTTTTTTTCCTTAGAATATGTGCAACTCAATGTTGTAAACAATATATAACTGATCTTCTTATTCTCTCTCTCACACACAATTAACTCTCTCTCTCTCACTCTCTCCTCCTCTCTCTCTCTCTCTCTCTCTCTTTGCAACCACAAAACATCAAAGATAAACCTTCGACAAAGCAAAGGAGGCAAGATAATCAGAACATGACTATGAGGTTGTAAAAATCAAAGAGGAACTCATAGAAATACAATCTCTTTCTATCTCTCTATGTATATTTACACAATTATATATCTACTATGGTAATAGTCATACAATCTTTTCTGATAAGGATTATTGTAAGAGCCCATACACTTGTGCTCTTGCTCCTTTATTGTTATCTTTGTTTTCTCTCTATGGGAACCCTTTTTTGTATTATGAATGATCTTCATGTTCATTAAGCTACTCTTTTGTTTCTTACAAAATACTTATAAAAAGCAGCATCAATATTCTTGTATCCAATAGATTTTTTGTGCATGTTCTTAATGGGATCATAGGTGTGTCTTGTTTTAGGGTTACTTCAGTTTTGTAGTGATTAATTATTTAACATAACATGTATGTATGGATGTATAGGCTGTATAGGATGTATATTTACTTATTCTTGTTTGTTTGTGAAGATGTCCAGAAGTAAATTTATATTTTTCTTATTTTTCTAATATTTTTAGGGTAAATATTAATTGAAACTGAACTGAATGCAGGGTTAGGTGAGGAGTCTATGGCTATAAGAAGAGTTTTTTTTGTTTGCCTAGACCTTTCATTCTTGTTCACTAAACCTAAAAAGCAGAAAGAACAAAGAAAGCAAAGCAAAAGATGACCTTTCTGTTGTCTCTGACTTGTTAAGTGTCCTACAAATTCATTCATCATCAATCATTCATCATAATCATATCATATACAGTAGCAGTCATAACTAGCTAGTAAGTAATTTCAGATGGCTTCATCAAATAGGCATTGGCCTAGTATGTTCAAATCCAAGCCCACCTGCAACACTCGCCACCACCACCAATGGCACTCTAATGACTCCAACACTCTCCTTTCTTCTGCTTCACCCTGCCACAGATCTCCTTACACCTCTGGTAATTTATAACTCTTCTAACCCTATTTACATTTTCTTTTGTGTCCGCACTGATTAGTGTGGACACTGGTTATGCTAAACGTACCACACCCCTAAATTTTTCATCGTACCCCTTTTAACATCCTCAAATTTTGAGGGTTAACTAAACGTATCCCACCTTAAAATTTTTCTTTGTACTTGACTACAAGTAAAACAAGGACAAATGGGATACGTTATCACAACCCTATATTAATTTATTTTAGTGAGAGTTTGTATCATTGTTTCTTACTTGATAATCATTGTTAGACATGCAACCATGAAAAAGAAACCCTAAAATATGTTCTTAAATGTTAGAAAATAAACTAAGGGTTGAAAATGGCAGGATGTGAAGAAAGAAGCCCGGAGCCGAAGCCAAGATGGAACCCGAAACCCGAACAAATCCGGATCCTAGAATCCATATTCAACTCCGGAATGGTGAACCCACCAAGAGAAGAAATAAGGAAGATCCGGGCACAACTACAAGAATATGGACAAGTTGGTGATGCCAATGTTTTCTACTGGTTTCAAAACAGGAAATCAAGAAGCAAACATAAAACTCGCAACCTTCAAAAATCCCAAAACCACCTATCTCCAACCACTACCAAAGTCACAACACCGTCGTCATCTTCCTCATCTGAAAAATCATACTCTAAGTCCATTGACTTCCTTTTAAACTCCCCCACCGCGTCAGTAAACCAGCACTTTTGCGGTGGGGGAGTGGGTGGAGGTTTTCACCACCACCTCACCGAGTTCTCTCAAGAACAACCCTTTTGTTTCCCCGCAGTTCAGCAACCGCAGCCGCAGGTGACGGATGCGGTTGCAACCACTACTGTGGGGTTTACAGAAGGGTTTTGTTTCTCGGAGTTTGGAAATGTTGTTAGTCATGGACATAATCAGGGAAATGTTATTGAGGCTGTTGAGAGTGGGTCTGGAATGTTGTTAACTGATTTGTTGATGATGAATCAACAAAGTGTTATCCAGAAGATGAATGATAGTAAATGTGTTGATGAGAAAACTGTGAAAGCATCTAGCTATAATTATACAGCACCACTACCTCCTACTTCTGCTGTTCCTAATCCTACTACAACTACTGTTGCATCAACTATTTGTGATATTCAAGGTACCTTTTGTTTTTCTTTCTGCTCATTTGCTTATAAGTTACATTAATCTGTGTATATATGTATATATACACACATACATACATACATGTATATCAAAGATTTCTTATGTCTATCAAAGATTTTTTCAATCTTAATTTTTTTTATCAAGAAAATTGTTGAAATGGAATATCTTTAATATCTCCTACAATAAAAAAGTATCAAATATAGATCCTAGACTTTATTCTACAAAAAAACATATGAATAAACTAGTTAACTGGTTTTTCTATGTAAAAAACATACACCTATTTATGTATAAATTAGAATAAGTTAATATATAAGAAATTTTTTGAATTGTAATGTTCATACTACTGAAATAAAAAAAAATAAGAAAAATAACGTTTTAATTTATAGAGCCGATACTTTAAACTAAAAGAAACATATGGATACGTTTGTTGAATTGTTCTAAATACATAATTTTGGCATTTTAATGTAAAAAGTAAAAGAAAAATTAAAATATCAAGATTAAAAATTAAACAAGCTAGGTTTTTTCTCTCTTCTCACACTATAATTTAGTATTCTAAAATTCAATCTTGGAAGCTGGTCCAGTTGCATGTTTATGTCTATTTGTTTAATCAAAATTTAAGAGGTGCTCGTTGATAAGAATTTTTGCACTTATTATGTGAGAACTTCAAGAACATAAATATATTATTACCAATTTCATATGCAATTTTAACAAGATTTAAATACATACAATTAATGATCATTGCTCATCTGTGTGCATGGTTCAACTTGGGCATATTTGATAGTATCATATGATATTAGTGAATCAAAAGTTATGAACTAAATAATGGTGGTCCGAGTTGTAGGTGTGGTGGAACCAATGCCGGCCGGGAAATCGACTGTGTTCATCAATGATGTCGCGTTTGAAGTGGCGGTTGGTCCGTTTAACGTTAGAGAGGCGTTCGGTGATGATGCGGTGCTGATCCACTCCTATGGACAACCGGTGGTGACCAATGAGTGGGGGGTAACCCTTCAGTCTCTCCAACATGGTGCATTTTATTATCTGGTGCGTTCGTTCTCATATGGCCAGTCCAGCACCATTGACTTGGTACATATTTTCTTCAGCTTTCTGAAAAGATCCCATTTTCCTACGAAAGTTTTTAAAACAAATCCAGAAAACACCTATAAATGCCCATCTTAGTTCCTAAACCATATTTATAAACCAATAATCTTGGGGTATTTTTTGTGCATTATACACTTAATGTTAAATATTAGACAATTCAAACAATATTTATATAAAGTTATTTACTCTACTGCTAATTTGGATGATTGCAGATTTAGAAGCCAAAGAGATGATGAAATAGTTTTTGAAGCCATGTTGAAGAAGAGATGGTGAAATAGTTATATTTCTTCTTCAAGTGTTTTTAAATAGTGGTTGTACTTGCACTTCAACTTGGATCTAGAAGATATGTAAGGACTTGTAATGTATCACTAACGTGTGTTCAAACTACTTTTAGTTTGTGCTTTACGCATCTTATATTTTGGTATTATTATGTTATAGATATGGACAACTTTTCATTTTGTTATATATAAGAGTAATTTTGTTTCTACTTAGCTGATTAGGGTTTACATATATGTATACTCATGATGGCAGATATATAGATAAAAGTAACTTTTTGAAGCAAATTGTGTATATGTTTATGATTGTAAAAAAACCATGATGTGCATACGTGATGCATATGATGCATGAGAGAGAAGAGGAACATGTGTTCATTGTAAAGATGCATTTGGATGATATCATCAACTTTGTTGTTAGCCATCATCTTTTTAGGGTTCTTCTTCTTTAGGGCTTATGAAGGGCATGGCTTACAAAGTTCTTATTAATTTGTCTTTATCTAAGTTAAAAAAGCATATTTTTTTATCATATTCTTACTAGATCCTATGAGAATATTTCAGTAAAGTCTTTTCGTAGAGCTTGAATAGTCATTCAAATTTGTCACATGACATGCAAGTTTATGGATGAAACTTATATTGAAAGACTTTTTAAAAATGCTTTTACAATTAATGGTGCAAATCGTGCTGGCCGAGTAAACGGCGTGTTAAAATTGGCTTTTGTCATGACGTTTTGAACCCAGCTCACGTACCACTTTAATGGGCGAACAACCGAACCCTTGAAACATACTACAGCCCCAGGTGGCGAAGAGCCGACATCGAGGTGCCAAACCTCTCGTCAATGTGAGCTCTTTGGGAAGATCAACTTGTTATCCCTAGAGTAACTTTTATCCGTTAAGCGACGATCCTTCCACTCAGCACCGTCGGATCACTAAGGCCGACTTTCGTCCCTGCTCGAGGGTTGGGTCTTGCAGTCAAGCTTCCTTCTGCCTTTGCACTCGAGGGCCAATCTCCGTCCGGCCCGAGGAAACCTTTGCACGCCCCCGTTACCTTTCCGGAGGCCTACGCCCCATAGAAACTGTCTACCTGAGACTGTCCCTTGGCCCGTACGTCCTAACATAAGGTTAGAATTATAGCTCTTCCTGATGGCTCACACCCATCCCCCGGAAGGAAGCCCTCTTCGCCTTCTACCTAAGCTGCGCAGGAAAGGCCCAAAGCCAATCCAAGGGAACAGTGTGAAGCTTCATAGAGTCTTTCTGTCCAGGTGGAGATAGTCCGCATCTTCACAGACATGTCTATTTCACCGAGCCTCTCTCCGAGACGGAGCCCAGATAGTTACGCCTTTCGTACTGGATCAGAACTTACCCGACAAGGAATTTTGCTGCCTTAGGACAGTTATAGTTATGACCGCCGTTCACCGAGGCTTCGGCCGACAGCACCCCTGTCATCAAATCACCAACTTCCTTGACCTTCCGGCAATGGGCGGGCATCATCCCCCATCATGGTCTTACGACTTTGAAGAGACATGTGTTTTTAGTAAACAGTCGCCCGAGCCTAGTCTCTAATAACTTAGGGGAACATAGTGAAACTCTTGCACACATCTGGGACCCACAGGAACTTGCGAGAACACCTCCCCATGTGTTGCGAGGTGTGCCTAAAAAATCTTGAGTAGTTGGCTTCTCCTAATACAACTCGACTATTTAATCTTTGATAAAGCCATTTGGGAACGACTTTTCATTTAAGAAGTTAATCTTTCATAGAGCCATTTGACAACAACTTTTTCTAAAAAAATATTAATTTATTTTACCATATTAATACATATTAAACTCATTTTTTTTTACAAAATTCTCACCTCTCTCAACAAATTACTCTCTATTTTTTTTGAAAAAAAAAATAGGGTTTAAGCTCTCTCAACGAATCCCACACAAAGAAAGAAGTCGTTTTCCAACCGAAAAAAAAAGACATGTAGCTGTTCCAAGGCAACCACCCCAACACTTACAATTCACAACCCAACAATCACAATACCTATAATTCTCAACCCAATTTTCACAACACTCGCAATATTCACAACCCCCACAATTTCCAAATTAACTAGACTACCTACAATGAGTTCCGGTTCCTGAAGACTCAATAACCAGTTGGTCCGAGCTGTTCGAAGAACAGAGTCTCAGAAGTCTTTGTGTAACCTGTAAGATCACAACAGAGGAAGAAACACACCATTAGCCTCGTCACAAGGAGGGCTGCCTCTCTGTGACCAAGCTCGTGCGTGAGAATAAATATTGGAGCATGTGGAGTAAGTCAGTAAGAGGGAGGGGAGTTAGAGAGAGAAAGTAGCCATTACCCCTTTTTGGAGATCTAAGTGTGGTATTTATAACTTTTGGGTGTGCTGATGTGGCAGAGTTAGTTATGGCTAAACCTGTCGTTGTCAGGCAGTTAGAGTTGTGGGCCCCAGGTTAGTTAAAGTTGATCCCCTACATCGATCGTATCTCCTAGGCCGTTCGGCCTGTCCTGATGATATGTTGTCTTCGATGACTAACGTTCTGACCTTGGTGGATGATGGTCGATCCGATGTATACGATGTTCGGTCTGGTGCTTTGCACGTAACCTCATCAAGTCCCCCTAGTTTGTGGCGTTTATCTTGTAAAGTTACGAACTAGTCTTGAGGCTTGGTTCGGTTTTGATTAGGCGGTGTTTTTTATTTTTTAATTCCTTATGGCGATCACTTACTTGTTGGATAGTGTGAGGTTCATTGGGGAACACTAAAAAAGTGAGGAACAGTGGGGAACCGACTCAAACGAACTCCGATTAGACTCATTCCAGCGGCGTTGGAACCGGCTCGTTGAACCCTAACTAGGATCTCTTAACCCTAAACCCTAAATTATAACCCCTAAACCCTAAATATATTAGGGTTTAGCTTTAGGGTTTAGGGTTTAGCTTTAGGTTTAGCCTTTAAGGTTTAGCTTTTAAGGTTTATAGTTTAGATTTTACGGCTTAGCTTACGTTTTAGCCTTATTTTTTAGCTTTAGGGTTTAGAGTTTAGGAGTTAGGATTTAGGGTTTAGGGTTAAGAGATCCTAGTTAGGGTTCAACGAGCCGGTTCCAATGCCGCTGGAATGAGTCCAATCGTAGTTCGTTTGAGTCGGTTCTCCGCTGTTCCCCACTTTTTTTAGTGTTTTCCAATGAACCTTTATGTATATATATATATATATGTATATATATATATATATATACATACATACATATATATATATACATATATATACATATATATATATATATACATATATATATATATATATATATATATATATATATATATATATATATATATATATATATAGGGTAGGAGTTGACTACAAAGCCAACTTTTCCTACAAAGTGTAAGAAGTATTCTCCATTTGACATGTGGCATTTAATTATTTTATACAAAAGGGCATTAGTATAATTACATAATTATTTTAATTTTGGAAGATTTTATCTCCTCAACCAAAAACAAGATATTTTTGGAAATGGGATATCATCTTTAAATTCAAATGTAACTGTTATCATTTATACTAAGATGATCGTCATTTTACATTCATAGTTTGTTCTTTTTTTCATTGATTCTATCAATTCATATTTTTTTACAAAAAGTCACAATGTTAAATGCAACGATCGGTTGCGGTGATTGTAAGCTTTTCAATATTGCATAAACGTGAATACAATACGTTTTGTTTTATTTCTATATGATTTCTATTGCAATAATCATGGTTTTGGGTTAAACATGAATAAATTCTTGACGTTGTGTTTTATCAATTAGTTATTGAAAAAAATGAATACTATACATTGTTTTTTATTTCGTTATGAGTCTGTTACAATAAGCATGGAATTGGATTAATCATGAACATATTCTTGATGTTGTGTTTTAGCCGTTAGTAACACACATAAAACACCAGTGTCTATGTCTCTGTGTCTAAAACACACAGTATAAAATACACCAGTTTCAGAAATACATAATATAAAACACACAAGTTGTGTCTGATTCGATGTAGACAAACTAGTATCTTAAATACACAATATAAAACACACCAACGTTTGAAGTACACAATATAAAACACACTAGGTTCGGAGTGGTGAAGGTTTATGGTATGACATTTATTACCTTATTTAAAACACAATACTTTCAGAGGTTTAAAACACAGTAGTTTCGGAGGAGAGAAGGTAGAGAGAGAAACTCGCAAGAAAGGTGGGGAGGTTATGGTATGACTGTTATTTCCTTATTTCATACAAATTAAATGACACCTTTACCCCCAATCAATTAAATTAATCTATTTTTAGGGGACATATATTACCAAAATGCCACCAACATAATCGCAACCATCAAACACACTCATCCAATGGTCAAGATCGCTTCCTACACTTTGTAGGAAAAACAAATTTTGTAGAGGAACCCCACCCTATATGTGTGTGTGTATATATATATATATATATATATATAGGGGAAGGTTCATTTGAGAAGAAAATTTAATTGAGAAGAAAAAGAACAAAGGGTAATTTTGTAAAACATTAAATAGTTTTTTCACTTATCTCATTTATTATCATCTTTGACTAATTAATTAGTCATAAAAACTATTATCCTTCACACTAACTTTTTTTGCCTACACACGTCAAAAGTTATCCTACATATTTTAAAATTTATCCTACACATTGAAATTTATCCTACACAACTCGTAGTTTATCCTATACACCTCGTAATTTATCCTACACTCTAAATTATTATTATTATTTTTTTTTTTTGAAAAAGTATATATTTTGAAGATAAGTTACATAAAATTTAATGTAATTAGCTATTAAAAAGGAAGATTACAAATTAATGATCTATGTAGATTTACGAATGTACCCTTATAGTAACATTAAATACTTATATTAAATGAAGTAAAATAAAACATTCTTATTGGTTGAAATTTCTTTTTTTTTATTCTTACAAAATATTTCTTCTCATTTGAACTCTCTACTATATATATATATATATATATATATATATATATATGAATCCTACCTTGAACTTTCTATAATGATGATGAATTTGATTTTGATGTTGAATTTATCATGATTTGCTAAACTTAGTTATAATTGTCCAGATGAGATGATACGATGTTTTGTTTATGATTGATGATTGATTTCCTACTTGTATGATTTTAGTAGTGTAGTATGGTCAAGTTCTTATGATGCATATGTGTGTATGTTGAAATTGGATATAATGTTAGTTGTATGGTGATATTGGTATTTCTATATCTATGAGGTTATGCATTTTAATATTTACTATCTCTAGGGTATATTTATGTCCATTAACCTAGGGCTTGACACTTTAAACACTAATAGATAATTAATCGTCATAACTAGTTTGATAGATGTGCTGCTTACGGGAAGGGTTTGATTAAAAGGATCTAGAAACTAATTAGGGTTTACTAAATTTCTCAGCTCGGTAGTTGTAATTCGCTCGGTTCGTTAACCGCCTTGAGCACCAGGCTAGAAACCTTAAATAATAAGGATTCATATTATCATTAGCTTAATTGGAAATATGTGTCTATAGCCTTAACCCTGGTTTGATAAGATTAACCTTAAGTGGCCCAAATCTATTTTAGCCCTTTATACGCCATAGACAAGTTAGTCTTGGAGTGGTTTAGCAGGATCGTCCATCGTCAATCTAAGAAATCTTTGTTGATTCAAGTCAAGGATGGTTATACATTCTCAACTTTTGGTAGTAATTCATAGTAATTCAAGTTGTTAAATATTAAGTATTGATTTTCGTTAGTTTATAGATTGTATATTAAGTAATAGGTTTAGTACTAGTAGATTGTAGTGTCCACAAATTGTTATTTGGGTACTTACCTAGGCTATATTATATACTGATATGTATGCTTGCTTAGAACGTGTGTAGTTAGTGTAACTGTGTTTATCCTTAAAACTCGGTTGTGTTCTGTGTTAATTTTATTGTTACTATCTAAGCATGTCAAGAGGCAAAAGTGAAAGTATTGTTTAAAAGACATATTTACCCCTATTTTTTTAACATATGCGTTAAGTATTGTAACTTACGCAATTATATTTATATTACTTTAAGTTGCACTTTACCACTCCCAATTTTCAACACTTTCTCGGGCACTCCCAAAACTAATTGAAACCCTAACTTAGATAGTTTTTTTTTTTGCCACGTTAAGTATCATGTAACTAAACAAGTGCCATATCAGATGCCATGTCATTAAAAGACCATGTCAGATGCCATGTCACTAAAGAAGTACCACATCAGAAAAAAAATAGATGAGGGTTGAGTTAGTTTGAAAGTGCCAAAGAAAATAAGTTAAAAGTTAGGAATTGTCAAGAGCAATTCATTAACTTAGAGTTTTGTCGGCCAACAAATAAAAATTAGAGTTATTTATATCCAACAATGTCACACCTGAGCAAAATCCGCAACAGTTCTAATTATCATTTCACTCTTTCGTACCCACTTGTCAAATTTCGGGACGAAATTTCTTTCAAGTTGGGGATGATGTGACAACCTGAAATTTCAAGGTTAGTTCCTTCGGTTTTATGATACTCTCGTCCTTGTTCTAACCTATCTATTTAACCCGTAACCTTGATAAGCGTGCTAATATATCTTGTAGTTGTGTGGTGTGCGTGTGTAACGGGTCAATCTATATGTCATACATATAAAGTGGGCCGCAATGTGTGTGTGTTCGTTTATTGGAAACCATTAATATAACTAATTGAACTTGACCCAAAGCACTTGAATAAATCTCTAGACTAGACCTAATCTGTTCACATGGTGGTAAGATATCGGCCCAATCCATTGCCTTGTTAGCAAACAACCGGCCCAACCTTGTATCAATATAATTACATGTAACGTAAAAGGGATATGTGCACAAGTAATACAAACCCTACTACTTTCCCACCTCTCGATCTTGGACGGCAGACGACCCCTCCTATCATCGAAGACATTTTCTGGTTCGAATCAATTGTGGGTTAGTAAATGCTATGCTATATTAATTGTCCTTGTATGATTTCGATTAACCAAGTTTACACGCATGTTCTATGTTGATGGTTATCATGTTATGTGAAGAATTATGTGTATTTAACATTGACATGTGCAAGTAGGATATTTATATGATGTAGATACAACAGTGATTATTCGGTCCAATGATTGAAGACACATGACCCATAGGAAATTTAATGAGGATAGTAATCGGATAGAATCATTAGTCAGGGTGGTAGAATGGCGGCTGTATTCAACTAATTACCTTGGTTTCATGAAGGCATGTGCACCCTCTCATTATAAGTCAAAACTAGGTAGAAGGGATAAAATGGAGGTTATGGGGAGATGGGAACCGATTGGGCATGCTGATGATGAATGTGATTAGGTGTGATGGCTTCTCAAATGTGCTAAATCCATAAATGTGATATGACAATTTGGTGGGTTATGTGGGGGTCAGTGAATTGATATTTGACTAAACCCTCACCAATATGTAATACTTGACAAGAGACAAAATTACCAATTAAACTAATGTTGTGGCCGATCACTATTGGAGCGGTTAGGAGGTTTGGGCCGCCCATATCTATTGTGCACCCTAGCTAGACGAATATGATAATACAAAAAGTGGCTGCTTATATTTTTGGCCGACCCTCATTGGTTATTAGGGAGGTGATATGTGATGTCATAGGTGTAAATATTTTATCTTTTAAACAAAAAAAACAACTGCACCTTAGTTTTACCAAACATTTTGATTATTTATGTGTAAAGAAAATGTCATTGTTTTGTGATTATCCGATATGTACCCTTCACCGTATTGTTTGTTTATTATCCATTGCTGGTGTGTAAAGTCCTAAACCAGTTACGTGATTCCACTGTCCCCGATATTAGATTTATTTACTTTACTATTTTTTTATTAGGTATTTCTAGTTAATAATATTAAGGAATGAACATTGTGTGTGTAATCTGTTGTAGAGTGGGATTGGTGGAAATCCTTGGCTTGATCTAATTGGTGCAAGGGGGCGGCATATTTCTTTTAATGTATGTGTGTTGATGTATGAGGGGCTGTATGCATAAATATATTATTCGTCTTACAAGCAATTGAATGGGTCACATGCTTACCTTACTGTTGGGCCGCATCAAGAGTGGGATTGGGCTTGAAGTCCAACCGAGTTGTTGTTATGACAAAACTTTTATATGAATGCTTGCTGTGATTAAATGATTTTCAAAATAGTATACGTATCATAGATTGGGTGGAGTATGACAACAAATGCTTTTGTAAGACTTAGATTATGTCAACTAGCTAATACAATTTGCACTACTTGTTTAATGTGTAAGCACTGTTGTGTGACATGTAAATGAATGCGAAACTGATCGATTTTGGTAACTGCCTTAGGAGCTAATTGATTGACTGGGAACTAGTGTCTTAAATTTACCGAGCAACCTAAGGTGAGTTCACTACATTCGAGCATGCGTCCCAGTGGTTGGGGACAGTCAGTGGGTATCCCATGGGGGGATAAGTCTTTGGGTAAAAACGGGTATATTGGTTAATATTCTCACCTATCATCTTTTGTAAGTCCCTCATCGGGTATTAGTTAGTAGCGCTACTTAGGTTTGGCACCCTCACACCGCTCCTGTAGAGGACGGAGGTGAACTAATGACCCAGTCTGGCCCAGTACTAGATAGGAGTACGTGGGAAGGGCAGTCGTGTATTTCAGTAGCCGTCATTGTTCGGAAATGAGATATTAACAATATTACTTGCATTGGTTATTGAACTGTTTTACATACAACGGGTAATAAACGTTTTCTAAAAACTGTGAACTCGCCAGCTTTGTCTGATACACGTGTTACATGCTCGCAGGTCCTTAGTTACTTGGAACGCAGGAACTTGCTGGCTGGAGAGCGCGAGTGGTCATGGTTGCTTTGCTGAGTTATTTCACGAACATTTATTTACTTTGGTTGTGTGAAACATATACTTTGTGATACGTTAATGCTTCCGCTGAACTTATGGTTTTTGAACAACTTATGTTTGGGATTTCGGTATTATTAAAAGATGAAACTTTATTTCAAACTGGTGATTCAATGTAATTGGTGGCTCATTGCTGGTCGTCACACGCCTAACCGGGACACTCCCTAGGTGGTAATTTGGGGGTGTGACAGTTTGGTATCAGAGCCACTGGTTATAGTGAATTTGGTTTTAAAACTGATTTATAAAACCAGACTATAACTGAACTGATCCGACATTGACCATGACACTCAGCTCCAGACAGCAAGGTTTGTCTCTCGTTTACTCATTGCACAACATAACTAGTGAACACGTACAAATGATATTGCATGTGATTGCACGTTTAGCACACCGGTATGAATTCATGTATTACTTGCATGTGTTATGTGATTAATAGGATGGTAATTCCCTAAACATTCATGACTCCCGTTTTGTGATGCTCTTTGTTTGTTACTCGAGTTTGAGGAACCATTTGACATGAGTTAGGAGGAGCTTAGATGAGCATGCAAATCACAATATTATTGTGGGTGCACACATAATAATAATGTGGGGTGCATGTGAGTCCCAGTGAGGCTTAACTAGTGAAAAAGGGGTTCCGCTCTGTTATTTGATCGATTGTAAAACACAACAGTCTATAAGAGTCATAGCAGTGATTGTTTCTTACTTGAATGTGACCTTTCACTTCACTCTGAATCCTTACGAATCACGAAACTATCGGGTATTACTTGAACACCCATCTGAACGCCTAGCGAACTGTGTAGAATGTTAGGTTCTTGTACGAACGTCCCTGAGTTGGATGCCGTCGCGTCGAATGATTGGCTTATACCTTTCTCACTTATCATCGTTTGATGGAACTTAACATACTGACACCTTAGATTCCGAGTGCGATCACTTCTGCAACACGCCAGCAGCGTGACGTGAATTACTCAATCGACTAGCAAGATTGATGGACAAGAGGATGAGTGTAGTACTTTATCGACCTCAGAATTAGAACGACCCTGGTTACCGGAAACGGACACCAGCAAAATGACTTCAGTCGAATTCTTAACCCTAGTCAGCAACTCATGGGAGTCAACTCTTACGAATCAATTGGGGCATAAGCGATGACAATCGACTACGGTGTGGAATGTGAAACTGTCAGCACAGTGAGTAGCGTCTTAGGACGCGACATAGAATGTGAAAAGATGGACCCTGTCGGTGGAATATCGTAGGACTCCGTTTTAAGCAACGAAATTAGAGGCATCAGTCATGGCAACATCAAGGTACTCGTGCATGTAGCAAACGAAGGTGACATTGGCAAGGATTGACTGTTGTTAAGACGTCATCAACCAAGGGAATAATAACAGCACTGGGAATCCTCGCAACCGTAACAACAACACTGGAAGTGGTACCCGTGGTAAGGAATCTATGGTTGGAATAGGCGACGCCAGGCGTAGTAGCAACATGGTAGCTTGGATGGGTGGCTAATCGCTTCGTCTCTGTTCTATTTGACCCGGATACTTCTTGAAACCGAACCTGTTGTGGAGTCGGCAGATGGCAAGTCAAATGAAACCCCATATATATTCGTTGTGATGCAAACTCGACCTTGTGGAAACTATGTTCGACATCGACCTCCTTTTTACCATCTTTGATGGTTTCGACGTAGTAGTTGGTGTTTGTTGGTTATCTAGATATCGCGCAGACGTACCCTGTGAGAAGAAATTTAGCGTCGCTATATGCTCTAAAGTATCAAAATGGTGAAAAGGTTAACACCATATCAGCAAAGAAGGCCCAGAAGTGCCTACAGGAGGATTATCCCGATACGTCGACAACCGTTACTGAATGAGAGAGAGAGAGGGTCGAGGATCCAGCAATTATTTGTGATTCCTTCGGTGAGCTACTCGAGGAACTTTCAGATTTACTTCCACAACTGTTAGAGGGACTCTCAGTTTGATCCCGCGCCAGAGGTAACCTTGATTCTTCATACTTCTTGCCGTCTTGCGCCAGGAGGGTCGCAAGGACTGTTAAATCAACTACAGGAACTGTGGGACAAGAGTTCTGTCGGACCTAGTTTTCGCTATGGGGAGCCCCGATTTTATCCGTTAAGATGAGCCTTATTGTTGGACATGTACACTGACTATCAGTAACTCTGCCAGGTGACAGTCCGGAACCATTTGTCTCGACCATGTATTGACAACCTGTTGACCAGTTGCGAGGGTCAAAACTCTATTCAAGGACTGTCTAACAAACGAGCTCCCATCAGAAGGAAGTCCAAGAGGAGAATGTTCCTGGATCGGCACATCGAACGCAATACGGCCATTGCGACTTTGTACACCATGACCATCGAGTTAGCCAATACACCCACAGCTTTATGGACAACATGAATCGACCGTGTTTATTGATGATGTTTTGGATCATTTCCAGGCGAAGGGAACAGCATGGGCGGTATTTGTATCTTTTGGATTCGAGAAGCACATTTTTGGTCATGAAATCAACGAAGTGGGAATTCACGTGGATCTCGCTAAGATCCATTCTGTTAGAAACTGATCTACACCAAAGATCCCATCGAGGGTACAACAATTTCTTGGTCTCGCAAGATACTATCGCAGATTCATCCCAGGATTTTCGAAGATCGCGCAACTTTAATCTCCTTGACACAGCAGAGTGCTGTGTTCGTGGAAAACAAAACAGGAGGACGTCTTTTCAGCTCTCGAATCCCAACTCTACAAGTGCTCTGAGCATCGCCTTTACCCGAGGGTATGGGTGATTCAGTAGTATATCAGGATGAATCGAATCAGAGTCCCAAGTACACGCTGATGCAACACAAGAGATTGATGACTTACGTAATGGAATTACAAAGAACTGCACGACATGCATCCTACAGGGGAAACCGTGGTTTATGGATTTACCTGAAGGCATTACTTGGACGGTACCGAATGCTTTACTTAGACCGATCACAAGGGCCTCCCGTGTACCTTGGACTCGGAAGAGCAAAATCAGTTAAGGGCATCGCTGGATAGAACTTCTAGAGGATTACGACTGTGGAACTCGAACGTGTGTGAACTATGCAGCTCACTATCGACTCTAACCTACCTGATCAGACTCACTCAGTTCAAACTGCAGAACTGAAGGAAGAGAAGTTTCAAGTGAATCCATGCGGGGCATGGAGAAGCAACCTTTGGCAGGTCGGACGATATGCACTACCTCCTGGAACGAATGTGGGTCTTATTATACGGCAACTGTAGGGAACTCGTGGCCAACGAAGCACACCGACCTCGGTATTCTAGTCGTCTGGGTTTTGATAAGAGATATTAAGATCTATTGGTTCTTGTACTGGTGAGAGGGCATGAAGGCCCAACTAGCTACGTGTGTGAATGACGTTGACTTGAGGGAAAGTCAAGGTGGAGTATCAGCAACCAGAAACACCCATGTGGAAATGAGAACAAACTGCCATGGATTATGTCACTAGTCTACTTACAACTCAAAATGGAAACAGTCATACCTGGGTGATCGTTGATTGTCTCACGCTATCAGCACATTTTCTTTCAATTAAGGAAACTGAAGAGACTTCACAGCTGTGAATGTTCCTCTGAGAGAAGCGGCTTTTAGGCACGAGGTGCCAACTTCTATTACCTTTTGATTTTGAGCTATACCTGATTTATGACCGGCAATAAGCAACACCCATGGCTCACATCTGGACATGAGCATTACTTATCACCGTAGGGCCACGGTTAGAGTAAATGAATCATCTTGACACTCGAAGGCATGCTGCGAGCATGTGTGATTGACTTAGTGAGATTGTATGGACAGTAGTAGTTACCATTCTAGTGTTCAGACAACTCTGTTTAAGGCATTGCATGGACAGTAGGCTAATCTCCTTGTTGGACTAAGGTGGGTGACAATCTAATCATCGATCCAGAGTTTGTACTCGAACCTCATGGGAAGATTGTCCAGATCAGAAATCGTTTGACGGCAACATGTGACCGTCAGGGAAGCTGATAACCTTAGGGAACACTGGGAGATCGCTGAAGACGAACATAGCGGAAGTCTCACCCTGGGAGGGTGCGGTACACTATGAAAAATATGGCAAGCTTAGTCTACGATACGTTGGGACGTTTGGGCTTCTGGAACGAATCAGTGGCATGACCTTTAAACTCGGGCTACCCGGCGAATTGGGTAACGTACACGATGCCATTCATGTCTCGAATCCAAGGCAGTGTTTGTCTGATAAAGCGCCTGTGATATTCTTACTAGAGTCTGAAGTTAATGACAAGTTGCAGTTGTCAAGAAATCTACTGAAATCATGGACCAGGACGTTAAGATTCGTTAGCATAGTCAAACTTGATCGTGAGAGTTCGTTAGAACTCAAGACGTGGACTGGAGTTCACGTGGGAACGCGAGGATCAGATGAAACTAAAGTACCCTCATCTCTTTCCCAAAGACAAAGCGGAGTCAAGCAAAACTGGCGAATCTCGGGGCGAGATTCCCTTTCAAGTTGGGGATGATGTCACACCTGAGCAAAATCCGCAACAGTTCTAATTATCATTTCACTCTTTCGTACCCACTTGTCAAATTTCGGGACGAAATTTCTTTCAAGTTGGGGATGATGTGACAACCTGAAATTTCAAGGTTAGTTCCTTCGGTTTTATGATACTCTCGTCCTTGTTCTAACCTATCTATTTAACCCGTAACCTTGATAAGCGTGCTAATATATCTTGTAGTTGTGTGGTGTGCGTGTGTAACGGGTCAATCTATATGTCATACATATAAAGTGGGCCGCAATGTGTGTGTGTTCGTTTATTGGAAACCATTAATATAACTAATTGAACTTGACCCAAAGCACTTGAATAAATCTCTAGACTAGACCTAATCTGTTCACATGGTGGTAAGATATCGGCCCAATCCATTGCCTTGTTAGCAAACAACCGGCCCAACCTTGTATCAATATAATTACATGTAACGTAAAAGGGATATGTGCACAAGTAATACAAACCCTACTACTTTCCCACCTCTCGATCTTGGACGGCAGACGACCCCTCCTATCATCGAAGACATTTTCTGGTTCGAATCAATTGTGGGTTAGTAAATGCTATGCTATATTAATTGTCCTTGTATGATTTCGATTAACCAAGTTTACACGCATGTTCTATGTTGATGGTTATCATGTTATGTGAAGAATTATGTGTATTTAACATTGACATGTGCAAGTAGGATATTTATATGATGTAGATACAACAGTGATTATTCGGTCCAATGATTGAAGACACATGACCCATAGGAAATTTAATGAGGATAGTAATCGGATAGAATCATTAGTCAGGGTGGTAGAATGGCGGCTGTATTCAACTAATTACCTTGGTTTCATGAAGGCATGTGCACCCTCTCATTATAAGTCAAAACTAGGTAGAAGGGATAAAATGGAGGTTATGGGGAGATGGGAACCGATTGGGCATGCTGATGATGAATGTGATTAGGTGTGATGGCTTCTCAAATGTGCTAAATCCATAAATGTGATATGACAATTTGGTGGGTTATGTGGGGGTCAGTGAATTGATATTTGACTAAACCCTCACCAATATGTAATACTTGACAAGAGACAAAATTACCAATTAAACTAATGTTGTGGCCGATCACTATTGGAGCGGTTAGGAGGTTTGGGCCGCCCATATCTATTGTGCACCCTAGCTAGACGAATATGATAATACAAAAAGTGGCTGCTTATATTTTTGGCCGACCCTCATTGGTTATTAGGGAGGTGATATGTGATGTCATAGGTGTAAATATTTTATCTTTTAAACAAAAAAAACAACTGCACCTTAGTTTTACCAAACATTTTGATTATTTATGTGTAAAGAAAATGTCATTGTTTTGTGATTATCCGATATGTACCCTTCACCGTATTGTTTGTTTATTATCCATTGCTGGTGTGTAAAGTCCTAAACCAGTTACGTGATTCCACTGTCCCCGATATTAGATTTATTTACTTTACTATTTTTTTATTAGGTATTTCTAGTTAATAATATTAAGGAATGAACATTGTGTGTGTAATCTGTTGTAGAGTGGGATTGGTGGAAATCCTTGGCTTGATCTAATTGGTGCAAGGGGGCGGCATATTTCTTTTAATGTATGTGTGTTGATGTATGAGGGGCTGTATGCATAAATATATTATTCGTCTTACAAGCAATTGAATGGGTCACATGCTTACCTTACTGTTGGGCCGCATCAAGAGTGGGATTGGGCTTGAAGTCCAACCGAGTTGTTGTTATGACAAAACTTTTATATGAATGCTTGCTGTGATTAAATGATTTTCAAAATAGTATACGTATCATAGATTGGGTGGAGTATGACAACAAATGCTTTTGTAAGACTTAGATTATGTCAACTAGCTAATACAATTTGCACTACTTGTTTAATGTGTAAGCACTGTTGTGTGACATGTAAATGAATGCGAAACTGATCGATTTTGGTAACTGCCTTAGGAGCTAATTGATTGACTGGGAACTAGTGTCTTAAATTTACCGAGCAACCTAAGGTGAGTTCACTACATTCGAGCATGCGTCCCAGTGGTTGGGGACAGTCAGTGGGTATCCCATGGGGGGATAAGTCTTTGGGTAAAAACGGGTATATTGGTTAATATTCTCACCTATAATCTTTTGTAAGTCCCTCATCGGGTATTAGTTAGTAGCGCTACTTAGGTTTGGCACCCTCACACCGCTCCTGTAGAGGACGGAGGTGAACTAATGACCCAGTCTGGCCCAGTACTAGATAGGAGTACGTGGGAAGGGCAGTCGTGTATTTCAGTAGCCGTCATTGTTCGGAAATGAGATATTAACAATATTACTTGCATTGGTTATTGAACTGTTTTACATACAACGGGTAATAAACGTTTTCTAAAAACTGTGAACTCGCCAGCTTTGTCTGATACACGTGTTACATGCTCGCAGGTCCTTAGTTACTTGGAACGCAGGAACTTGCTGGCTGGAGAGCGCGAGTGGTCATGGTTGCTTTGCTGAGTTATTTCACGAACATTTATTTACTTTGGTTGTGTGAAACATATACTTTGTGATACGTTAATGCTTCCGCTGAACTTATGGTTTTTGAACAACTTATGTTTGGGATTTCGGTATTATTAAAAGATGAAACTTTATTTCAAACTGGTGATTCAATGTAATTGGTGGCTCATTGCTGGTCATCACACGCCTAACCGGGACACTCCCTAGGTGGTAATTTGGGGGTGTGACAAACAATCCTAAAATTTAAGAAGTCCATGTGAGATATAGATATAGTATACTATAACCAATAGACTCTGAATTGGTAAAATATAAATGGGCTCATGTCTCAATTTTTTAACTGAATAAAAATCTATATGAAAATATTTGGGTATAGAGGTAGTAAATGTTTTCAAAGAGATTAGTGATAAAAAATAGGTTATTGGATCTGATCACCCCCAACTATTGGCATTTGGCAGCTTGCACTCTCAACTTTGACTTTGGCTCCCACCACTCCCAACTTAACATATTGTTTGTCATGACACCCGATCGTTAAATAAACACTAACTGAGTTAGGAAAATAAGCCTACGTGTCGTATTAATCCAACGTGACATGTGTCACGTGTAATGTAAACCTGTTTCACCATCTTAAAAACCCCAAATATCCTATCACTTTGCACAACTCAGTACTTCAGACGCTCATCTCCCTTCCTAGCGATCAAACCCTAATGTTTGTTAATCGATGATTGAATCCAAAAATCACACACTACAGAGGTACGTTTTCTGTTAGGGTTTATTGCAATTTGATATCATACACTGACTGGACTGATGGAAGTTATCGAAGTGATGCTTTGGTATGGTGGATCACTAGATTTTGGTTTTGATCAACCTCAATATATTAGAGGTGATTCTAAGTTGATACGCATAGATGTTGATCACATTGATACTTTGAGTTGGTAGATTATGCAATGGATACAGGGTGCTATAAAACTAGGGATTTTTACATGTATGGGTTAAATGCTGATGATGGTCAATTCAAGCTTTTTCGGAATGATAATGATGTTATGGAGATTGCATTAAAGGCTACAACATTGTCTGAACCATTCATGGAAGTATTTATTCAAGACTGTCCAATTACCCATGAACAGGAAGTCCAATACAATTCCTAGCCCATTAAACCACAAGCCCAATCCAATTCACAACCCATTAAACTATAAGCCCAATCCAACTCACAACCCATTAAATGAAAAGGCCAACCCAAAAAACCAATAGCCAAGTCCAAAAAAAAGTAGTCCATGTTAGGAGAGTGAGTAGGGCATCTGGAAAAAGTGTTACCACTCCTGTACTTAAAGTCCCTAGATCTGGATCTGCTACCTCAGGTAAGGAGGCTGTACCTGAAGAACCTATTCTTGTACAAGAGGTTACATGGGCATTTGATTTGGATAAGGAGTCTATTGTTCAAGAGGGTGTATTGAAAGAAACAGTTGGTTTGTATAAGCAGCCTAGTGTACAAGAGGTTCTAGAGGAAGAAACAATTGGTTTGGACAAGCAGCCTAGTGTATAAGAGGGTATAGAGGAAGAAGTGTTTGGTTTTGATAAGGAGCCTAGTGTACAAGAGGGTACAAATGGAGATAATAGTGAAGATAGTGACTATAATGTTGACTTAAATGGGACAGAAGAGTCAAGTTCAGATGAAGAAGAGGGTTTTCTTGAGGAGGGTAATGATGATGAGGTTCATGATGAAGTAATTGGCTCAGATTCAGACAGAGAAGATGTTGAATGGAGACAGTCACAAGATGCCATTAAACGAGCTAATAAGGATGAACTTGGAGCTAAAAAGAAGTTAGTTGAAGAGTATACTAAACCTAATGAAATAGAACGTAAGTTAAATGAATCTAATGATGCAGGGTGTACACATATAGAGGGATATAGTAGTTACGAGGAATCTGATGGTGACATTGCCACACCTGGTGAGAGTGAGGATGATGAGATCAGAGTAAGAAGTACAAAGAAACTGCTCCAAGTGTATGTGAACAGACTAACTGGAAGAAGTTTACTTGGAAATTTGGAATACGGTTTGCCTCAAGGGATCATTTTAAGGAGGCAGTGAGAAGATATGTTGTGACTAATGGCAGGAATCTCATCATTGCAAAGAGTGATAATAAGCAAAAAGGTCGTTTAGTAGTGAAGTGTGTAGCAGGGTGTCCCTTCTATCTATTTTGTTCACTAAACAAAGGTAAAGAGTGTTACATGATTAAATGTGTGAAAAACAAACATAGCTGCCAAACATGATCAAGAATAGACAACTAACTGCCAAGTTTTTAGAAATGAGTTCTTCATTTGTTTAAGGCCAAGCCAAATTGGTCTGCTAAGGAGATTCAATCAGTAGTTAAACAGAAGTTTAAGGTAATTATAACTAAGTGGTTAGCTTATAAGACTAAATTAAGTGCACACAAGAAGCTTCATGGATCAATGAGAGATCATTACAGTAAAATTGGTTCATACCTGGATGTTTTAAGGAAAGCAAATCCATCATCAACCTTTAAGTTAGAAACTGCTCTACCAAGTTTCATTAATCTAGATCCACAGGTAACATGTGAAGTATTCTTTAGACTGTTTATTTGTTTTGATGGAGTAAAAAAGGGTTTTTAGCAGGATGTAGGAAGGTGTTGTACTTAGATGGGTGTTTTGTCACACCCCCAAAATACCACATGCGGGAACACCGCACGAGGTGTGATGTACCAGGATCCAAGCCACCAATCACATTGAACCAGTAATAAATATTTAAATAAAACATTCGATTCATTTCATAATATAAATCCAAGTCATAAGTTAAAACCAAATCAAACATTCAGCGGAAGCATATTGTAAATTGTAAATTGTAAATCAGCTGTTTCAAAACAAGTTTTCAAAACCAATGAGACAAGTATCCAAGAGTCTCGATCCATGACCACTCCAGCACTCCCAGATAGTAAGTCCATAACCAGGTACCTAACGACCTGTAAGCATGCAGACAAGTGTGTCAGACGACGCTGGTGAGTTCAAAGTTTGTTAACACGTTTTAGTTACCAGATATGAGTATAAAACAGTACAGTGAATTGATGTTGTTATTAACTCGATTACCGCAGATGGCTCTAGATTATTTGCCCAACCCCAATGCTCTATCATACATTAGTCAAGTGGTTAAGGTAATTAGTTCACGAACGTCCTCCCAGGTACGGTGTGAGGGTGCCAAACTGTTGGTGCATATGTCTATCGACTTCGTCTTGTATCGAGTCTTGTAATAGAATAGATAGACCAAGACACGTAATAAGAGAAAAATGGGAAACAGTCCAGATTCAGTCACTTCGCACGAACTGACCAGTTCGTGCGGACTGGGCCAGTTCATGCGAACTGGACCACATCGTACCAGACTGTTTCGTGCGGACTGGTTTCTCCTATAAATACTAGGTCTTGGGTCTCTCATTTGTAACTTTGTGATTTCGGTAGCGAAGCTCTGCCGAAGTGTCTCCAGACCGTGTAAAGCTATCAAATCAATACAAGAGACAGTTAATCTACTTCTAATTGCTTATCAAGCTGAATAAAGATCAAATCAATGAATTCCGCCTCTGATTTGGTCAAGAACTCTTCTGATCGACTCGTTTAGATCGATTCCCCGATCCTACACAACCTAATAGCGCTATTAACTAATAACCCCGCTGTCTCCCCGGCAACCAATCGGTATATATGATGGGGCTTAATGATAGAAATGAGTGTAATAACCAATATCCCAATAACCCAACATTCCTCCCCGGAATGATTACCAGATGTCCCTCCCCGGGACGTATGCTTGGAAAAAGAGCAGTGAACTCACCTTGGTTTGCTCGGTATGATTAGTTACTTGTGCACAGTTAATCAGTCAAGCCTATGGTATTCATGTATACGTAATCAGTTTATGTTCGCATTGTACACGTATAAGTTTTTAGTCACAGTGTGCATTTAGAACAACGATCACTAAATAACACATAACAGCTATTCAAGCCTATGCAAAACCATACTTCACATATATGATTCATAACAACACTTAACAGTTAATTGTGCCATCCATAAAATCTAATTCAATGTTCCTCTGTCATCACTAACATCATTAACAGACAGTGACATAGTTATTCATTATCTTACGTGTTCCAAACTACAGTCTGTTGTGAACTACTCACTGGGCGACGAAACTCCAAACGACGAAATACCAAAGTATTTCATTGACATATGGGTGATGAAACATCAAGTGTTCCATCGACATAATGGGTGGCAAAACATCCAGTGTTTCGTCGGTATAATAGGTGGCGAAACATCCAGTGTTTCGTTGGCATAAGTATTTTGTCGAAGGCCCTTCTTCTTCCTGCCATAATGATCGTTAAAATTAACCACAACTCTCATCCTTTACAGTTTTGATTCATTCATAGCTATACATACTAACAACGAAATGTTCATACAACATCATAATCATCAAACTGTGTAGTGAATGTGAAGGAAGACAAAACATCAGATTCATATCATGCGAAAATCCAATCTACCGGGTTAACAATAAAACGTCAAACCCTAAATACAACCAATCCTTGCTACTACTCAACAACCAATCACACAGGCAGATTCACAAGGATTTCTGTCATACGAAAACTTAACTTGTCGGTTACGGTTACAAACATTCGTATCCTATGGTTTGTCTTTTATAACTATAACTCATGAGTTTCAAATAAAAAAAACGAATCAATCAATAATGAGACCAATTATGATAATGGATATTCACACAAACAGCACAATGATAGATCGAGTCGGGTTAACACAACTAACCGAATGTGAGATAGAACAAGCAAGAACTTCGAGAGGATGATGATCGTCGTCGGGTGCAAGGGAGAGGAGAAAAGTGTCTAGGGTTTCACGAATTATGATTCACATACAATATAACGTAAGTGTGACTGGGCTTTACTTGGGCCGAAGGCCCATCTCGGCTAAACACTTTCTCTCGGCGAATCATACATCCTTCGTCGAGTGATGGTGATGACGACAAATTCCTTTTCTTAGGAACCATGTTAATGGTCCCACATTATTGGTTGATAGAGAATCAAAAAAGATCCCATCTTTCGTCGAGTACGGGTGATGACGAAAATCCCAACTTTCGTCAAGTGTGAGGGTGCATGGGTTAAGTCTAACAAGTCTTAAATAATTAATAAGTTTCCAATAATTAACCAAATAATATAACAATCCATTAACCAAATAACAAAGGTGCACATATTACAACACAATGAATCGTGAAAACGCAGTTGTGAAACAAGTAACGTGTCGAGTGAAGACCTTGAAAGCTTGGGTTGTCACATGTTTTCTAAAGACTTTCCTTGGGGGGATGTTGTTAACAGCTGTGGGAAGGGATGGGAATGACCAAATGTTTCCCTTGGCATGGGTAGAAGTTGAAGGGGAAAATAATGAGAGTTGGGAATGGTTTATGGATGAGCATAGGCAATGTTTAGGAGTAACTGATGATGGGGAATCATGGACATTTATATCTGACCAGCAAAAGGTAGATCTCCCTAACCAATAATTTACTTATTCATTACTTATGTTTGACACTGTTGTATTGCTGTTGCAGGGTCTGTTAAATGCTATTGCAATGGTATGGCCAAAAGCAGAGCATAAAAACTGTGCAAGACACATCTATGCTAACTGGCACAAAACATACAAAGATGAAGAGCTGAAGGAGTTATTTTGGAAATCAGCTAGGGCCTTGTAAGTCCCGAAAAACCGGATATTTCAATGATACCAAGCCTAATCTTGTGAGAGTGCGGAAACCAATCACAAGATGATTCAAGATAAACACGAAAAACTGAAAAACGAATAACAATACTGAATCACTTTCAACACTTGCACACGATTCTATTACATGAAAAGCAAAACCATCTAGTACAAGTGTTTTCACAACCAATCGCCTCCCACTCTAGCTTCTCTAGGAATTCTGTAACTTGGAGGTTCCAAGGAGGTTCAAACCCTAAAACAAGTTAAAAACTTGTTTATATACTAACTCAAGCCCAATTCTCTACATGGGCTCCCCTTGGGCCTGCTTGGCCCACATGGCCTAAAGCTTGGCCTAAGTGACCTATAAAGGTCCACAACCTAATATAAACTAACCCGGTAAGGCCCAGTTCATAACCATCGCTCGTTGTATTAATTTGATGCGTCAGTCTCACACTTTAGGGTCTAACAATCTCCCCCTAGACTGATGCCATCAAACTGTCTTCATAACTTGAATTCAGCAACGTCTTCAACGAAATCTATGGTTGTCGCTATGCTGCAGATGTTGTGGAAGTTCTTGACTTCTGAACTCTCAGCATTGGGTCTCTTTCTTCAGCTTTTGTGGTTAGCTTCATATCAGGATCTCGATCAGCTTTAGCTTGAAAGTCTTTGTTAAAAAGAATGTGAGAGGAGGATTCTCAATAGCTCTTTTCTTCTTCAATCTTTGTCTTTCAAGCAGGTTCACGGTACTTCTTCAAATGCACTATCACTGTCAGACGGCAATTCGTATCCGATTCTTCTGACTCAGGTACATCTTGATGTTGTGCTGCTTCAGGCTTCTTCAGCAACTAACAGCATCTCAGTCTTCATCAACCCCTGTTCTTGATTGAAATCAAGTTCTGCACATGCTCACAAACTCATAAGCAAACATTTCTTATGCAACAGGGAGAGTACCATATGAACACTAGGTACATCCAAGTAATTGTACTCGGATTTCACAATTTAAATTCTTTCAACTTTTTTATGATCAGTCAAATCTTCAAGAACGGTTATATTTTTAATTTTAAGAAAAACAAATAAACACTCTATTTTTGGGTTTTTGATTTTATAGAAAAACAAGACACTCTTTTTGTATTTTTTTTGAATTTTTTTATGAACTAGAAACAAATAAAAACTCAAAATATAAACAACTACCATAATATACAATTACAATTGCAATGGGATCAAAATCCGTTCTCAGGCAGACTAAGGAACACTTTTCAGTACGAGCCTAATAAAATTGGTCTATGCGATTGCCAATATGTTTGTCCACTTAAACTTTAACGCTCAACTTTCAATTTTTCAACTTCGTGATATGCTTAAGGTAATATTATACTATTATACCCATGTGTCCCATTCCAAGGCATACCCCCGCGATCAAGGTAAGCACAACGATTCATCGTAACAGGTGAGTATACTGATGTCATCCTTTTTGATTTACAACGTTAGACCATTGGTGACAGGTCAGTACTTTCGTACAGCAGAGCGACCAATGATTGTGTCCAACGAGGGCGAGGAAAATACCATTTTAGTACGAATTTGGCTCTTTGAGCATTGGGAATTTTCTCATTTTGAGTTTTTATTCCTTAGGGTTTTTGTCCTCTTAGGATCTTTTAAGATATCCTGACTGTGTCTAGGTCTGCATATAATCTGGATGCAACAGAAGGACAGCCAAGATATCCCTGGATGATTCAACAATATAAAGACCCGAAACCTCAGACGTTGGCTATCTATCAACGCAAGATTTAAGACCATAAAATCATACGCCGCTGGTATGTTACCCACATGGTACATAGTTCATTATGTTTATATCATTTAGTATCTTTTATCATTTTGAGCGTCAAGCCTATTGACATATCGCAGTAGATCCTAGTCTTTTCAGATATGGCACCTTACATGTGTTAGTCAAACTCTTTAACACGAACATTTATTTCACTTCCCATATCATGCAATTTTTCTTTTTGGCTTTTTCATTTTTCTAATGTTTTTGTATTTTTCTCATTTTCTCCCCCTAAAACAATGCATATTTACAACAAACTCTTTTTGTATTTTCTTAGTTTTCTCCCCCTAAACTATATATCTAGCTATATGTCCCTCTCCCCCCCCTCTAAATTTGTGCATAAATCCTGTATTTTTGCGCAAATTTACCATTTACTAGAGAAAGGACACTTTATATACAAAATTATGAACTAAGAAAGAGAAAAAATATTTTTGCTTAACCGTTCTGTCATCAGATTGAAGACTAATCAATATTCAAATCAAAGTACTGAATTTAAACGGTACCTTTTGCTGATCTTATCTTACTTCTCTAATCTCCTCCAAAGGAAACATATCATCTGTAAAAAAATTAGAACTTTTTGCAACAGTGAAATGTTACCCATTTTTATCTCTGGAAAAACCGCTATCAACATTCCAGAGATTGCCAATAGCTCCTCCTTAGTTTTTCCTGAAAAGTAAGGAGATTAGTAAGACATGGTTACCCAGGCCATTGTGGTCCTGGGATTTCCTGAAGCATCAAAATAAGACACTTCCTTTAAACGTAAGTCCCCTTTTGTCTCAAGGATTGGAGACGTTGCTACTTTGGATTTGGGTTTCCAAATCTGTTTTGGTTTAACAAACGTGTTTGTTGCCTTCGGTTGAGCAACTTTAGCTAATTCAGGCTTGTTAGTTTTAGAAAAACATTTTTGTTCTTGAATAACCTTGCGTTTGTTTTTAGCAGCGTTCCAATCCCCATCAGAAGGTTTAACCTTGGGATTCACATTCTTCATTGCCTTAGGTGATGATACCTTCATAGGCTTGGAATGATTGTTATCCTTTGATGTAAACCTCTGATTTTGCATATAGTAGGGTACGTAGGGACGCCTTGTGCAGTTTCTAACAATATGACCCGCAATGCCACAATTGTAGCAAGTTTGTCTTTTCATCGGAAAGACATTTTGAGCAGCTTGATTTGCTCTCGCAGGTCCTGAAGGACAAACCGGTCCTTTTTGCTTTGGATGTGCCTGCACATTACTCTTAGACGAAGATGAATTTGGGTGCTTGTATTTGCTGTTTGCAGAAGTCTTGTTGCTCTGAGCACCATTCTTTGTCTTTTCTCCCTGATTGGAGCTTTTCTTCACCTTGTCACGAGCCTTAAGAGATTGTGATTGTCCTTGATGAACAGACTTCTTATATCCCTGATTTTGATCTGCTCGTTTTGGCTCCTTTTGTGTGTTGTGAACCGGCTCACAAACACCAGCACAAGAGTGAGTATTGACATTTTGTTGCGCTTTTGGACGATGAACACAATTTCTAGCAATGTGTCCAGGAATTCCACAGTTGAAACATGTTTTTCGCTTCAATGTATGGAGATTCGAAGAGCTAACAGCAGTAGCTGATCTGATGGGTTTGGATGAATGATCTTGTTTGGATTGCTTTGCTTGTGTTCCATGTGCCTTTTCTGAACGTTTAGGTACCTGCTTATCAGAACTAGCACAAGCATGAGATTTAGACAGTTGATGGTTTTCGTCTTTTATAATTTTATCAAGATCATTTTGAAAAGACGATTCAATTTTAATTTCCTTTTCAAGAACATTTTCTTGGGACTTGACATTTAGTGTGACCACCCCTTCCTTTTTGAAATCTTGTTCAGTTTTGCTTTTAGAAGATGTTGGAATTTCATCAACATGTGTTTCATCAACACACGTATCATGTGAATCTACTTGTGGTTTACTTTCAGATACGGTTTCCAATGGGGTCCCACTAGATTCAACATTAGGGACGTGTACTGAGACCGTTTCAGAAAAAGAATCAGGACATTCTTTATTTTCTTGAGAAGAAGTTTTAGTGGTTTCACTGAATGTATCCCGAGGGACATCACCTGTCATACTATCATCAACTGAAGAGTTAGAAACATCACAATCACAAGCATTAACTGAAAAACATTCATCACCAGACTTATTGTTTAAAGATTCAACACTACCATCATCAGTTTTGCCCAAAACATCAGGCCCACTAGACGCAAAAGAACAAAGCATACGAAATATATTTTGTCCCAACAGAAAACCAGAATCAGTTTCATCAAAACAATTTTTAGAAAAATCAGAATTTAAAACTTGTTCTCCCCCAAGAGTATCTTCACATTTCGAGTCAACTACTTTATCTGCACATGCAAACGAGCTGTTAGGATCAAACATGCCTTTAGAGACAAAATTCATTGAAGGAGCTGGTTGTTTATTATCAACAAATTTGTTGTTGATTGATGACTTATTGGTTTTTGGGCCGTAAGTCATCTTGCCCTCATTCATTAATTCCTCTTCCGAGTAAGGCATATATGTATAGTTATGATTGTATGGAGGAGGAGTTTTATTGTATCCCAAACCAGCCCCTTTCTTTTCTTTATACTCTAATTGAACATCACAGATATCCTTGACCAATTTGCTAGAAGTATCATATTTTTTAATATTTATTTCATTGATTTGATATTTCAACTTTATGTCTTTTAGCTCCTTGGTCAAGTCCTTAATTACCGCTTGATCATATTTATAGTTACAATTCTTAATGTTGATTTCTTCTTTCAATTGAATGATATCTTTCCTTTGGGCTTCAATTTTTTCTTTATAAAGTTTTTCATTTTTCACCAAAGTAAAGTTTTTATTCTTTATATCTTTATAATCTTGAATTAAATCAGCGTTATGTAACCTATATGCCTCATTTCTTTCTCTACACTCAGGAGTGCAAAAGACATAAAGTATCTCTTCACGTTCTTTAGCCACGGGTTTGTTAAACATAAATGCCATAATTTCAGAGGATGGTTGATACTTTTGTTCTTCTCCTCAAAACACAAACCAAACGAGAACTTGTGTACTCGCTAACTCAAACCCCTTGCACGCGAATGAACCCGCTTTCTGAACAACGCCACAAAAACCTGTTAAAACTTATCACAGCCAAACAAACCCCCTTTTTTCAACAATTATTATAAGTAATGATTAACTAAATAATTACCTAATGATTATAAGTATTATAATAAATGGAATCCCAAATGTCACTTCAGATTTTTAAAATCAAAAGACCCTGCAACGTGGTTCTCCTTTTGTTGACAAACAAACTGTCGCAAAAAAAATGTCACAAAGCTTTCTCATCTTCGTTTTCAAATAACCGTCACAAGAGAGATGGTCGGAGACACAGTGAAGTGGTGAACGATGGTGATGGAGAAGATGATGATGGTAAGTGAACAGAGATTGACGGAGAAGGTCGGAGTTGGAGATTGTCGGTGAAGATGACCAACGACGGTGATGAAGAT
Organism: Helianthus annuus; assembly: GCF_002127325.2. Classification (NCBI taxonomy): domain Eukaryota; kingdom Viridiplantae; phylum Streptophyta; class Magnoliopsida; order Asterales; family Asteraceae; genus Helianthus; species Helianthus annuus. The sequence goes on along the minus strand of NC_035443.2, from coordinate 125,932,267 downwards.
GATCGAAAACTTGAAAACTCGAACCTGTTGAGTCGAGACCTTGAAAGCTTTGTGAGTCGAAACCTTGAAAGGTATGTTGTCGAGACCGTGAAGTCGAGAACTTAAAATCGTGACAGTTGGTTGCGACTCGGAACAGAGAACGGAAACCTTTGCGACTCGAGACTATGAAAGTTGAAGACTCGAGACCAATGTGAAGTCGAAACCTTGACTCGGAACCGTTGTTGATGACTACTCGAGACCTTGTGAGCAAATGATGAGAGTCGAGACCGAGGAAGAAGATGATGACTCGAGACTATTGGACTCGAGATCTCTAAAATTGATGACTCAAGATGAAGATCAAATGTTGATGACTCGAGACCTCCGGAAGATAAGAGTGATAAGTCGAGACCGGTGAGGATATGGGACTCGAGACCTTGAATGTGATATTCAAACTTCTGTTGCAATTGAAAATTGGAGTCGAGACCGTGAAAAGGTGACTGATGGTTGCGACTGTGGAGAAGATGTAACTCGAGACCGGCAACTCGTAGACCTGTTGTAAGGTGGTGACTCGAAACCTTAGAGATTTTTGAAACAGAATACAGAATATTGGTCAAACAAAGAAATATTTTGAAAATATCTTTTAGAAGCAATTTGTTCCGAAACTGTTGGAAATTATTCAAAGATTTAAAATCTTATCAAAATTAGAAAATATTTCCAAATCAGTTTAAAAAAATTTAATCCTTTAACACCTAAAGAAAAATCAAAACACCAAAATATGGCTATTTTTTAGTAGAAACCCGATGAACACTTCAAGAACACAAAGAACACGATGAACCAAAAATTTCAAATCTTGAATATTTGATATCAAACCGAGCCTAGAACAGGATCTAAAGGCTCTGATACCAATTGTAAGTCCCGAAAAACCGGATCTTTCAATGATACCAAACCTAATCTTGTGAGAGTGCGGAAACCAATCACAAGATGATTCAAGATAAACACGAAAAACTGAAAAACGAAGAACAATACCGAATCACTTTCAACACTTGCATACGATTCTATTACTTGAAAAGCAAAACCGTCTAGTACAAGTGTTTTCACAACCAATCGCCTCCCACTCTAGCTTCTCTAGGAATTCTGTAACTTAGAGGTTCCAAGGAGGTTCAAACCCTAAAACAAGTTAAAAACTTGTTTATATACTAACTCAAGCCCAATTCTCTACATGGGCTCCCCTTGGGCCTGCTTGGCCCACATGGCCTAAAGCTTGGCCCAAGTGACCTCTAAAGGACCACAACCTAATATAAACTAACCCGGTAAGGCCCAGTTCATAACCATCGCTCGTTGTATTAATTTGATGCGTCAGTCTCACACTTTAGGGTCTACAGGCCTATTGTGAAGCTAATTACTTGCAAGCCATTGAAGAAATGAGGACCATAAACCCCGATGCAGTAGAGGCTTTACTGAAGTAGAATCCCAATTGGTTTAATAGGTGCTATTTAAAAAAAAGAAACTGTAGTGAAAATTACCAAGCATGGGGTGATAATGACTTGTGGTAATTGTGGGGCTAGAGGTCACAACAAAAGAAAGTGTGGTGAACAGGGAAAATGACTGCAGGTGAATGACTTGTTTTAGTCCAGTTGTGTTTGAATATTATAGGCTCTAACTCCTTGTATTTGTATATTGTAGGGTCTGCTCCAAAGAGACACACGGAAAGCAAAAGGTCAAGGCAGAAGTCAACTCAAGAAGTTTCACAAGGAACAACTCAGCAATCTATACAGGAGGGAAGCAAAAGGTCAAGCCAAAAGTCAACTAAAAAGTCAACTGTCAGAGGAAAGACCAAAGGGAAGGGAAAAAGGCTACAGTTAACAAGTCATAGTTTGTTGGTGCATATTTAGTATGTCCGCCACTGTACGAATATGTTACATAGAGCGTTTGTTGAATATTGTATAGAATAGAATAAGTTGGACAAGGTATTGTATGTAACGATGTCCATTCGGATGGATGGAGTCCATCCGGACGGATGCAAAACAGATCGGTCCAAACCCCATTCGAATAGGTATTATAATGTTAAAGTCCATCCAGACGGATGGACGTAGGTTCATTCGGGCGGATAGGCTGTTGCCTATAAATAGGGATGTGGGGTTCCCATTTGGAAAAGCTTTTAGTGCCCTGAGGGGACATATTGTCCAATTGGTTTCGTGGTGCGGTAACGTTGGATTATCAATAGAAATCAGATTATAAGTGACTGATCGGTGTCGTTCTCCATCTTTTACTCGTTTCTTATCACCGAACTGATCATCTCGGGACCAAAGCTCCTTCAAACTTGGCGTTTCTTAGATTATCAACTCGTATTAGAGCTACGATATCGATTCAATCGATCTAACAGTTGGTTGAATCACCGACACTCAATAATTTTGGATGTGTAGTGAGTTTTGACGTTAAAACATAGAAAACATAAAATTAAGGACTAATTCCTGGATGAAATTCAAAATTGAAAATATCATTATGTTCGGAATTGATTCGCGCACAACCCTGTGAAATTTCATCATGAAATTCAAAGATATAAAGATTCTGGATCGAAAAAATGTGATTAAGAATTTTCTTGAAAAGTTTGAACATGTGCCAGCGGATGTACCCATCCGGACGGATGCACTCATCCGGATGGACAGCAGACACTCATCTGGATGGATAGCAGATACTCATCCGGATATACAGGAGACTCCATCCGGATGGATAGACAGGAGACTCCATCCGGACGGATAGGCACGTTCACATCCGGATGGAGGGGGAAACATACATCCGGGCGGATGAGCTGAATTTTCAGATTTTATGAACTTCTTGGACATTCGGGTTTAACAAGTCTATTCATTCCAAGGTCAAAAATGTTGATGAGATCACATGATGTGGAAATTAGTGGGGTAGTCATGGTACTGGTGCATAATGTTTATCAATCGTAGTATCTGACTATTTATGGGCCAAAACTGTTAAATCCGCATAGATGGAAAACTGACTTTCGGGACAGAAATTGTCATATTATCAGTATAGTCAATTTTTTCAGAGATGACATTAGAACTGGATTGCCTAATTTGAGGGGGAATTCAGTGATAACATGTCAGAATTTGCAAAAATGAGGGGGAATAAAAATTTCAATGTCATATGTTGAAATTCTGGCATTTTTGAAATTCGTGACGATGCAACAGTATTCGGGTGGTTCCGACTTTAGATAGTCTGGAGATGCATAGGATTTGGATTCGTGAATTCGTGATCACTGGAAGTTCAGACTCTACAGATCAGGGTCAGATTGACGTCTTAGGGTTTGAGTCTCGGGTCTTCGTCAAGCCGGTCAGCAGGATTAGAATCTGTATTTTGGATATTTATAAGTATCACAGACGTGTGATAGTCTAAAGTGTCAGAATTGGTTAATCTTCGAGCAGATGAATTGTTTTTCGGACTAACCGCCGGAGAATGAAGATGTTTGTTGGTTAAGTTGCTACTGGAACTAGCGGAGAAGACTATACATCTGTTATCGTCACTGAAGAGGAAGAATGTGAGTCTGATCGTGGATGAATGTTTCTAAGATCTGGATGCGTTACCAGATGATTCGTTAACCGTTGAAGATTTGCTGATTGTGGAGAATACCGTTTAGTCGTTTACATGGATCTATCATTCTTGAAGGTGCTTAACGTTGATCATGGAAAACGGGATTTCGGATCTTTAGGGGGAATCACAGATTTGACATTAACCAGTGGGGTATTTGAAGTTTCTCTCAATTACCAGTTGAGTTTTTGTATATTCTCAGAACGAGCAAGCGAAATGCAAGATCGTGTTGCTGAAATGACATATCAAAAACTGAACGCGGATGTGGTTAAAGCTGAAACAGAGAATGCTGCAGCGATTAGTTTCAAGTTGATGATTGTTCGTGAAGATTGCAGTTTAGCAAATCACAGGAAGAGTCGTGAACTGTGCAAACAAGACCTGAAGATTAATTTCAGGGGGAATCTGTGCATAACACTATCAAAAGCAAACCTGGATCATCAATCAAGGGAGAATCTATTGAAGATTTCAAGATGTCTGATTGTAGTTGCAGAATAGTTGAAGTTGTAGAATATTCAAACACAGCTCAAGGTGCATAATTGTTAAAGTATTCGACTGTGACGGCCAAGGGGGAATCTATTGATGCATATTTAGTATGTCAGCCACTGTATGAATATGCTAGATAGAGCGTGTGTTGAATATTGTATAGAATAGAATAAGTTGGACAAGGTATTGTATGTAACAATGTCCATCCAGACGGATGGAAAACAGATCAGTCCAAACCCTATCCGAATAGGTATTATAATGTTAAAGTCCATCAGGACGGATGGACATAGGTTCATTCGGGCGGATAGGCTATTGCCTATAAATAGGGATGTGGGGTTCCCATTTGGACAAACTTGTGGTGCCCTGAGGGGACATGCTGTCCAACTGGTTTCATGGTGTTGTAACGTTCGATTATCAACAGAAACCAGATTATAAGTGAGTGATCGGTGTCGTTCTCTATCTTTTACTCGTTTCTTATCACCGAACCGATTATCTCGGGACCAAAGCTCCGTCAAACTCGACGTTTCCTGGACTATCATAGTTTGACTTTTTTGTGATAACTGGACTAGTTTATGTTATCTTATAATTAGTGCGGTCTGTAAGTCCTTTTTGTGTTGTTAGGCTGTTTGGGCAACTTTTGGTTATGTGATGTTATAACCGTTTAGGACAACTGAAATAATTGAATGACTTGTTTTAACTCTTGGTTATGTAATGTTATAACTCTTGGTTATGGTCATTATGCATTATAGTTTTGGACAATTGCAGTTTTGACCATTGATTGGTCAAACTACACAGATTTGGTCATTCACACCTGTATGTGCAGTTTTGGTCAGTAGACATTACACTTTTGGTCATTAGTCATTGAAGTTATGGTCATTATGCATTGCAGTTTTGGACAACTGCAGGTTTGACCATTGATTGGTCAAACTACACAGTTTTGGTCATTAGAGATGTGGAGCTATATGTGCAGTTTTGTTCATCTCTTTACATATGCAGTTATCATCATTACATATGCAGCTATATTAGAGGTATGTTTCTGGTCATCTGTTGACTTTTGACAATTATTGCTCAAAATACAGTTTTGGATATGTTGACTAATTTGGTCATCTCATTACTTGTGCAGATATAACCATCAATAACTAGGATTCTGCATTAATAATCATCAAAAGTGTAGAATTACAACAACTCAATACATACTACCTAAACATATACAACACTATTGTAAAGGCAATAAACAAGTTTAACACATATGGCTTGTTCCCTTTCGACTCTACTCCAGATATCTTTGTTTTCAACAATTTATTCTCTTCTACTAACAGCTTATTCTGTAAATCCATGTTTTGATACTTCAGGTCTTCATAACTGAACCTGCAGTCGGATGCATGTTGTTTAAACATATTGTCCACATCTTCTTTCCATAAGAAAAACTTGCAGTCGAATCTCTACAAAAGACAACAACATTTCACTTAAACCATCAATTCTATTCAAGCCAAAAAAACTAGGGATTAAGGTGGAACATACCGGCCGCTGAGAGCAACCATAAAATTCTTGACCTTGCCGCACACTTTTCCGTCCAACAACTCGAATCACTGCAATAATGTCGTGATGGCAGTACACATTCCCCTGCAAATCAACCTTAAACATTTTTGGGTTTCTGAACAATGTGGATGCAGACGTAGAAGAGGAGCTCATTTCATTTCAAACTTAGGGCTTGTTCTTCAGTGAAATCGACTGGATCGTATGTTGTGATTAGGGCTCCGAGGTGCGTTTAATTTTCATCAGGAATTTCTTAGGTTTCATATGGTATGCTGTTTGGGGGGTTTTTTGGAGTTTTTAAGATGGTGAAACAGGTTTACATTACACGTCACACATGCCATGTTGGATTATATTGACACGTAGGCTTATTTTTCTAACCCAGTTAGTGTTTATTTAATGACGGGGTGTCATGACAAACCATATGTTAAGTTGGGAGTGGTGTGAGCCAAAGTCAAAGTTGAGAGTGCCAGCGGCCAAACGCGAATAGTTAGGGGTGATCAGATCCAATAACCCTAAAAAATATCGGTGAACATTTTGTAGTTCTAACCCGCGAGAATCTTAGAATTGACCCGCGAGAACCATGGACCCGAATCTTTTTGACTATATGGGTCGGTTTCTGTTTTTAGATTTATATGAAATATCGGTTGTGGGTCGGGTCAGTCTCAACCCGGCGGTTCTAATATACAAACCACAAGAATCGTTTGTATTTAATTCAAATGTATAAAAAACCCTACATTTTTTATAGAAATGGTCCAATAAATATGTACTATTAATGCAAAAAATAAAACAATACTTTTCTTTCGTCTCTTCGCTATTCTTTTATACGTGTTATTGTAACGACTTCACGTAATGTTAAAATAATATTATAAATATATATTTTAAAGAATAACAACGTATTTTTAGTGAAATATTTTCCAACTAGATATATATTTATGGATATGATATATTACATGATGTATTTATAGTATTCAAATTTGAAGTATATTATGTATGTTGCTCTAATGTCTTTATATGTACATATTTGTCACAAATAAAAGCAAACATACAACAAATTATTGTAGTCTTTTTACATATTTTTAGATTACTAGATTATGTTTAATTGAGTATGTTCTAATGTATTCGTACATGTATCTTTGTTTGTTGTATACATAATGGATTTTTCATAATGTTTCAAATGACGAGAATGACAAACCATTACTAAAATACAAGCCAGGAAACGAAAAAATGACTTAAAAAGTAAGCTCAAGGGCTATTGTTGGAACTCTATGAAGGAATTCTTTGATGAACATGTTAAAAGAATGAGAATATTTCCATTTAAAGGCCTATTACATAAAAAGATTCTAGCCCACCAGACTCTTTACCCAACCAATTAGGAACCTGGAACCACATAGCCTTCTAAGGTTCAGTTTATGATTCTCAATTCATCAATAAAGTCCGGATCAGGTCGTCTTCTGACCCTTTGCACATCCCTAATAAAAAAATCTAAGTTCGTTGACTATGGGTGTAAGGTAAAAAAATGCAATTTACGAAACGTATAAAAAAGTGTTTCATTCGTTTGACATCTTACGTTAGGGTCCGCTTTGGTTAGAGACGACATATAAAACTTCGATTTTTTTATTATCTAAGTGATTGCTAAACGCAAATTTCGGAAACAAACATATTCCTACATATCTCGTAACAAGTATAAAAGGAAATACTTTTGTCCTCATATAATTAAAATATCCATACGCTTCCTGTAAAAGAAAGTCTTTTTACTGAATTTTTTTCTTCTGTATGGTTGCATATATATTATTTTACTAAAATAAAAAAAGTAGTTATAAAACAATAATAAATTATAGTATCTTTGTCTTTTATACGCTATTTCAACATGTGAGTGACATTTATAATAGTTATATCTCACTTTACAAATCTCATTAATCCTTCTTTTCACAGAAACACTAATAATAAATGATTCATTTAATTATTTTGTAATGTGTAAATTGTCAAAATCGTTCTTGAGGTTTGGACATGTTTGTCATCTTCATCTAAAACAATTTTTTTGTATCATATAGTCCTTTACTTTTGAAAGTTTTTATCATTTTTATCCAAATGTCTAATTTGCTTTATTTTTTCTATTAAACATTAAAACTCTCAAATATCAAGGACGGTTTTGGCAAAAAAAGTCAGACGTTTGGATGAAAATGACAAAAAAAACTCAAAAGCGAAGAACTATATGATACAAAAAAGTTGTTTTTGATGAAAATGACAAATATGTTCAAACCTCAGATTTTAATAATTTACTCTTCTCTATATGTGTGTATATATACACAAATATTTTGTAGATGTATAAATACAAATATAAATATGTGAGGGTGAGGATCTGTGTTGGAACATAAAATAGGCCATATGGATGTTACTTGACAGTGATGACACATAATGATTACCAAAGTGATGGTTCATGAGATGTCTTCTTAATACATCAAAATCACTCGAAACAAATCTATCAAAAACTGTTCCCACCAGTGTGCACGTAAAAACTGCCTTCACCTTACTTAACTACCCCCTTTTCTTTTCAATTAATTTTCTTCAAACAATGTAAATGGAAAACTCAATATAATATGCCTCAAACAAGTATATATAAACAATAAACCTAGATTTAAATTTTATAATAATGCATAATTTCAACAAAATAGATTCAAAGCATGGATAGCGTAAATCAAATTTAGAAGCTTTGAACTATTTGTTTAGATTTTGAAGTGTAAAAACTTTTAACAATTTATTTTGTACAAAAAGTACATATATAGAAAGTAGAAAGGTATTTTTGGTAATTGAAATATATCATTTAACTGTGAGTGGTTATTTGTTTTTGGACACTTGATAATTGGTTAATGAAGTATCAATAATTATTAATGCACATAAAAAATAACAAAAGTTAACCCTTAACTCTAACAAATATAACTCTTAGGTATAAAAAATTAGATTTACAAATGAGAATATATTAAAAGACTTAGGTATAAAAAATTGTATGAATCAGACTGTAAAAGCAATATTTTTTTAATAACATATAACAACCAATAAACAAGAGAGAAAGATAGTCTGCTATATTTATATTTGAAAGATTAGAAGTACAGAAAATTGTATGATTATATAAAAAGAGTATCTCTAATTAAAAAGTAACTTAATTTTATTATTTTAAAACAAATTAAACAAGAGAGACAAATAGTACATACTATCAATGGGTTCTTTTAAGCCACTATATTTGCTACCATTTTTCTATACCATAAATTTTTTATATATTCTTGCACTAGCTTATATCCCGTGTGACACACGGGTTCAAAAAATAAAATTTAAAACATATTGATAAATATGATGTATGACTTTTTAAAGAATAGAAAAAAATATGTAACCAAGTAATTTAAAATAATAATGTTTTGACGCTTGTCAGTTTAATTTTTAATTTTATGAACACAAGTTTCAATTTAAATTACAGAAAAAAAAGGCAATATAGAAGACAGAACAATGATTAAAGATACAAAAACCTGAAGAGAAAAGCTAGCCATTAGCCATATCAATAGATTTTGCATGCTCTTGAAGTTCATCCTACATATCTACAAGGATAAGTAACATCATATACATGTTAGTAAAGTAAATATACATATATGTATACTGGGTAGGGATATGGTAAAAAGTGTCTAAAATGTGAGAAGGATAAGAAGTGTTTTAAACCATTGGATATTTGATCTAATGGTTGAGATCAATAGGGTATAAAAATATAAATTGTGTTTTAATTAGAAGGACCTTATGTAAAATTGAAGGGCAATAGTGTCTTTTTCAATGTTTCAAATATGGTAACCGTATCCTACACAACCAAAACCCCCCATTAATCTCCTAAAAACTAGCTATTCAAATTTAATTGCTAAATTATATCGATCCTCAATTCTAAAAATACAAAAATATGTAACTGCTGCAAGAAACGTATAACACTATACATCCATCATATAACACTATACATCTATCATATAACACTATACATCTATCATATAACACTATATAACAATATATAACACTATACATCCATCACAGACATGCTACCAGAAAAATATAACACTATATAGCACTATGCATCCATCATCTAACACTATATAACACCATGTAAACTATATAAAAAATATATAACACTATATAGTTCTGAATGGTAGTTACACTAATAATTTATGGTGTTATATAGTGTTTTTTGATGGTTGCGCTACAAAATTATATAACACTACAGAATTATATAACACCAAAAACCATATTATAACACCATATAACACCAAGTAACACTATATAACACTATATAAAAATATATAACACTATACAGTTCTGAATGGTTGTTGCACTACAGAATTATATAACACTACACAAATTCGTAGATTAATTCCTAAATTCGAATTCCTATAATAAAGGGTGGCGGTTATTTTGGGCAGTTATCTTTTAATCAATTAATTGAAAGAAATAGAAAATTACTAATTCACCCTTTTGAATTAATTTAGATATAGGACACTTGTCATCACCACATTATTTCTCACCCTTCTCACAAAAGTAGGACTTTGTACAGGATCCTCTACCTATGTATACTTGTACATCTTATGTTTTTTAGTTATTACATTCCATAAACTACAGAAGCTAACCAACTTGTATAAATGTATAAGTATCACACAAAATCAAAATCTGAACCCTAGCACTAATTCATCTAACGAAACCAATAATACAAAAAAAAAAAAGAGAGAAAAAACATAAGTACAAAACAATCATAGAAGTGACTAATTACAATTCCATAAACCTATTTTTCCAGATAAGGTTTCTAGAAGCCTAATTTTACAAATAAGCATAATTGTTCACATAATTGAGAGTAACAACTTGAAGTTTCTACAGGTGCATTCGTGACCATGAAAGCGAGAGGCATCTCAATTTAGGGGTTTGCAATAGAATCTACAAAAGCCAATAAGCACTCTAAACAATAAAAACCATATTAACAATAAAGAGTATATGAATAATCTAAACAATTGATGAACAGACTTAAGAAAAAAAATAATTAAAACAAAAATTAGAAATTTATTTCTTTGAACCATGTGTTTTCCTTCAAAAAAATAATTAAAACAAAAATTATGACAGTGAGTCAATCACTTTTAAGCTGTGAGTTTCAAAATTGCATATACAATGTCACCAGTTGCATCCTTTAAAGCCTTGGCCACATTTTATATTGAGACTCCAGCTTGGGTCACAACCAACTCAATTTCAATGGCCTCCACCCAAGTCTCATCTACATCTTCGTCACATTGAGTCATGGTTGTTGGCTCTGGGGAACGTTACTAAGGTTAGGTGCCTTGAATTGCTTTGTTGCCCGACTCTGTAATTGTGAATTCAGATCCTCTATTTTCGCTTCACCAAACGTCCAAACATTACATATATGTGTCTAAAGCAAGAGACTTACAAACATCTGCTTTGAGATCACAAACAAATTTTGCAAAATGTTGACAGTAATCATTCACAAGCAATAATTATCATGGGAACTAACAGTAGAAAATGGCCAAAAGAGTGTCGTCAAGATAACCATTGTTTTAATACAAAAATACTGTGAATGAGATTATAAAAAAATAACGTTTTCCATTTTTTAAGTAGATTACTAAAGGGTCACGATTCAGATAAAGTGATTGACCACAACTCTTCTATAACTTTTTTCTAGATTATAAATTTCCTAGTATTAATAGATATTTTAGGGGATTAATTTTTTGGTCCAGTTACATGTGGGGTTATATTAAACTTACATTCATGCTCTTTTTCCTGGTAACATGACTGACTCCAAGAATGGGCTTCATTCCAAGCTTTAACTTAGCCCTCAACCTTTTTTTCTAACTTCTGCTTTGCTTAGACCTACCACTTGCATCTTCCTTGCCTGCATACATAATATATCATGTAGTTTATTTTTTGTCACATGAATATATATCATGTAGTTTATTCATGTGAAAGAATGACAACCATTATCCACAAGAACTTCACCCATTAAATAGAAAATTACGGTTTAATATTTCTAGACGGAAGATAAAGCGCATTACACTTAAGTTACATAAAAAAAGGCAATAAAGAAGACAGAACAAAGATTAAAGATACCAAAATCTGAAGAGAAAAGCTAACCATTAGCCATATCAATAAATTTTGCATGCTCTTGAAGTTCATGCTACATATCTGCAAGGATAAGTAACATCATATACATATTAGTAAAGTAAATACTACATGTATGCATACTTGTACATCTTATGTTTATTAGTTATTACATTTCATAAACTACAGAAGCTAACCAACTTGTATAAATGTATGAGTATCACACAAAATCAAAATAATCAAAATCTGAACCCTAGCACTTATTCATCTAATGAAAGCAATAATACAAAAAAAAAAAAACATAAGTACAAAACAATCATAGAAGTGACTAATTACATTTCCATAAACCTATTTTTTCCAGATAAGGTCTCTAGAAACCTAATTTTCCAAATAAGCACAATTGTTCACATAATTGAGAGTAACAACTTGAAGTTTCTTCTGGTGCATTCGTGACCATGAAAGCGAGAGGCATCTCAATTTAGGGGTTTGCAATAGAATCTACAAAAGCCAATAAGCACTCTAAACAATAAAAACCATATTAACAATAAAGCGTATATGAATAATCTAAACATTTGATGAAGAGACTTAAGAAAAAAAATAATTAAATCAAAAATTAGAAATTTATTTCTTTGAACCATGTGTTTTCCTTCCAAAAAATAATTAAAACAAAAATTATGACAGTGAGTCCATCACTTTTAAGTTGTGAGTTTCAAAATTGCATATACAATGTCACCATTTGCATCCTTTAAAGCCTTGGCCGCATTTTATATTCAGACTCCAGCTTGGGTCACAACCAACTCAATTTCATTGGCCTCCACCCAAGTCTCATCTACATCATCATCACATTGAGTCATGGTTGTTGGCTCTGGGGAACATTACTAAGGTTAGGTGCCTTGAATTTCTTTGCTGCCCGACTCTGCCACTGTGAATTCAGATCCTCTATTTTCGCTTCACCAAATGTCCAAACATTACATATATGTGTCTAAAGCAAGATACTTACAAACATCTGCTTTGAGATCACAAACAAAATTTGCAAAATGATGACAGTACTCATTCACAAGCAATAATTATCATGGAAATTAACAGTAGAAAAAATGGCAAAATGTGTGTCGTCAAGATAACCATTGTTTTAATACAAAAATATTGTGAATAAGATTATAAAAAATAAGTTTTCCATTTTTTAATTAGATTACTAAAGGGTCACGATTCCGATAAAGTGATTGACCACAACTCTTCTATAACTTTTTTCTAGATTATAAATTTCTTAGTATTAATTAATATTTTAGGGGATTGATTTTTTGGTCCAGTTACATGTGGGGTTATATTAAACTTACATTCATGCTCTTTTTCCTGTAACATGACTGACTCCAAGAATGGGCTTCATTCCAAGCTTTAACTTAGCCTTCCGCCTTTTTTTCTAACTTCTGCTTTGCTTAGGCCTACCACTTGCATCTTCCTGCCTGCTTACATAATATATCATGTAGTTTATTTTTTGTCACATGAATATATTGTGGGTGTTGATTCAATAAAAAAAAAGAATATTACACTTAGTTTATAACATATTCATGTGAAAGAATGACAATCATTATCCACAAGAACTTCACCCATTGAATAGAAAATTACGGTTTAATATTTCTAGACGGAAGATAAAACGCATCACACTTAAGTTACAGAAAAACCTGGTCATTTTAGGTGTCGCGCTATGTGACTGCTTAAGAGGATACCCGTTGCGCGACGCGACGGGGTATATTGACGACACTCATTCTTTGTCAGCTAGGGTTACGTATAAAAACTCAAGAAATGTCACACCCCGACCATGTAGGACAACAAACCATGGCGGAAACGTCGGGGAGTGTTGTAACAGAATTATTGTTTCATAACCATGGATACAAAAAGTGTTTCGTTTTATTGATAAAATTAAACATTAACATTGTCTTAACATAGAACAAACAAGTTTTATATCGCCTATCATTGTTATTATGTCACTAAGGCCTTGTCCAGATCCTATGTGATGCATGCATCCTAGAGATCACATCAAGCAACAACACCTGAAACATATGTAAAAACAAAGTCAGCAAAGAAATGCTGGCGAGTACATAGGTTTTATAAGAGTATCGGAATCATGGCTTCGTTTATATGTTGCAGTACTTAATTAGACTACAAGAGTCAAAATACAAACCTTGTTTTGAAAAGTGTTTTGCAACATAATTAACCAACTCAAATCAAGATGGTTATAGTTTATAAAATCTCGTAGCCATGCTTCTTAACCCAAAAACATTTGTTTTAGAAAACCAACTTGTAAAACATCTTGTAAAAACTTGTTAAAAACTCGTATGGTTTATATCTTTTAGAAAAACATTGTTGTGTGACATTGTTTCAAAATCGTTTACCCAAGTGAACTAAATAACGCCACGGTATGTAGTATGATGAAAACATTTATATATAGGAAGTACCAGCGGCGTATCCACCATGCTTTCATCACATTACCCCCCTCCCGTTATCTAAACACTAACAAAAAAAAAAACCAATCGTTTATCCAAATTGTTTAACTTATTCAAATCGTTTCCAAATCGTTAACTTGTTTAAATCGTTTAAATCATCCTTGTTTTAGTTGTGAAAAACTATTTATGGTCGTCTCGCTAACAACATTCAACCCTTTGTGACTCGATCACCTCGCTTCTTGCTTAACAAACCACCAAAGGGTAAGTTAACTACAACAGATTCAGTCGCTACCCACAACCCCCACACATAACCATGGGTGCAGTAAGATAACGGGATTTGTCAGATCCTATGGTACCATAACCTAATACTGGTCGGCTTGATCAATGCTAATGAATGTCATTTGTTATGTAACTACAACCAACAAGTTTGTTCACTTTATTGAAATCGTTATTAGTTTTGTATAAACCATCATAATTGTTTTTCAAAAACCATCGTTTAAACTTTGAAAACCATTTCGTACATATGAATCACCCCAAAACAATTGAAAACAGTAAAATAGGGGAACTATGTACTCACATGTAGTGCAAAGTATCCTCAATCAATAGAACTTTAAACAACCTCAAGCAAACCAAAGGAATCAAGTAGCACCTAGTAATCGAACCACTGGTCAAACAATAGACGCCTAAATCGGACGATCGGATAGAATGAAGTCTCGTAAACCAAGTGAGTGTTGGAACTCATGTGATATTGTTTTGACAAAGCTTACATCCTAAATTGAAACCTAACCTAAGTGCTTTCGACCCATCGCGACCCATTAAGGTAGCTTACACTACTTTAACGCGTCGCGCGCGAAATGCGCATTTGAGACGTCTAACTAGTCCTATGACAAGTATTATATGCCAAAACATGTTTAATTATGTTACATAATCAGTTACATGACAAAAGTTTGGGTTACATATGCTTAATTACCAATTATGCATGAAAAGGGTATTTTGGTAATTTACCTAAGGCATATAAACTACTTATCATACAACTACCTAAACTCGGTGACCATAAGGTATAACCTTGGAAGGTTATTCCCTATGCTACTATGGTCCCTAAACATGTTTGTTCGGATCCTAATGATCGACCAAACGGGTCGTGTTCGAAAGTCTAAGCGGGTGTTTAGTCCGCTTGACTTACGACTCTACATAAGCACTAATCTAAAAAGTGACGAGCTAAACATGCTAGAACATGTTTAGTTAAGTTAGAAAACAGGTTTTGATATCAAAACAAACGGTTTTGATATCCTAGAGTAGTTTGGTTACAAAATATGCGTAAATGCGCATTTTGGCCGAAACTACGACTCGTCACTGAGCCTAGATAACGTGGTAATCAGTAGGTATAGTCACTAGGGACTATAACCATCGTGATTACGCTCACGTTATGAAGTTCAAACGAACTTCACGTTGACCATAAACTGGTCAAAGCAGAAAGTCAAACGCAGTTTGACTTTAACGATAGAAACGAATGAAAAGAACGAAAGAATACTTACAGAAGGTCCCCCAAGCTCTTGATCCGATTTACTCTCAGGTATAAAGCATAAACTTCAACTTAGAGAGCCAAAATCAGATTCAAGTGTGCTTTGGGAGGAAGTGAGGGTGGGTATTTATAGGAATTCAAGAACCGTTAAGATCGTTCATCGAAAACTGAGCTTTGATCTGGACCTTACATGTGTGCCCATGGTTTTCTAAAACCATGGGAGCCCCTAGTATGAGTCATGATGGACTAGGTTCATTGAATACCAGCCCATGGCTTTGCAAAACCATGGGTTAAAACCATCAACACTTCAAAATGGACTAGGTTCATTGAATCTGGTCAGAAATTTCAAAAATGGTCCCTGCATTTGTAAAACTTGATTTCTTTGCACTTTTATGCCCCGTTAACCCCATTTTAAGGCTCTAAAATAAAGTTAAAGTATAGGGAACTCAAAACATGCTCAAAAATATCTTGGATGTCGGTTCATTTGGTCGTACGGTTGCGTTATTCGCTTAATTACGATGGAAGTCGTAACGAACGCAAAAACGATCCAAATTAAGCGACGAATGGAATTTTATCATGCCAAACACTAAAACATAATATTTTAATGATTACATGAATTTTTGGATGTCCGAATATATTCAGAACGTAAGATATGCGCGAAAATGCAAACTTGTGCACTTTTTTGACGCTTTTAGTCCCTATTGATCAATAAAGTTTATTATAGCATACCGAACCCATAAAAGCCTATTTATAAGCTATGTAAAGGTTATTTCGGGTATGTTTAACTTATGATCATGTTTCGGAATGTTCGTTACTATACAAATCGGTATAGTTTCGCAGTTTGACACAAATAGTCCCTGCGATTGAACAAACTTGATTTCAACACACCAAACCATCCAAAACTTATTTCTAAGTTATGTGAAGGTTATTTAAGGTATGTTAAGCCTATTTCACTATTCCTGTAACACCCCAAAACCCGAATGCTTATATTGTCGTATGTTCCTATATGACATATCATGAAATAAATGACTAGGCTATTTAACCTAGTAAATTGTATGATAAAAACTATTTAAAAGATGAAAGTTGTGCCAATTATGTTTTAATGGCAAACATGGAGGGGTTAAATGGGATATAATGAAAGTTGGGTTACTAAATAACAAAACACACACACAAACACACACTTCGCGTGTGTTCTTGATCGAGCAGGAGACTCCCATGGAGTCAAGAACCCTAACTTCATCATTTTCATCAAATTGGAAGGCCAAATGATGCTTAAACTCATAACCGAGCATGGATTAATGATCACCAACACGAGGGGATCATAAGGTATGTCTTAAATCTAAGATTTGTGATCATGGGTGAAGTGGATTATGCTCTAATCCGTGAGATAATATGAAATTGATCATGTATAAGGGTTAGAAACATCATATAGAACATGGGTTATGTAAGGTCTGTGTTAATTTGAAGTTTAGATGTGAAAGCCGTTTGCTATGGTGAGGATGATGACTTGAATCACCATTTATGTTTAATTCTTGTTGAAAGTATGATGTATTATGTGGGTATGATGAAAGCTTGTTAGATGAATTAGGAGAAATATGATGTTGCTATGTTTGATGTTTAATTTGAAAGGAAACATGATGATTAGTAGTAGGTTTTGATGGGTTATGTATGAAATTAGAAGATGCATGTATGAATTAGTTGTACGTTATGCTTAAAAGGTGGTACATGCACATCAAGTGTATGATGAAATGCATATAGTGTTGTCCGTATAAGCTATTGTGATGTTACGGGTATATGATGATAAGTCGATAGTTAAGTATGGTTAATAGTTGACTTTTGAAAGTCAATCAAGTATAAGAAACATGATTTGACTCGTTGTCGTAAATGTAGGTTGATGGGAAGTCGTACGGTACATGTTATAGCAATCCGTGTTAAATGTAATGACATGATGAGTTACATGAGTTTAAACGTATACGGGTATGATTATATGAGTTATGTTTGTTAAAAATGATTAATGAAGGTTAAGTGTGAAATATGTGATTGATATGATTGTTATCATGTACGAATGCATATGCTAATAGGAGCGTGATTTTGATGAAAAGAGAGTATAGGAATCATGTCAAGACGGACTCAAGCATGAAAGGATAACGGGTCAAGAAAAGGCGAGAACTCGGATACGAGCACGGACGCATAAGGTAAGTGATTTCCGTAATCACTTCGTAGTACAAGTAAGTAATAAAGTGTTGTAATGAATTAAATATGATGTTTGAGGTCAAATATGTGTTAAGGTCTTTCGTCGTAAATGATGGGTTTAAGGTTGACCAAAATGCCCTTGATGGGTATTTTGGGGTAAACGAACTTAAAAGTGGTTTAGAAGCAAGTTATTCGATTAGAGTAATGTTTTGGACAAATATGGAAGTGGGGATGATGGTTTGGTCAGTCATAGACCGATTAATGCGCGAATACCCTTAACGGGTCAAAATAGTTAGAAAATAGTTAAGTCGAATGTATGTAAGTTAAGAATTTCTGTAATCCGGAGGTAAGATTTTAAGTCCATATGGTAGAATGTGAATTTACAAGCATGTGGGAAGAAACGGGAGGTTAAACGGGTAAACGGTTCGAAAGTTATGCAAGTTTTAGCATTTTCGGACATTGAAACGGATCTGCAGCAAAATGGCGCATGGTCATGTTCCTGGTCGCATGGTCGTGCGCTTGGCCGCATGGTCGTGCGCTTGGTCGCATGGTCGTGCGATTTCGAGCAAATCATTGCACTAGCTTGTGCACTGCCAGTGCCCCCATCGTCGTAGGAACTGCATGGTCGTGCGGTTGGATGCATGGCCGTGCATCAGTTGCCACTGCACGGTCGTGCGGTTGGACGCATGGCCGTGCATCAGCTGCCAGTTCAGTATAATGTGCAGAATTCGTACAGAACAGTCCCGTAACCGAAAAGGAGTCCCGAATCGTATTCTAAACTTATTATAGAATGTTTATGGGATGCGATAAGCGTGTATGTATATATACATGGAGCGATATAAGTAGAAAGGCATAGGTAAATATATAGGTGGGTGGCTGATTGGCGAAAACTGTTCGTTTGCTCTGTTTTGTATTGTGAACTCGTTTTAAGCGCGTTTCAAGTTACGTACGACTAATTAAACCCACGTTTTTATAAGTTTAAGTGTATGAACATGAGTAGTTATGTATGGATGTATGTTTATAAGTATGTGAGCAAGTACGTGGTTATATGACGGTATGTATGAGAGTAGACACGTATGAGTTTGAAAGGTGTACAAGTAGGGATGTATGCATATATAGATGTATAATGTCACGAGTGTGCGTGATGATGTGGATATGGGTGTATGTGAAGATGTAGGAAAGGTATGTACGTATGTAGATGTGTATGTATGTATGTATAAAGGTATGTATGAGTGTATGCATGTATGTAAAGATGTAAGAAAGGTATGTACGTATGTAGATGTGAACGTACGTATGTATAAAGATATGTATGAGTGTATGCATGAATGTAGAGATGTAGGAAAGGTATGTATGTATGTATGTAATTGTGTATGTATGTATGTGTAAAGACATGTATGAGTGTATGCATGTATGTAAAGATGTAGGAAAGGTATGTATGTATGTATGTATGTATGTATGTATGTAATTGTGTATGTATGTATGTGTAAAGACATGTATGAGTGTATGCATGTATGTGAAGTTGTAGGAAAGATATATATGTATGTAGATGTGAATGTATGTTTGTATGTAAGTATGTATGTAAGCATGATTTAGACACGTAGAGTGTTAACGTTTTAATGGTGTACCTTGAGAATGAAAAGTAATGCAGGTACATTACTGAAGCCTCACCAGGAAATGGATACGCAGATGTGATGCTTAAAGTTTGAAAAATGACGAATAGTGAAGTGTTCGTGAATGAATCTTGTTTATATAATGTGTGCTAATGTATGAATGAATGTGGTGAGTGCAGGTTGTATGAGTCACGAGGATCTTCAAGGATTAGAGATCGAGGATCGAGTCACAAGACAGATTGTACGGGAACGTTGGTGTTGAAATTTAGAAAACCCATGTCATGTATTTAATTGTAAATGAGTCAATTGATGACTTCATGTGAAAAAAAAAGTTGTATTAAAATGAAGTTTTAAGTAAGTCAAGGTAATTATAAGGAAAGAAATTTTATGGTACGTGTTTCCGCTGCGACTTTAGTCAATTACAAAATTAGGGTGTTACAATTCCGCAGTGTTTGTTGCATTAAACTGGTTATATGTACGCATCCGTGCGCGTATAACCTTCCAGAAAGCGATTTAGAGCTTGAAATTGGAATCTAATTAAATTGCAAAATCACCAAACACAAATACACAAATAATAACACAAAAGCACGTATAATAAAACCAAAGCAAATTGTTTTATTGATATTCAACATTGTTTTATGTTGTACAACGATTATAGAACACAGTTGTCACAGTCTCCCCTACTTCAGGAAATTTCGTCCCCAAATTTTAACTAGAGGAAGCTTGTGAAAACAAACACGGATATTTCGCCTTCATCTGGTCCTCATGTTCCCAAGTAAACTCTGGGCCACATTTGGATTCCCAGTGAACTTTTACCAATCGAATCCGTTTGTTCTACAACTGTTTGAAAGTACGGTCCACGATCTCCACGGGTTTCTCGACAAAGTGCATCGTTTCATCGATTCGGATCTCGTCGAGAGGAATGTGAAGATCAGCGTCAGCTAAACACTTTCGCAAATTGGACACGTGAAAAGTCGGGTGAATATTCCCAAGCTCTGGATGTAGCTCTAGTCGATAGGCAACTTTCCCAATTCTTTCCACAATCTTAAATGGTCCCATATATCGAGGTGAAAGTTTTCCTTTCTTTCCAAATCTCACGACTCCCTTCCAAGGTGAAACCTTGAGTAGGACACGATCTTCGACTTGAAATTCTAAGGGCTTGCATCGCATATCCGCATATCTCTTTTGACGGCTTCGAGCTGTCACAAGATTATCACGGATTTTCTTGATTTTGTCTGTTGTTTCCAGAACGAGTTCAAGTCCAGTAAGCTGGGCTTCACCGGTCTCGTTCCAACAGACAGGTAAACGACATTTTCAACCGTAGAGAGCTTCGAAAGGTGCCATATTAATATTAGTATGATAGCTATTGTTGTAAGAGAACTCGATCATTGGCAGATGAGAATCCCAATTACCACCAAAGTCTATCACGCATGCTCTAAGCATATCCTCCAAAATTTGAATTGTTCGCTCAGATTGACCATCTGTCTGGGGATGATAAGCAGTGCATAGATTCAGTAGGGTTCCCAAAGCAGATTGCATGGTCTTCCAGAAATGAGATTAAAATCGAGCATCACGATCAAAAATGATATCCAAAGGCACACCATGTCGCGATACAATCTCATCAACATAAATCTTTGCCAGTTTATCAGCAGATAGATCCTCGCGAATTGCAATAAAATGAGCTGATTTCGTTAATCAATCGATAACAACCCATATAGCATCATGACCTTTAAATGTACGCGGTAGCTTAGTGATGAGATCCATCGCAATGTTCTCCCACTTCCAAACCGGTATCTCTGGTTGTACAAGCAAACCAGAAGGTCTTTGATGTTCAGCCTTGACTTTGAGACAAGTCAGGCATTTTGATACATACAAGGCAACATCCTTTTTCATACCAGGCCACCAGAACTTAGTACGAAGATCCTTGTACATTTTATCAGCACCAGGATGGATAGAATATCGAGACTTGTGAGATTCGTCCAATACCAAGGTGCGAAGATCGTCTTGTTTTGGAATCCACAAACGATCCTTGAAATAGAGCAACCCAATCGTCCTTCGCTTCGAGCTTAGCTCAAGTTGACGTGGCAATTCCTTACCTATCAAATTTTTGTGAAACACAAAATTGCTGAGCTTGAAGAACATGAGTTTGAAGATCAGATAACATTTGGAACGCTTCTTCTTGTTTGGGTCCCCACTCAAAAGGCTTATTCTTCTGAGTCAAAGCAGTGAGTGGAACTGCGATCTTTGAGAAGTTTGAAATGAATCGACGATAATATCTAGCAAGACCAAGAAAAGATCGAATCTCTGTCGGTGTTGTTGGTGTATTCCAGTCTCTAATAGCAACAATCTTGGATGGATCCACATGAATACCCTGCCCATTGACTATATGACCCAAGAATTGAACTTCTTTAAGCCAGAATTCACACTTGGAGAATTTAGCAAAAAGTTGTTCCCTTCTTAAGGAGTTCCAATGTTAAGCGAAGGTGTTGCTCGTGCTCGGCTCGAGACTTCGAATAGACAAGAATATCATCGAAGAACACAAAGATGAACTTGTCTAAATAAGGTTTATAGACCCTATTCATTAAGTCCATAAAGATGGCTGGAGCATTTGTCAAACCAAAGGGCATGACAGTGATCTCATAATGTCCATATCTTGTGCGGAAAGCAGTTTTGGGAATATCTTCTTCGAGAACACGAAGTTGATGATACCCAGAACGCAGGTCGATCTTGGAAAAGCATGAAGCACCTTGCAGCTGGTCGAAGAGATCATCAATTCGAGGTAGGAGATATCGATTCTTGACGGTGAGCTTATTAAGCTTACGATAATCGATACACATTCGAAAAGATCCATCTTTCTTTTTCACAAGGAGGACAGGAGCTCCCCAGGGTGAAAAGTTCGGACAGATGAATCCCTTAAATAACTCTTGAAGCTGCTTCAATAACTCTTGCATCTCTGACGGTGCAAGACGATAAGGCACTTTTGCAATCGGGTTGGCATTGGGTACAAGGTTAATATGAAACTTGACTTGACGAACTGGAGGCAAACCAGGCAGTTCATCAGGAAACACCTCTGGATAATCCCGAACAATCGGAATATCCTGATTACACTTACTCTTGTCCTTCTCCTTGGTGGCAGGTGCTAGGAAAGCAACATATCCCTTTCTCAAATAACTTTGGGCTTTTGTTTCTTAAAAGAAACGAGAGTTTAAGGTTCTTGGGGAGATCACAAGTGATCATAAAAATAACAGAACCACACGAATAGTTTATTTTTTGTATTGACATCATAAGGTTGCATCAAACATTCATACAATTGCATTGGTTCAAAAAAAACCACAAATTTTTATTTATATAACAACCGCATTGTCTTTAAATGTTAAAAGATAACAACCAGAGGGATTACAAAATACTAATCGTTCACTGCTGCATCATTGATTGCCTCATTGATGTTATACACTCGTCCACGTGCTGGATTCACATTGACGTTGACGTTCGTATTCGGGTTTGAATTAGCATTCGCGTTTGCATTCACCAGTCTTGGATAGTTGTTGCGGAAGTGACCAAACTCTCCACAGTTGAAACATGAATCCGGTGGGAATCTCGCAGCATTCCCTTGAACCGGAGCTTGAACCTGAGCAACCTGATTTTGTCCCAGACGACAAATATTGGCTAAACGCCCAAGCTTTCCACACGTTGTGCATTGCTTGCAAGCTTGCTGTGCAACATGATGACCGTTGCAGCGTGCACAATGAGGTGCGGTACCAGCATACACCTTTTTCACAGGTAGCTGAGCCGGTGGGTTCTGCGGGTTCTGAGCAGTCTGTGTTGTAACAGCAAAATTCTGAGCATCCTTCCGCTTCCTCGACTTCTTTGACGTCTCACCTTTCTTACCCTTATCCTTGTTCTTCTCAGAATTAGTCGACTTCTTCTTGTCCCCCTTACGGGTAAGTTTACCCTTCCTGACTTGCGACTCAGTCAAGGTAGCAGACAATTCGATTGCGTGACGGACGGTAGTAGGATTAACGCCGGTCACAATATCCTGAATGGAATCGGGCAAACCATCGATATATCTCTCAATTGCCTTCTCCAGAGGGGTAACCATAGTGGGACACAACAGACTGAGTTCCTCAAAACGATCCGTATAGGCACGGTGTTCAGCCCCATCTTGCTTTAGATCATCAAACTCTCGCTCCAAAGCCCGAATTTCATAACGGTGACAAAACTCCTTCATCATGAGAGCCCGAAGCTCATCCCATGTTTGTGCCAATGCCACTTTGGCACCCCTATCACGCATAATACCATTCCACCAGGTAAGCGCACGCTTCTCGAAGACACTAGAAGCAAATTCAACCTTCCGCGCCTTCGGACACTGCACATGTCTGAATGTGCTCTCGATACTCCCCAACCGCTGCAGGAGCGCAGTTGCTCCTTGCGACCCAGAAAACTTTAGAGGTTTAGCAGAATTGAAGCTCTTGAAGTTACACGACGCATTGTTGTTATTATTGTTGTTGTATATCTCGTGGACTTGGGTCACAACACCTGGAAGTACAGCAACCACTTGCTGAGAAACCAAGGCTGCGATTTCTTCAATAGTGAAAGATTGTGCTTCACGTCGAGGAGGCATTGTCTAATAAGAAAACAAGAGAAACGAGTGAGGTTGAAAAGCAAAGAGGTATTGAAAATACCGTCAAAACACCAGAAAGGCGATCATTTGTTCGTTACCTCGAGTGAACAAATGACATGCAGTGACTAATCAAAGTAAATGGGTCAATATAATGTATCGCCGAAGATATGCTCGCCTATAAGTGAACACTCACCCCAAGAGTTCCCAGGTAAGAGTGACTGGTCCGATTATGTGGATTTGTACGAACACTCTAGCTGTAGGATCGTGAAACGACCTAACGAGTCGATCAGAAGAGTGCTCAGACAGAATCAGAGGCGGAATTCATTGATTCTGTCTTTGTTTAGCTTGTTTAACACTAGAAATCGCTAATTTGTCTCTGTTTATTGATCTTCTAACAATATACAAGCTGGAGACGTTTTGACAGGGCTTCGCCGTCAAATACAAGAACTGGACTACTTGATTTCGCTCGAGACTGCCTATATATAGGCTTGGGGTTCCGCTTGAACATGCATGTGCATTTCGAGCGGAATCAGACAATACATTTCGAGCGGAATCAGTGATAACCATCTCGAGGGGAATCAAGAACTTAAGTGATTTCCCTTGAAATGACAAGGTGTCATTTCGAGCGGAATCAACACTAAATCATGTTTTCTCGATTCTCGTGCACTATACAATCAGTCCTAAACTAAGACTCGAACGAAGATGAAGTCGACAGACAACTGCACCAACAGACTCCCCCTTGAATGTTGACAGAATCTTCAGTGAGAGTCTTCAATCATGACAACTCTTCAATCTTGATCGGTCTTCTTCAGGAACTTTTCCTGGAATCATGTACCCGGATATTTCTCTGGCTCTAACTCTCGTCAGACTCCCCCTTTCACCATGCTGGGATCGTCGTCTGGAATTTGTTATCGCCTTTGAAATTACATCCTGGCTTTTTCTGATTAAGCTCTCCACAGGTTCTGATGCATCTCCTGGCTTTCCGTAGCAACAGGATCAGAAACCTTTCTTTCACCTACACATATCTCAATAACTCATAAACAAATTTTCTCATTTGAAAATCCTCTCAAATTTGAAACACTCTAACATCTGATTCAAATTAAAGAATCATTTTAAACATTTCAAATCAATTATCCAACCCAACTGTTCATCATGTTTAGCCTTTGGAATTTTGAAAATCAGCTCTTCATCATCAGTTGTCGAAAATCTTTTTGAATTTTTTAGACTAACAGACATTTAAATGCAGAAATGAAATATGTACAAACATTATTTTTGAGAGTTTGTGAAAGAGGATCATATCAGCTTTTAGACACATCATAAGCACCGTTAAGCTTTTAATCGTTTTAAGTTTTAAATGATTCACATAGATTGACGATATTGTTGTCCACATAAACTCAAACTAAAAACTTTCGAAATGCTTACCGATACGTTTAGGTATATTAATTTTGCACTAAATTCTTATGGACCCCACGATCTCAGCATATCCCCTCATCATGCAATACACTGACTCAAGTAATGCCTTTAAACTTTGATCAACTGTGATTTGTGTGAAAACAACGCAGAATGTTTAAACGTTAACAATCAGGTCGATACTTCCGTATACGCAGAGAAAGTCCAATGTTTAAACAAAATAAAGAAACTAAAAATAAGTTGAAATTGTTTAGGCTTTAACCACCAGGTCGATACTTCCGTATACGCAGAGGTGATCCAAAGCTTAAACGAAACACCAAAGAAAATAAAGCAGAACGTTTAGGCACTAACATCCAGGTCGATACTCACGTATACGCAGAGGATGTCCAATGCTTAAACAAAATAAAGAAATAAAACAAGTTTAAATCTTTGAAAAAGAAATACACAATCACAGTGTCATTTTCAGCAAAGTTGTGAAAGCTCACAAACTTAACCAGTTTTTATGCTTTTGGCATTCAGCGATTACTGAGCAGGCACACAATCAAGAAGGACAAAACTAAGTACTATGCTTTCGATCATGTTTTCCACTAGAACTAGGCTTTTTCTTTATGTTTGTATCATTATTGAAAATCTACTAGTCTAGCTGAGCCTATCTTCACATCTTTAGTGAGACCGTTTATCACTTTTAGACTTTACATTTCTTTAGCATGCTGTGATAGTCCACTGATTTTCTATCATTTCCTCTTGTTTCAGCAAAACTCATTTTTAAATTTTTCAATGTTTTTGACATTTTCAAATTTTCTAATTTTTTTAAAAATTTTTACTCCCCCTAAAATCAAAATATGTTTCAATTTTGATTTTCTGGGAAAATTTGAAACAAACTGTACAAACTTGACAACTTGATGAGAATCACTTCAATTTTCCATCCACCTGGCGTAAACAATCAGAACTCCCCCTATCAACAAACTATTTTCCCATTATGATTTCAAAACACTTAAGTTTGTTTTAATCAAAATGGTTTTTCCGGAAAAATTAGTTTGTTTACCAAACATTTGTAGGTTCGGGGTCACTTCATCACTTTGTTTTCTTCTTCCATATGAAGATTTATCATTTACCGATTTTAAACCTCAACACCACATGTAGAAATCAAGTACAACTTAATGTACTTGATTAACCACTTGTCGATCGAAATTTCACCTAAGTGAATTTCTCAAGAAAGATGCCGATTCATGTTCCACGCTTACCAACCTGAGAACTCCGGCAAGTCAGGTTTTTCTATTTAAACAGATTCACCCAAGCCTGACGGTCCTTGGGTGATTTTGAATTCTTGTTTAACAATGGTGGAAAGTTTGCATCATCCATTGTTAAACTAGAATTCTCGACTTTTACCTCAACACATGGCTCTTCTGGCTTTACCATACCAGTATCATTGCCTGAATGTGGCTTGTCTGACTTTGATGAGCCAGATTCATCGCCGACATGTGGCTCCTTTGTTTCCGAAGAAACAGATTCATCGCCAACAACTTTCTTTTTCTTCTTTCTCTTTTCTGTCCTCAGATTTGTATCTGATGAATTCGTTTTGCTTGATTTGTCGTTCTTTGGAGAGCAAGACGATTTATCAGAACTTTTATCTGCTTTTCCAGTTGTATCCGAGGACAAAATCTTCTCGAGATACTCTCTGGCCTTCTTCCTCTTCTTCCTCAGTCTGTCTTTCTACCCCTGAGAAAGCTTCACTTTCTTTTCTTGAACTTTCGGTTCTTAAACCTTCTGTTCTTTGGGCTTGACAGTAACTGGTTTCTTTGCCACTTTCTGAAAATTAGCCCTCGATCTTTCATTTGATCTCCTTGAGCAATTTCTGGAAATGTGACCAAAGATATTGCAATTAAAGCACCTCGTTGTCTCAAAATTCCAACTCTGGCAGTTAACAGCAATGTGTCCTTGATAGCCGCATCTGTAACACACTCTGTTATCGTACCATGTACCACCTTCACACCAAACACTCAGATCATAGCATTGTCTGGCAGTTAACAGCAATGTGTCCTTGATAGTCACAAAACCTTTCAATTTATCCTCTAAATCAAATTCTTTCGAGCATATCCAGCTTCTTTTTCAAGTCGAATAATCGTCTGAAGATGGGAATTTATCATCTTTTGCTTTTCAATATTATTCTTGCTAAAAACAGATCTCCCATCTTCAAGAATCTTTATTTGACTTTGAAAATCTTTTTCCATTTTTAAGTTTTCATTTTCAAAACTTTTGATTTTATCTTCAAAGATTTTTTTATTTTCTTTCAATTTCTTGTTTTCCAATGTCAAACTGTTCAAATTATTCAACAGTTTGACATATTCAGATTTCAACTTCTCACAATTATCTCGTAAAACAAAAATCTGTTTATCATCAGATTTCTTTTTGTCTCTCAAAACTGAAATCTCTTCAGTCAAGTCTTCTCCCATTTGCACATCTTTTTGACTTTTCTTATTTTCAGTATTGATCATCATCTGTTCTTCAATCTTTTCAATGAGTTGACAAATCGTCAATCGAGAAAATTCTCCGGAAATCTTCAAATTCAAGATATATTTTCCCCATTCTTCTTGAGGTAAAGCACTGACAAATTTCTCAACCCATTCTTCTTGTCTTTTGGTTATACCAATTTTAGACATTGAACGAACAAGATGGCTATATCTTTCATTGATATTCTTTGTACTTTCACCTGAACAATTTGAAAACGAGTCAAATTCTTTCTCTAATACATTCATTTTACTAATTGTTTCACTAGACATATTAAAGAATTTTAAATCCATGATTCGGAAACACGTTTATCGAGACAGCCCTTTTCAAGCGAAAATGCAAACTTCCAACCACGAACCCTTTTAAAGCGGAATCTGTTCAATCAAAAACACCTGAAAAACAACACTTTTAGCGAAATAAGCAATTCAACAAAAATGTGATTAACGAAGAAGAATGTGATTGGGCCGATTCTTATATCGATAAATGGGTCAACACAAATATTGATTGGGTTGCTTTGTCAAATAGACTATTTTCTGCTTTGTATCTTGGGCCGACGACTTTTAATTGTTTGTTTATTTCTATTGGGCCGTTTGTTGTTCAAGTTGTGATTCAAGATCTTAGTATTCTCTCATTGGACCTTTACATGCATTGAACCAACAACAACATGTGCACAACAGTCAAAGCTTTTACAGTTTCCTTTGTTTTCGGTCAAATGAGATTTAATTGATTTTATTTGATCGAGAAACACATGCAAATGTATTGATTGTGAATTTTAATTGAACTGTGATTGGACCAAATAAACCACTCAGCTGAAAACATTAAGTAACAACATATGTTGATTGGACCGATTATCCGTCTTGGGTTGCACAACGATAACAGTTCAAGCGAAATCAGGATTTAACCCTCGAGCGGAATCAGATTTTAATCCCTTGGAGCGAATCAACAATTGTAATTCAAGCGGAATCAACACTTGGAGCGGAATCACTAATGAGTCTCGAGCGAAATCAGAAGATTCGAGCTGAATCACTGATTCCGCTTCTACTGTTCAAGCGGAATTACGATGAGTACTCGAGCGGAATCACAAATTCAGACTAACACTTTGATTTCGCTCCAAATGTTCGAGCGTAATCAACCAAATGCTCACTTGAGCGGAATCAGGTTTCGAGCCGTTTTTTACCAATTTTAAGCAGTATTTTAAGCTGAAACTCTCAAGGGTTTGTAAAATGTCAATTTTACACAATATGTAAAAAATTTGGCCGATTTTAACCGTGAAAATTTGAACAATTGTGAAAAGAAGGTGTAGGAATCAGAATATTCCAGCAAAAACGAGCTAAACGGTAAGAACTCTTCCTCCTGAGCTCTGATACCACATGTAGGATTGTGAAACGACCTAACGAGTCGATCAGAAGAGTGCTCAGACAGAATCAGAGGCGGAATTCATTGATTCTGTCTTTGTTTAGCTTGTTTAACACTAGAAATCACTAATTTGTCTCTGTTTATTGATCTTCTAACAATATACAAGCTGGAGACGTTTTGACAGGGCTTCGCCGTCAAATACAAGAACTGAACTACTTGATTTCGCTCGAGACTGCCTATATATAGGATTGGGGTTCCGCTTGAACATGCATGTGCATTTCGAGCGGAATCAGACAATACATTTCGAGCGGAATCAGTGATAACCATCTCAAGCGGAATCAAGAACTTAAGTGATTTCCCTTTAAATGACAAGGTGTCATTTCGATTCTCGTGCACTATACAATAAGTTCTAAACTAAGACTCGAACAAAGATGAAGTCAACAGACAACTACACCAACACTAACCTTAGAGAGAAAACTCAGGGTACAGGCACTCACTCTTCCAGTTTGCACGTGTTTACACTATTTAGACCCAAACTTTGACGAGATTTGAAAACTTAAAGGGTTCAAAACCTTATAACAGAGGGTTCAAAACCTAGTAATCAATCATCCTAGAACAGATGATTAGTTTTCAAAGCGGATTCGAACTTATTGTGGTTCTCACCTAAGGGTAGGTGACGGTATTATTTTAAAATCTAAATACAAGTAAACTTGCGTTAGGGTCCTAAAGTTATAGTCTAGGTCAAAGCATTACTAATAACCTAATTCCCTATAACCATTGGCTCTGATACCAACTTCTTCTGTCACACCCCGACCACGTAGGACAACAAACCGTGGCGGAAACGTCGGGGAGTGTTGTAACAGAAGCTATTGTTTCATAACGATGGATACAAAAGTGTTACGTTTTATTGATAAAATTAAACATTAACATTGTCTTAACATAGAACAAACAAGTTTTATATCGTCTATCATAGTTATTATGTCACTAAGGCCTTGTCCAGATCCTATGTGACGCATGCATCCTAGAGATCACATCAAGCAACAACACCTGAAACATATGTAAAAACAAAGTCAGCAAAGAAATGCTGGCGAGTACATAGGTTTTATAAGAGTATCGGAGTCATGGCTTCGTTTATATGTTGCAGTAGTTAATTAGACTACAAGAGTCAAAATACAAACCTTGTTTTGAAAAGTGTATTGCAACATAATTAACCAACTCAAATCAAGATGGTTATAGTTTATAAAATCTCGTAGCCATGCTTCTTAACCCAAAAACATTTGTTTTAGAAAACCAACTTGTAAAACATCTTGTAAAAACTTGTTAAAAACTCGTATGGTTTATATCTTTTAGAAAAACATTGTTGTGTGACATTGTTTCAAAATCGTTTACCCAAGTGAACTAAATAACGCCACGGTACGTAATATGATGAAACATTTATATATAGGAAGTACCAAGGGCGTATCCACCATGCTTTCATCACATTACCCCGGTCCCGTTATCTAAATACTAACCAAAAAATAACCAAACCATCCAAAACTTATTTCTAAGTTATATGGAGGTTATTTAAGGTATTTTAAGCCTATTTCACTATTCCGGTGTGTTTGTTGCATTAAACTGGTTATATTTATGCATCCGTGCGCGTATAACCTTCTAGAAAGTGATTTAGAGCTTGAAATTGGAATCTAATTAAATTGCAAAATCACCAAACACAAATACACACATAATAACACAAAAACACATATAATAACACCAAAGCACATTGTTTTATTGATATTCAACATTGTTTTATATTGTACAACGATTATAGAACATAGTTGTCACAAGAAAATCATTACTAAACCCTAGTTACGAATTAAGGAGATCATAGGTGATTTTGAGAGCAATCTTTGAGCAATTTTGAAGGTTTTGAAGCATAGGAATCATTGGTACGAGTTCGGAACGAAGAATTGAAGACTTCCTCGGGTTTTCCAATTCCTTGTTTGTTGATTTCTTTCTCGAAACTCGTTGTCATGAATTCTTACTTGAACATCTTTGATTTGTTTTCATTATTTTATATGCTCGGCTAAACATTCTAAGCCACCTAGACTATGATGAATGGATTAATATAAAGTTTGAACCTTTTTTGTTAATTTCATGTATTTTATGGGTTAATTGTGTTTAGTAAAGGTTTAGTTTATTGATTTGATGTGTATGCGTACTTTAATTTGGTTTACTATTATCAATTACTTCGTGTGAATCTTGGTGGTTGTCTGCTACGGAATAGGTTCAAGCTAGATCTTAGACTGTGTGTTTTTGACCTTTAGGGGAAATTGGCCAATAAACCCTAGAAGTGATTGTTAGTAATTTGCTAGGTTTTTAGTGCCATACTAGTCCTTACAGCTGGAAGGTGCGGGGCTATTGATAGGTCTTACCCGACGAATTGCTTTAGACAGTCTTTGGAAAAAGTCGTGCCTTAGTTGCCCCATCGGCTTATTAGTCTATCAAGTGAAGTTAATAAATCCAAACTACCCTGATCTATAATTGGAAAACAGTAGGTCAATATTAGGGTACTTACACAATAATTAGACAACTGGAAGGAAGTCTAATGACCGGTAGGATTAACGGCCTAGGTAGTGCCATAAGTTTCACCTCGAGAAGGGTTGAGGGGCTTAGTTGGTGTCTTAATAGGTTTAGTATCATAAGATCCTGGTTCCATAAATCATGCAGTTAACTTAATTGGTAAATTCTTAAAATCAATCCAGGATTCTAGTCTAGGTGGTTCTCATCATCATATAAGACGAGTCTTCGCCTTACTTCGTATTAGTCAGCGTCTGTTAGAGTCTAGGTGGTTCTCATCATCATATAAGACGAGTCTTCGCCTTACTTCGTATTAGTCGGGTGGTAAATTCTTAAGTTTCACCCCCCCCCCAAAAAAACAATTAAACAAGTTAAGTCGTGTTTGTCAGCGTCTGTTAGAGTCTAGTTAACGTGATTTATAGAGTCTCGTGATTCGATATCCGGACTTCCTTAGGTCATACTACAGTGATCGGTACACTTGCCGATTGTGTGGTTTAGGTCGAGTCTAGATTTAAAGCTTTTGTTTGTGCACTACGTCTGTCGACTACGTCTTATATCGAGTCTAGTTTTGTATAGGTTAGAATATGACATGAAATCCTAAAAACATGTGATAGAGATGGTTTCGCTTATATGTCATAGCTAGGGTTTAGCTCATGTGTCAAGAACAAGGTTTCGCTTATTTGGCAAGTGACTAGTTTCGCTTATACAGACATGACCGTTGGAGCGAAACCTGCATGCCTATATATAGGCCATTCGAGCGAAACCTCATTAAAAAAGTGGTAGGTGTTGTCTTCCGGTAAGCCACGAAGTGCTGCCGAAGTGTTGTCAGGGCTTGTAATTGCTATCAAGATCAATACAACAACAATTAAAGTGAATCTAGCTGAAATCGCACCAAAGCATTAGTTTCCGCCTCTTGTTTTGGATAGGAATTCTTCTGATCGACTCAATCAGGGCCGAAAACGATCCTACAAGTGGTATCAGAGCTCAGGAGGAAGAGTTCTTGCCATTTCAGCTGCATTTATTCTGTTTTTCTACACTTTCTTCAAAATTTTAAAATTTTTCACGGTAAAACCAGCTCAATTTCACACACAGCACTCGGAATCATGCATTAATAAACCCTTGAAAGTTTCAAATCTAAAATCGATCTAGAACTTAGGATTTTAGAGGTTTCGCTTTTACGGACTTGTGCAAAAGATGACATCATCAGGTGGTTTCGCTCTAAATATCAAACTAGTTTCGCTCTAGTGACCTTGTGGTGTCGCTCGTGTGAACAATTCAGAGGTTCTGCTTATAAGACACTTAAAGGTTCCGCTCATAAGACACTTAAAGGTTCCGCTCATAAGACACTTAAAGGTTTCGCTCATAAGACACTTAGACGTTCCGCTCATAAGACACTAAGAGGTTCCGCTTATAGTGACACTTGAAGGTTTCGCTTTTCTGAACACTTTAGTGGTTTCGCTCTTGTGACCAATCAAGGTTTCGCTTGAAAGGTCAATTTTAACTAAGCTTGGAAATTTGTTAAATTTGAACAATGGACAACGAATTCTATAACGCCTTTGCTAGTCCGATCACAATCACACAGAATGCTTTGCTTGAGAATGAAACCGGGACGTCTCAGAAACCGCCTAAACTCATGGATATTGACGATTATAATGTGTGGTCTGAACGGTTCGGAAACTGGGTCAAAGCTTATCATTTGGATGCGTGGGAACACACTGAGGAACCATATGTTAGACCCATTACAAATGGTGTGCAGTTAACAATTCGAGAAATGAGTACGGAAGATAAAAAGAAATATCGAGATGAGAAATTGATGGTGAGTCTGCTTCAGCAAGCAATAAAAGAAGATATCTTGATATTGCTTCAACATGATGGAACTGCTTATTCAATTTGGACAGAACTGGAAGCCAAATTTGTTGGAAGTGATGATATGCTTAAAAACAAAATGTCTCTCATGAAGAAAGAATTCGATTTATTCTGTGGTTTGAAATCTGAAAACACCAAGCAAATAATTGATAGATATTGTAACTTGGTGAGAAATATGACAAAACTTGGAATTAAAAAGGATACTGATGAATTGATTGAAAAACTTGCAGATGCGCTACCACATGAAACATGGGGAACATTTCTGATGATGCTAAGATCCAACAGAAAAGATTTTAAAAATATGACGCTGGGAGCTTTCATCAAACACCTGGAAGCTCAAGAGATGGAGCAGAGGAAGATAGCCAGGATGAAGAACTATGATGGAGAACAGGACATCAGCTTGTATTACAAAAGTGGTGTTACTGGAACGACAAATCATTCTCCAAAAATTAAAACTGCTTTCAGTGTTAAAGACTCTTCTGAAAAGAAATCATCCCAAGGATTAAGCAGCACAAGATTTTCATCATTTGATCCAAACATTTCTGCAACAAAGAACGGAAGAAAACTTCAATGCAATATTGTATTAAATCTTGAAAGTGATCAAGATTATTCTGAAGAAGTCGCTAAAAATCAAATGTCTTTGTTGGGAATGATATTGGAATCCTATAGTAGTTTTGTGGCCGGAAAGATCGGTAATCCAATGCTCACGAAAGAGGATTACGATCAAATTGATGCCGAGGAGATGGAATTAATGGACATAAAATGGTGCATGGCTAGCGTATTGAGACGAGCTGAGAAGTTTAAACAAATTACAGGAAGAGATGATTTCCGTGATGCAAATGTTTCAACTCTAGGCTTTGATAAATCTAAAGTTACATGTTTTCGTTGCAGGGAAAAGGGGCATTTCAAGAGGGAGTGCAAAAATCGTGAAGCTAGTGGAACCCAGAATCCTTTTGGAAACAACGATTATCACAAAAAGGCGATTTATCATCAAGTCACACCACCAGCACCGCATCAGACACAAACTGCTCACGGGAGAGATGTGATTGAAGGTTCAAAAAGAGCATGTCTAGTTAATCAGGGAAAATATGATAATTTTACTTGGGAAAAGTATCTTCCAACAAACAGCAAAGTATGTTTGGCAGAACAAGATGATGAAAAATTGGCTGAAGGTTTCTGTTGGGACAATTTTTGTTGGTGCAGTTGTCTGTCGACTACATCTTCGTTCGAGTCTTAGAATAGGATTGATTGTAAAATGTACAAAATACGAGAAATAGTGAATTTGTATAGGTTTTAGATGTTGGATCGCTCATTAGGTTCATTTAGTGTTTGGACCGCTCGAACGTCAATTGCCTGAACCGCTAGAATGGCAAGTAGGTTGGATCGCTCGTATGACATAGTTGAACCGCTCGAGTGACAATATGTCTGGACCGCTCGAGTGACTACTTGGACCGCTTATTGGGCCTGTCCAATAAGCGGTTCCAGAACACTATATATAGCCCTAGGAGCGATCTCAGTTGTAACAGTTGAAGAAATCGTGCCGAAGTGCTGCCGGTGCGAGATTTGAAGTGTAATCAGTGTAAAATCAATAAAACAAGTAGTTAAAGTGATCTGCGTGCTATTTCTACCTTAGTTTCTTGTTATTCCGCACCTGAAACCAAGGAGAAAGCCTCTGAACGACTCGTTTGGGTCGCCAAACGATCCTACAAGTGGTATCAGAGCTCAGGAGGAGGTTCTCTGCAGAAATTAGCCGGATTTCGTCACTTTTTCTGTAGGATCGTTTGGCGACCCAAACGAGTCGTTCAGAGGCTTTCTCCTTGGTTTCAGGTGCGGAATAACAAGAAACTAAGGTAGAAATAGCACGCAGATCACTTTAACTACTTGTTTTATTGATTTTACACTGATTACACTTCAAATCTCGCACCGGCAGCACTTCGGCACGATTTCTTCAACTGTTACAACTGAGATCGCTCCTAGGGCTATATATAGTGTTCTGGAACCGCTTATTGGACAGGCCCAATAAGCGGTCCAAGTAGTCACTCGAGCGGTCCAGACAAGTTGTCACTCGAGCGGTTCAACTATGTCATACGAGCGATCCAACCTACTTGCCATTCGAGCGGTTCAGGCAATTGACGTTCGAGCGGTCCAAACACTAAATGAACCTAATGAGCGATCCAACATCTAAAACCTATACAAATTCACTATTTCTCGTATTTTGTACATTTTACAATCAATCCTATTCTAAGACTCGAACGAAGATGTAGTCGACAGACAACTGCACCAACATTTTCTTACTTCTACATCTTCTTTTCTTCGTTCAGAAAGATTTAACGGTCGGAATCGTCTCAAAATCTCAGGGATTATGCGCAACTACACAGAGACAAACCCTAGAAAGTTTCAGATCAAAATTCGAAGTTTAAGTGGGTCAAAATTGAAATTGAATGTGGTCCGCTCGATCGAACAGCTCTTGAACCGCTCGAACGAACTTGTTTGGACTGCTTATACGACTAATTTGGACCGCTTATTCGGACAAATTGAGAATCGCTTGTTCGGACAGGTTCTGGATCGCTTATTTGGACCATCTAGAATCGCTCGAACGAACAGTTAGTCTAGACCGCTTATTTGGTTCATCCTAGTTCGCTTATTTGGCCCAGTTAATTCGCTTTGGTGTCCAATTGCTGATTGGTCTGATTTTCCGTCACACTTGGTTCGCTTATTTGTCAACAAATACGTATCAGAATTTTGTGAAAATGGCGATGGTGTTTGATGAACAAGAGAACTATTATCTTGAAAGATTTAATAAATGGCATCATGGATTTCTTGATGACAGCTATAGAAAAGTGAGCAAAGATGGATGGGCAAAAAGGTTTAAAAATTTTGTGTGTCTGAAAGACGAAACGTTGGATGATCTTAAAGACCGATATAGTGTCTTACTGAATTATTTGAAAGATCATGAGATATATCCGTCAAATATTGAGAAATTGGAGAAATTTTCAGATGCATTACCGATTGAATGGGATGATTGTTTGAAAAATTTAAGAGAGGACTCAAATTTTTCAAAATTATCTCTAAATCAATTCATCAGCAAACTTAAAGATCATGAATTTGAAACCAGAAAGAAAAAGAAAGAAATGATCAAGGTTTTGGAGAATAATGTGCTAGATCTGAGTTTAGATGTGATTGAAGAGATGATCAAAAGGATTGGTAAATGTATCAGGGCAAAACATGTGATGAAATACGATTTTAAGAGAGGTTGTTATATTGATAATATCGGAAATCCTCTTGATTTCGTTAAAATGTTCTGTGCAGGTACATTCATAGCAAAGGAAGAAGAAGCTCCAAAAGCTGAAGAATCGGTGAAGAATGAAACAATGTGCTCAAGATGCGATAACATCAACACTGATAATGACAAACTTGTGAAAGACATGGCAAGTTTGGCATCTGAAGTCAAAAAGTTGAAAGACGAGAAGCACGCTGCTGAAAACCAGATTCTTTGGTTACATGAAAATTGTGAGAAACTAAAAGCAGAAAATGACAAACTGTTAAATGATTTTAACAGTTTGACTTTGAAAAATCAAGAATTTGCAGGCCAAATGAAAGTTCTTGAAGATGGGAGAAATGTGTTTAGTAAAAATAACATTGAAAAACAGAAAATGATAAATTCC
Source organism: Helianthus annuus (assembly GCF_002127325.2). NCBI lineage: Eukaryota > Viridiplantae > Streptophyta > Magnoliopsida > Asterales > Asteraceae > Helianthus > Helianthus annuus. The sequence continues at coordinate 125,894,807 of NC_035443.2, read as the reverse complement.
CATCTTCAGAAAATCATTAAACTTGAAAAAGAAGGTGAACGCGCTCAAAAGAAAATCAAAGAATTGGAAAAAGAGCTTGAATGCAAACAGAAATCTTCAGAAGATTTAGATTTCTGGATTAAGCTTGAAAACAAGAATCTGAAAGCGAATGAGTCAAAATTTCAGGAACAGATAAAAGTTTTGATGAATGAAAAATCTGTTCTTGAAAATTTGAAGAATGATAATGAGAAAACAATCAAGTCTCATTTTGGGAGAATATCTCAACTTGAAAGTGAAGCTGAGAATTCGAGGAACAAAATTGATGAACTTGAGAAGAAATTGATAGGTTTTGTGACTAAATCAGACATTTTGAATTTTCCCTGTCCAAAACCAATCAATTCTGGTCCAATAAGTGACAATGTCACAAACTTTGACAAAGTCAAAGTTAAAGATTGTGGTGAAAAATCTGATGATAAAAAGGAAAAGTTTCAGAAAACTGTTCTGCAATCAACTGAAAAGGGTGAATGCTCGAAGCAAAAACCTTTGAAGAAGAAAGCGGAACAGAAACAAAAAATTAAAAATGAGAAAATTGTTCAAAAAGATAATAAAAGCTCATCAGATCAATCATCCAATCAAAATGAAAAATTACAAAAAGTAAAAAATGAAAATTCAAAAAATGTTGGTAATAAGTGGTGCAGGTTTGACCACAGTGCTCAAAAGTCAAATTCAACAATCAAGAGGAGAAAAGAGTATCACCAAGCCAAACAGTGCTTTGATCTGAGCGTTTGGTATGAAAATGGTGATTGGTACGATAACAGAGTGTGCTACAAATGTGGTTATCAAGGACACATTGCTGTTAACTGCCAGAGACAGAGATTTGAGACAAGGAGATGCTATAATTGTCAAATCAAAGGTCACATTGCCAGAGATTGCCCAAGGAAATCAAGTGAAAGATTGAGGGTTAATTCTCAGAAGTTGGCAAAGAAACCAGTCACTATCAAGCCCAAGAAACTGAAAGTTTCAGAACAGAATGTCAAAGAACAGAAGGTCCCAGAACCTAAAGTTCAAGAAAAGAAAGTGAAGCTTTCTCAAGGGCAAAAAGACAAACTGCGAAAGAAGAGGAAGAAGGCCCGAGAATATCTGGAGAAGATTTTGTCCTCGGGTTCACCCGACAGATCGAATAAGAGTGCTGATGAATCGATTCACTCGACAACAAAGTCAAGTAAACCGAATTCGTCAGATGCAAATCTGAGGACAAAAGAAGAGTTAAAGAAGAAGGTAACAGTTTGTGGCGATGAATCTGTTTCTTCGGAAACAAAGGAGCCACATGTCGGCGATGAATCCGACTCAATAAAGTCAGACAAGCCACATTCAGGCGATGATTCTGATTCGTCAAAATCAGGGGAGCCACAAGTTGAGCTCAAAAGTGAAAATTCAGTTCCGCCAATGGATGATATCAACTTTCCACCATTGCGAGCTGAAAATTATAAACAAAAAGTTGACGAAGTTGAAATTTCAAATCAATCTTTTTCTGAAAAGAATGATTTTGATGTTGAAAAAGCCTTTAACCCCAATGTTCTAAATATTTTTGAAAAAATGGTTGACGGAAAAGTCAAAGGGGCTAAAGAATTTTATGAAACAAAAAGGAATGTTCAAACCCCGAGTGAAATTGAAAAGGTCACACCCAAGGATGGTCAGGCTTGGGTGCCTACATTCGTTGCTTAAAATCCTGACTTGCCGGAGTTCCCAGGTTGGTAAGCGTGGAGCATGAATCGGCATCTTTCTAAATCTGTGTTTGAAGGTTTTGCAGGAATTGCCGGAGATCCCAAAATGGTATCGTGGATCATGAATCGGCATCTGTCTAAAATTCTAATCGGTAACGTCAATCAAACAAACGGTAAAAAGGTTTGTTTGTGTTTTTTCAAGTGGTATTAGACGAGTTTATAATTTTGCAAGTGGTACAGAGGATTCTGAACTGCAAATGGTAAATTAAGGACATTAACTTGTACTTGGATTTTCCTACTATTGTGTAGAAAACAAGATGATGAAGTAACCCCGTACCTAAAATGTTTGGTAAACAAACTTTTATTTTCCGGAAAAACCATTTTGATTAAAACAAACTTAAGTGTTTTGAAATCATAATGGGAAAATAGTTTGTTGTGAGGGGGAGTTCTGATTGTTTACGCCAAGTGGATGGAGAATTGAAGTGATTCTCATCAAGTTGTCAAGTTTGTACAGTTTGTTTCAAATTTTCTCAGAAAATCAAAATTGAAACATATTTTGATTTTAGGGGGAGAAAAATTTTAAAAAAAATTAGAAAATTTGAAAATGTCAAAAACATTGAAAAATTTAAAAACGAGTTTTGTTGTGAAAAAGAGGAAATGATAGTAAATCAGTGGACTATCACAGCACGCTAAAGAAATGTAATGTCAAAAGTGATAAACGGTCTCACTGATGATGTGACGATAGGTTTTTATACATTTAGTAGATTTGTTCGGGATATAAACCTAAAATTTCAAACTTGTGAAATTCGTGGGGAACACTACTTGGATATATAGGTAACCCCTGAAATCTCGTTTGAAAGGTCTCGTATTCTGATATACTAGGTGTTTATACTCTATGATGTCTGGGGTATTATTCCGGGACTTCTGCTGAACGGTAGTTCTGACCTAGTCCTTGGCTAATACTTTCCGCAAAATGCTTGAAACATAGCATAAAGCCCTCAGCTGATTAGACAATAAAATTGATAATCATCTGTTGTAGCTGAAAAGATCCTCTAAAGGGGACACACTGCTAAGTCGAAGCTGATATCTCTCTGCTGAACGGAAGTTCTGACCTGAGATCCCTCAGTTCTCGCATCTTTCCCCTAAATTATGTACAGACATCATTGTAGTATTCATACCTGTAAGACTGAATATTGGGATTCTGAATACGGGAGTATATTCAAGAGGTGGGACACATGAATTGAACTAAGTTCATAAAACACTAAAATAGTATCCTGAATAGATTGAAAATTGTATGAAAATTTGAGAGGACAACTATATCGTCAATCTACGTGAATCGTTTAAAACTTAAAACGATTAGAAGCTTAACGGTGCTTGTGATGTGTCTCGAAAACTGATATGATCCTCTTGCACAATCTCACAAAAATTTGTTTGTTCTGCATTTAAATTCTTGTCTGTGCATTTACATTTCATATTTTGAAAAATCCAAAAAAAAAAAAAAAATTCGACAACTGATGTTGAAGAGCTGATTTTCAAAATCTCAAAGGCTAAACTTGATGAACAGACAGGTTGGTTAAGTGGTTTGAAATGTTTAAGATAATTCATTAATCTGAATTAGAAATTGAAATGTTTCAAATTTGTGATCAGTGTTTAAATTGTAAAAATTCTCAAATGATTAGTTGATTCATTAAGTTGAATCACAATTTTATTTGTTTGTGATAGATTGTTTGAGTTGTGTAGGTTTCTGATCCTGTTGCTAGGGAAAGCCAGGAGATACATCAGAACCTGAGAAGAAGTTTGCAGAGAAAAGCCAGGAGATGAGTTCTATGGTGGTAACAAATCCCAGACGACTATCCTAGCAGGATGATAGGGGGAGTCTGACGAAAGTTATAGCCAAAGAAAGAAAGATCCAGACAGAATTCCTGAAGGAGATCGAACAATATCCAAGAATGTCATGTTGAAGACTCTCACTGAAGATTCCGTCAACATTCAAGGGGGAGTCTGTTGGTGCAGTTGTCTGTCGACTACATCTTCGTTCGAGTCTTAGAATAGGATTGATTGTAAAATGTACAAAATACGAGAAATAGTGAATTTGTATAGGTTTTAGATGTTGGATCGCTCATTAGGTTCATTTAGTGTTTGGACCGCTCGAACGTCAATTGCCTGAACCGCTCGAATGGCAAGTAGGTTGGATCGCTCGTATGACATAGTTGAACCGCTCGAGTGACAACTTGTCTGGACCGCTCGAGTGACTACTTGGACCGCTTATTGGGCCTGTCCAATAAGCGGTTCCAGAACACTATATATAGCCCTAGGAGCGATCTCTGTTGTAACAGTTGAAGAAATCGTGCCGAAGTGTTGCCGGTGCGAGATTTGAAGTGTAATCAGTGTAAAATCAATAAAACAAGTAGTTAAAGTGATCTGTGTGCTATTTCTACCTTAGTTTCTTGTTATTCCGCACCTGAAACCAGGGAGAAAGCCTCTGAATGACTCGTTTGGGTCGCCAAACGATCCTACAATTTTTGCCCAGATCAAGAACTTATGGCCAAAAAGATGTCCAAAAACACTTCAAATGTTAACGCTTTCATTGCTAATGCTTATGATTTGAAATGTGCCGAAAAGTGCAGGAAAGTAATGGAAGCTGCTGAAGCAAGATGAAGAAAGCTTAAAGAAGAAGAAGAGGAAGAGAGGTTAAAAGCTGAAGCTGAAGCTGAGAAAAAGAGAAGAGCTGAATTTTTACGATCAAACAGAACAGTCAAAGAGGTTCCTGAATTTGAAGTTAAAGTTGATGCAAAACCAGTCAAAGTTCCTAAAAAGTGCATGAATTGTGATTCTTTAATTAAGCAGAACAATGAGTTGCTGCACAATATAAACAGATTAAAAGAATCCTATGATACAATGAACAGAGAAATCAACAAGTATACTGATTCAAACGGTGAACAAGTTGTGGCAATGAATACACTGAAGATAGCGTACCTAAGACAGCTTGATGATGCCAATTTTCAAATTAAGAACTGTGCTGATCTGGAGTTGAAGTTAGCAACACAAAAGATAGAAACTGAGAAAGTTAAAAAGTTATTAGAAAGTTACTCATGTTCTACTTTTGTTGTTGACAGGATTTATCCGATCGTGGAAGAATTGAAGACGTTTGAAGAAGTGAAGACGTCCGAAGAGAAGAAATCTGTGACAAAAGAAGAAGATAAAGTGAAAAGTTCTAGTAAGAAACCAAGTTTGGTCTACAATAGATGTCCGCCCCCGGTCGAAAATGGATATTCACCTCGAAATCCAAATTCCGAAAGAGTCGAAAATGCAATAAACTTACAATGGGATAAAATCAACTATCATGCTTGGATGGAAGGAGCATTCAAGACTATCGAGGTTGGACGGAGGCGCCTCTTTTGGGGCGTCGGATAACTTGCCAGAAAATATTGATGTCACATACACGTCATCAGACACTGATCATGAGTCAAAGTTGATAAAAAGTGTGGTCGATCAGGTGTTAGATAAAGATGATAGTGAGGAGTCAAACATGGAGTCCAAACCTGAGTCAAAGTCTGAGTCCGATGCGTCAAAGACAACAATCAAAAAGGACAAACGGGTTTATGATAAATAGTTTTTGCTATCAAAATCTAATTTGAATGATGAATCATTCAAAGTGGCATATACTTTGAAAGATTCTGACAAATTATATGCTGATGAGAGTTTTCCAATAAGAAGTGTCAGATTTGAAATGATACAAAAGGTTTTCAAAATCACAGAAATTAATGTTTCTGAAATAAAAGATTTAAATCTTATCGGAAAATCTAAACAATGCACTTCAAGAGAACAACAAAGAATTAACAAAAAAATGGGTTACAATTGTGGTTATACTTTCCAAAAGAAACCAAACCATAATCGTAATTTCAAAAGGAAAGGATTAGGATTTAATCAACCGAAAAACTATAAAAATGAAAAAGTTTATAAACCAAAAACTGTGTTTGTTTCAGGGAAAATGTCAGAGGCTGAGAAAGAACAATCATTCAGAAAGCAGACAAATCAGGAATTTCTTGCCAAGAAGCAAGAAGAGTTGAAGAAGAATGTTGTTCAGAAGAAGATTGAAAAGAGAACCTGTTTTCAGTGTAAAACTGTTGGTCATATAGCTAGGAATTGTCCGAAGACATTCAAGCCAAAACAGGAAGTCTCTGGTAAAATGAAAGAAAAGGTTGTCGAGAAAACTGAACTTTCAACCCGAAAGTTTACTGGTTTTGAAAATTCAATTTTTGAAAAAGGAGAATGTTCAAAGAGTGCTTTAAAAAGAAAAGAAAATGTAAAAAATCAAAAATGGGTTGTGAAAGGTTCAGGTAACATTTCTGGTGAAGAATCTGATTCCACAAAATCAGAGGAGCCATGTGTTGAGAAAAAAGTTGAAAAATCAGTTCCAACTATGAACGATGAAAATTTTCCACCGTTGCGTGCTTAAAATTTTATGAAGAAAGTTGGAAAAGTTGAAATTTCAAATCAATTTTATTCTGACAAGAAGAAATTTGATGTTGAAAAGACTTTCAATGGAAATGTGAAACACATTTTTGGTAAAATGGTCAATGGTAAGGCCAAACGTGTCAAAGATTTTTATGCTTCTAAACGACATGTTCACAAGTCTGTTGAAAGAAAAGATAATGAGATTGTTACACCTAAGGAAGGTCAGGCTTGGGTGGATATATTTTTCAAAGAGTAAAAACATGACTTGCCGGAGATCCCTAGTTGGTAATCGTGGATCATGTATCGGCATCTTTGTTAATCGTGTATTTGAGAAGTTTTGCAGGACTTGCCGGAACTCCCAGGTTTGTAAGCGAGGAGTAGGAATTGGCATCTTGAAAATTCAACCAACAGATGGTAATTGGTTGAAAAACAGGTTTGAAATGCTTAATTGATAATCCTTCAAGTGGTTCGGGTTGATACTACAAGTGGTTAATCAAGGTCATTAAGTTGAAGTTGATGTAATCCATATTCAAGTGATTAGATATGGGGATCAATTCATTATAAAGAGGAAGAAACAAAGTGATGATCTTGCCCAAAATTTTACAAGTGGTAAAATCAACAAAACTTATTTTCCGGAAAAACCATTCTGATTAAAACAAACTTGAGTGTTTTGAAATCATTATGGGAAAATAGTTTGTTGTAAGGGGGAGTTCTGATTGTTAAGCCAACCGAATGGAGATTTGAAGCAATTCGATATTAGTCGTCACATTTCTGTACAGTTTGTATTCAATTTTCTTAAATGTTTTTTTCATTTTAGGGGGAGTAAGAAATTTTAGAAAATCCAAAAACAATAGAAAATTCGAAAAAGCCAAAAACATGATAAAGTTGAAAAATGAGTTCTGTTGCATAAAAGAGGAAATCATAGTACATCAGTGGACTATCACGACATGCTAAAGAAATGGAAAGTCAAAATGTGTTAAACAATCTTACTGTGGATGTGTCGGTAGGTTTTCGTACATTCAGTAAACTGTAACGAGATATAAACCTAAAATCAAACTTGCTTATTCTATGGGTTAACAACTTCTTGGATATATAGGTAACCCCTGGAATCTTGTTTGAAAGGTCCCTTATTCTGAGATACTAGGTCTTTGTGCTCAATGATATCTGGGGTATTATCCTGGGACTTCTGCTGTATGGGAATACTGACCTAGTCCCCGGATAATGCTTTCTGCAAAAGCTTTGAAACATAAGCTCGCCCTCAGCAAGCTGATGAAACAATAAAATTGATTGTCGCTGCTGTTGTAATTAAAAGATCCTCTAAAGGGGACACACCGAAAGTCGAAGCCGTCATATCTTTGCGTATACGGAAGTATCGACCTGAGCTCTCACGGCCCTCGCACATAACCCCTTTGCAGATATCATCTGTGGTATACTCACCTGTAAGACTGAATATTGGGATCTGGATATGGGAGTATATTCAAGTGGTGGGACACACGGATAAGTTTAAGTATTTAAGACACTAATTGCATATCACAAAATAGTTGAACTTTGTGTGAAAATTTAAGAGGACAAACATACTGACAATCTAGGTGAATTGTTTAGAACTTAAAATGAAATCAAGCTTAACGGTGTTGGTGATATGTCTCAAAACTGATATGATCCTCTTGCATGAACTCGCAAAAATATTTTTTGTAAATATTTTATTTCTGCATTATTTTGTTTTCAAGTGGTGTTAATTACTTTCTTTCAGAAAATCCAAAAAGATTTTAGTGTGTTTTAGCATAAATTTTGTAAAATTCAAAAAGATTTTCGACAACTGATATTGAAAAGATGATTTTCGAAATTCTAAGTGCTAAACATGAAGAACAAGTTTGGGAGAGAGTATGTGAAGTTGTTAAGTTTGCTTGATAAGAGCTAGGGAAAGATCCTGAATGTAAAATCATTAATGTAGTTTCTTGCATAGTTTCTAAATTGTTAAAAGATTTAATCTTTAAAAGAAACTTATGTGTGGGTAGAGATTGTGCAGGTAACAGGTGACGATCCTGAACCAGGTGAGAGCCTGATCACAATCTTAGAATGAAGCTGTGAATTCCAGACTACGATCCCAGCAGATTGAGAGGGGGAGTCTGAAGACACCATGACAACATTCGAGAGAGAGGAGTTTGATGATGAAGATAGAGATTGAGGATTCTTGCAATGACAATACTTCAAGAGGAAGATCGAAGATTGATAAAGACTGTAGGCTGACAATCGAAGACTCGACACTGAAGACTCCGTAAACATCCGAGGGGGAGTTTGTTGGTGCACTACGTCTGTTGACTACGTCTTATATCGAGTCTAGTTTTGTATAGGTTAGAATATGACACGAAATCCTAGAAACATGTGATAGAGATGGTTTCGCTTATATGTCATAGCTAGGGTTTCGCTCATGTGTCAAGAACAAGGTTTCGCTTATTTGGCAAGTGACTAGTTTCGCTTATACAGACATGACCGTTGGTGCGAAACCTGCATGCCTATATATAGGCCATTCGAGCGAAACCTCATTAAAAAAAGTTGTAGGTGTTGTCTTTCGGTAAGCCACGAAGTGCTGCCGAAGTGTTGTCAGGGCTTGTAATTGCTATCAAGATCATTACAACAACAATTAAAGTGAATCTAGCTGAAATCGCACCAAAGCATTAGTTTCCGCCTCTTGTTTTGGATAGGAATTCTTCTGATCGACTCAATCAGGGCCGAAAACGATCCTACAGCTTTTTAGTGTCTAGCTTAGAGAGTCTAATTTGTTTAATTTTAATAGTCTATTTAGCACACATCAAGTTTTTGGCACCGTTGCCGGGGACTCTTGGCAATCGCGTTTATTAGCTTTGATAGACTTTATTGACATATACGTGCTACGTGTTTTGTTTTGTTTTGAGTCTTTTATTTTTTAGTTTTACTTTCAGTTGAGTCTTAGTGACCAGTGTTTGCTTTTCTCATATATAGGTTTTTGCTTGTAGTGGATGCCACATATGCGCTCGCACAGACCGCCGTCGAAGCCACCAATCACAGATTCGTCATATCGATTGGGCCAAGGCCCGCAGGTTAGTACTTCATCCTCTTCTCATTTTCCAAATTTCGATACCACTCTGTTACCCACCCTACCTCAATCACCACCCCATTCACCTAAAACATCACCTAAGGTTTCTCCACCCGATAGCCCCACTTCTAGCACCTCTAGCGCCCCAGAAAACATAGACTTAGAACAAATGGCCAATGCAAGACAGACTGTCCACCAGCAAGCCACCCAAGGCATTACTGGTCTTGCTTCACCCATCACTGTTCCACCCATAGTTAACGAAAACTCATGGCAGATTCCATCTTATGCCATGTAAGCCATCACCAATAGCATCCAGTTCCATGGCCGCGAGGACGCCCCAGCCCATATAAACCGTTTCTCCCGTATACTTGCTACTTTTAGCCTTCACGAAACCCCAAACGATGCTACTTACTTGCAGCTTTTCCCCTTTTCACTAGCCGGTCGTGCGGCTACTTGGTTGGACTCTCAACCAACCGGTACTTTTACCACATGGGCGGGCCTCCGTCAAGCCTTTTTGAACAAATATTTCCCGCCCGCTAAAGCCTCACGTCTACGTGATCAAATTCACTCCTTCAGCATGGAGCCCGACGAGCCCTATTACCTTGCTTGGGAGCGATTTCAAAACTTAGTCGCTCGATGCTCCCAGCATGGTCTTTCTGATTGGGCCCTTTGTGAAAAATTCTATAACGGTCTCACCCAAGAGACTCGTGATCGTTTTGACACTAATGCGGGAGGTCACATGATGGGTATTCTTACTGTTTCCGAGTGTTTAGAGCGTTTCGAGGCATTTGCCCAATCTCAATCTCAGTCGCGATCTGATCAAAGGTATCAAAGTGGTAATTCAAATACAACTACTAGTGCACCCGCCCGTGGGGTGAACCATGTTACTATGGACCCTAGTATTGCTGCTGTTTTGGAAAACGTGACTAGAGAGCTCAAGGAGATTAAGGCAAAGGTAGATAAGTGTGAGTTTTGCCGAGGGGGTCACGATACGAATGTGTGTCCATTGCTAGTTGGTGAGGAGCAGGTCGATTTCGTGGGAGGGGGTTTAGGTAGAGGTCAACCTAGTGGGTTCGGTAATAATTTTAATTCGGGTTGGTGTAATAATAATAATTTTAATAATAATAATAATTTTCGCTCAAATGGCCCCCCTGCTTTTCAATTAGCTCAAAATCCAAATTGGGGTCAAGGTTCATTCCTTGGTGGGGGTTCAAATGGGCAGTTCAATAAGGGGTTTAATGGGCAGGTCAAGGATGGGGGGTCAAGTAGTCAGGTTTAACTAGTTCAGGGTCCAAGTTATGATCTAGGGGTAGCCTTAAGAGAATGGAGGCAATGATGAGCCAGTTAGTTGTTAAGGACCAAACCACCCAAAAGATACTTAACGAACATGACCTTATGCTTAAGAACCACCAAGCCTCTTTCCATGACCTTCAAAGGGTCATAGGTGACATGTCTAGGAAACTAGAGGAGAGATTACCCGGTCAGTTTGCAGGTAACACCTAACCGAACCCCAACGCCCATGCTAAAGCCATTACCACTCGTAGTGGCAAAACCATAGGGAACCCGAGAGTTGAGGAAGATGAGGAGATTGTAGATGAAGAGATCGAGATGGAGGCTCCCGGCAAAGTGTAATTGAGGCTAAGCTCAGTAAGTACCGCACAGCCCGGTGAGTCTCAAGGAGAGAAGAAAATAGAGAAATCACCCGTAGACGTTAGACCTTCCCCACTCATAGACCATTTCGCGTGTCCCATTTCCTACATGTTTTAGGAACCAAAAGTACTCCAAAGCATACGGGCAATTCTTAGATATCTTCAAGCAATTGAAGATTAATCTACCTTTCATTGAGGCACTCCAATCTATTCCCAAATACGTGAAATTCTTAAAGGACCTTCTTAGGAACAAGGAGAAGTTAGGGGAGTTGTCGAATGTTCCATTAAATGGAGGGTGTTCCGCAGTTGTTCTAAATAAGCTTCCGGAAAAGCTTACCGATCCTGGTATTTTTACTATTCCATGTCTATTCGGTAGTAACACCAATACTAGAGCCTTAGCCGACCTAGGTGCTAGCATCAATTTAATGCCCTTTTCTCTCTACGAGAAGCTAGACTTAGGCGAGCTTTCACCTACCCGAATGACATTATCTTTAGCTGATCGGTCCATGAAATACCCGAGGGATATTGTTGAGAATTTGCTTGTTAAGGTCGACAAGTTTGTTTTTCCCGCCGATTTCGTAATTCTTGATATGGAAGCGGATGAGAGAGATCCTATCATACTTGGTCGTCCATTCTTGCATACCGCTAAAGCACTCATAGATGTTTATGATGGTAAGATTACACTTAGGGTCGGTGAGGAGAGAGTCACCGTTGAGATAGATCGTTCCATGAACCACCCGAGTGGTTCCGATGACTATAGTGGTCCTTGCCATTCTGTATATTTCTTGAATTCATTCATCTCATGTGTTAACCATTGTCTAGAGTACATTAGTGGGGCCGACTTAGTGGTAGGAGAGGGAGTAGAGGAGGAGTCGTTGAGGGTAGATGAAGTAGAAGTTGAGGGGATTCCTTTGATTCCCGAGGCGTTAGCCGTTAGTGATGACACCACCCAACCCCCACCCTTAGAGCTTAAGGTACTTCCATCTCATTTAGAGTATGCTTTTTTAGGGGAGGGTTCCGAGCTACCCGTTATCATCTCATCAAAGTTGAAAGAAGGAGAGAAGTTGAGATTGTTGGAGGTGTTGAAGGCCAACAAAGAGGCCATTGCATGGAGGTTGTCCGACATTAAGGGCATAAGCCCTTCTTATTGCACCCACCGGATACTCATGGAGGATGATTACAAGCCGGTGGTGCAACCCCAAAGGCGCCTCAACCCTAACATGCAAGATGTTGTGAAGATGGAAGTTCTAAAACTCCTAGATGCCGGGATGATATATCCCATCTCTTATTCGCCATGGGTGAGTCATACTCAGGTTGTCCCTAAGAAGGGAGGGATGACCATTGTCATGAATTTGAAGAATGAGCTTATCCCTTCTCGTACGGTCACGGGTTGGCGCGTGTGCATCGACTACCGAATGTTGAATGATGCCACCCGAAAAGACCACTTCCCATTGCCCTTTATCGATCAAATGTTGGAGCGTCTCGCGGGTCAACAATTCTATTGTTTTCTTGACGGTTTTTCCGGGTACTTCCAGATCCCCATCGCACCAGAGGATCAGGATAAGACCACTTTCACATGCCCCTATGGCACCTATGCGTACCGACGCATGCCATTTGGGCTGTGCAACTCTCCAGCTACTTTTCAGCGGCGCATGGTTGCCATATTTCAGGATATGACTGAGAGTTCCATGGAGGTTTTCATGGATGACTTTTCGGTATATGGTAACTCCTTTGATGAGTGTTTAAAGAATCTCGAGAGGATGTTAAAGAGATATGTCGAGACGAAGCTTATGTTAAATTGGGAGAAGTGTCACTTCATGGTGACAGAAGGTATTGTGTTAGGACACAAGATTTCGAGGGATGGTATAGAGGTAGATCGTGCGAAAATAGATACCATTAGTAGGTTACCTCCACCCACTAGCGTGAAGTCGATTCGGAGTTTTTTAGGTCATGCGGGCTTTTATAGACGCTTCATTAGGGATTTCTCAAAAATCACTCGCCCCATGACCCGTCTCCTAGAGAAAGATGTTTCATTCATCTTTGACGAAGAGTGTCTTAAGGCCTTCAACTATTTGACGGAACAACTTGTGAGTGCACCTATTCTTATCTCGCCCGACTGGAGCTTACCATTTGAGCTCATGTGTGATGCGAGTGACTATGCCGTTGGAGCAGTATTAGGACAAAGAAAGGACAAGCACTTCCACCCCATATACTACGCGAGCAAAACGTTAAATGATGCTCAAGAGAACTACACCACCACGGAGAAAGAACTCTTAGTCGTGGTCTTTGCTTTCGACAAATTCCACTCATACCTTGTTGGTGCACTACATCTGTTGATTCCGTCTAGGTGTCTAGGATCAGGTCTTACATCGTATTGTATAGTATAGGGCACATTTTACGAGAAAACAGGAGTCTGTATAGGTTTTAGGAGGTAGGATCGCTTATAGGGTCTTGAGATGTCTGGATCGCTTATATGGCATCTGGGTCGCTTATTTGGTCAAGTCTGGACCGCTCATGTGTCACATGTCCACATGAGCGGACCCAAGACACTATATATAGGTGTGCTTGAGCGATCCTTAGTAGTCATTCCTTGTATTCCACGCCGAAGCTCTGCCGGTGTGAAGATTGAGCTGTAAATCATTTCAAATCAGTAAAACAAGCAGTTAGGAAGAAGTACTAGCTATATCTACTTGCTTTTCTTATTATTCCGCATCTGAATTGCAAGAGACAACCTCTGAACGACTCGTTTGGGTCAGCATTCGATCCTACAAGTGGTATCAGAGCTTGGGAGGAGGTTTTCTGCAGATTGTAGCTGTTTTTCATCATTTCTTCTCACTTCTACACCTTCTTTTTCTGATTCGGGGAGATTTCACGGTTGAAATTCGATCAAATTCTCACAGATTGTGCGTAATAGTGCTTAGTCAAACCCTTGGAATTTTTAGACCGAAATTCAGCTTAAAAACAGTTCAAAATATGTTCGTAATGTGGACCGCTCAAATGACGTCATCGTAAACCGCTCGTAATTCACAGTTTTGGATCGCTCATTCTAACATTTCTGGATCGCTCTTAGTTCAATCTTGGACCGCTCGAAAGTTAATTTCTGGACCGCTCGAGTGAAATTCTTCTGGTTCGCTCCAAAGAACATTGTCTGGATCGCTCTTTTGATTAATCAGTTTGGTCCGCTCGAACGGACACTATTTGTGAACCGCTCCAAAAACAACTACTGGATCGCTTATTTGGATCAAGCTTGGATCGCTCCAGGGAACTGTATTAGAATCGCTTTTCTGTCAATAGTCTTGAAAATCGTGTTAAGTCAACATGAATTCTGAGTTTTACAACGCCTTTGCTACATCGACAACTCCAGCCGCAATCGCTCAAGCAATGAACTTAGAAAATGAGACGGGAACGACTCAAAAGCCCCCTAGATTGATGAGCATTGAGGAGTATTATGGGTGGAAAGATAGATTTGAAAACTGGGTTCAAGCAAATCATCTTAGATCATGGGAGTGCATACTGAAGAAGTACACATTACCTAGAACAGAGTTGCAAGTTATTAAAGAGATATCCGAGTTTACTGAGCAAGAACGAGCAATGTATAGAGCAGAGAAAATGATGATCAGTTTGTTGCAGCAGGCTATTAAAGAAGATATATTCATCTTGTTACAGCACGATAAAACTGCTAAGTCGATTTGGGATGCATTAAAAGTTAAGTTTGAGGGAAGCGAAAACATGATTAAAAGCAAGAAAGCTTTATTAAAGAAAGAGTTCGATCTGTTTAGTAGTTTGCCAGGAGAAGATACTAAGAAATTGATTGAAAGATATTGTCACCTGGTGCGATCGTTATCGATGTTAGGAGTTGAAAAAGGTCGAGAGGAATGGGTGGATAAGTTGGCGGATGCGTTACCTCAGAAAGAGTGGGGAACGTATTTGATGATTTTGAAAAATACTGGTGTGTACGATGGATTGACGATCTCACAGTTCATTGAGAAAATTGAAAGCCAGGATCTTGAACAACAAAAGATCGCGAGGATGAATAGTCCGAGTGGTCAACAGGACGTGAAGATGTATTACAGGGGTAGTATTCCATCTACGGAATCTGAAAGAAGTCCGAAAATTCAAACCGCTTTCAGTGCTGGTGATTCATCTGAGAAAGCTGATCAGGGCTCGAACAAGAGTAGCAGCGGGTTTTCATCGTTTCCAAGTGTGAATCCGAAAGAGACTAACACAAGTTTTCAATCTCAAAGTACAAAAACTGGAAACGGATATGTGATTCAATGCAACATAGCTCTCAATCTACCAAAAGGTCAAAGCTTTTCTGAAGATACTGCGAAAGATCATATGGCACTTCTGGGTTCAGTTCTGTTATCCTATGAAGGTCTAGTGGCTGGTCGGATAGGAAATCCTATGCTCACTAAAGAGGATTAGGATCAAATAGACGCTGAGGAAATGGAACTTATGGATATCAAATGGTGTCTTGCAAGTGTTCTTCGTCGGGCTGAGAAATCCAAAACCATTACCGGGAGAAATGACTTTTTAGATGCTCATGTTTCAACTTTAGGTTTTGATAAATCTAAAGTTACTTGTTTTCGATGCAGGGAAAAAGGCCATTTCAAGCGGGAGTGCAAAAGAAGAGAAGCTAGCGGAGCACAGAATCCATTCGGGAAAGATGATTATTATCGCAAAGCTATCTATCAGCAAGTTGGACAATCCCAAGAGCCTCAGACTGCTCATGGGAGAAAGATTGAAGATCCTAAAAGAGCATGTTTGGTAGATTTCAGCTGGAGTGATTATATATCATCTGAAGCCACAGAAGCACGCATTATCGATCAAGATGATGAGAAACTACCTGAAGGTTTCAGTTGGGATATGTTTGTGGATAAGAAGGGAGAGTTCAAAGCCTTCATTGCCAAAATTGTCCGAGAACCAAATTTGTTTGCTACTTGGATGAGATCTATCGGAGAGAATGTGAAAAGTGAAGATGAAAAGTCTTGTCATCTGATGAAAGTTCAAACAGTACTGATAAACTTTCAGAACACTCTGGAGACGTTTCAGATAGCTCAGATGATAGCATACAAAGTTTAGATGAACTTGAGCAAAATGAAAATGTTCCAGAAAAGGAAGTTGTTTTTGACAAAACACCGTCTGATTCTGATATATCAGATGGTGATTCTGATAAATCTGTACACTTTGATAAATCACCTGATAACAGCAGCAGTGATGATGAGAAAGAGAAACACATAAATATTGCAAAATCTCATTTGTCTCCTGAAAATTTTCATTTTTATTTTGCAGAAAGAATGAAGAAACTGAAGGAAAAACAAGCTGCAAAAGAACAACAATCTGAATCTGAAGGTGATGTTCAGAATGTTGAAAGTGTTGATGAGAAGGTTATCAAGGTAGAGAAAGAAGTAGAAAAGGTGATTGAAGTAGAGAAAGTGATTGAAGTTGTAAAAACAGTCGAAGTTGAAAAAATTGTTGAAGTCGTCAAGACATGTGAGAAGTGTTTGGAAGCCTGCAAAGAATGTGCAGCAAAAGATGACATCATAGTTGAGTACGAGAAAAAGAAAGAGCAGTTATTGTTCAATCTCAATTATGTGAAGGAATCGTACGACGTGTTGAACAAAACAGTAACTGGTCTCCAAACAACAAACTCAGAAAGAGAACAGGCGTTGACAATGATGAATGCAACTTTAATGTCGAAGCAAAAAGCTATAAATTTTTACATTGAAGAGAGTGCCAAATGGAAGCAAGAGTTGGAAACTGAAAAGATTGAAAATGAGAGAATTAGGAGGTTATTGTTGAGTTATTCTACCTCTGATTATCTTATTGATCGTGTTTATCCAACTGTTGCAGGTATGGAAGCTTTTCAAGACGAGAAGCCGAAAGAAAAGAAAGACTGTGGTAAGAAAACAACTGTTAGCTATAACGAGTGTCCGCCTCCAATTTGGGATGGGTATTCACCTAGGAAACCAAATGAGGAGCAACTTGCAAAAGCAGTCAATATAAAGCTTAAAACCGACACAACTGACGTCTTACCAGAAAACATTGATGTGACGTTTACCTCATCCGATACTGATCATGAGTCTGAATTAATCAAAAAGGTGGTCGATCAGGTGTTGGATACTGATGCGGAGACAGAGTCGAAATCTGAGTCTGAAAAGCCAAAGTCGTCAGTCAACAGTCAAAATTCGTCGGTTAAACGGTCTTATAGTAAAGAATTTTTGTTATCAAAGGCAGATTTGAATGATGAAACATTTGAAGTTGTGTATACTTTGAATGGTTCTGACAAATTATATTACAACAAAGAGTTTCCGATAATGAGTATCAAAACGGAATTAATCAACAAAACTTTTAAACTAATAGAGGTTAATATTCCTGAATTAAAAGTTTTGAAAAGTTTTGATAAACCTAAAAAATATACTTCTAGAGTTCAACAACGTCTAAACAAGAAAAAAGGTTACATTTTTGGTCCGGGTTTTTCAAAGAAACCCAACCAAAATCGTAGCTACAAAAAGAAAGGTTTAGGTTTTGTTCCACCAGAAAATTACAAAAATGAGAATAATTCTAAATCAAACACTGAATTTGTGACAGGTGGAAGCTCTGAAGATGAACAGAAGAAATCATTCTGGAAACAATCAAATCAAGAGTTTCTTGCTGAGAGGAGAAGGAATGGAACTGGAGTATTTCATCCGAGAAATACTCAAACCTGTTTTAAATGCAATGAAGTTGGTCACATTGCATCGGATTGTCCGAAAGATATCAAAGCAAAACAGGGAGCTTCTCAGAAGTTGAAAGAAAAAGTTGTTGAAAAATCTAAAATTTTTGAAAATTCGAAAAATGAGGTTGGGGAATGTTCAAAGAAACATTTTTACCAAAGGAAGGGAAAAGACAACCAAGTGTGGGTTGCAAAAAAGGTAGAAGAAAAAGTCGGCGATGAATCTGGTTCCACAAAGCCAGAAGAGCCACAAGTTGTGAAGAAAATTTCAGTGAATGATAATGTTTTTCCATCACTGAAGTTTGAGGAAGTTAAAAAGAAAATTGGTAAAATTGAAATTTCAAATCAATTTTATGATGATGAAAAAGAATTTGATATCGAGAAAACATTCAATGGAAGTGTTAAGAAAATATTTGGGAAAATGCTGAGTGGGAGAGCTAAAGGGGTAAAAGATTTTTACACAACTAAAAAGGCAACATACAACCCTACAGCTGAAGAGTTGAAAGCCCTCAAGTCTGAGAAGACTTGGAGGGAAGTTTGTTTCCCATAATAGTTGAAGGACTATGCCGGAGATCCCAAGTTTATATCGTGGATCAGGAATCGGCATCTTTCTAGTATTTGAGAAGTTTGTTTGTAAAATTTTGAAATGTTTGGATGTTTTGCAAGAGAAAGGACTATGCCGGAGATACCAAGTTTATATCGTGGATCAGGAATCGGCATCTTTCTAGTATTTGAGAAGTTTGTTTGTAAAATTTTGAAATGTTTGGATGTTTTGCAAGAGAAAGGACTACGCCGGAGATCCCAAGTTTATGTCGTGGACCAGGAATCGGCATCATTCTAGTTTTTGACGTATTTGTTTGAATGATTATGATTAATTTTTGAATGTTTTGCAGGTGAAAGGACTACGCGGAGCTTCCAGGTGGTTAATTGCGAAGCAGGAATCGGCATTTTGATTGGTAAAATGGTGATGTAGACGTAACATTCCTACAATTGGTAGTTTTTGGGTATCTACAAGTGGTAATCTTGATCCCACAAGTGGTATTTGTGGTTAAATTTTGAGATGTTTGGATACTTTGAAGTAATTACATTTTCAAGTGGTACAGAAGGTTATTAAATGCAAATGGTAAATCAGGGACATTAAATTGTACTTGATTTACTATTCATGGCAAAAGATAGACAAGATGATGAACCACATCCCCGTTCTTAAAATTGATAAACCTACAAGTGGTTGTTATCAACGCAAATTCATTTTCCGAAAAAGTCATTTCGATTAAAACAAACTTAAGTGTTTTGAAATCTAAATGAGAAAATGGTTTGTGATAGGGGGAGTTCAGATTGTTTATGCCTAGTGAATGGCGATTTGATGTGATTCAGTGTCAGTTGTCAAGTTTCTGTACAGTTCCTTTTTATGTTTCTAGTGGGTCTAGAGTCTAGAAGTTTTCATATTTTCTTTAAATTGTGTTTGCATTTTAGGGGGAGTAGGGAAATTTCAGAAAATCCAAAAACATTTGAAAATTTGAAAAAGCCAAAAACATGATAAAATTCGTAAATGAGTTTTGTTGCGAAAAAGAGGAAATGATAGTACATCAGTGGACTATCACGACACGCTAAAGAAATGTAAAGTCTAAAAAGTGTTAAACAATATTACTGCGGATGTGTTAGTAGGTTTTCACACATTTAGTAAATTGAAACGAGATATAAACCTAATTCAAACTTGCTTAATTCGTGGGTAACTATTCTTGGATATATGGGTAACCCCCGAAATCTTGTTTGAAAGGTCCCGTATTCTGAGATATTAGGTCTTTATGCTCAGTGATATCTGGGGTATTATCCCGGGACTTCTGCTGTATGGAAGTACTGACCTAGTCTCCGGATAATACTTTCTGCTAAAGCTTTGAAACATAAGCTTCGCCCTCAGCATGCTGATGAAACAATAAAATTGATAGTCGCTGCTGTTGAAATGCAAAAAGATCCTCTAAAGGGGACCCACCAAAAGTCGAGCCGTCATCTCTCTGCTGAACGGAAGTTCTGACCTGAGCTCTCACGGTTTCGCATTTAACCCCTTTGCAGATATCAGATGTGGTATACTCACTTGTAAGACTGAATATTTGGGATCTGGATACGGGAGTATATTCAAGTGGAGTGATACACAATTAAGTTTAAGTCTCTAAAACATTAATATCGTATCTCGAATCGATTGAAATTTGTGTTGAGAATTTAAGAGGACAAACATACTGACAATCTAGGTAAATTGTTTAAAGCTTAAAATGAAATCAAGCTTAACGGTGTTGGTGATTTGTCTCATAAACTGATATGATCCTCTTGCACGAACTCACAAAATATTGATTGTAAATATTTCATTTCTATATGTTTATATTTTTAAATGGTGTCTAGTAATATCTCTCAGAAAATCCAAAAAGATTTTGTGTGTTTTTTAGCATAAAGTTTTAAAAAAAAGTCAAAAAGATTTTCGACAACTGATGTTGAAAAACTGATTTTCAAAATTCTGAGTGCTAAACATGATGAGCAGAATTTGAGGGGGAGTGTTTGTGTAAATCTAATTGTTTTCATTAATTCTAATCTTCTTCAAGTGGTTCATCATAAATTGTTTTGAGGAGAGTTATGTGTTAGTATATAGTGATTTGAAATGTTAGTGAAAGAAATTTATTTCTAGGTTGAGATTGTGCAGGTAGCCAAGTTTCGATCCTGGAAATCAATTCTGAAGATTTCTGTTAGAGTCGGATTGATAGATTCTGAAAGCTTGTGAAGATCAGATTATGATTCTAAAGATCATGTCAACTGTTGATGCTGATGAACTTAAGGAATCAAGAGACCTGATCAAGTGAATTAGAGAGTTTTATAGCCAGGCATTGATCCTGAAGATATTACTGAAGAACAAAAGAATGCCAGTGAATTGAGATGGGGAGTCTGAAGATTGAAAATAGAGAAAGCCCAGAGACTGATCAAGACTGAAGATGTGAAGACACAGCTTTGAAGTCAAGGTGTGTTGGCGACTCCATCAACATCTGAGGGGGAGTCTGTTGGTGCACTACATCTGTTGATTCCGTCTAGGTGTCTAGGATCAGGTCTTACATCGTATTGTATAGTATAGGGCACATTTTACGAGAAAACAGGAGTCTGTATAGGTTTTAGGAGGTAGGATCGCTTATAGGGTCTTGAGATGTCTGGATCGCTTATATGGCATCTGGGTCGCTTATTTGGTCAAGTCTGGACCGCTCATGTGTCACATGTCCACATGAGCGGACCCAAGACACTATATATAGGTGTGCTTGAGCGATCCTTAGTAGTCATTCCTTGTATTCCACGCCGAAGCTCTGCCGGTGTGAAGATTGAGCTGTAAATCATTTCAAATCAGTAAAACAAGCAGTTAGGAAGAAGTACTAGCTCTATCTACTCGCTTTTCTTATTATTCCGCATCTGAATTGCAAGAGACAACCTCTGAACGACTCGTTTGGGTCAGCATTCGATCCTACATACCTCGTGCTATCTAAGACCATAGTTTTCACTGACCATTCTGCATTGCGTTTTTTTTTCCAAAAGAAAGACGCCAAACCCTGACTTATTCAGTGGATTCTATTACTTTCTGAGTTTGATATCGAGATTAGAGATAAGAGAGGGCCGAAAACGTTGCAGCCGATCATCTTTCACGTTTAGAGGACCCTAGGCGAGAGGAGATTTGCGAGGAGGAGATAGGAGACACATTTCCTCACGAGTCTATTGAGTTTGTAGAGGCTGAGAAGGAGGGATTGCCATGGTTTTGTGATTTAGCGAATTATCTCTCTAGTGGCACTATTGTGAAGGGAATGACCACACAACAAAGGAGGAAGTTCCTTTGTGAGTCGGGGAAGTATGTGTGGGATGATCCGTTTCTCTTTAGAATAGGGGGAGATAAGATACTTAGGTGGTCCGTGTCGAGAGAGGAAGGTTTAAACATTCTTAAGCATATGCATGAAGGCCTCACGGGAGGACATCATGGTGCATATGCCACCGCTCAAAAGGTGTTTGGTTGTGGCTTTTATTGGCCTAACGTACTTCGCGATGCCATTGAGTTCGTGAAAACATGTGATGCTTGTCAACGAACCGGCAAAATTTCAGCCAAAGATGAGATGCCTCAAAACCCTATCCAAGTGTTGGAGGTTTTTGATGTTTGGGGCATCGATTTCATGGGACCCTTTCCCGTCTCCAAAGGGAATCGTTACATACTTGTGGCAATTGACTATGTGTCTAAGTGGGTAGAGGCTCAAGCTCTTCCTACAAATGAAGCCCGAGTAGTCTTGAGTTTCCTCAAGAAACTCTTTTCCCGTTTTGGTACACCTAAAGCTTTAATTAGTGACCATGGCACTCACTTTTGTAATGCATTGATGGAAAAGTTGCTTGCACGCTACGGATGTCACACCCCGACCGCGTAAAACAATATATCGCGCGGAAACGTCGGGGAGTGTTGTAACAGAATCATTGTTTCATAACATATGGAAATTGAAGTTTTGTTTTATTGAATTAAAAGAGGTTACAATGTCTTAAAAACAAAGAGACATAACATAATTAACTAGTCTTGCATCTTTTATTGTCACTAAGGCCCAAGTCCGCCTAAGTGTGCCTTGATTAATCCTATGCATCAGCTCCTAAAAACACATGTGAAAATAGGTACGTCAGCATAAAAATGCATGTGAGATACATAGGTTTTATTAAAATAGAATTCATGACTTGTGAGTTTAAAGAAATCGTTAACAAATATGAAAATATGTTGTCTTTTGTAAAACAATGTTTATGTGAAAATATGTTATCTGTGTAAAATGTAATATGTCTAAATTGAAATGGTTTAAATAACGCTACGATATGTAATATCATAAAAGCACTTATATATAGGAAGTACCAGCGGTGTATCCACCATGCTCTTATCATATTACACACGCCTCGTTATTTAAATCACTTACTCAAACCAACCACCAATGTAAAATGTTCCTGTATAACCAAAGGTAATGTATAGTGAATAAAAGCATTTACTAAATAAAAGCATTTACTCAACCCTATAAGAAAGAAATATACAAAACAATGTATTTGATAAATCATAATTTAAATCGAAAGTCATGTTTTGTAAAATTCATGCATGCTTTACTGATATAAACATCTATGCAGTAATGTTCAACGCCTACATCCAAGCCTTGCGACTGTGGCGACAAACCCTTAAACAAATTAAAGGTCTATCTAAATTTTGTATACCGAATTCGGTCATTCCTTCCACCCAAACAAACCTAGGATTTCAGGAACGGGAGTTGTTAATTCCTATGGTACCACTACCTACTAACGAACGACATGATCGTTGTTAATGAATGTAATAGTGACCCGTTAAACAAACCAAATGTCATACCAAATGTAAGCATGTTATATGAAAATAATGTACTAAATATGCTAAATGAACATACAAAGTAGAAATGTAAAATAATGTGTCCATATGCTGGATGAACATATGCAACAAAAATGCAATGAAAATCAATGTGTCCATATGCTGGATGAACATATGCAACAAAAATGTAATATATAAAAATCAATGTGCTAGCATGTTAATAAAACATACATAGTAAAAACATGGAAGAAATCATGTACTATATGTGTACTAATGAACAGAGCAAGTATATGTTATAAAAGCATGAGAAACATGAAAGTAGCAAGTAGGCACATGTGTATCACCCCAAAACATTTGAAAACGTAAAAGAGGGGACTATGTACTCACCTGATAATGCTTAGAAGTCTTGAATAACAACCAAGCAAGGCAAGAGGAATCACGGCAATCAGACGACACCTAATATTGTCACGCCCACTTTTTCACATTCGAAAATACAAATATTGACAAACTATTTTTAACAAAATTTGGGCAAGACCCGTTCGTACTATAAGCAATTCCCTGTTTTCTTTTAAAAATCATCATTCAATTATAATTCTAAGACATGTTTCAAAAGACATAAAAGTTGAAACAATTACATTATGAAAGTGTTTTGACCCATTTACAAAAGACGACTTTAACCGGAAGCACATAAAGGGAGATGTAGTGTGTTCGGTCCGAGCTCGCATCATCAAGAGTGGGATTTACCTAGCATACATAACACAAATATTCATTAGTATAAATTCTTAAAACAAATTTTAAGTCTTCCATATACTTATTCTTATTCGACCCATTAGTGAAATTTAACATTCATTTTCTCTTTTAACCAACATCCTTATTATAATCATTCTTCCCATTCTAGCATAAATTCTTTTATGCTCTTTTACCCTTACACTTCGAAACATTCAACATGTAAGCTTTTCGACTCATCCATACATGATCAATAAATACCATACACTTTCTACACATGACCCGTTTCTACTAGTTCTTACTTAAACATTACAACATCATACTTTCCGACATTTCGACCCACTAGAAGCGGGTTAAAACACATCCATTATCTTCGCATTTCCTATCCATTTCCAATTCTCAACTTGACACAATTCTACCATAAACAATAATAATAATTCTATACTAGGACTCAAATATCAAGATTTGCATTCATAAATCTACATATAGGGAGAATGAAGTTCATATGAACTTACCTTTACTTTGCGACACTTGCGATCCGGATTGGCTCTTACCTTCTTCCTTCACTCCTACAAGTTACATATTCAACATTCTTTTACTCTCACGCTTTTTATTTCATATTTACATATACCTAGTGAGTTACTAACTCACCATTTCTCCATTCCAATTCATTTTTCATCATATGCATATGAAATTACATAATACACAATACTCAAGCATTTCATCAAACAAATGGCATGCATAACATTAATAAAGCATAATGTACAAGTATTATATGCACATCTTCACTAGTTCATATCAAGATCATCTAATTCATCAAATTTTCATACAACATTCATTCATAATCAAATTTCATCCAACAAATACTCATAGTAAGTAACTTCATACATGATTATGACACCAATTTGCACATAATTCATCTCTACACTACACAATGGCTCTAGCTTAAGTGGGTTTCCACTTTTAATCATCAATTAATCCAAATTGCAAGCATAAATCACGTTCTATGGTAAGATCCTAACTCAAAATTACCACAATCTTCATATGAACTCATGATTGGGTCAAAACCCACTTCCTACAAATCACCAAATCAGAAATTTCGACTTACCACTTGAAAGGAAAGCTTAGATTATCTCAATTCAGGCTCATGCACAAGTAAATTCTTGATTATCTTCTTCAATTTTTGTCCAAATCAGATTTCTAAGGGTTTCCCCCCTTTTCCTTTGCTTTGGGTCGTTCCACACAACATAGGTGTTTGTGTTTGTGTTTTTTTTTTGTTTTATTAATTTACTTTCTAAATGTTCAAGTTTGGTCCCTCCACTTTATATGATTATTCATAATTAGATATCATTCATTCTTTTGTCAATATTTCACATATATTTCAACTAAGTTATGTCTCTATTAATTATTTTGCATAGTTAAAATTTTGAAGTGTTACACCATTCTTTATCATTAAAGCATCACGATTAAATATTATACTATGACATACGAAATTTGGGGTGTTACAAATATAGGTAACTATGTTAATAAACCGGACCTAATTCGGAAGATCGGATAGGATGAGGTTTCGTAAACCAAATGAGTATTGGAACTCATATGATATGGTTTAACAAAGCCTACATACTAAATCAAAACCTAAACTAAGTGCTTACGACCCTTTACGACCCGTTTAGGTAGCTTACGCTACTTTAACGCGTCGTTCGCGTAAACGCGTTCGGACCGCCTAACTAGTGCTATGAAAAGTATTATATGCCTTAACATGTCTATTAATGTTACCTAATCAGTTTAGATGTAAAAATTTAGGTTACATATGCTTAAAATGAAATTATGTGTGAAAAGGGCATTTTGGTCATTTTCCTAAGACATATAAATTACCTATCATACAACTAACTAAACGAAGTGACCATAAGGTATAACCTCGGAAGGTTATTCCCTATACAACTATGGTCACAAAATGTGTTTGGTCGGATCCTAATGATCGACCAAACGGGTCGGGTTCGAAAGTCTAAGCGGTTGTTTAGACCGCTTATCTTACGACCCTAAATAAGCACTAAACTAAAAGTGACAAGTTAAACATGTTATAGCATGTTTAACGAAGTTAGAAAACAAGTTTGATATCAAAACAAAGGGTTTTGATACCCAAGAATAGTTTGGTTGCAAAATACGCATAAACGCGCATTTTGACCGAAACTATGACTCGTCACTATGCCTAAATAACGTGGTAATCAGTAGGTATAGTCACAAGGGACTATAACCATCGTGATTACGCTCACGTTGCGAAGTTCAAACGAACTTCGTGTTAACCAAAGACTGGTCAAAGCAGAAAGTCAAATACTGTTTGACTTTCGTGCTTAAAAACGCATAAAAGATGAAAGAATACTTACAAAAGGTCCAAGCTTGAAGATTTGAACTCAAATTGCTCAGGTATGAAGCTTAAGAGCTTCAACTTAGAGCAGAAATAAGAACAAATGTGAAGAACCAAACGAATCAAGGTGGGTATTTATAGAGTTTGGACAACCGTTAGGATCGTTTCTTGAACTTTGAGCTTCAATCTTGGCCCTCCATGTGTGCCCACTGATTTTACAATCCTATGGGTGCCTAAAACAAGCTCATTGTATGAAGAAACAAAGTCCAAAACCAGGAAACCAGCTGCTGAAACAGAAAACTGAGTTTGTTGATCTGGGTAGCTGTCGCGCCCCGCGTAAGAGGAGGCTTCCTCTTACGCGCCCCGCCAGAGCCAATTATGGCAGATTGACAGAAATGGTCCCTGAATGTCCAAAACTTGCTTTTCGATGCATTTTTGACACGTTTAAGCCTCGTTAACCTCATTTCAAGGCTCTATAATGAAGTTAAAGTATAGGGAACATGAAACATGCTCAAAAACAAGTCGGATGTCGGTTCGTTTGGCCGTACTATTGTAACACCCTTGCTAGATTAATACAATACTTTATATAAATTTCGTAAAAATACATATTTATATGATTACACGTAGTATGACAATACGAGTTTACTAAAACTTTTACAATATAAAAGTTAATAAACAACTTAATGTAATTGAATTTGTCATTTAAAAGATACGACGAAACATCGCGTGGAAGCTTTTAACTTTATCGTGTTCGGTTCTTCTTCGAGCTTGATCTTCATCCAGGCACTCTTGGCAATCACCTATGATCAAAACCAACTTAAAAGTTAGTTTTGATAGTTAAATAACAAGTTTAAACAAGTTATATGGGTCAAACAAACAAAATTAAACATTTTTCAAGTTCAGGGGGGCTAGGCGTCACGCCTAGGGGCTAGACGCCCCACCTAGCCCCCTTTTTGGCAGACTGTTCATATTATGTTGCTGTACATACCTAACATGACCCGATTTCACGGAAACGAGCATAACTCTCTCGTTTTTAATCCGTTTTACCCGATTCTTTTTCCTATGCGTCCGCAATTTAATTCTCCATCTAATGGAGTTAAAATCCAACATCCAACATAAAAGAAAATTCAGACTTTTAAATCTTCGGCTTATTACCCTTTTTACCAACTTTTGACCCGTTCGTGATTTCATCTAATAAAAATTGTTTGTGGCCCTTGTTTCTTTTGTAAACCTATTATTATGATTATTTCCTAGTGTACAAGGTTCAAATCACGGGTTATTACACATTCTTAACCCGTTTTGCTAATACTTCTATTTTGACCCGTTAAGGGTATTTACGCATTTTAGTCTAGAACTTGTGCTTTTCTTTTGATGCTGCAAAATTTCCATGTCTAATTAACTATAAATATTCCACCATAACTATTTTGTGGTGGATTTAACATATGAACCCCTTTTTCCCAATTTTACCCATCGGTTGGTCATTTTTCGCAATTGACTATTTCTAGGCGTTCGACCCACAAATGTTTTTGCCTAGAACTTTTATACACATCTAAGGGTTACAAACTCATAATATAAGTTTCTAAACAACCTCTAAGGGTCGTTTACACTGTTTACCTATTAAGGGCTCTTTGGTCACATTTAATCCTTCATTTTTGAAATGAAGGATTTCGGCTAGATATTTGACCTTCTTTGCACTTTTAACTATAAGTCCACATATGCGTACCTGGCTCGGGTCATAGCATTGACCCATTTACATACCTATTGCTTTAAATTTTCTAATTAAAGCAACGCAACACATGTTATTTCCTGTAATCACAAAACTCAACAAGTAGTCGTCAATTATTAATGTCAAATGGTATTAACACACCATTTGACCCGTTTAGTCGACATGACCATTTATCAACGTATGATGGTATATTAATTTCATCATGCTCCTTGAACCAATTCCGGTTCGCGCCATGAGTTTTACTACATAAAAGACATTTTCTTAATGTGTCCGACCCGTTATAACTTTTACCAAATGGTGTCTTTATTTTCTTTTGTTTTCACTATTATTTTAACTAATAGTTTGACCCGTTTGGTTGTCGAGTGAATTCCATCACCTCATTGATATACCAACTCAACCATTTTCGCTATATCACTTTAAACATATTCTAACTAAGCTTGACTGTATAAATGTAACGAGACGACAAGTCGGGTACCTTTAAAGCGTTCCCTTCAAGCGCATGTCCACTCCAGTTTGTCGGCTTGAAAACTCGACTCCTTTGTCTACAGAGTTCAATCAAAGATGTGTTTAGAACTCCATTCATGATGTATAACGCATATTTCACAATGTCATTCGAATATGCGTTTTTATTCGAAACTTAACATCTTAGCTTTCTCTTAGGCGTTTTAACAAACACCTTATAGGCAGAAATTTACATGATTCATTATCAAGTTCATAACTTGTCATATAGCCAAATTTAACATCAATTGGTCTATTTTATATAAGGTTAACATCAATAAATCAGAAATCGCTTCATAAATATCAAATTACACTAGAACAACATTTGAAATCCTAGTGTTTATCAAATTCTATATAACCCACTAATCACCTACAATGGTGTTCATGGATTTTACTAAAATTTCACATGATTTCAAATTGTATTTTTCTAGGGTTTGTCCCTAGACACTATATTGCTCCTAATTCATCATAAAACAAACATGCAACCATGAATTTCAGATTTTCCCAATTTCATGAGAATTTCGAGTTGAGAGTTTTCATCAAATTTTACATACCTTGTAATCCTCTTTTGATAAGGATCAATAATCTATGCTCGACTTTTGTTTTTGAGCAGATTTGGACCTTCAATTTGGTTGTTTTGTGGATGTTAGGGTTTTTGAGAGTGGGGGTGTCGCCCTCTCCTGTTCTTGATCGACCAGACATCTCAACTGAGGTGTTTGGTTTTGTTTTTAATTAAAACTAATAATACCACTTTCAATTTTAACAACATTGACCCTCCTACTTTTGTTTAACATATAGTTTTGGTTATTTTAACCTTATTTCAAGTTATTTCTAGACTTGTAGTTAACTAGGTTAAAATTCCTAGTTAGTAAATTCTCGTGTATTTATACTTTATAATTCTAATAGAAAGTTTTATATTTTTCGGGGTAACTTTATTGGGTTAATTTTTACCACTAACGGTATTTTACCCGTCTTTACTATTAACGTGGTTTGATTACCAAACCCGTTTTTGGGATGTTACAAGTCTACCCTCCTTAAAGAGGTTTCGTCCCCGAAACCTTATTTACGTAGTTCATTGGTTTAATCAAACGAACCTAGTTTCGTTTTCAAGGCTCCCGTTTCCTTTGGTCAAAAGTTTTCATGTATACTGACGCGTACGTCTTTCATGTGTAAGGCCTCGCGGGCCGTTACTTATAGCTTATAACCCTTTATCTTTATTGACTGGGTTGTCACTTGACCACTTAGTCTCGTTAGTCTTTTAATAGGTCTATCCCGCGATTATGTTATATTAACAAGCGCTTGTATTTGTTATGACGCTTTCTTAACTTTGAATAGTTTTACCGGCTAGACTAATTAGTCGCCGTCACTTCATACCCCGTAACTCACGTTACAACGTGATCATTTTCTATATTTCTTTTCTTGTCCGTGAGCGTGTCACGTCACATTTAAGTTTAACTCAACGTTTCTTTATCATACTTCTTCCTTCCGAATGTATCGTCTCGCACTTATCGATGTTAAAACCCATGCTTTTTGATATTTGTTATTTCCGAATTCGCCTTATAGTATTCATATTTGTTAAAACGTTATTTCTTACTAAAACTGAATTTTTAGTTTAACGTTTTTCTCTTTAACTATGTCAATTACTCATATCACGGAAATTGACAACCCATAATTTATTGTTTTCTGTTCTCGTTTTACGCGGGGATTCGTAACAAGTTCCCTCACCATACACTATTGACCCGTAGGCTCCTTCACTTAACCTCGTAGGCAATTTACTTAAGCTTTCACCTCTTTAAGGCGAGGCCCTTATAATCCCTTTGCTTCAATTCATGACTCGTGGGTCATTTTGGCCGCGTAGACCGTTACACTAATTAATATCTCGCAGGTTATGATGATCCCGTAGATTATCTTTTATTCGAGTCTTTATTCAAATGTATATACGTTTATATACGCATATGGCGTTAAGGCACCCCTTTTTATGTTTAGAATTATTCACCTTTACTTTTTAGATTTCGTTTGACCTTGACCGTGGTCTAAGGCTACGTTGTTTTCTTTCGAATTATATTTCCGACTTCTTGACTTCTAACGTCAATTACACGCCAGTTTGCCCTACACTTACCGTTACCTGGTTCTTACCTATACTTCTTTACGTCCCATTACCCGGGTTCTTTTATTTTAATGTTTTTAACGCCTATAACTCCTTTACATAGGTTTATTAATATTTGACACTTTTATTATTCGATTCGCGCTTACTTACTTTAGCAAGTGTCATTCTTTATTAAATTTGTTTGACTTGTTCGTGTGAAAATTCATCACTTATGAATGTCAAACTTCAGTCTTCGTTCGAACTGTTCAGCTTTGAAATAGTTGAACGTAATTTATCAAAATTTCTATTTGCAGTATCTTATCGTCCTTTAGTCATGACCCAAAACCCGAGTCTTTTTGACTTTCCATACGCGTTCCTGTTTCTCAGTCTACGCATGCGTTTAATTCCTTACCCATCAGTCGGGTGTTTTACCGAAATCGTTATCATTGCACCCCTTCCGGTATGCATTAAGACTTCATTTCGATTTACTTGGTCATCTTAGCGAAATCCGTCGCTTTTATTCGAACATGTCTTTTATTCTTTACGTGACCACCATTGGTGGCCTTATTAATTATGAGTGACGATTATCATCGTTATCCTTGCTTTACTACGACTAAAGTTAACAACCTTGATTTTCTTTTTTGTGTGGGTAACACCTTTGTTTTTATGACCCGGCGGATCATCTATACTTTGGTTTTACTTGCCCATATTGTTCCCCATGGCCCTTTCGTCCAAGATGACTTATTTTCTTGAATTTTCTTTTGATCATTCATTTATATCATCATTTACATTAATCCTTGTCCCTTCTCTCGTGCTCATTATCCTAATGTAATACGCTTCCGTCACCCGACTGTGCGTTTACATTATTCTCAACTATTTTGTTCATTTGTTTCATTTGGGTACTTTTTAATTTGTCCCATTCACCCCGTCCTTACTACATTGGGTGTAAATGTGTCCACTATAAGAAGTTCATGGTATCATATGCCACTACTTACTTGGTCAGAGTAAGCGATTAACACATGACACGCATGACCTTTTTATAGTTTTCACATCATGCCCTATGTAAGTAATGCCTCTATTTGTTTCTTTTGGAAACAATATCCCAAATACATTTTCTATTCGGGTTTTTCCAAGTTTTAATCTACATATGCAACTTTCAATTTCTACTTATTTGTTGCATATTACTATTTGTGCAGTTAAATTTAAAATGTACACCTGGTAATGTTTGCCCTAACGGGCTTCTCTTGCCATTAGCCTTGTGGGCGACCGTTACGCGATTTAGTCCTTGGTGAGCATGCTCCTCTTGTCATACTTCGGACCGTTCCTCTATCATATCCGTAATTTGTTCAACCCTCGTCATCTTCAAATGTGAGTTTCCTCCAATTAGAACATTCATAAAAGTTAGTAATGTCAACTTTACTAAATGCCCGTATCATAATACAAGGCTTTTCTACTATACATGTTAATGCACGTAATTTTGTTAACTATATCTATTATTCAATTGAGGTATCATATATTACATGATAGCCTTATGTGTTGTTTACAACACTTTAGCATACTAAACTTATTAATATACATGTACTTACCGGATTTGCGATCAAGCCTCGAACCGAACACACTTTATTCTTTAACCATGAGCTCTGATTACCAACTTGTAACACCCTTGCTAGATTAATACAATACTTTATATAAATTTCGTAAAAATACATGTTTATACGATTACACGTAGTATGACAATACGAGTCTACTAAAACTTTTACAATTTAAAAGTTAATAAACAACTTAATGTAATTGAATTCGTCGTTTAAAAGATACGACGAAACGTCGCGCGGAAGCTTTTAACTTTATCGTGTTCGGTTCTTCTTCGAGCTTGATCTTCATCCGGGCACTCTTGGCAATCATCTATGATCAAAACCAACTTACAAGTTAGTTTTGATAGTTAAATAACAAGTTTAAACAAGTTATATGGGTCAAACAAACAAAATTAAACATTTCTCAAGTTCAGGGGGGGCTAGGTGTCACGCCTAGCGGCTAGACGCCCCACCTAGCCCCCTTTTTGGCAGACTGTTCATATTATGTTGCTGTACATACCCAGCATGACCCGATTTCACGGAAACGAGCATAACTCTCTCGTTTTTAATCCGTTTTACCCGATTCTTTTTCCTACGTGTCCGTAATTTAATTCTCCATCTAATGGAGTTAAAATCCAACATCCACCATAATAAAATTTCGGACTTTTAACTCTTCGGCTTATTACCCTTTTTACCAACTTTTGACCCGTTCGTGATTTCATCTAACAAACTTGTTTGTGGCCCTTGTTTCTTTTGTAAACATATTATTATGATTATTTCCTAGTGTACAAGGTTCAAATCATGGGTTATTACACATTCTTAACCCGTTTCCCTAATACTTCTATTTTGACCCGTTTAGGGTATTTACGCATTTTAGTCTAGAACTTGTGCTTTTCTTTTGATGCTACAAAATTTCCATGTCCAATTAACTACAAATATTCCATCACAACTATTTTGTGGTGGATTTAACATATGAACCCCTTTTTCCCAATTTTACACATCGGTTGGTCATTTTTCGCAATTGACTATTTCTAGGCGTTCGACCCACAAATGTTTTTGCCTAGAACTTTTATACGCATCTAAGGGTTACAAACTCATAATATAAGTTTCTAAACAACCTCTAAGGGTCGTTTACACTGTTTACCTATTAAGGGCTCTTTGGTCACATTTAATCCTTCATTTTTGAAATGAAGGATTTCGGCTAGATATTTGACCTTCTTTGCACTTTTAACTATAAGTCCACATATGCGTACCTGGCTCGGGCCATAGCATTGACCCGTTTACATACCTCTTGCTTTAAATTTTCTAATTAAAGCAACGCAACATATGTTATTTCCTGTAATCACAAAACTCAACAAGTAGTCGTCAATTATTAATGTCAAATGGTATTAACACACCATTTGACCTGTTTGGTCGACATGAACATTTATCAACGTATGATGGTATATTAATTTCATCATGCTCCTTGAACCAATTCCGGTTCGCGCCGTGAGTTTTACTACATAAAAGACATTTTCTTAATGTGCCCGACCCGTTATAACTTTTACCAAATGGTGTCTTTATTTTCTTTTGTTTTCACTATTATTTTAACTAATAGTTTGACCCGTTTGGTTGTCGAGTGAATTCCATCACCTCATTGATATACCAACTCAACCATTTTCGCTATATCACTTTAAACATATTCTAACTAAGCTTGACTGTATAAATGTAACGAGACGACAAGTCACGTACCTTTAAAGCGTTCCCTTCAAGCGCATGTCCACTCCGGTTTGTCCGCTTGAAAACTCGACTCCTTTGTCTATAGAGTTCAATCAACGATATGTTTAGAACTCCATTCATGATGTATAATGCATATTTCACAATGTCATTCGAATATGCGTTTTTATTCGAAACTTAACATCTTAGCTTTCTCTTAGGCGTTTTAACAAACACCTTATAGGCA
This sequence comes from Helianthus annuus, assembly GCF_002127325.2. NCBI lineage: Eukaryota > Viridiplantae > Streptophyta > Magnoliopsida > Asterales > Asteraceae > Helianthus > Helianthus annuus. Next base: position 125,860,930 of record NC_035443.2, on the reverse strand, counting down.
GAAATTTACATGATTCATTATCAAGTTCATAACTTGTCATATAGCCAAATTTAACATCAATCGGTCTATTTTATATAAGGTTAACATCAATAAATCAGAAATCGCTTCATAAATATCAAATTACACTAGAACAACATTTGAAATCCTAGTGTTCATCAAATTCTACATAACCCACTAATCACCTACAATGGTGTTCATGGATTTTACTAAAATTTCACGTGATTTCAACTTGTATTTGTCTAGGGTTTGTCCCTAGACACTATATTGTTCCTAATTCATCATAAAACAAACATGCAACCATGAATTTCAGATTTTCCCAATTTCGTGAGAATTTCGAGTTGAGAGTTTTCATCAAATTTTACATACCTTGTAATCCTCTTGTGATGAGGATCAATAATCTATGCTCGACTTTTGTTTTTGATCAGATTTGGACCTTCAATTTGGTTGTTTTGTGGATGTTAGGGTTTTTGAGAGTGGGGGTGTCACCCTCTCCTGTTCTTGATCGACCAGACATCTCAATTGAGGTGTTTGGTTTTGTTTTTAATTAAAACTAATAATACCACTTTCAATTTTAACAACTTTGACCAAAAAGTTTATTTTTGCACAACGAACCCCTCAAAGCCTATTTCTAAGCTATGTAAAGGATATTTATGGTATGTTTAACTTATGGTCAAATTCCGGAATGTTCGAGACCATACGAATCAGCAGACTTTTGCAGTTTGACGCAAATGGTCCCTGCGATCGAGTAAACTTGATTTCGACACACCAAACCCTCCAAAACATATTTCTAAGTTATGTAAAGGTTATTTAAGGTATGTTAAGCCCATGTCACTGTTCCGGGGTGTTTGTTGCATTAAATTATTATGTCTCCACATCAGTTCGCGTATAACTTTCTAGAAAGCGATTTAGAGCTCGAAATCTAACAAGGATAGATATGTGCAAATGATACACATATTTATACAAATCCCAAGTATAAAACACAATATTTCATTGATTTGGTATTTGTTTGATGGCCGAAGAGACACAGATGTCACAGTCTCCTCTACTTCAGGAAATTTCGTCCTGAAATTTTTTTTGAGGAAACTTGTGAGAGCTCGAAACATGAAGTTGAAAAGATAAAAACAATACTGGTTAGGGTTCTGAACTTCTAGTAACTTTAAATAACATCATGCTTGCAATGTAAGAGGGATACCTATATACAAGTATATGAAGCGCCATTGGTGCATCCACCGTACCTCCATTACACTGTTCACGTTTTGTTATTGTTGCAACTATCGGTTCTTACACATGATAAATCTTACTTTGGTTTTCGTGCACTGAATTTCATAATTATGTATGCATCCATAATTACATAATTCTTTGCATAGTTCACACAGTGCATTTTATAATGTGTAGGGGAAGAAAAAACAATGAACCTGTGATGATTGTGACTAGACCACCGTAGGGTCCTTTTAAATAAATCAATAAGCGATCTCTTTAAATAGACTACCAATGAGTCTTTTCAGCTATATCATCACATGCCATTCTTAACCAGATTCTTCTGAATCAATCTTTTTAACTAGACCACCCAAAGGGTCTCTTTTAAATTATGGAATAGTACTATATAATCTAAGGGTCTTAACTATTACGTAGAAGCCCATTAAGGATTTAAGGTAGTACCTTTGGATATCCTACCATGAATCCCTCATATGAAGATATGGAAGATTCTACGAGAATTCGGATAACGAAAAAATCAGATTACACAAAAATACAACACATAAAACATAATCACGAAATCACATAATTGTTTAACTTGATCTTTAATTTGTTATCATTTTGTTAATTTGTTTGTTAACTTGAACACGAGTATTTAAAGCACACCAGGAATCCAATCCGTGGATTTCATTTGGTACTTTAAACATTTTCAAGAATCTAACTATGAAGATAGGAAGATCTTAATAGGAATTCGGCTTTGTCCTTACTGAATCGTAATGTACGTATTAAAGCATACAACGAATTCAATTAAGGATTCCGATTTGAGCGATAATCATCAACAAGGATCTAATTGTGAAGATAATAAGATCCCATATGGATTTTTAGAATTTGAATAACAGAAGATGTTTCGAAACCTTGCACTAGACATGCTTAAGTTGATACACGAGGTAGACTGCTCATGAAGTTGAGGCGCTAGATATGCCAAGGCGACATATGAAGCAGAATTTGGAGGTTGGATACTATGTATATTAATACGAGCAGAATGTTCTTTTATTTTTTTTTTTTGAAAACTATGCATGGGGTTCTTTTAGAAATGTGTTTAATGTTTTTGAAACCTTAGGTAATACTTTTGAAATCGTACGGTAGATGTATTAGGTAAATATGTTTATAAAAATCATGTGGGATGAATTTTGTAATCATGTATAAGGTTTTTGAAAACATGGATAATGCTTTTTGAAATCAGGCACTTGATATATTAAGTAAATATATTGTGTTAAAATTGTTTTCAAACTATATGAAATATTTTGAAATCATGAAGGTTGTTTTTGAAAAAATGCATAATGCTTTCGAAATCATGCATTTGATATATTGAGTAAATATACTGTGTTAAAATTGTTTTCAAACTATATGAAATATTTTGAAATCATGAAGGTTGTTTTTGAAAACATGCATAATGCTTTTGAAATCATGCATTTGATATATTGAGTAAATATACTGTGTTAAAGTTGTTTTCAAACTATATGAAATATTTGAAATCATGGAGGTTGTTTTTGAAAAACATATACTAGAATGTAATGATATGGGTATGAGATTGAAAAAATATCCTTAGTTATCTAACCAAGGATTTAAAGTGACATTTTGAGTAAGTGTCTAAAATTGTCACTTATTTTCTGTACTTCGCTTCTTAGAATGAAACGAGTACTTAGAATTTTCGAGGAGATCATGAGTGATCACATGAATGGGAGAACTACAAGAGTAGTTTGTTTAAAGAACATAGTTCTTTGGTGTATGTATCATAGGGGTATGCCATACACACATGTAACTACACTTGTATATCTGAATTGCAAACAATGATTTATTTATAAACTAAACACATTGTTTCAGAGTTCAACAAAAGAAACAAAAGCATAAGATTCAAATTATTCAAAGCAGCAGCTTCTTCTAATCAGCCAAATGCTCATCCGTGGGTCAGTTTTGCATTGAAAATCTTTGGGATTTTGTTCCTGAGATAACCCGTCTCGCCGTAGATGTAGCAAGTACCAGGAGGAAAACGAGCTTGAGCAAGGTTGACTTGGGGTTGGTTTAGACCACCTTGGCTTGGGTTGAATCGACAAGCATTTGCCAGGTGACCGAGTCGCCCACATGATGCACACAGACGACACTGCAGGTAAGCTCGATGAGGTGCATTACATTTGTTGCACATCGGCGCAGTAACGGCATAAGGTTTTCTTGCAGGAGGTTGAGCAGCAGCAGGATTTGCAACAGCTTTGTTTTGGGTAGCAAAGCGACACACGTTAACCAAATGTCCCCATCGTCCACAGTGGGTACATTTGAAACAGGGTATGTGATTCGGATGATGACGGTTGCATTGATTACACCAAGGAGCAGTTCCCTTGTACGGCTTCTTGGCTGGTGGTGCTGCCACCTGGCCAGGTCCTGCTTGATTTGGTGCAACCGCTACGGAATTCTTTGAAGCTTTACGCTTCTTTGATTTTGGTGAAGGCTTGGCTTCTGTTTCCTTTGGTGTTTCTTGGGCGGCTTCATCCTTGAGACGAGACATGGCGACAGCTAATTCAGTAGTCTTCTGGATTACTACGCCTATTCGTTGGGCAATTTTGGTAGCCTGCTCGTACATTTGAGTGTCGCTGCGATGAAGAGACATTCTAGAGGAAATGGAAGACATAGGAGAAAACAAGTGAAATGTTATCGGATAATCAAAACAGAATGACAACGCATAAAAATTGTGATAATTTGTTTGTTACCTAAGGCAAACAAATGAGACGGTGACTAATCAAAGTAAGCGGGTCATATTAATGTATCGCGAAGACATGCCTTAGCCTATAAGTGGACACTCACCCCAAGAGTTCCCAGGTAAGAGTGACTGGTCCGATTATGTGGATTTGTACGAACACTCTAGCCTTAGACAGAAAGCTCGGGATACAGGCATCCACCCTTCCAGATTGCACGTGTTCACATTATAAGACCCAAACTTTGACGAGATTTTGAAAACTTTGAAGGTTCAAAACCTTATAATAAATCATCCTAGAACAGATGATTGGTTTTCAACCCTATAAGGACAAGTGACGGTATTGTTTTAAGATCTAAACACAAGAATCTTGGGTTAGGGTCCTAGGAAGGTTATAGACTAGGTCAAAGCATTACTAATAACCTAATTCCCTATAACCATGAGCTCTGATACCAACTCTTCTGTCACACCCCGACCGCGTAAAACAACATATCGCGGCGGAAACGCCGGGGAGTGTTGTAACAGAATCATTGTTTCATAACACATGGAAATTGAAGTTTTGTTTTATTGAATTAAAAGAGGTTGCAATGTCTTAAAAACAAAAAAGACATAACATAATTAACTAGTCTTACATCTTTTATTGTCACTAAGGACCAAGTCCGCCTAAGTGTGCCTAGATTAATCCCATGTATCAGCTCCTGAAAACACATGTGAAAATAGGTACGTCAGCATAAAAATGCATGTGAGATACATAGGTTTTATTAAAATAGAATTCATGACTTGTAAGTTTAAAGAAATGTTTAACAAAACTTAGTCATGAACCTTATAAAATGTTTTCTTTTATAAATCATACAAAAATTTATAAGAAATCAGATGATATAAAAGAAAGATGCATAGATAAATAAATAACCAAATAAGTATGAGTTTGCATAACATGTGTTGTTTGTAAAACAATGTTTATGTGAAAATATGTTATCTGTGTAAAATGTAATATCTCTAAATTGAAATGGTTTAAATAACGCTACGATATGTAATATCAGAAAATCACTTATATATAGGAAGTACCAGCGGCGTATCCACCATGCTCTTATCATATTACACACGCCTCGTTATTTAAATCACTTACTCAAACCAACCACCAATGTAAAATGTTCATGTATAACCAAATGTAATGTATAGTGAATAAAAGCATTTACTAAATAAAATCATTTACTCAACCCTATAAGAAAGAAATGTACAAAACAATGTATTTGATAAATCATAATTTAAATCAAAAGTCATGTTTTGTAAAATTCATGCATGCTTTACTGATATAAACATTTATGCAGTAATGTTCAACACCTACATTCAAGCCTTGCGACTGTGGCGACAAACCCTTAAACAAATTAAAGGTCTATCTAAATTCTATATATCGAATTCGGTCATTCCTTCCACCCAAACAAACCTAGGATTTCAGGAACGGGAGTTGTCAATTCCTATGGTACCACTACCTACTAACGAACATCATGATCGGTGTTAATGAATGTAATAATGACCCGTTAAACAAACCAAATTTCATACCAAATGTAAGGATGTTATATGAAAATAATGTACTAAATATGCTAAATGAACATACAAAGTAGAAATGTAAAACAATGTGTCCATATGCTGGATGAACATATGCAACAAAAATGCAATGAAAATCAGTGTGTCCATATGCTGGATGAACATATGTAACAAAAATGTAATATATAAAAATCAATGTGCTAGCATGTTAATAAAACATACATAATAAAAACATGGAAGAAATCATGTACTATATGTGTACTAATGAACATAGCAAGTATATGTTATAAAAGCATGAGAAACATGAAAGTAGCAAGTACCCACATGTGTGTCACCCCAAAGCATTTGAAAATGTAAAAGAGGGGACTATGTACTCACTTGAGAATGCTTAGAAGTCTTGAATAACAACCAAGCAAGGCTAGAGGAATCACGACAATCAAACGGCACATAAAATAGGTAACTATGTTAATAAACCGGACCTAATTCGGAAGATCGGATATGATGAGGTTTCGTAAATCAAATGAGTATTGAAACTCATATGATATGGTTTAACAAAGCCTACATACTAAATAGAAACCTAACCTAAGTGCATACTGTTAGTGCACTACATTTGTTGATTGCGTCTAGGTGTCTAGGATCAGGTCTTACATTGTATTGTATAGCATAGGGCACGTTTTACGAGAAAACAGGAGTCTGTATAGGTTTTAGGAGTCAGGTTCGCTCATAGGGACATGTTGTTCCTGGATCGCTTATTTGTCAAGTATGGACCGCTCATGTGGGCATGCCTGGTCCGCTCTTATGGACATGTGTCACATGAGCGGACCCAATCCACTATATATAGGAGTCTTTAGGGCGGACCTCAGTAGTGATTGTCGAATTCCACGCCGAAGCTCTGCCGGTGTGACGATTGTGCTGTAAAACGTTTCAATTCAATAAAACAAACAGTTAGGAGGAAGAACAAGCTATATCTACTTCCATTTCTTATTATTCCGCATCTGAAACGCAAGAGACAACCTCTGAACGACTCGTTTGGGTCGACAAACGATCCTACAACTGGTATCAGAGCATAGGAGGAGGTTTTCTGCAGATTATAGCCGGATTTCATCATTTCTTCTCACTTCTACATCTTCTTTTCTCATTTCCGGGAGATTTCACGGTCAAATTTCGTTCAAAAACTCACAGATTGTTCATTATCATACAAAGACAAACCCTTGGAAGTTTCAAGTCAAAATACAGCCTAAAAACAGGTCAAAACATGTTCGTTATATGGTTCGCTCGGAGTGACGTCATCGTGAACCGCTCTTAGGTCACGTTTTGGATCGCTCATTCGTACAAATTTTCAGTCGGTTCGCTCGTAAGACAGTTTCTGGACCGCTCGAGTGTACATTTCTGGACCGCTCCAAAGACAATTTCTGGATCGCTCTTTGGATCATTTCTGGATCGCTCATTTGGTTGTGACTCGGTTTGCTCATTTGGTTGTTATACGGTTCGCTCCAAAGTTATAGTCTGGTTCGCTAGTACGAACAGTATCCTGGTCCGCTCTAAAGGACATCCGCTTATCTGGACAATTTAATTGATTCGCTTATTTGTTAATTCATCCGTCAATATGGATTCCGAGTTTTATAACGCTTTTGCTACATCGACTACTCCAGCTGCAATTGCTCAAGCAATGAATTTAGAAAACGAGACGGGAACGACTCAAAAGCCCCCTAGGTTGATGAGCATTGAGGAATATTATGGGTGGAAGGATCGGTTTGAAAACTGGGTTCAAGAAAACCATCTCAGATCATGGGAGTGCATATTGAAGAAGTACACTTTGCCTCGAACAGATTTACAAGTTGTTAAAGAGATATCCGAGTTTACTGATCAAGAAAGAGCAATGTATAAAGCCGAGAAAATGATGATCAGTTTGTTGCAGCAGGCAATAAAAGAAGATATCTTCATCTTGTTACAGCACGACAAAACTGCTAAGTCTATATGGGATGCTCTTAAAGTCAAGTTTGAGGGAAGCGAGAATATGATCAAAAGCAAGAAAGCGTTGCTTAAAAAGGAGTTTGATTTGTTTAGCAGTTTACCAGGAGAGGATACTAAAAAGCTGCCTGAGAGATACTGTCACTTAGTACGATCGCTATCGATGTTGGGAGTTGAAAAAGGTCGTGAAGAATGGGTGGATAAATTGGCTGACGCGTTACCTCAGAAAGAGTGGGGAACGTATTTGATGATTTTAAAGAATACTGGTGTATATGACGGGCTGACAATTTCACAGTTTATTGAGAAAATTGAGAGTCAGGATCTTGAGCAGCAAAAGATCGCAAGAATGAACAGTCCGAGTGGTCAACAGGACGTGAAGATGTATTACAGGGGTAGTGTTCCAGTCACTGAGTCTGAAAGAAGTCCAAAGATTCAAACGGCATTCAGTGCTGGTGATTCATCTGAGAAAGCTGATCAGAGTTCAAACAAGAGTAGCAGCGGGTTTTCATCATTTCCGAGTGTGAATCCGAAAGAGACTAACACGAGTTTTCAGTCTCAGAGTACAAAAACCGGAAATGGATACATAATTCAGTGCAACATAGCTCTTAATCTTCCAGAAGGACAAAGCTTCTCTGAAGACACTGCGAAAGATCACATGGCACTTTTGGGTTCTGTGTTGTTATCTTATGAGGGTCTTGTTGCTGGTCGGATCGGAAATCCTATGCTTACCAAAGAAGATTACGATCAAATAGACGCCGAAGAAATGGAACTCATGGATATTAAATGGTGTCTTGCTAGTGTTCTTCGACGAGCTGAGAAATTCAAAACCATTACCGGGAGAAATGACTTTCTTGATGCACATGTCTCTACTTTAGGTTTTGATAAATCTAAAGTTACTTATTTTCGATGCAGGGAAAAAGGCCATTTCAAGCGGGAGTGCAAAGGAAGAGAAGCTAGCGGAGCACAGAATCCATTCGGGAAAGATGATTACTATCGCAAAGTTATCTATCAGCAAGTTGGTCAATCCCAAGAACCGCAGACAGCTCACGGGAGAAAGATTGAAGATCCGAAGAGAGCATGTTTGGTAGATTTCAGCTGGAGTAATTACATGTCATCTGAAGCCACAGCAGCACGCATTAGTGATCAAGATGATGAGAAACTACCAGAAGGTTTCAGTTGGGATATGTTTGTGGATAAAAAGGGAGAGTTCAAAGCTTTCATTGCCAAGATCGTCCGAGAGCCAGATTTGTTTGCTACTTGGATGAAATCTATTGGAGAGACTGTGAAAAGTGAAGATGAAAAGTCTGTGTCATCAGATGAAAGTTTAGACAGTACTGATAAAGTTTCAGAACATTCTGGGGAAGTGTTAGAAAGTTCAGATGAAAGTTTACAGGGTTCAGATGAAGAATCACAAAGTTCTGATGAAAGTGTACAAAATGAAAATATTCAAGAAAAAGAAATTGTTTTTGATAAAACACCACCTGATTCTGATGTATCAGATGGTGATTCTGATAAGTCTGTACAGTTTGATCAATCACCTGATCACAGCAGTAGTGATGATGAGGAAGAAAGACACATAAATATTGCAAAACTCATCTTTCTCCCGAAAGTTTTCATTTTTATTTTGCAGAAAGAATGGAAAAACTGAAGGAGAAACGAGCCGCTAAAGAACAACAATCTAAATCCGAAGATGATATTCAAAACGCTGAAAGTGTATCTGAGAAGATTACTGAGGTTGTGAAAGATGAAGAAAAGGTGACAGTAGCTGAAAAAGTGATAGAAGTTATGAAAACAATCGAGGTTGAAAAGATTGTTGAAGTCGTCAAGCCGTGTGAGAAGTGCTTGGAAGCTTGCAAGAATTGTGCATCTAAAGACGACTCATAGCTGAGTATGAGAAGAAGAAGGAGTACATCTAAAGACGACATCATAGCTGAGTATGAGAAGAAGAAGGAGCAGTTATTGTTCAATCTCAACCATGTGAAAGAATCATATGATGTTCTGAACAAAACAGTAACTGGTCTTCAAAAGACAAACTCAGAGAGAGAACAAGCATTGACGATGTTGAATGCAGTTTTAATGACAAAACAAAAAGCAATAAACTTCTACATCGAAGAGAGTGCTAAGTGGAAGCAAGAGTTGGAGACAGAAAATATAGAGAATGAGAGAATTAGACGCTTATTGCAAAGTTATTCTAGTTCTGATTATCTCATTGATCGTATTTACCCAACTGTTGCAGGTATGGAAGCTTTTAAAGATGAGAAGTTAAAAGACAAGAAAGACTGTGGTAAGAAATCGACTGTTAGTTACAACAAATGTCCGCCTCCAATTTGGGATGGTTATTCACCTAGGAGACCAAATGAGGAGCAATTGGAAAAAGCCGTCAATATAAAGCTTAAAACCGACACAACTGACGTTTTACCAGATAATATTGATGTCACGTTTACCTCGTCCGATACTGATCATGAGTCTGTACTAATCAAAAAGGTGGTTGATCAGGTGTTTGATACTGATGAGGAGTCTGAATCGAAATCTGGGTCTGGAAAGTCAAAGTCGTCAGTCAACAGTCAAAATTCGTCGGATAAACGGTCTTATAGTAAAGAATTTTTATTGTCAAAGGCAGATTTGAATGATGAAACATTCGAAGTTGTGTATACTTTGAATGGTTCGGACAAATTATATTACAATAAAGAGTTCCCGATAATGAGTATTAAAACGGAACTAATAAACAAAACTTTCAAACTAATAGAAATCAATATTCCAGAATTAAAGGTTTTGAAAAGTTTTGGAAAATCTAAAAAATACACATCTAGAGTTCAGCAACGTTTAAATAAGAAAAAGGGCAACAATTCTGGTCCTGGTTTTCAAAAGAAACCTAACCAGAATAGTAGCTACAAAAAGAAAGGTCTTGGTTTTGTTCCACCAGAAAACGATAAAAATATGAAAATTTCTAAAACAAAATCTGAATTTGTGTCAGGTGGAAGTGCTGAGGAGGAACAGCAGAAACCGTTCTGGAGACAGTCTAATAAAGAGTTTCTTGCTGAAAGAAAGATGAAGGGAGCTGATATTTGTTATCAAAGAGAGACTAGAACCTGTTATAGATGCAATGAAACTGGTCATATTGCATGGAATTGTTCAAAAAGTGTTCAATCAAAACAGGGAGTTTCTCAGAAGTTGAAAGAAAAAGTTGTTGATGTTGACACAACAACAAATAGACATAAAATTTTTGAAAATTCAAAATTCGAGGTTGGTGAGTGTTCAAAGAAGAACAGATATGAGAAGAAAGGAAAAGACAATCAGGCATGGGTTGCAAAGAAGGTTGATGTGAATGTCGGCGATGAATCTGGTTCCACAAAGCCAGAAGAGCCACAGGTTGAGAAGAAGATTTCAATGAATGATGAGGAATTTCCATCATTGAAGTTTGAGGAAGTGAAAAAGAAAGTTGGAAAAACTGAGATTTCGAATCAGTTCTACAAAGAAAAGAATGATTTTGATGTCGAGAAAACATTCAACGGGAATGTTAAACAGATATTTGGGGAAAATGCTGAGTGGGAGAGCTAAAGGGGTTAAAGATTTTTACGCGACTAAAAAGGCAACATACAACCCTACGGCTCAAGAGTTGAAAGCCATCAAGTCTGAAAAGACTTGGATGGAAGTCTGTTTCCCATGATAGTCAAAGGACTATGCCGGAGATCCCAAGTTTATATCGTGGATCAGGAATCGGCATCTTTTTAGTGTTTGAAGAGATTGTTTGAAAGATTTTGAATAGTGTTTTTAATGTTTGCAGGTGAAAGGACTGCGCCGGAGCTTCCAGGTTGGTAATTGCGAAGCAGGAATCGGCATCCTGATTGGTGAAATGGTAGTGTAGACGTAACATTCCTACAAGTGGTATTATTGATCTACAAGTGGTATTGTTGGTTATACCTTGAAGAGTTTACATTTACAAGTGGTACAGTAATTCTGAACTGCAAATGATAAATCAGGGACATTAAGTTGTACTTGATTTATTATTCATATGAGATAGATAGACAAGATGATGAGCCACATCCCCGTTTTTAGAATGATAGACCTACAAGTGGTTTTTATCAACACAAACTCATTTTCCGGAAAAATCATTTCGATTAAAACAAACTTGAGTGTTTTGAGATCTAAATGAGAAAATGGTTTGTTGATAGGGGGAGTTCTGATTGTTTATGCTGAGTGAATGGCGATTTGATGTGATTCGATGTCAGTTGTCAAGTTTCTGTACAGTTTGTTTTACTTTTCATGTTTCTAGTGGGTCAAAAATCTTTTATTTTCAAATTTCCTTTGAAATGTGTTTGCATTTTAGGGGGAGTAGAAAATTTCAGAAAATCCAAAAACATTAGAAAATTTGAAAAAGCCAAAAACATGATAAAGTTCAAAAATGAGTTTTGTTGCGAAAAAGAGGAAATGATAGTACATCAGTGGATTATCATGGCACGCTAAAGAAATGTAAAGTTAAATATGTGATAAACAATCTTACTGCGGATGTGTCAGTAGATTTTCACACACTTAGTAAGTTGAAACGAGATATAAACCTAATTCAAACTTGTTTGATTCGTGGGTAACTATTCTTGAATATATGGGTAACCCCCGAAATCTTGTTTGAAAGGTCCCATATTCTGAGATACTAGGTCTTTATACTCAGTGATATCTGGGGTATTATCCCGAGACTTCTGCTGTATGGAAGTACTGACCTAGTCCCCGGATAATACTTTTTGCAAATGCTTGAAAAAGCGCCGCCCTCAGCAATCTGATTAAACAATAAAATTGATAGTCATTGTTGTTGTAAAAAAGATCCTCTAAAGGGGACCCACCAAAAGTCGAGCCGTCATCTCTTTGCTGAACGGAAGTTCTGACCTGAGCTCTCACGGTTTCGCATTTACCCCTTTACAGATATCATCTGTGGTATACTCACCTGTAAGACTGAATATTTGGGATCTGGATACAGGAGTATATTCAAGTGGAGTGATACACAATTAAGTTCAAGTTTCTAAAACATTAATACCGTATCTCGAATCAATTGAAGTCTGTGTGAAGATTTAAGTGGACAAACATACTGATAATCTAGGTAAATTGTTTAAAGCTTAAGATGTAATCAAGCTTAACGGTGTTGATGATAGGTCTCAAAAACTGATATGATCCTCTTGCACGAACTCACAAAAATATTGTTTGTAAATAGTTCATTTTATGCATTTTATTTTATCATATTGAAAATCCAAAAAGATTTTGGTGTGTTTTAGCATAAATTTTGAAAAAGTCAAAAAGATTTTCGACAACTGACGTTGAAAAACTGATTTTCAAAATTCCGAGTGCTAAACATGATGAGCAGCATTTGAGGGGGAGTGTTTGTGTATTTCAAACTGTTTTTGTTAAATCTAACCTTCTTCAAGTGGTTCATCATAGAAATTTGAGAGAGAGTTTTGGTTGATGAGGGGAGTCATGTGTTGATACACAGGTATTTGATATATGATAAAATTAGAAAATTTATTTCTGGTTTGAGGTTGTGCAGGTAGCCAGGTTTCGATTTCTGAAGATCTCTGATGGAAGAGAGCCAAGTTTCGATCCTGGAAATTAATTCTGAAAATCTCTGTTAGAGTCAGGATGATCGATTCTGAAAGCCTGTGAAGATCAGACAAAGATCCTGGAGATGTTACTGAAGAACAAAAGAATGCCAGTAAATCGAGAGGGGACGTCTGAATATTGAAAAAGGAGAAAGCCCAGAGACTGATCTAGAACTAAAGATGTGAAGACACGATTTCATTGTGAGGTTGTATTTGCGACTCCATCAACATCTGAGGGGGAGTCTGTTAGTGCATTACATCTGTTGATTACGTCTAGGTGTCTAGGATCAGGTCTTACATTGTATTGTATTGTATAGCATAGGGCACGTTTTACGAGAAAACAGGAGTTTGTATAGGTTTTAGGAGTCAGGTTCGCTCATAGGGACATGTTGTTCCTGGATTGCTTATTTGTCAAGTATGGACCGCTCATGTGGACATGCCTGGTCCGCTCTTATGGACATGTGTCACATGAGCGGACCCAATCCACTATATATAGGAGTCTTTAGGGCGGACCTCAGTAGTGATTGTCGAATTCCACGCCGAAGCTCTGCCGGTGTGACGATTGTGCTGTAAAACGTTTCAATTCAATAAAACAAACAGTTAGGAGGAAGAACAAGCTATATCTACTTGCATTTCTTATTATTCCGCATCTGAAACGCAAGAGACAACCTCTGAACGACTCGTTTGGGTCGACAAACGATCCTACACTTACGACCCTTTACGACTCGTTTAGGTAGCTTACGCTACTTTAACGCGTCATTCGCGTAAACGCGTTAGGACCGCCTAACTAGTCCTATGACAAGTATTATATGCCTTAACATGTCTATTAATGTTACCTAATCAGTTTAGATGTAAAAATTTAGGTTACATATGCTTAAAATGAAATTATGTGTGAAAGGGGCATTTTGGTCATTTTCCTAAGGCATATAAATTACCTATCATACAACTAACTAAACGAAATGACCATAAGGTATAACCTCAGAAGGTTATTCCCTATACAACTATGGTCACAAAATGTGTCTGGTCGGATCCTAATGATCGACCAAACGGGTCGGGTTCGAAAGTCTAAGCGGTTGTTTAGACCGCTTATGTTACGACCCTATATAAACACTAAACTAAAAGTGACAAGTTAAAGATGTTATAGCATGTTTAACGAAGTTAGAAAACAAGTTTGATATCAAAATAAAGGGTTTTGATACCCAAGAATAGTTTGGTTGCAAAATACGCATAAACGAGCATTTTGACCGAAACTATGACTCGTCACTATGCCTAAATAACGTGGTAATGAGTAGGTATAGTCACAAGGGACTATAACCATCGTGATTACGCTCAAGTTGCGAAGTTCAAACGAAATTCGTGTTGACCAAAGACTGGTCAAAGCAGAAAGTCAAATATTGTTTGACTTCCGTGCTTAAAAACGCATAAAAGATGAAAGAATACTTACAAAAGGTCCAAGCTTGAAGATTTGAACTCAAATTGCTCACGTATGAAGCTTGAGAGCTTCAACTTAGAGCTGAAATGAGAACAAATGTGAAGAACCAAACGAATCAAGGTGGGTATTTATAGAGTTTGGACAACCATTAGGATCGTTTCTCGAACTTTGAGCTTCAATCTTGGCCCTCCATGTGTGCCCACTCATTTTACAATCCTATGGGTGCCTAAAACAAGCTCATTGTATGAAGAAACCATGTCCAAAACCAGGAAACCAGCTGCTGAAACAGAAAACTGAGTTTGCTGATCTGGGCAGCTGTCGCGCCCCGCGTAAGAGGAGGCTTCCTCTTATGCGCCCGCCAGAGCCAATTATGGCAGATTGACAGAAATGGTCCCTGAATGTCCAAAACTTGCTTTTCGATGCATTTTTTACACGTTTAAGCCCCGTTAACCTCATTTCAAGGCTCTGTAATGAAGTTAAAGTATAGGGAACATGAAACATGCTCAAAAACATCTCGGATGTCGGTTCGTATAACACCTCAAAAATTTATGTCCAATAAATAAGCGACACGTGTCACTTACGACAAAAGTATGATAAACCCGGATTTAATTAAAGATGTACGGTAGGATTTTTGAACATGTCGACATGTTAATTTAAACCTCTGAACGACTTCAGTATAAATCCCAAGACCCTAACATGATTAATAAACATCTAATATACCTTAATCCGGTGATTACTAAAAATGATGGATGCCAAATTTGTAAGTATGGATCCTATGGAAATAATGTACATTAAATCTTCATTCATGAATCTTTACCATTATTCAAACAAATGATACATGATGGAGTAGACATAACTGGTACAAGCATGGGTTAAAGGCATTGTGCTGAAAAATTAAACCAGAAATCATGCGTTGCAAGTTATCCATTCAAATCATGAAAGGTTATTTTTTTTGCCTCTGACAAGGGCTTACGGACCGCAAGGGTCCCGCCTTACGGTCCGTAAGGTGTGAAAGGGTAAAACATTTTTCTATCAAAGGCTTACGGACCGCAAGGGTCCTGCCTTACGGTCCGTAAGGGGTGCCCAGCGACAGCAGCTTGGCTGTTGGCTGTTACAAACGTTAAACCAACTTACCAAGATATTTTCAGCAACATGGGCGAACCCCAACAGTTAGTAGGCACTAGTAAACACTTGTAAATGATCTGGACACAATCATAGACCTAGTTGTCATGATCTAATTCATCAAAGGGTGCTATAAAAGGCCATTCATGTTGTAACAATTGTCCACACCTCATATCTTCACTCCTGGAGCTTTCTGGATCACAAGAGCCCTCTCTAAGCATCCCTGGTCATTCACTAATACTTCAGTAAGTGTGCTTGATCTTTCTTGGTTAAGTTTTGCTTGGTTTTAGCTTAAAAGTCAATCCGTCGTAATTAACGGTTGACTTAACGACAAATCACAAGTGGTCCAATGGTTTGTTGAATCAAAGGTAGTTATATGTTGGTAATTATGTGGGCATTAAACCCCTAAAAGGGCACCCTCTATTTCCCACTCTAACTAGTCCGAATGTCGAGTCAAACTTGCTTAGAAAAAGTCAACAGAATACTATTTTGCGATTTTATGCATAATCAGTAATGTAGATGGCGTGTAACCTGTTTTAACACTCATATAACATGATAATAAGTATATTAACTAGTCTAAGCTTGTTTGATCCGACCATTTACTGTTTCGACCCGGTTCGGAACCGAAAGTCGCAAAACTTTGACTTTTGCTTTGACTTCAGTTCTGACCCGCTATGGTATGATTTAGATATGCCTTAGGACTCTCCTAGGACCAGGTTACATGATGGTATAACCCTCTGTGACCGGTTCGTTGTCTGCCCGAGTCTTTAGCACATTTCCGCTAAATGCTTAAAAGTTGACCGTAACGCCCTTTTTACTTTAAAACGAGAATTTTGGACACGTGAAAGGACAATAACCTTAGTTACTGATTTCTAAGCATGTCCCTAAAATTTCACGTCAATCCGAGGTCCAGAATAGGAGTTATGCTAAATAGCGCAATTACGGAAACTTTAGTAATTAAACGACGCAATTAGCATAACGCCTATCTAAACCCAGATTTCGACACCAAACCTTTTACACACTGATGTAAAATAATATTTGGAATTTTTAAAGATTTTTAATTATTTTTAACCTGCTCATAACCTGCGGTTATGGCACCAGTTCGGTAAATACCGAATATACCCTTTTCGAGCATAACTTGAGTTCTACAAGGTATTTTGACCCGATTCCAGTTGCTATTGATTTTAAATAATAAATAGAGTACTTTGTACTTTATAAACTGTTCGGAAAACTCAGATTTTCTGTAGAACTCATAAACCTCTTTTATAATCTTTAAAATGACCGAAATACCCCTACGGGGCATATAATGGATTTAAACTCGTTACGGGCATTATGGAAGGTATCCTACTGATACCACAACCTCTTTAAAGCACATTGACTTAGGAAACTTGTGTAAGACTCTTACGGTTACCCGTTACGCCTTTTGCACGCACGGTTCGGCTTATGTAACTAGTTTACATAAACTAGCCGAAACGGTCAAACCTTATCATTTTTACTTCGAAATCCAGAGTGTGGTTATATTACCCATATAAAACAAGTCTTCAAACTTGTTGGGGTCCAAATCACATTCCATTCCCGGTTTCCGCCTTTCATGCGATTAAGCCGTAAATATCCTTCGAAACTGACCGATCTAAGCTAAGGCTAAATTAAAGACCCGTTAGGATTCTAATAGGTTGTTTAAACCTTTGTTCCAGAGTAGGAGACCAGTAAAAGAAACTTGCATTTGTTTATTAAGGATATTACTTGCTCAGGTAAATACTTTTAACTTAATTTCCGTTATACGGGCTTGGGTTACTGTGACACCTGTGTCACCACCACCATCAAACAAATACCAAGCCAATGAAATATTGTATTTCATACTTGGGATCTGTATAAATATGTGTATCTTTTGCACGTATTAATTCTTGTTCGATTTCGGGCTTTAAATCGCTTTCTGGAAGGTTATACGCGATCTGATGCGTAAATATAACCAGTTTAATGCAACAAACACTCCAGAACAGTGAAATAGGCTTAACGTACCTTAAATAACCATTACATAACTTAGAAATAAGTTTTGGATGGTTTGGTATGCCGAAATCAAGTTTATTCGCTTACAGGGACTAAATTCGACAAACTGCGAAAGTATGTCAATTTGTACTGTAACAGACCTTCCGGAACCTGATCATAAGTTAAGTATGCCCTAAATATTCTTTACATAGCTTAGAAATAGGCTTTGAGGTGTTTGGTGCGCAAAAATAAACTTTATGCTCATTCAGGGACTAAAAGCGTCAAAAAGTGCATAAGTTTGCATTTTCGCGCATATTTTACGTTCTGAATACTTCCGGACTTCCTAAGCATTAAAATATTTTATTTTAGTGTTTGGTATGATAAATTCCATTCGTCGCTTAATTTGGATCGTTTTTGCGTTCGTTACGACTCCCGTCGTAATTAAGCGAATAATGCAACCGTACGACCAAACGAACAGACATCCGTGATGTCTTTGAGCATATTTTAAGTTCCCTATACTTTAATATCATTTTAGAGCCTTGAAATGAGGTTAAACGGGTTTAAAAGTGCCAAAAAATCAAGTTTTACAAGTGTAGGGACCATTTTTGAAATTTCTGGCAGATTCAATGAACCTAGTCCATTTTGAAGTGTTAATGGTTTTCACCCATGGTTTTACAAAACCATGGGATGGTATTCAATGAACATAGTCCACATTAGGGGCTCCCATGGTTTTTGAAAACCATGTGCCCACATGTAAGGTCTAGATCAAATCACGTTTTTCGACGAGCGATCTTAACGGTTCAAGGAAATCTATAAATACCCCTCACCCATTTCATTCTTCCTCACATTTGAATCTGATTCTACACTCTCTAAGTGGAAGTATATGCTTCCTACCTGAGAGTGAATCGGGTTCGAATCTTGCAGGGACCTTCTGTAAGTATTCTTTCGCGTTTTTCATTCGTTTTAGCGTTAAAGTCAAA
Organism: Helianthus annuus; assembly: GCF_002127325.2. NCBI lineage: Eukaryota > Viridiplantae > Streptophyta > Magnoliopsida > Asterales > Asteraceae > Helianthus > Helianthus annuus. The sequence continues at coordinate 125,842,372 of NC_035443.2, read as the reverse complement.
CTGCGTTTGACATTCTGCATTAACCAGTTTATGGTCAATGCGAAGTTCGTTTGAACTTCATAACGTGAGCGTAATCACGATGGTTATAATCCCTAGTAACTATACCTACTGATTACCACGTTATCTAGACTTAGTGACGAGTCGTAGTTTCGGCCAAAATGCGTTTTCTCGCGTATTTTGTAACCAAACTACTCTAGGGTATTAAAACCGTTTGTTTTAATACCAAACCTGTTTTCTAACTTTACTAAACATGTTCTAGCATGTTTAGCTCATCGCTTTTAGATTTGTGCTTGTTTAGGGTCGTAAAGGTAAGCGATCTAATCAATCGCTTATGCTTACGAACCCGACCCATTGGTCGATCTTTAGGATCCGACCAAACACATTAGGTGACCATAGTTGTATAGGGAATAACCTTCCCAGGTTATACCTTATGGTCACGACGTTTAGTTAGTTATATGATAGGTAGTTTATATGCCTTAGGTTAATTACCAAAATGCCTTTTTTACGCATAAATTCATTTTAAGTCTATGTAACGAAATTTTTGACATCTAAACTGATTTAACAACAATATTAAACATGTTAAGGCATATCTTGCTTGTCATAGGACTAGTTAGGCATTCCAAACGCGTTTTACGCAAACGACGCGTTAAAGTGGCGTAAGCTACCTAAACGGGTCGTAATGGGTCAAAAGCACTTAGGATAGGTTTCGTTTTAGTACGTAGGCTTTGTTAAACCATATTACATAAGTTCCCATACTTATTTGGTTTACGAACCCTTGTACTACCCGATCCTCCGATAGGTCCGTTTATTAATGTAGATATCTATATAGGTGCCGTTTGATTCCGTGATCTTCTAGCTTTGCTTGGTGGTTATCCTAAGACTTCTAAGCACCCTCAAGTGAGTACATAGACCCCTATTTTACTGTTTTTCAAACATTTTGGGGTGAAACACATGTGCTTACTTGTTACTTTCGTGCTTTCCATGTTTTCATGTCATATACTTGCTATGTTCGTTAGTACACTATCAGTACATGATTTCATTATGTTTTTGCTATGTATGCCCATTGTGTGCATACTTAGTACATCGTTTTACATAACATTTCATGCTATGTATGTTCATCATACTTAGTACATTTTACATCACATGCTATGTATGCCCATTGTGTGCATACGTAGTACATCGTTTTACATTACATTTCATGCTATGTATGTTCATCATACTTAGTACATCGTTTTACAAGACATCTTATACTTGGTATCATGCTATGTATGTCCATCCGTCGCATACTTAGTACATTGTTTGTGCATTCTTACCTATGGTTTGGTTGTTACATATTTCACTTGCCATACATGACATTTTGTTTACACAATACTTGATTGACATTTGACAATGGTTTAGACATTGGCAATTAACATTGGTGGTTTATATGGGTAAGTGATTTGAGTAACGAGACGTGTGTAATATGATACAAGCATGGTGGATACGCCGCTGGTACTTCCTATATATAAGTGCTTGTATTATATTACATGGCGTAGCGTTATTTAAATCATTCATTTGGATTTATACATTTTTACACAAATAACATATTTTTCACAAGACATTGTTTTACAAAACAGTTTGTTTTATACAAACTCATTTTTACTTGGTTATTCATTTAACCTTACATCATTCTTTTAACTATACATATCTATCATCGATTTTCAAACGTTTTATAAAAGCAAACACTTAAATTGGATTCATGACAAGTTTTTGGTTAAACATTTTCTTAAACCTAAGTCATGGATCCTATTTTTAATAAAACCTATGTACTCGTCGGCATTTTTATGCTGACGTATTTTCACATGTGTTTCAGGTACAATAGTTGATGATATTTGATGATGATATTGATGCATGCTCACATAGGATTGGACGAGACCTTAGTGACATTAAAAGATGCAAGACTAGTTAATTTTTGTTATGTTTCTTTATTGTTAAGACATTGTAACTCATTTAATTCAATAAAACGAAATTTGTTTAATCCATGGTTGTGAAACAATGATTCTGTTACAACACTCCCCGACGTTTCCGCCACGTTTTGTTGTTTTACGTGGTCAGGGTGTGACAGAAAAGTTGGTATCAGAGCCAATGGTTATAGAGAATTAGGTTATTAGTAATGCTTTGACCTAGACTATAACCTTCCTAGGACCCTAACGCGAGTTTACTTGCGTTTAGTCATAAAACAATACCGTCACTTATCCTTAGTTGACAACCACAACAAGAACATAAATTTGATCTGCTTTGAAAACTAATCATCTGTTCTAGGATGATTGATTACTAGGTTTTGAACCCTTTGTTATAAGGTTTCGAACCCTTTAAGTTTTCAAAATTTCGTCAAAGTTTGGGTCTAAATAATGTGAACACGTGCAAACTGGAAGAGTGGGTGCCTGTACCCTGAGTTTTCTGTCTAAGGCTAGAGTGTTCGTACAAATCCGCAGTATCGGACCAGTCACTCTTACCTGGGAACTCTTGGGGTGAGTGTCCACTTATAGGCGAGCATGTCTTCGCGATACATTATATTGACCCGCTTACTTTGATTAGTCACTATCTCATTTGTTTGCCTTTGGTAACAAACAAATGGTCACAATCTTCATGCGTTGTCATTCTCTTTTGACTATCTTTTGCTTGTTTCCTCCTATGCCTTCCATTGTCTTCAAGATGCCTCTTCATCGCAACAATACTCAAATGTGTAAACCTGGTGCTGCAATTACCCAGCGAATAGGCGTCGTACTCAAGAGGACCGTTGATTTAGCTACCACCATGACTTGCCTCAGGGATGAAGCTGTATAAGGGAACTGCTCCTTGGTGCAATCAATGCCACCGTCATCATCCGAATCAAATACCCTGTTTTAAGTGTACCCACAGTGGACGATGGGGACATTTGGTTAACATGTGCCGCTTTGCAATCCAAAGCAAAGCTGTTACAATCTTGCTGCTGCTTAACCTTCAATTTCTGCTTCATATGTCGCCTTGGCATATCTAGCGCCTCAACCTCATGAACTTTCTACCTTGTGTATCGACGTAAGCACGCCTAGTGCAGCACCTCTCGTTACACAAACTCCAAAATCCATATAGGATCTTTCTATCCTCATAATTAGATCCTTGTGGGTGAGTAACTTCATCGGAGTCCTTAATTAAATTCTCTGTATGATTCAATACGTACATTACAATTCAATAAGGACAAAGCCGAATTCCTATTAAGATTTTTCTATCTTCATAGATAGATTCTTGAAAATGATTAAAGTGCCAAATGAAATCCACGGATTGGATTCCTGGTGTACTTTAAGTATCCGCGTCCAAAGATAACAAATTAATAACTGAGTTAAGCAACTATGTGATTATGTGCTTATGTGTTCCCTTTTATGCTTTTGGTGTAATCCAAGTTTTTGTTATCCAAATCCTTGTAGAATCGTCCATATCATTCGTATAAGGGATTCATAGTAGGATATCCAAAGGTACTATATTAAATCCTCAATGGGCTTTTACGTAATAGTAAAGACCCTTGGATTATATTGTACTATTCCATAATTAGACCCCTTGAGTGGTCTAGTTAAACAGATTGATCCAAAAATCTAGTTAGGAATATCATGTGATGATATAGCTGAAAGGACTCCTTGGTGGCCTAGTTAAAAAGATCATCTGTCGATCTAATTAAAAGGACCCTATGGTAGTCTAGTCACCCTCATCACAAGTTTGATATTCTTCCCCAAAACATTACAAAACAAACTGTGCGGACTGTGCAAGGAATTACGTAATTATGGATGCATACATAATTATGGAATTTAGTGCACAGAAACCACAGCAAGTTTTGTCGTGTATCTAGAGTTAACCCTGTTCATTTTCGTATCTGAAGAAATTATGGAAAATGACTCATTCCGTTCATTTTCGTATCTGAAGAAATTGTGGAAAATGACTCATTCCGTTCATTTTCGTATCTGAAGAAATTGTAGAAAATGACTCATTCCGTTCATTTTCGTTTCTGAAGAAATTATGGAAAATGACTCATTCCGTTCATTTTCGTTTCTGAAGAAATTATGGAAAAGGACTCATTCCGTTCATTTTCGTTTCTGAAGAATACCCATTAAGGAAAATGACTCATTTCGTGCATTTTCATTTCTAAAGGATACCCATTAAGGAAAATGACTCATTCCGTGCATTTTCGTTTCTAAAGGATACCCATTAAGGAAAATGACTCATTCTGTGCATTTTTCGGTTCTGAAAATTTTCCCTCGAAGGGAAATGAATATCCCTGATCTTTCCTTCATTTCCGTTTCTGAAGAGTCTCCGTTAAGGAAATGACAGGATATTGCCTTGCATATCTTTGGTGGCTTTTTGACACAAAGTCACAGATAGACTCCTACGAATAAATTTCGGGACGAAATTTCCTAAAGTAGGGGAGACTGTAACACCTGTGTCACCACCACCATCAAACAAATACCAAGCCAATGAAATATTGTATTTCATACTTGGGATCTGTATAAATATGTGTATCTTTTGCACGTATCAATTCTTGTTCGATTTCGGGCTTTAAATCGCTTTCTGGAAGGTTATACGCGATCTGATGCGTAAATATAACCAGTTTAATGCAACAAACACTCCGGAATAGTGAAATAGGCTTAACGTACCTTAAATAACCATTACATAACTTAGAAATAAGTTTTGGATGGTTTGGTATGCCGAAATCAAGTTTATTCGCTTACAGGGACTAAATTCGACAAACTGCGAAAGTATGTCAATTTGTACTGTAACAGACCTTCCAGAACTTGATCATAAGTTAAGTATGCCCTAAATATTCTTTACATAGCTTAGAAATAGGCTTTGAGGTGTTTGGTGCGCAAAAATAAACTTTATGCTCATTCAGGGACTAAAAGCGTCAAAAAGCGCATAAGTTTGCATTTTCGCGCATATTTTACGTTCTGAATACTTCCGGACTTCCTAAGCATTAAAATATTTTATTTTAGTGTTTGGTATGATAAATTCCATTCGTCGCTTAATTTGGATCGTTTTTGCGTTCGTTACGACTCCCGTCTTAATTAAGCGAATAATGCAACCGTACGACCAAACGAACCGACATCCGTGATGTCTTTGAGCATATTTTAAGTTCCCTATACTTTAATATCATTTTAGAGCCTTGAAATGAGGTTAAAGGGGTTTAAAAGTGCCAAAAAATCAAGTTTTACAAGTGTAGGAACCATTTTTGAAATTTCTGGCAGATTCAATGAACCTAGTCCATTTTGAAGTGTTAATGGTTTTCACCCATGGTTTTACAAAACCATGGGATGGTATTCAATGAACATAGTCCACATTAGGGGCTCCCATGGTTTTTGAAAACCATGTGCCCACATGTAAGGTCTAGATCAAATCATGTTTTTCGACGAACGATCTTAACGGTTCAAGGAAATCTATAAATACCCCTCACCCATTTCATTCTTCCTCACATTTGAATCTGATTCTACACTCTCTAAGTGGAAGTATATGCTTCCTACCTGAGAGTGAACCGGGTTCAAATCTTGCGGGGACCTTCTGTAAGTATTCTTTCGCGTTTTTCATTCGTTTTAGCGTTAAAGTCAAACTGCGTTTGACATTCTGCATTAACCAGTTTATGGTCAATGCGAAGTTCGTTTGAACTTCATAACGTGAGCGTAATCACGATGGTTATAATCCCTAGTAACTATACCTACTGATTACCACGTTATCTAGACTCAGTGACGAGTCGTAGTTTCAGCCAAAATGCGTTTTCTCGCGTATTTTGTAACCAAACTACTCTAGGGTATTAAAACCGTTTGTTTTAATACCAAACCTGTTTTCTAACTTTACTAAACATGTTCTAGCATGTTTAGCTCGTCGCTTTTAGATTTGTGCTTGTTTAGGGTCGTAAAGGTAAGCGATCTAATCAATCGCTTATGCTTACGAACCCGACCCATTGGTCGATCTTTAGGATCCGACCAAACACATTAGGTGACCATAGTTGTATAGGGAATAACCTTCCAAGGTTATACCTTATGGTCACGACGTTTAGTTAGTTATATGATAGGTAGTTTATATGCCTTAGGTAAATTACCAAAATGCCCTTTTTACGCATAAATTCATTTTAAGTCTATGTAACGAAATTTTTGACATCTAAACTGATTTAACAACAATATTAAACATGTTAAGGCATATCTTGCTTGTCATAGGACTAGTTAGGCATTCCAAACGCGTTTTACGCAAACGACGCGTTAAAGTGGCGTAAGCTACCTAAACGGGTCGTAATGGGTCAAAAGCACTTAGGATAGGTTTCGTTTTAGTACGTAGGCTTTGTTAAACCATATTACATAAGTTCCCATACTTATTTGGTTTACAAACCCTTGTACTACCCGATCCTCCGATAGGTCCGTTTATTAATGTAGATACCTATATAGGTGCCGTTTGATTCCGTGATCTTCTAGCTTTGCTTGGTGGTTATCCTAAGACTTCTAAGCACCCTCAAGTGAGTACATAGACCCCTATTTTACTGTTTTTCAAACATTTTGGGGTGAAACACATGTGCCTACTTGTTACTTTCGTGCTTTCCATGTTTTCATGTCATATACTTGCTATGTTCGTTAGTACACTATTAGTACATGATTTCATTATGTTTTTGCTATGTATGCCCATTGTTTGCATACTTAGTACATCGTTTTACATAACATTTCATGCTATGTATGTTCATCATACTTAGTACATTTTACATCACATGCTATGTATGCCCATTGTGTGCATACTTAGTACATCATTTTACATAACATTTCATGCTATGTATGTTCATCATACTTAGTACATCGTTTTACAAGACATCTTATACTTGGTATCATGCTATGTATGTCCATCCGTTGCATACTTAGTACATTGTTTGTGCATTCTTACCTATGGTTTGGTTGTTACATATTTCACTTGCCATACATGACATTTTGTTTACACAATACTTGATTGACATTTGACAAGGTTTAGACATGGGCAATTTACATTGGTGGTTTATGTGGGTAAGTGATTTGAGTAACGAGACGTGTGTAATGTGATACAAGCATGGTGGATACGCCGCTGGTACTTCCTATATATAAGTGCTTGTATTATATTATATGGCGTAGCGTTATTTAAATCATTCATTTGGATTTATACATTTTTACACAAATAACATATTTTTCACAAGACATTGTTTTACAAAACAGTTTGTTTTATACAAACTCATTTTTACTTGGTTATTCATTTAACCTTACATCATTCTTTTAACTATACATATCTATCATCGATTTTCAAACGTTTTATAAAAGCAAACACTTAAACTGGATTCATGACAAGTTTTTGGTTAAACATTTTCTTAAATCTAAGTCATGGATCCTATTTTTCATAAAACCTATGTACTCGCCGGCATTTTTATGCTGACGTATTTTCACATGTGTTTCAGGTACAATAGTTGATGATATTTGATGATGATATTGATGCATGCTCACATAGGATTGGACGAGACCTTAGTGACATTAAAAGATGCAAGACTAGTTAATTTTTGTTATGTTTCTTTATTGTTAAGACATTGTAACTCATTTAATTCAATAAAACGAAATTTGTTTAATCCATGGTTGTGAAACAATGATTATGTTACAACACTCCCCGACGTTTCCGTCACGTTTTGTTGTTTTACGTGGTCGGGGTGTGACAGTTACGGTATTTAAAATACCGCTTGGTCGGGCAATTGACCCCAACTCATTAGTAGTTCGGTGATTTCAATGTGACCCGTTTAAAAATTGGTTTTGTTGGCTTTACGATTTTGGGAGCTTAAGGACCATGTCCCGGATATCCTTGGCATCATTTTACGAAATGGCCACGGCCCCAACACACGGGTGTAGGCGTACACCCGTAATGTGTCTATATTATTAAAGGTATAACCGTTGGTTTTCCCGCCACGGCTTTATGCTTTGTGGCGTGTCTATTAACCTTAAACCCGGCACGACCCGGGTGACCGAACGCATAGTAAACATGTAATTCTTTTACAAGATTTAATTATAAATTATCCCAAGTTATAAGGAGTTTGTGCCTTGTGCATTCAAATCAATTTTATCAAACATTTTACAAAAGTGTCGGTTGAATGTATTTACCAGTGTAAACTGACGTATTTTCCCCAAAAAGATTGATGCAGGTTCTACTCGTAATAGGCTGGCCACTCCTTAGCATCGTTAGAGTCTCGCAAGCTTGGGATGCCAGTATCTGTTGAACAATACCTTATGTTTTATTTTGATCTCCTGTGGATTTGTTTCGACTAATCGTGATACTTGGATATTACAATCAGTGGTTGAAATATAATTTATCTTTATGCTTCCGCTGTGCATTTATATATTGTGTGGTTTGACTATATTGTAACTACGTCACGGTAATCCCCCACCGGGCCCACCGGTGATACACGTGGAAATCGGGGTGTGACAAGTTGGTATCAGAGCCAACGTTGAGTGAATTAAACACTATCCTTATGTGTTTAATCTCAATGACACAATTTGTCACACCCTGGCTTTGCGGAAGCGTGGTTAATTTGGTGTGACTTCTTAATACCATAGCTTAATCATAACAAGCTATATGAATTAAAAATATGCAAGATCATCCGTTAAAAGTAAAAATACCAAACATTGTCTTAACGGGTTAACACCCAACAACCATAACTTGTCTAAACATTACAAATGCAAACTTAACATAAACATGATTCAAGGACTGTGACTTGTCCAGGAAAGAGTCACAAGCCTCGAACCCTGGATGACCTCGGGCCTAATGCAGCGGAAAACAAGCCATACCGCGCCAGATCGTTAATTTCCTGAAATACATGTAAGTTGAAAAATCAACAATAATGTTGAGCGAGTTCATGCGAAAGTGCGTAAACAAACCTTTATCTTCATCAAAAACCTGGTATGTAGCAAATAAGGAAAAAGAGATCACCAATGGTTTGCAAGGCCATTGATATGTGTGAAGTGCAAGTAGGGATGACTCAAACCTAGCGGATTTATGCGTCGGGCACTAAGTCACCCCGAGGTCCGTTATGCTGGACCTGGGGCTGGGCTCGCTACACCCAGATAGATCTACCGCTCCTGTCCCTCGGTCCTACTACGAGGATTAATGGCCTCAAGTTGTGCCTACCCACTCACATGATCTGAGTAACAAACCTCCTTACGCTAACCATACCATGTATAAACATATTCATAATCATTGTAACATGTATTTCACCCCCGCAGTTTATAAAACTGAAAACAGTTAAGAGAAAAGGGGGACATGAACTCACAGTGAGTGCGTCACAATACCAAGTAATCCAAATATCCAACTGCTGCGCAACGACCTACATGTGCTAATTCTATTAGACGGATGGCCGTGCCTTAGCTTTATAGTTTAATTTTTCGGGAAACGGTTAGACAACCGTTCCGTGTATATACTTGGTAGAAGATCTCCTTCCCAAGGATGGGGGAATTAATACATGCGTGTTTATAATATTAAGTCTCACTTAATATATTTTATTTCTCATTCCAAAATATAATTATTTTTCTCAAAAATAATATATTTTCTTTTTACATAATACTTTCCAAAATAATACGTTGACAAGATACGCATTCATGAATATTTCTGTATAAAGCGTAAGTTACGTTTTGGCGATTAAGTGGTAATAGTAATTACCGTTGTAACTTATATGTTTGTCGTGTAGGCGTTTGTATTATTTTGGGTTCGACAAAGTTAGTAAATATTATTTTTACTCTAAAAATAATATTTATACATTTTCAAAATAATCATAAACAGTGTTGTGAAAAATATATTTATCGAATAAATATTCATCACGTTTAGTTTTTGTGAAAATCCCACCTCCGATTATTTAATAAATAAAGTCATGGCGAAATATAGTTTGAAAACATCTCAAAATAGTTTAACACTTGTAAATAATTCTAAGTGTTATATTTTTAGAAAATTTCGCCAGAGTTTCCCCTGTAACTGGAGGTGGCCACGCTTTCAAGCGTATCATTTTCTTTTACAAAATCATTTCAACAATTCTTCAAATCAACCAAATCAATTTCCAACACTTCAAACCAGTTTCAATACATCAAACGTGTAGACTAGTATGTAAAATCACAATATTACATGAACTTGTAGTTTTTCTAAAACTATTGTGTAGATCTCGTTACATTTAGTGGATCTATGTATAAAATAGTTTAGTCTTGCAAAAACCCCGTTTTTGGAACAAATCACTCTTTACAACTTCCCGACAATTTTTATAAAAATTGTTATTTTGTCGGATCTTTCGTTTCACAAGTGTTTATACACTTGTAGTTTATAAAAATCACCTTTGTAAACATGTTATCCAACTTATACAAAAACATGATTTTCTCGACACTTGGTTCTACGAATGTACCACTTGTACATACGTAGATCGGCTCGTTTTAAACACTATTTTGCATGTCAAAACACTTTTACACAAGTTCATGTTTCCCGTGTGGTGGAGTTTCACTTTTTAACCCTTGTACAAGAGAAACAAGTGTATGTCAAGATTCGGGATCTTAACAAAGTCGGGTTAAACGATGATAAGGGCCACCACATCGTAGATCGGGTCTCTACAATCAACATATTCAAATACTACGACATTTACACAAGACATGACCTTTTATCCAACGATATTCGAGTTTTTGTAGACTTTAAAGATTCAAAAGATGGGTTACCGACTTTTAACCGTTAAAAATCCTTTTAACCACTTTAGATACGTTCAAGAACTAGTTTTAAATGTTATACCTCTAGCTCGGGGCTAGGGAAGATCTTTGGCGAAAACGACGTGGATAAAAGCAAATGAGCGAGGTCCTTCAACTTCCGTTTGCTTCCGGCTTCCTCGTATGTGATCCCCGACACTAGTATATGCTCGGAATGGCAAGACACGAACCGAAAAATGGATGGATGGTTGTGGGTATGTTCGGCCGAGAGGGAGGGGCAAGGAGGGAGAGAGAGAGTTGTGTGAGTTTGTGTGGTGTGGGTGTGTGTTTATATAGAAAATTCAAGTGCCTTCGTCCATCGGTTTATATCGTCTAGATGTCCGCGTAATCTAATAAAATAATCAAAAGTTGTACTTGTCTTGTCCTCTTGGTTGGGCCGATCCCATTAGGGGGAATGCCATCCGGTTCGATCTCGATCGTTCAGTTAGTGTTTAGTTTGGTTAAGTCGGTTATTTTTAGAGATTAACCCCGTTAGTCGTTTAATGTGCTATAAAGCGGGTGTTAGGGTAATCAGGGACCCTAACTGGCTCAGAAAAATACCAATAATATTTCTGGCAATATTTTTATGTTCCGGGTATAGTCCGGTTGTTCGGTTGGATAGTAATCCGTTAATGTGCTTAAATAATCCTTTAAGCGTCGTAAATAATATTTTTAGCGACACAATTTATTCTGCAAAGTGTCAGGAATAATTCCTCATATTTTGGCACTTTATTAATTAGCTAGAAGCTAGTGTGTTGATAAAAGTGCTGTGTTTTGTGCTTAGAATACGTTTTAGGCACATCCAATCTCTATATCTTATTCCTAGAGACGCAATTATACAACCCTTGTATCCCTACACACACTACGGGTGTAGTAAGATATTTTTGGCTCATTCAGGCCTTTAGAGGCAGTGTCTGCCTGATGCTGGCTATATCAGCATGTCCAATAGGTTATCCGTTCAAATGCTACTGTGCTTTTGTGCATCATGTTTGTCACTAGAGTTCAGTAAATAAATAATGTAGTGACGGAAAAATCAAAGTATGATGCAAACATGTACAAGTATCAAAAATCAAGTAGCAGTTTATCAGAAATCTCAGTTAAGCACAGTAATTAGGCAACAATTAATAGTTAATTAAGTCGTACGGATACCTGGTTTAGTGAGGGTTGTCACATTCTCCCCCCGTTAAATAAATTTCGTCCCGAAATTTTAAATTCTGCTTGTAGAAGCAGGGTTCTCAGGAAATAAATGGGGGTATTTCTCTTTCATTTGGTCTTCACGCTCCCAGGTGAACTCAGGACCATGTCTAGCATTCCAGCGAACTTTGACGAGCTTGACACCGCTCCGGCGGGTCTTGTTAATTTTCCAATCCGTGACCTCGACAGGTTCTTCAACGAAGTGGAGCGTGTCGTCAATATGGATTTCGTCGGTAGGAATGGCAACGTTAACTTGAGTTGGACTTCTCTTCAGATTGGATACATGAAATGTATCGTGAACATTATTCAGTTCGGCGGGTAGATCCAACTTGTATGCTACGGTCCCAATTCTTTCCAAAACCTTGAAAGGACCAATGTAGCGCGGATTCAACTTCCCACGCTTCCCAAAGCGTGCCACACCCTTCCAAGGTGATACCTTCAACAAAACCATATCCCCAACCTCAAACTCTTGAGGTTTCCTTTTCAGATCTGCGTAGGTCTTCTGACGGTCACGAGCCGCACTGATGCGATCTCGGATTTGCGCAATCTTATCTGTAGTTTCCTGAACTACATCGGGACCTACCAATTGTCTATCACCTGCGTCAGACCAACAGAGCGGCGACCTGCACTTGTGCCCATATAACGCTTCGAATGGCGCGGCACCAATACTGGTGTGGTAGCTGTTGTTGTATGAAAATTCAACCAGGGGTAAATGCTTATCCCAGCTACCGCCTAAATCCATCACACATGCTCTCAGCATGTCCTCCAACGTCTGAATCGTCCGCTCACTTTGGCCGTCGGTCTGCGGGTGAAAAGTTGTGCTCATATTCAGCTTTGAGCCAAAAGCTTCCTGGAAGGATTGCCATATCCTCGATACGAACCTCCCGTCTCTATCAGAAATAATCGAGAGAGGTACTCCATGGCGTGTAACAATCTCTCTCATGTAGATTTCAGCCAATTTGCTTGTATGATCCTTCTCGCGGATAGGCAAGAAGTGTGCTGACTTTGTTAAGCGATCCACTATCACCCAGATAGTGTCATGGCCTCTTGGCGTCCTTGGCAACTTCGTAATAAAATCCATGGAGATTTCTTCCCACTTCCACTGGGGAATTTTTGGTTGCTGCAGAAGTCCCGAAGGCTTCTGGTATTCCGCCTTAACTTTGGCGCAAGTTAAGCATTTGCTCACGTATATAGCAACATCGCCCTTCATCCTAGGCCACCAGTAATAATCTTTAAGATCCTGGTACATCTTATCCGCTCCAGGGTGGATAGAGTACCGTGACTTGTGAGCTTCTTCAAAGATAACCTCTCTTAAACCACCAAACAGAGGAACCCAAATCCTTTTCCCAAAACACAATGTTCCTTCCCTGTTTGGCACCAACATCTTCTCCATCCCACGGAGATATTCTGCCTCAAGATTTCCTTCCTTGAGAGCTTCCTTCTGTGCTGCACGAACGCGCGAGGAAAGGTCGGTCTGAATTATCATTTCCATAGCCCTAACCCTTATGGGCTTGATTCTCTCTTTACGACTTAGGGCATCAGCGACCACATTCGCCTTCCCTGGATGATACTTGATCTCGCAGTCGTAATCGTTCAACAACTCGACCCATCGCCTTTGCCTCATATTCAACTCCTTCTGATTGAATATATGCTGGAGGCTCTTGTGATCTGTGAAGATTGTACACTTTGTACCGTAAAGGTAGTGTCTCCAGATCTTCAAGGCAAAAACCACTGCGCCTAGCTCCAAATCATGTGTGGTATAGTTCTTTTCGTGCTCCTTCAGTTGGCGTGATGCGTAGGCGATAACCTTCTGACGTTGCATCAACACACAACCCAATCCTTGACGAGATGCGTCACAGTATACCACAAAATCGTCGGTACCTTCCGGTAGAGCTAAGATCGGCGCGTTGCAAAGCTTATCCTTCAATGTCTGAAACGCTTCATCCTGTTTGATTCCCCAATCAAACTTCTTATCCTTCTGCGTGAGGAGTGTCAACGGTTGAGTGATCTTTGAAAAGTTCTCGATGAACCTTCGATAATAGCCAGCCAAACCCAAGAATTGCCGAATCTCGGTTGGCGTCTTTGGCGTTTCCCAGTCTTTGATCGCCTCGATCTTGGTTGGATCCACGTGGATTCCATCTCCATTCACCACGTGTCCAAGGAATTGCACTTCCCTTAGCCAAAACTCACACTTAGAGAATTTGGCGTACAACTGTTCCTTCTTCAGCAGCTCCAGAATGGCTCTAAGATGTTGCTCGTGCTCGGCCTTCGTCTTTGAATAAATCAAGATGTCGTCGATGAATACAATCACGAACTTATCCAAGTACGGCTTACAAACTCGGTTCATCAAATCCATGAACACTGCAGGCGCGTTTGTCAAACCAAACGGCATAACCAGAAACTCGTAGTGTCCATAACGAGTTCTGAAGGCTGTCTTCGGGATACTCTCCTCCTGTATCCGTAGCTGATGGTATCCAGATCGAAGATCGATCTTTGAATAGAAGCTTGAACCTTGAAGCTGGTCGAACAGATCATCGATTCTTGGCAGGGGATACCTATTCTTGATCGTCAGCTTGTTCAAAAGACGAGAAGCTTGGTCGGATAAAACCCTTGTCTAACAACTCTTGAAGTTGTGTCGACAGTTCTTGCATCTCAGATGGAGCGAGTCTATAAGGTGCCTTAACCACAGGCGCGGCGCCTGAAACTAAGTCGATGCGAAACTCCACTTGCCTTTGAGGTGGCAAGCCAGGCAAGTCTTCTGGAAAGACTTCTGGGTATTCCCTCACGACAGGGATGTCTTCGATCTTTGGCTCAGCAGCCTTCTTATCCACAATGTGTGCTAGAAAAGCAACACATCCTTTCCTCAAACACCTTCTTGCTTTCAGGCAGCTAATCATCCTTAACGGCGGCTCACGCTTCTCCCCATGAACAACAATGGTCTCACCATCATCGGTCGGGATACGAATAATCTTCTCGTGACAAACTATCTCCGCTTTGTTACTCGATAACCAATCCATCCCTACTACCACGTCGAAGCTTCCCAACTGGACTGGTAGTAGATCGAGAGCAAACTCACGCTCTCCCAGCTCGATTACGCAACCTCGAATCACCTCATTAGCTTCTACTAACTTCCCATTCGCTAATTCGATCGAGTATGGAATATCTAACTTACTAGCGGCTAATCCAAGCATGTTTCTAAATTCTAGCGATACGAAGCTATAATCGGCACCAGTATCAAACAAAACGGATGCATAGCGTTGGTTTACAGGGAACGTACCAGTGACAACGTTGGGATCCTGGCGCGCTTCCCTGGCTTCCATGTTAAACACTCTTCCGCGTGCCTGGTTTAATTCTGGGCAATTCCTCTTGAAATGCCCTTGGTCTCCACAATTAAAACATCCGGGCCTCTGTCCGTTCCCACCATTGTTTCCAACTTGATGGTTTCCCTGGTTCCGATTCATGGCGCCTGCTTGGTTAGCATTGTTGGCACGGTTCCCATCACCTCCCAGGTTTCCTTGTGGGCGGTTTCCATTACCACCACGGTTATTCCTATTCCCATTTCCTCCTTGGCCTCCCCGGCCAGCATTTGCCCAACAAAAATCTTTCGTGTGCCCAGTCTTCCCACAAGATTCACAAACTCTCAGACTGCAACGACCAGAGTGATGTTTTTGGCATGAGTTGCACTTGGGGTGTGCACCCATGTATCCCTTCCCTTTCTTTCTTCCACCAGCTGAATCCTGAGCTGGCGCACTCGATTCTCCCTTCTTAACCACCATCCCGGTGCTCTGCTTGAAACTCGAAAACTTTCGCTTATTACCACCAGATGACTCCACATGAGTCTCTTTCTTCTTGGGCTCAACCCCATCAAACTTGTTCAACCGAATCGCCTCTTCGGTGAGAGCCACACTCAGATCAATGGCTTCTGTGATGGTTGCAGGTTTGGAAGAAGTCACCATGCTGATTATCTGAGGAGCCAATCCCCAGATGAAGCGTTCAATCCTCTTGAACTCCGGTGTAACCATGTAGGGTACCACGTGCGACAAATCGTGGAACCTCTGAACATACTCAGCTATCTTGGAACCTTCCATCTTTAGGTGCCAGAATTCGGTCTCTAACCTCTGGATTTCAGCGCGAGAACAGTACTTCTTGCGCATAAGTTCTTTCAACTCAGTCTAGGTCAGTGCGTAAGCAGCGGCTTCGCCAAGGGTCTGGACCTGTAGATTCCACCAGGATAGGGCTCCATCCACAAATAGCCCTGAGATGTAAGTGACTTGTTGATCCAGCGCGCACTTGCTCATGCGAAGTACGGACTCTGTCTTCTCTGCCCAGCGGACGAAAGCAACAGCACCACCTGTGCCGTCGAAGTTTATGGGCTTACAGTCCAAAAATTGTTTGTAGGTGCACCCTGCACATATATTACATCATAGGAACAGCATTAGCATCTGCTAAAGGAATCCATTTAGGCCATGGTATGTCTTAATGACTTAGGGTTACCATGAGGAGGATTTTGGTTGCCGTTGATGTTCGAGCTACTTCCGCTTGGTCCTCCTTGCGAGGCAGCATATTGAGCAATGGCGGCAGCAATAACTTGCTGTAGTTCTTCAGGAGTAGTGGGCATCGGCTGAGGTTGTCGTCTTGGCGCCATCTTCTAAAGATGCGTACGTCGATTAGGCCATAATAAACATACGTATATAGTAATAGTATATAACATCTCATGTTATCAATATATCACACACAACATCCCATGTCCCAACATCCCATGTCACAAATATCATACACACAACATCCCATGTCCCAACATCCCATGTTGCAAATATCATACATACAACATCCCATGTCCCAACATCCCATGTTGCAAATATCATACATACAACATCCCATGTCCCAACATCCCATGTCACAAAACATAAATAAGCAATCAAGTGAATCAGATATGGTGAGAATACGGCGATTGTTATATATATCGAGACCATAATGCGGTAAGGGTATCAGTACGTCACTGTATCATACAATCACAAATCAAATAGGGCTACATCACCCCTGTCAAAAACAATATCACATCAGTGTCACATACATCCAGTACATCAACAAATATCAACAAAAATCAGTATCGTCAGATGGTCTCCAAAAGGCTGTGCAGTCACAATCGCGGTCGTCTCACCATCGTCTACCACTATGGCACCAATGAGCCCTATGCGGATGGGGGTGGAGGAGGGGGAAAGTGAGCGTAAAGCAAGCGGCGTAAATGAAGCCAATCCTCCTCCATCGCCTGCTGAGTGCGAATAACAGATGCAATATGCTGCTCCATAGTCGAAAGTCGGGCAGCAAAGTCAGGAGGTAATGATCGAAAGGGCTGAAAAGATGAAGATGTCTGACCAAGATATGGACCAAAAGATAGCTGAGCTCTCTCGAGCTCCTGGAGTCGCTGAGTATGGGACTCATGCTGATGGACAAAGGACATCAAGACGTCCTCAATGGTATGTCCCATATGGAATGGATGATATGGATCAGTGGGTGGCATCGGTGAGGAAGATGACCAAAGCAGTGGCATGCTGGTGGGATCGAATGGTGCTACATGAACAGAAGATGGAACAGGTGTCATCTGAGGTACGAAAGGCATAGGCATCGGTATGTGCCCAAAGGGGTGGGCTGAAGAGCCCTCTCCAGGCCCTGCTGGAGGTACAAACGGTGGGATCTGAAACGAAAAATCAGTATGATGTGCCTCAGTGTGGTGTGGTGGAAGCGGTGGAACATCCTCGTCAGCCGGTATCCAACCGTGCTGAGCCTCCTCATCGGGTGGATCCATATGCTCTGCAAATAGAGCGTGCTCAGGCTCAATGTGTACAGGATCAAAAGGAGCAATGACAGGATCAACATGATGGTCAACAGGGACGTCAGCAATCAAAGGTGGGTCAACAAAAGGATCAACAGCATGATCAGCAACTAACAGAGGGACATCATCAACAGGAAGATCGCCAACAGGCGGGTCAGCCAAAACGGGCTCAACAGGATCGTCAGCATGTACCAAGTCATGCTCATGTACAGGATCGAGAGCAGCTGCCTGCTCTGGGGCTACGGCAGGCTCCTGGTCGTCAAAAGCCATGTCAAAATCAAACTCTGGATCAAAGGGATCGATAGGATCGACGGGATCAACAGGGTCCTCCATATGATGGTCCATAGGAATATACTCAATGTCGCGGTCAGGATCAAATCCTGGAGGAAAAACGGGATCGGAGTCCTCAATAACGTCGTGCTCAAATACAAGGCTCGGAATGGGGGCGGCAGAAGATGCCTGATCAGGGTCCGAGTCATGAACAAAATGCTGAATGCTCACCTCGTGAGACGGAGCAGAAGCCACAGACTCAAAAGAGTCTGGGACTGGTGAGTGGACGGGCGAGTCTCCAGCTGGGGCATCAGCTATCATCAAGAGACCGCCAGCGGGTAAAGGGGCTGCATCAGGATCCTCGTCCTCAAAAGGCTCGTCCTCGTAGAGATCAATGTCGCCGTCAGCCTCGGCGTCTAGTAATAGCTCGTGTGCTGGGTATGAAGCAAGAGGAATCGGAGCTGGAATCACAACAAGGGGAAGATACTCAGCAGGATCGCCATCAATAGGCTCATAGGCACCCTCAGGTAAAGCGAAGGGCAAGGAGTCATCAGCATGCTCATCAATGCCGTCGGGTAGAGCGAACGGCTGGAAGTCATCATCATCCGTGCTCGTGTAGTCTGAGGTATGCACCTCACGCTCCGATGACACAATGTCATCCGACACTATGGGTAGAGGTCCAGTGGTATCTGAGTCTCCGGTGTCTGATGTATCCATGTGTCTGTAACACAATCACAAGTATGCACAAATAATCAGTAAATCAGGTAATCACATAAGTTACCAAATAATAGTCACATAATTCTCCTAGTCCCACTAGCCTCCCAGCCTCCCAGACTGTCCTTCCTAGTCCCACTAGCCAACTTTCCCAGCCTCCCAGACTGACTCCCTAGTCCCACTAGCAAACTTTCCCAGCCTCCCAGACTGACTCCCTAGTCCCACTAGCAAATTCTCCCAGCCTCCCAGACTGACTCCCTAGTCCCACTAGCAAATTCTCCCAGCCTCCCAGACTGACTCCCTAGTCCCACTAGACAACTACCTCGATCCATTAGATCGAGCCTCGGCCTCCCAGACCGAGCCTCAGTCTCCCAGACCGAGCCTCAGCCTCCCAGACTGAGCCTAATAATAAATAAAATATGCTCAACATTTGTTTATAAAAAGGTTTTGGATCTGAACTTAAGTGGTATGCAGTAAAAATGTTTTCGTGAGAGCCCTAGTGATCATAGTCTAGACTCGAGAAGGAATCCTAGTTCGCTATGATCAGAGCTCTGATACCAAGCTGTCACACCCTGGCTTTGCGGAAGCGTGGTTAATTTGGTGTGACTTCTTAATACCATAGCTTAATCATAACAAGCTATATGAATTAAAAATATGCAAGATCATCCGTTAAAAGTAAAAATACCAAACATTGTCTTAACGGGTTAACACCCAACAACCATAACTTGTCTAAACATTACAAATGCAAACTTAACATAAACATGATTCAAGGACTGTGACTTGTCCAGGAAAGAGTCACAAGCCTCGAACCCTGGATGACCTCGGGCCTAATGCAGCGGAAAACAAGCCATACCGCTCCAGATCGTTAATTTCCTGAAATACATGTAAGTTGAAAAATCAACAATAATGTTGAGCGAGTTCATGCGAAAGTGCGTAAACAAACCTTTATCTTCATCAAAAACCTGGTATGTAGCAAATAAGGAAAAAGAGATCACCAATGGTTTGCAAGGCCATTGATATGTGTGAAGTGCAAGTAGGGATGACTCAAACCTAGCGGATTTATGCGTCGGGCACTAAGTCACCCCGAGGTCCGTTATGCTGGACCTGGGGCTGGGCTCGCTACACCCAGATAGATCTACCGCTCCTGTCCCTCGGTCCTACTACGAGGATTAATGGCCTCAAGTTGTGCCTACCCACTCACATGATCTGAGTAACAAACCTCCTTACGCTAACCATACCATGTATAAACATAGTCATAATCATTGTAACATGTATTTCACCCCCGCAGTTTATAAAACTGAAAACAGTTAAGAGAAAAGGGGGACATGAACTCACAGTGAGTGCGTCACAATACCAAGTAATCCAAATATCCAACTGCTGCGCAACGACCTACATGTGCTAATTCTATTAGACGGATGGCCGTGCCTTAGCTTTATAGTTTAATTTTTCGGGAAACGGTTAGACAACCGTTCCGTGTATATACTTGGTAGAAGATCTCCTTCCCAAGGATGGGGGAATTAATACATGCGTGTTTATAATATTAAGTCTCACTTAATATATTTTATTTCTCATTCCAAAATATAATTATTTTTCTCAAAAATAATATATTTTCTTTTTACATAATACTTTCCAAAATAATACGTTGACAAGATACGCATTCATGAATATTTCTGTATAAAGCGTAAGTTACGTTTTGGCGATTAAGTGGTAATAGTAATTACCGTTGTAACTTATATGTTTGTCGTGTAGGCGTTTGTATTATTTTGGGTTCGACAAAGTTAGTAAATATTATTTTTACTCTAAAAATAATATTTATACATTTTCAAAATAATCATAAACAGTGTTGTGAAAAATATATTTATCGAATAAATATTCATCACGTTTAGTTTTTGTGAAAATCCCACCTCCGATTATTTAATAAATAAAGTCATGGTGAAATATAGTTTGAAAACATCTCAAAATAGTTTAACACTTGTAAATAATTCTAAGTGTTATATTTTTAGAAAATTTCGCCAGAGTTTCCCCTGTAACTGGAGGTGGCCACGCTTTCAAGCGTATCATTTTCTTTTACAAAATCATTTCAACAATTCTTCAAATCAACCAAATCAATTTCCAACACTTCAAACCAGTTTCAATACATCAAACATGTAGACTAGTATGTAAAATCACAATATTACATGAACTTGTAGTTTTTCTAAAACTATTGTGTAGATCTCGTTACATTTAGTGGATCTATGTATAAAATAGTTTAGTCTTGCAAAAACCCCGTTTTTGGAACAAATCACTCTTTACAACTTCCCGACAATTTTTATAAAAATTGTTATTTTGTCGGATCTTTCGTTTCACAAGTGTTTATACACTTGTAGTTTATAAAAATCACCTTTGTAAACATGTTATCCAACTTATACAAAAACATGATTTTCTCGACACTTGGTTCTACGAATGTACCACTTGTACATACGTAGATCGGCTCGTTTTAAACACTATTTTACATGTCAAAACACTTTTACACAAGTTCATGTTTCCCGTGTGGTGGAGTTTCACCTTTTAACCCTTGTACAAGAGAAACAAGTGTATGTCAAGATTCGGGATCTTAACAAAGTCGGGTTAAACGATGATAAGGGCCACCACATCGTAGATCGGGTCTCTACAATCAACATATTCAAATACTACGACATTTACACAAGACATGACCTTTTATCCAACGATATTCGAGTTTTTGTAGACTTTAAAGATTCAAAAGATGGGTTACCGACTTTTAACCGTTAAAAATCCTTTTAACCACTTTAGATACGTTCAAGAACTAGTTTTAAATGTTATACCTCTAGCTCGGGGCTAGGGAAGATCTTTGGCGAAAACGACGTGGATAAAAGCAAATGAGCGAGGTCCTTCAACTTCCGTTTGCTTCCGGCTTCCTCGTATGTGATCCCCGACACTAGTATATGCTCGGAATGGCAAGACACGAACCGAAAAATGGATGGATGGTTGTGGGTATGTTCGGCCGAGAGGGAGGGGCAAGGAGGGAGAGAGAGAGTTGTGTGAGTTTGTGTGGTGTGGGTGTGTGTTTATATAGAAAATTCAAGTGCCTTCGTCCATCGGTTTATATCGTCTAGATGTCCGCGTAATCTAATAAAATAATCAAAAGTTGTACTTGTCTTGTCCTCTTGGTTGGGCCGATCCCATTAGGGGGAATGCCATCCGGTTCGATCTCGATCGTTCAGTTAGTGTTTAGTTTGGTTAAGTCGGTTATTTTTAGAGATTAACCCCGTTAGTCGTTTAATGTGCTATAAAGCGGGTGTTAGGGTAATCAGGGACCCTAACTGGCTCAGAAAAATACCAATAATATTTCTGGCAATATTTTTATGTTCCGGGTATAGTCCGGTTGTTCGGTTGGATAGTAATCCGTTAAAGTGCTTAAATAATCCTTTAAGCGTCGTAAATAATATTTTTAGCGACACAATTTATTCTGCAAAGTGTCAGGAATAATTCCTCATATTTTGGCACTTTATTAATTAGCTAGAAGCTAGTGTGTTGATAAAAGTGCTGTGTTTTGTGCTTAGAATACGTTTTAGGCACATCCAATCTCTATATCTTATTCCTAGAGACGCAATTATACAACCCTTGTATCCCTACACACACTACGGGTGTAGTAAGATATTTTTGGCTCATTCAGGCCTTTAGAGGCAGTGTCTGCCTGATGCTGGCTATATCAGCATGTCCAATAGGTTATCCGTTCAAATGCTACTGTGCTTTTGTGCATCATGTTTGTCACTAGAGTTCAGTAAATAAATAATGTAGTGACGGAAAAATCAAAGTATGATGCAAACATGTACAAGTATCAAAAATCAAGTAGCAGTTTATCAGAAATCTCAGTTAAGCACAGTAATTAGGCAACAATTAATAGTTAATTAAGTCGTACGGATACCTGGTTTAGTGAGGGTTGTCACACAATTGCACATACTTGAGTCTAGACAAGAACATAGGACAAATTCGAATTGTTATTCCAGTTTGTCTTTTATTGTATATTGTTGATTTAAAAGTTTTGAAAGCAGGAAATTATGCCACCAGCAATTAAAAGAGGAGGAAGAGGCAAAGGGCCGATCACTACTCACAATGATCACGAGGCCGGACCTTCGAACATGCGAGCTCCTTCCAGCACGAGGAGCGAAGAACCTCAGAGACGTAGAAGAAACCTCTTTGAGCCCGCAAGACGGTCTACCTCACACAGTTCGACACCTTCATACCGTCACTCTTTGGGACCAGATTCGGAGAACAATCCCAGAAACCCTCAACCTTCGTTTATACCTCTCCAGCGATCTGCTTCGCACCGTTCCTATGGAGATCCTACTCCTTTCTTTCAAGGCCGATTTAACCCGGTTGATTATGTCCAAGAACCAATAGGTTATAACCCTTTAGGACCTGAAGACTATTTCTCTGAAGATAATGCGGTAGATATGGATGAAGACACGGATCCCATAGAACCTGCAAGAGGTACTCCCAACCATCCAATCGAGATCTCTGATGGGTCATCCTTCCATGGAACACCCTATCAAGGTCCCGACAGTTACCAGGCGAGGTTTAACGAGTGTGATTGGTACTTCACACCTTCTCATCACTTCTCGCCTCATGAGCAACAGCAGCAACAAGATCCTTCCGAGGATTCGCGTTTCGTGGCAGTTACGCCACCGCCTCCTCCGCCACCAGTTCAACCAGCACCTCCTGATCCGCCAAGGCGTAGGAGATCAGGCGCGCGAATGTCTACCCGAGGGGGGAATTCCACTTCAGCACCCCTCGCCACTCGAGTGCAAGTCACTTTCCGCCAGTGCCTGAAGAACCACAGTTAGGGGAACCTTCTGGTCACCCTGCAGAGGTGAATTCTGCACCAGTTGCACCACCTCCGCCACCATTCGGATATGACAATCCGATACCAGCGTACGCCGGTTCCATCGCGTACAACCCGTTTGAGCAGCCGACTCACACGCACTACAACTATAATTATGATGCCGACCCATACGTGGTAGCAGCTAATTACAATGCCCTCCATCCCGACAGACCTTATGGAAACCTTTGGAGACCAGATTACTCAGCTCATGGGTATCCAGCACCTCCTAGACCTCCGGTTCAGCAACCGTCGCAGCAGCCACGTTTTTCCCCACCGGAGCAGGAAGAAATCCTCCACCGTCTAAACCGAGTGGAACGAGACTTTGAGCAAGAACGTAAAAGTAATCGTGGATTCCTCAAAGGCCTAGCAAACCTACTAAAAGGGATGAAGAAACGAGATCATTAGTCTCTTTATGTACTATAGTATTTACTATTACAATCATGTCCCTGCGAGGACATTTGTCTTAAGTATTTTAGTCCCTGCATGGACATTTATCGCGTTTAGTCCCTGCGTGGACAATTTCATTTCAGTCCCTGCGTGGACTTATCTTTTAGTCCCTGTGTGGACATCTATCTATGTATTTGGTCCCTGCGTGGACTTGTTTTCTGTAAACCTCTGCGTAGGTACTTATTTATTTAAAGGTCCCGTTCAGGGCAGTATGTAATCATTGTTATGATTAATGGAATATATGTAATAAATTTCATTTTCATTTATATACATTGTTATATGAAATGAATCAAAGATCATTCTTTTTTTTTTAAATTAATCTGCCTAAATAAAGAATCTAAATGGTGAAACCTAGCCTGGTGTCATTATAAGACCCGGCCAAGATGGTAAGACTCAATTAAAAGATTCAGATTCCAGTTAACCTCTGTAAACACGTTAACATCCTTGGCAGATGTGATTCGTTAAAATCACACGCGTCATTCTTATATAAGAATCCTCCAAAGGATTCCAAGACCCAAATTAATGATTTATAAATCATGGGCTAAATCGTCAATAAAGATGACCATTTATTAAACATCCATTGGTGATGTAGTGCCTACGGGCCAAACTTATTAAGCATCCATTAGCGATGTAGTGCCTACGGGCCATACTTATCGTCATATAAGACAAAAGACAGTTGTAGTCCGTGACTCCTTGTCAAGAAAAAGTAAAAGGACTATGGTTCAAACCTTCATGCCTTGATTCTCTGTAATCCCGGTTTATAATATAAAAACATCCTGGTGACTAGGCTTTGTGCCACTAAGTATATTGTTTGTAAATAGGATAAGTTATATTCAAATCCTAAATAAAAGTGAGTAACAAATTAACCAAATATGGTCTATGTTTACCATGGTTAATGAATTGCCATAAAAGACAATTCCATAATAAACTCCTAAATAAAACTTTTTCATTATCTTCTGTGGCAGATTCGAGTTACAATGGCTGAACCAAGTGGAGTTAATAGTCATTCGAAGGAGGATGACAATGATAACGCTCAGATTCATTTAAC
Source organism: Helianthus annuus (assembly GCF_002127325.2). Lineage (NCBI taxonomy): Eukaryota > Viridiplantae > Streptophyta > Magnoliopsida > Asterales > Asteraceae > Helianthus > Helianthus annuus. The sequence continues at coordinate 125,817,230 of NC_035443.2, read as the reverse complement.
GGGCGCTGAATTGAAAGATCTAGTAGACGGCGCTGTTAAGGCAGCCTTGGACCGACAGTACGAAGAATACACCGAGTCCCGAAGCAGAACCCTATCTACACCACACTCAAAGCCAAAAACCCACTCTAAATCTCACAGCAAACCACCCTCGACTCCGTCTAAGCCTAAAAAGGACGACGATAGGTACTCATCCAATAAGAATAGTGTCCTCCCTAAGAAGAAAGTGGTCGATGATGCACCTCGCGCCAGGGGTTGCACGTATAAGTATTTCGTATCTTGCAAACCCCGAGATTTTACTGGGGAAAAGGGCGCGGTGGATTGTATGACCTGGTTAGACGAGATGGACACTGTTGTGGACATCAGTGGTTGTGCTGAGAGAGACTTGGTGAAGTTTGTTTCACAGTCGTTCAAGGGTGAAGCCCTAGCCTGGTGGAGATCTCTGGTTCAAGCCTCTAGGAAGGCTGTTTTGTATAGCATGACATGGGAGGAGTTTATGGCTCTCATCAAGGAAAATTACTGCCCTCAGCACGAGGTTGAGAAGATAGAGTTTGACTTCTTATCGTTGGTCATGAAGAACCTGGATTACCAGGCATATCTCACAACTTTCAACACTCTGTCGAGATTGGTTCCGTATCTTGTAACACCGGAACCCAAACGGATCGCGCGCTTCATTGGGGGTTTGGCCCCAGAAATAAAAGCTAGCGTGAAGGCTTCTAGGCCTGCTACCTTCAGATCTGTGGCAGATATATCTCTGTCACTCACGCTTGATGCAGTGAGGCAGAAATCGTTGAGAAATGCCGATAGCGAAAAGAGGAAACGTGAGGATGATGATTCACGTAGATCCAGCAAGAAGCATCCGGGCAATCGTGATCACAAGAGGGGGTCAGAGAACAAGAAAAATGACCGATAGTCGGGCGATAAGCCCTTGTGCAAGGTTTGTCAGAAGCACCACTTTGGAAGGTGCAGGTTTGAAAAGAAATCCCCACCGAAGGCGTGTGGGATATGCAAGTCCTCTGAGCATAGGACTCCTGAGTGCAAGAAACTCAAGGATGCAACTTGTTACAGTTGCAATGAGAAGGGGCATATCAAGACGAACTGCCCGAAGATAGTGAAAAGGGCTGAAGATGGGAAGAAGACCAATGCGAGGGTCTTTCAGATGGATGTTAAGGAGGCTATCCAGAACGACAATGTCATAACCGGTACGTTCCTTATTAATGATGTTTTCGCAAGAGTCTTATTTGATTCTGGAGCAGATAAATCCTTTGTGGATGATAAGTTCTGCGAGTTATTAAAATTGCCTGTTAAAACCTTGAATGTAAAATACGAAGTAGAACTAGCTGATGGGACTATGGGAACAGTCTCAACTGTTTTAGATGGATGTGTTATATCCATTAGGAATCACTCATTTCCTTTATCCCTGTTACCCTTTAAATTAGCTGCTTTTGACGTAGTATTGGGTATGGATTGGTTATCGCATAACCAAGCCCAAATCGTGTGCAACCAGAAACAAGTGGTAATCAAGACTCCGTCTGGAGAACCACTTACCATCCAAGGAGATACTCGACATGGATTGCCTACACATGTATCTATGTTAAAGGCATCCAGATGTTTGAAGAAAGGATGTGTCATTTATATGGCACAGGTGACTATTGGGGAGGAGAAGCCCAAGATTGAAGACATTTCAGTCATCTCTGACTATCCTGATGTGTTCCCAGAAGAACTGCCTGGTCTGCCACCAATTAGGCAAGTGGAATTCAGTATAGACATCATCCCAGGAGCCGTGCCTATCGCGAGAGCGCCTTATAGATTGGCACCCACGGAAATGAAAGAATTGAGGACGCAGCTAGATGATCTGCTGGCCAAAGGTTTTGTTAGACCAAGTTCATCTCCTTAGGGAGCGCCAATCCTGTTCGTCAAGAAGAAAGATGGTTCGATGTGTCTATGCATCGATTACCGTGAGCTGAATAAAGTTACGATCAAGAATAGGTATCCTTTGCCCAGGATCGACGATCTGTTCGATCAGTTGCAAGGAGCGAGCTACTTTTCCAAGATTGACCTAAGGTCAGGGTACCATCAATTGAAGGTCAAGGATGAAGACGTGCATAAAACTGCATTTAGGACTCGATATGGTCACTTCGAGTTCCTAGTGATGCCTTTTGGGCTCACCAATGCACCTGTCGCATTCATGGATCTCATGAATCGCATTTGCAAGCCTTATTTGGATAAATTTGTCATTGTCTTCATCGATGACATCCTTATCTACTCGAAAAGTCAAGCTGACCACGAAAAGCATCTTCGATGTATTCTCAAACTGCTTCATCAAGAAAAGCTTTATGCCAAGTTCGCTAAATGTGACTTTTGGCTACGAGAAGTCCAGTTCCTTGGGCATGTAGTCAGCGAGCGTGGTATCTGGGTGGATCCCGCTAAAGTTGAAGCCGTCATGAATTGGCAGGAGCCGAAGACACCTACGGAGATTCGCAGTTTCCTAGGTCTAGCAGGATACTACAGACGCTTCATCGAAAATTTCTCAAGAATTACTGCACCCCTAACTTCTTTAACTAGAAAGAAAATAAAGTTCAATTGGGGCCCTAAGCAGCAAGAAGCTTTTGATATCCTCAAACAAAAGCTGAGCAATGCTCCAGTGTTGACATTGCCAGACGGAATGGAAGAATTTGTCGTATATTGTGATGCATCGCACACCGGTATGGGTTGTGTGCTTATGCAGAGGGGCAAGGTGATTGCCTATGCTTCGCGACAATTGAAAGTGCATGAAAAGAACTACACCACCCATGACTTGGAGTTGGGTGCCGTTGTATTTACACTAAAGCTTTGGAGGCATTACCTTTATGGCATTAAATTTGTGATCTATTCTGATCACAAAAGCCTTCAGCATCTGTTCAATCAGAAAGATCTGAATATGAGGCAGCGACGTTGGATGGAAACTCTGAACGACTACGACTGTGAAATAAGATACCATCCAGGCAAGGCCAACGTAGTCGCAGATGCCTTGAGCAGGAAAGAAAGGGTGAAGCCAATAAGGATCAATGCCAAGTGCATTGAAATCAAGAACAATCTGAATGAACGATTGTTAGCTGCACAGAAAGAAGTTGTGTTAGAAGCTAACTATCCAAACGAAAAGCTAGGGGTAACTGAGGAGCAGTTATCTTATGGCAAGGACAGAATTCTGAGATTGAATGGGAGGATATGGGTTCCTGTTTATGGAGGTCTTCGTGACGTTATCCTTCAGGAAGCCCACAGTTCCCGATATTCCGTTCATCCTGGTGCTGATAAAATGTACCAGGACTTAAAGGCAAATTTTTGGTGGATAGGCTTGAAAAAGTCTATAGCCACCTATGTAGCAAAGTGCTTGACTTGTGCACAAGTAAAAGCCGAGCATCAAAAGTCGTCAGACTTGCTACAACAGCCTGAGCTTCCCGAGTGGAAATGGGAAATGGTGACGATGGATTTCATCACCAAATTACCAAGGACAAAGAAGGGAAACGATACAATATGGGTAATAGTGATAGACTGACCAAGTCAGCACATTTCCTACCCATAAAGGAGACTCATAGCTCCGATATATTAGCCCAGTTGTTTGTAGACACGATTGTAGCCCTTCATGGAGTGCCTGTGTCTATCATCTCTGATAGAGATACCAGATACACATCACACTTCTGGAGAAGCTTCCAACAATCTTTGGGTTCACGTTTGAATTCAGTACGGCTTACCACCCTCAGACAGATGGACAGAGTGAGCGTACGATCCAAACGTTGGAAGACATGCTTCGTGCATGTACAATCGACTTAGGTGGCAGTTGGGATAACCACCTACCCTTGGTCGAATTCTCCTATAACAATAGCTACCACACAAGCATTAAGGCTGCACCTTTTGAAGCTTTATATGGTAGAAAATGTAGAACACCCGTTTGCTGGGCAGAAGTTGGAGATGTCCAAATGACAGGACCTGATATAATATTTGAAACAACGGACAAGATTGTCCGAATTCGCGATCGATTGAAAGCTGCCCGGGACAGGCAGAAGAGCTACGCAGATTTGAAGCGTAAGCCTTTCAATTTCGAAGTAGGCGACAAGGTTTTGCTTAAGGTATCACCCTGGAAGGGGGTGATGCGATTCGGTAAGAAAGGCAAGTTAAGCCCGAGATATATTGGACCTTTCGAGGTAATCGAACGTGTCGGATCGGTTGCCTACAAATTAAACTTACCGGAGGAGCTCAGTGGTATCCACAATGTGTTTCACATCTGTAACTTGAAGAAGTGTTTCACCGATGAATCACTGGTTATACCGCATACAGATGTATACATCAACGAGAGCTTAAAGTTCATTGAAAAACCTGTGTCGATCGAGGATCGACAGGTTAAGAAACTTCGCAGGAAGTATATACCTATAGTGAAGGTAAAATGGGATGCCCGTAGAGGTCCCGAGTACACGTGGGAGGTAGAGTCCACGATGAAAGAAAAGTACCCTTATTTATTTCAATGAATCTCGAGGTCGATATTTCTTTTAAGGGGGTGAGGATGTAACACCTCGAAAATTTATGTCCAATAAATAAGCGACATGTGTCACTTACGACAAAAGTATGATAAACCCGGATTTAATTAAAGATGTACGGTAGGATTTTTGAACATGTCGACATGTTAATTTAAACCTCTGAACGACTTCAGTATAAATCCCAAGACCCTAACATGATTAATAAACATCTAATATACCTTAATCCGGTGATTACTAAAAATGATGGATGCCAAATTTGTAAGTATGGATCCTATGGAAATAATGTACATTAAATCTTCATTCATGAATCTTTACCATTATTCAAACAAATGATACATGATGGAGTAGACATAACTGGTACAAGCATGGGTTAAAGGCATTGTGCTGAAAAATTAAACCAGAAATCATGCTTTGCAAGTTGTCCATTCAAATCATGAAAGGTTATTTTTTTTGCTTCTGACAAGGGCTTACGGACCGCAAGGGTCCTGCCTTAAGGTCCGTAAGGTGCGAAAGGGTAAAACATTTTTCTGTCAAAGGCTTACGGACCGCAAGGGTCCTGCCTTACGGTCCGTAAGGGGTGCCCAGCGACAGCAGCTTGGCTGTTGGCTGTTACAAACGTTAAACCGACTTACCAAGATATTTTCAGCAACATGGGCGACCCCTAACAATTAGTAGGCACTAGTAAACACTTGTAAATGATCTGGACACAATCATAGACCTAGTTGTCATGATCTAATTCATCCAAGGGTGCTATAAAAGGCCATTCATGTTGTAACAATTGTCCACACCTCATTTCTTCACTCCTGGAGCTTTTTGGATCACAAGAGCCCTCTCTAAGCATCCCTGGTCATTCACTAATACTTCAGTAAGTGTGCTTGATCTTTCTTGGTTAAGTTTTGCTTAGTTTTAGCTTAAAAGTCAAGCCGTCGTAATTAACGGTTGACTTAACGACAAATCACAAGTGGTCCGGTGGTTTGTCGAATCAAAGGTAGTTATATGTTGGTAATTATGTGGGCATTAAACCCCTAAAAGGGCACCCTCTGATTCCCACTCTAACTAGTCCGAATGTCGAGTCAAACTTGCTTAGAAAAAGTCAACAGAATACTATTTTGCGATTTTATGCATAATCAGTAATGTAGATGGCGTGTAACCTGTTTTAACACTCATATAACATGATAATAAGTATATTAACTAGTCTAAGCTTGTTTGATCCGGCCATTTACTGTTTTGACCCGGTTTGGAACCGAAAGTCGCAAAACTTTGACTTTTGCTTTGACTTCAGTTCTTACCCGTTATGGTATGATTTAGATATACCTTAGGACTCTCCTAGGACTAGGTTACATGATGGTATAACCCTCTGTGACCGGTTCGTTGTTTGTCCGAGTCTTTAGCACATTTCCGCTAAATGCTTAAAAGTTGACCGTAACGCCCTTTTTACTTTAAAACGAGAATTTTGGACACATGAAAGGACAATAACCTTATTTATTGATTTCTAAGCATGTCCCTAAATTTCACATCAATCCGAGGTCCAGAATAGGAGTTATGTTAAATAGCGCAATTACGGAAACTTTAGTAATTAAACGGCGCAATTAGCATAACGCCTATCTAAACCCAGATTTCGACACCAAACCTTTTACACACTGATGTAAAATAATATTTTGGAATTTTTAAAGATTTTTAATTATTTTTAACCTGCTCATAACCTGCGGTTATGGCACCAGTTCGGTAAATACCGAATATACCCTTTTCGAGCATAACTTGAGTTCTACAAGGTATTTTGACCCGATTCCAGTTGCTACTGATTTTAAATAATAAATAGAATATTTTGGACTTTATAAACTGTTCGGAAAACTCAGATTTCTTGTAGAACTCATAAACCTCTTTTATAATCTTTAAAATGACCGAAATACCCCTACGGGGCATATAATGGATTTAAACTCGTTACGGGCATTATGGAAGGTATCCTACTGATACCACAACCTCTTTAAAGCACATTGACTTAGGAAACTTGTGTAGGACTCTTACGGTTACCCGTTACGCCTTTTGCACGCACGGTTCGGCTTATGTAACTAGTTTACATAAACTAGCCGAAACGGGTCAAACCTTATCATTTTTACTTCGAAATCCAAAGTGTGGTTATATTACCCATATAAAACAAGTCTTCAAACTTGTTGGGGTCCAAACACATTCCATTCCCGGTTTTCGCCTTTCACGCGATTAAACCGTAAATATCCTTCGAAACTGACCGATCTAAGCTAAGGCTAAATTAAAGACCCGTTAGGATTCTAATAGGTTGTTTAAACCTTCGTTCCAGAGTAGGAGACCAGTAAAAGAAACTTGCATTTGTTTATTAAGGATATTACTTGCTCAGGTAAATACTTTTAACTTAATTTATGTTATACGGGCTTGGGTTACGGTATTTAAAATACCGCTTGGTTGGGCAATTGACCCTAACTCATTAGTAGTCGGGTGATTTCAATGTGACCCGTTTAAAAATTGGTTTTGTTGGCTTTACGCATTTGGGAGCTTAAGGCCCATGTCTCGGATATCCTTGGCATCATTTTACGAAATGGCCACGACCCCGATACACGGGTGTAGGCGTACACCCGTAATGTGTCTATATTATTAAAGGTATAACCGTTGGTTTCCCGACCACGGCTTTATGCTTTGTGGCGTGTCTATTAACCTTAAACCCAGCATGACCCGGGTGACCGAACGCATAGTAAACATGTAATTCTTTTACAAGATTTAATTATAAATTATCCCAAGTTACAAGGAGTTTGTGCCTTGTGCATTCAAATCAATTTTATCAAACATTTTACAAAAGTGTCGGTTGAATGTATTTACCAGTGTAAACTGACATATTTTCCCCAAAAAGATTGATGCAGGTTCTACTCGTAATAGGCTGGCCACTCCTTAGCATCGTTAGAGTCTCGCAATGTCACACCCCGATTTTTGATTTATGCGGAAGCGTATGGCGAGGTGTGACGAGAGCGGCAATCGTTACAATCAATCGAGTAAACAACATATTTGAAACATAAAAGATGTTCATCCATACATTTGATTCGAAACCATAGTTTACATTACATATGTCTTGTTTGAAACTTGAAACAACAACTTTAACTACATTATTCAAAGTTCAAAACATAACAACCGAAAACGGATGACATCACAAAAGCTTGCGTTCTTGATAACCACTTGAACATATTTTTCCAAAGCCGTCCACTAATCTCCTGTAATACATGTTAATTTTGAAAACGTCAACAAAAGTTGAGTGAATTCATGTTATTTTGTTTTTGCATCAAATGAGTCTCCAAAACATTTGAAGTAATAAAATTCGTTTTTGTATAGTATGATAAAAAAAATTGTATGATCATTAGTGTGTTGCAAGGACACTAATATGTATGCCGAATAGGAGGTAACCAAACCTTGACAATTTATCGTGTGTGTCAACGACACTAGTTTGGACACAAAGGCACTCTTGACGATCGTGGTTATCGTTGTCGTTAAGAGTGGGGCTTGCCAAAACCCAAATAGATCTATCCGTTTGTTCCTCGGTACTTGTTTATTCATTAATGGCCCCTTTATTTTAACACCTATCCGCATGTGATCAAAATAGTTTCATTGTATTATCATACTATTTGTAACATGTATACATCCCCGAAGTTTAAAACTATAAACATTCAAAGTAAAGGGGGAAAACATGAACTCACTGATTTGCGTTCCGTGCAAATCTCTATTCGATTCCTTGTTCGCGGTTCGTTTCTTGACCTACAAGTGTTCTAATCTAGTTAGACACTTAGGTTTGTTTTTGTGTATCATACAAATATTCTATCTCTTATTTTGTTTTTGTGTTTTTCGTATATATATAACTTCCTTGTATATATATTTATTTTATTTGTGTTTGAATGGGCTTAATTTTATTTTTTATAATTTAAGTCCATTTTGGGTATTTGGTGCTTATGGGCCTAGCCCAAATAAATTTGTTTAAAAATGGGTCAAGCCCAAATTTAATTTGTAGGAGTGGGCCTTGGCCCAAAACATTTTATAAAGGTAGGCCTAGCCCAATTTAGTTTATAGTTGTGGACTTAGCCCAAATAACTTTTGTAAGAATGGGCATAGCCTAAATTGTTTTCTAAAAATATATGTAGTCCATAATAATTTGTAATATTGGGTTTTTAGCCCAAGTATTTTGTAAAGTGGGCTTTAGCCCAATTTTGACTAAAAATACATTTTAGTCCATTGTTTTGTAAAAGTGGGCCTAGCCCAAATTTTATTTATGAAAATGGGCATTAGCCCAATTTTTAATTTATGGACTACTTTTTAAAATGCAAAACTTTGGGCTAGTAAAAAATATTAATAGTAATACTTGTATTTTTATAAAAATCTAATTTTTATAAAAATCATTACTTATGCCATAGTTGAACATTTTAGTGCATAAACTTGTGTGACGGTTCGTATTTTGTTATAGTCGTTTATTAATTGTCGGTTTTATTTATTCGTATCGTTTGTCCCGCTGTGTCGTCCGTCACGTTTTACCATTTGCTTTGTTTGTGCCATTTTTGTTTGTCCAAAAGTCCATACAGTCCAATAGTGTCCGAATTTGTCCATTTGTATTTTCGTGTCCAAGGATGGACATTTTATTTCGTTATTCAAGTTCATATATATTTTTGGTAATTTTTGTGGATGTGTAGTAATTTTGTATTTGTTCCTACTAGAACTAACACATGATGTACACATCAAAATATATAAACTTATGATACTTGATGAATATTTTTGTAAGTACACATTTTATCCAAAAATATATACTTGTCATTTTTATTTAGAAATCTTTTTATAAAACATGGATTTATGACTTTGTCCAAAAATTGTTTAACCATGTTTAAAGACCTCAAATAACAATTTTAGTCACAAACTTCTTTGTTAACAACTTTTAATACATCACAAAATTTATAAAAATTTTGCCATAGTTTTGTTTGAAATATGGAATTTTCCCCAAGTTTATACGAAACTTGTTTTCAAATTATTTCAATACAAAACATCATCAAGTATCAATATCTATCAAAATTTGTCAACAAAAGTAGCATGAACATGATATTGTTCTTAACTTTCCCAAAAAGGAAACTTTATTTCTTATTTTTACCAAAAATTTGTAGAGCGAGATTTTATGAAAAACTCTTGTTCTAGATGTCTTACAAAGTCATTTGAAGCATAAACAAGTATTCAAAATGTTTACTACTAACATATTTCTAGCTTTTGATTCTTTCCAGAAATGGAAACTTTATTCAACAAATTTTTCAAAAATTTATTTTCTTGTTTTTAAATGGTTTTTCACATTTTACTAGCATGCATGTTCATCAAAAACTCATGTTCATCACTTTGTTGATGAATCTTGGTTGATCCTACATGCATGTATGTAGATCATATTTTTGAGTAGAAATAACCAAGATTCAAGTTTATTAGCCTAGATTTCTCCAAGTTCATCTCATAATCATAGAAAAATCATGTTTAAAAATAATGATGTTTAGTTGTTTCTTGTTATTTTTCAAGTGGGTTTAGATGAACTTGTAAAAAGAAATCAAGAATAAAAGTAAGACTAGTGTAATGTTCTTACAATTTTTGCTAGGAAATAAGGATGAAGATAAGAAAAATCTTGTTGATCCAAAGCTTCAAGTTTCACCAAAAAGGCTCCTAATAGCTTTTCTAAACACCCTTGTAGCTAGTTTCATCCATGGACCTCCATAAGTGTATGAATTCTTGAGTTTTTAAAGATTGAAATGAAAGTGTTGTAGGGTGTTTTGGTTTGAACGATTTTAGAGAGAGAGAGAGAGTAGGAGATGGAGTGTTTTGATGGTTTTGGGAATTATGGAAAAATGGTAGAGTGTAAAGGTTTCTTTTTGATTATGATCTTCCAAAGACACTAATCCTCCATTTAGAGTTCCAACACCACAACTTAGAAATGTGAGTGGCAAGGGGGACCCACTCCAATTCGTGAATTATGAAGGGGGGAAGAGTTTTTGTATTTTTTTTTAAATCTTGTTTAATCTATAAATTTTAGGAACTTTAATAACTTTGATATTTTATATAAAAATATCTACAAAGGTTTAGGCTCTAATATTTTAAAGTAGTGTGACACTAGGTAAAACTAGTTCACCAAAATTTTTAGTTTGTAATTCGGGTGAAAAAGTCGGTTCGGGTCCTGTACCGGGTTAAATACTGACACCGTGTTTTGTTTAGATAAATACATGACAAAAATTAGTTTTGCACATGCTTTATCATCCGAATAATTAATACAACTTTTTGGACTAAAAATTTTATTATTTTTCACGGTTCCGGTACCGGCTTTACTAACTAGTAGTTTACTGAACTAGCCGTACAGCTTAACGCAATAAGATTCGATTGCGGATTTTGTGTCATTTTTAATACCCATTATATTATTTATGTCAAATAATATTTATTTTTGGGTTTTCGGACAGTTACTGTTTTGTTCTGCGGAATGCTGTACACTTCCGCATGATTGCTGTATTTTTCTGCGGACGTAGACAATTTGGTTTTTAATTGGAATTTTGTAAATAATAAGGCACATATTATTTTTTTTTTGAACAAAGCTTTTTATAGAATATTTGTGTAGACATATCCGTATGTCTTGTTTTTATCGTGTCAGACTGTACCGCGACTAGTACTGACAAGTATTGTTTAACCGCGTTCCTATTGTTAGTCTAGGATATTGTTTCCAATCGCAACGGATTTGTTATCATAATTTACTATGATTTTTGTAATTCCTAGACTCTCAAGACTTTAATTAATTAAAATCAAGTCGTATACGCGAAAATAAAAATTTAAATAGTTGTTCAGGTTGTACGGAATTTTCGGAATTTTGCCGATTGTCACATTCTCCCCCTGTTAAAGAAAATTTCGTCCCGAAATTTTAGGTTGCGTTACTCTTCGTTGGGACTTTCTTAAACAAATGAGGGTACATCTTTTTGAATTTGTCTTCTCGTTCCCATGTGAACTCGAGTCCTCGTTTCGAGTTCCATCGGACTTTGAATAGTTTGATACGACTTCTCCTCGTTTTGTGAATCTTTGAAACTAGAACCTCAACAGGTTCTTCGATGAAATGGAGTTTGTCGTCTACATGGATTTCGTCCGGGGGAATAATAAGTGTGTCATATGAAAGACACCTTTTCAAATTCGACACATGAAAAGTGTCGTGAACGCTACCGAGTGTTTCTGACAGTTTTAACTTGTAGGCGACGTTTCCAATCTTTTCCAAGATTTCGTATGGTCTTATGTATCTCGGGCTAAGCTTCCCTTGCTTACCGAATCTAGCTACGTCTTTCCACGGCGAGACTTCTAGCAACACCTTGTCTCCAACCTCAAAAGACAATGGTTTACGACGTCTATCCGCGTAGCTTTTCTGTCTATCTCGAGCCGCCTTGATACGGTCTCGAATCCTGAATATTAGTAGTTTCTTGAACTAACTCAGGACCTAACATTTGTTTGTCGCCTAGTTCCGCCCACATAGCGGAGATCGACACTTACGGCCATATAACGCTTCGAATGGTGTGGCTTTAATACTCGTGTGATAACTGTTATTGTATGAGAACTCCACTAACGGCAAGGGAGTATCACAATTTCGACCTAAGTCCATCACACAAGCACACAACATATCTTCTAAAGTTTGAATCGTGCGTTCACTTTGACCGTCAGTTTGGGGATGAAAGGTCGTACTCAAATTAATTGGGAATCCAAAGGCCTTTTGAAAAGACTGCCAAATCCTTGATATAAAACAACCGCCTCGGTCAGAGATTATCGACAAAGGTACACCATGTCTTGCTACAATTTCTCTGAGATAGATTTCAGCTAACTTCTTAGTACTATCTTTCTCACGAATAGGTAAGAAGTGAGCTGACTTGGTTAATCGGTCGACGATTACCCAAATCATGTCGTGACCACGGGAAGTTCAGGGTAATTTAGTTACGAAATCCATAGAAATATGTTCCCATTTTCAATTAGGGATTTCGGGTTGTTGTAGCAATCCAGATGGTTTTTGGTACTCGGCCTTAATTTTAGCACATGTTAGACATTTTCCAACATATGTCGCAATATCACCTTTGATATTAGGCCACCAATAAAATTCCTTGAGATCGTGATACATCTTATCTACTCCAGGATGTATCGAATATTTGGATTTATGAGCCTCGTCAAGAATTAGGTCTCTAAGACCACCAAAACGAGGAATCCAAATTCTATTCATGAAATATAAGGCTCCGTTCTCGTTTGGCTCTAGTTGTTTTTCCATACCTCTAAGCATTTCTGCTTTGACATTTTCTGATTTTAATGCTTCTTGCTGAGTATCATGAATTCGAGAGGTAAGGTCGTTATGAATTGTGAGTCTTAAAGATCGCACACGCAAAGGTTTAACTCGTTCCTTTCTACTTAATGCATCCGCGACAACGTTCGCTTTGCCCGGATGATATTTGATCTCGCAATCGTAGTCATTCAACAATTCGACCCATCGTCTTTGGCGCATATTTAACTCTTTCTGGTTAAATATATGTTGAAGACTCTTGTGATCCGTGAATATCGTGCATTTGGTACCATAAAGGTAATGACGCCAAATTTTTAGTTCAAATACGACTGCACCTAACTCTAGGTCATGGGTGGTATAGTTCCTTTCGTGTATCTTTAGTTGGCGTGATGCGTATGCAATAACTTTTTCCCTTTGCATTAACACGCATCCTAACCCTTGTCGTGAGGCATTACAATAGACTACGAAATCATCCGTACCGTCTAGGAGTGACAGAATTGGTGCATTACAGATTTTGTCTTTAAGCAGTTGAAAAGATGCTTCTTGTTTCTCTCCCCATTCAAATTTCTTATCTTTTGAGTGAGAGAAGTAAGGGATTGTGCATTCTTCGAGAAGTTCTCAATGTATCTTCGATAATAACCGGCCAATCCTAGGAATTGACGTATTTCGGTCGGTGTCTTTGGTGCACTCCAATTCTTTATGGCCTCAATTTTCGATGGATCAACATGTATGCCTTTCTTGTTGACTACATGTCCGAGAAATTGAACTTCGCGAAGCCAAAATTCGCATTTGGAAAATTTCGCATACAGTTTCTCCTTTTTCAACAACTCAATGATAGTTCTAAGATGGTGCTCGTGTTCGTCCTTATTTCGTGAGTATATCAATATATCGCCGATAAGCACTATCACGAATTTGTCAAGGTAGGGCTTGCACACGCGGTTCATTAAATCAATGAACACTGCTGGTGCATTTGTTAAGCCAAACGGCATGACAAGAAACTCGTAATGACCGTAGCGAGTTCGGAATGTCGTTTTTGGAACACTTTCTTCTTGAATCCTGAGTTGATGGTATCTTGATCTCAAATCGATCTTCGAATAATAGCTCAATCCTTGTAGTTGATCAAATAGATTGTTAAACCTCGGTAATGGATACCAATTCTTGATTGTGAGTATATTCAACTCCCGATACTCTATGCACATCCTAAAACTTCCGCCCTTCTTCTTCACGAATAACACTGGAGCTCCCCAGGGTGAGTAGCTTGGTCTAATTAAAACCTTTGTCCAACAACTCTTGAAGTTGTGTGGACAATTCTTGCATTTCCAAAGGAGCTGACTGGTATGGAGACTTTGCCACAGGTACGACACCTGGAATTAAGTCTATTCAGAATTCGACTTGTCGTTGTGGAGGTATTCCTGGCAAATCTTCAGGAAAAACTTCAGGGAATTCCTTAACAACCGGGATTTCTTCAAGTTTTAGCTCCTTGGCCGTTTTGTCAACTATGTGCGCTAAGAATGCTATACATCCTATTCGTAGGCACTTTCGGGTTTTCATACAGGAAATAATTCGTAAAGGCATTTTGTTTGTCTCATCGTGAACAAGAAGTGTTTCGTTATTAGGAAGGAGAATTCGAATGATCTTGTCGTAACATACGATTTCGGCTTGGTTGGTGGATAGCCAATCCATTCCAACTACGATATCAAAACTACCTAGTTGAACGGGCATTAGGTCAATTTTGAATTTTCGTCCTCCTAACTCTAAGGAGCATCCTTTAATAATGTTATCAGATTCAATCACCTTTCCATTTGCTAATTCGATAGTGAACGGAATATCTAGTTTAATTGACTTTAGTCCAAGCATATCTTTAAATTCTAAAGATATAAAACTAAAATCTGCATCGGTATCAAACAAAATAGAAGCGAAATGATCGTTGACAGGGAACGTACCGGGATCACGTTTGGATCCTGTCGTGCCTCTTGAGGTCCAATTACAAAGGCTCTTCTGCGGCATTTGTTCTCTTTGGGACAGCCCTTCCTGAAGTGTCCCATATCACCATAGTTAAAACAGCCTTGGGTTCTCCCTCATTCTTTATCGTTACCACTGCCTCCTTCTTTATTAACCACCTCGTTGTTACCCCAACATTTTTCTGTGCGGTGACCCATTTTCCCGCATTTATCACAGTTGGTGGCTTGGCATCCACCATAGTGGTGATAACCACACTGTTTACACTTAGGTGCATTTCCATTATATTTCTTACCACTCGTTTCTGTTGTGGCAACGAATGCCTTGGTTTTTCTTACTCGTATGGGTTTTCTTATGTTTGTTGTCCGACATAGAACCTTTCTTGAAATATGAATACTTTCTCTTGTTGTTACTCGAAGTAGACTCCATATGTGTCTCCTTTTTCACCGCACCTTTATTCAGTTTTCCCATCCTTACTACATCCTCGTAAGACTTAAGGCAAGAGTTATTGCCTGAGCAATTCTCAATATGGTTCCTCCAGTTTCGCCATTGTTTGCAGTATGGTTTGCTTCATGTTGTACGATTACTTCTGCAACTCACTGGTTCAGTAGAGCATCAAGCTCAGCTCGTGTTATAGGTAAGGGTTCCGTTTGGGCTTAAAAAGTGTTACTTCATTCTGGTGCCATGATTTTCATATATATATATATATATAGATATATATATATATATATATAATATATCGAAGAGATTTGACATGAATGAAAATAAAAACACATCGTCACGCACTATGATCATAAGGTCAAGATAGATCATAATGATACTTATGCAAATGTTTCGCCCCATATTCATCACATCCTTGTAGGGACGTAAAATAAATTACAATAATGTGTCCATAAGAAAATACCAACTTATATATGCCTTGTCACCTTTTTAAATTATTTTTGTGAAGAAAACAAAAATAATCTCGGAGTTACATCACTTCGGTCGATACAAGACATATAGTAATATATAAAATAAGGTAAAGTCTTTTCTTCACATTGTTCCTTGCTTGATATTCAAGTCTCCAAATCTTCAACAGTCTTTAGTCGTTCACAAAATTGGGTATACTTCCCAAAAGATAGTAATTGAACATAACTACCATGGTATGGGATGTGAAATTAAAGACATAGAAATTAGACTTGGAAGGCACGTAACCTCCTCCTCGAGACCAAAAATGTGCCTAATGGTGGCAATCGAGTGGTTCTCAAGGGTATGAATGTGTTCCTCAAATGATAGAGGCGCTTTGTGGAATGTAGAGTGTGGAGGTACTGATAGGGGAAAAAATGATAGTAATGGGTCATTCCAGGGGAGGTCGAGTAGCAGAAATCTGAGTCTTAAGATCATGGACACATCGAAAGGAAAAAGTAAGATGAATCTTGGAAGATAAAACTCATAGTTTATAATAATAAGCGGAAAATGGCGTGGAAGATAACGATTAGATGGGCTCATGTCCGGTAGTGGAGGTTGAGAATGTGCATCGGAATAGTAAGGTGGAGAGTCGTGGGTGATAGGATGTATGTGTTGCCCATATGCCTTAGCAGAACAACCATCTGTTTAGGAGGGGAAAACCAAGCAGTTACCTCTATCCTTACAGTATGTATTCCATACTCTATGGACCTTGGTCGTCCAAAGTAAGGAAAGTCCTTCGTCGCATTAACTCATGTGACGAATACATTGGTATTGTTTGAACTCAACGAATTCCAACAAAGTTGTTATGATTTCTATAGATGTCGAATGGAATATGGTAAGAGACTTGCGCCATGGCTCGTGCCATATTACCCTTTGAGACAAAACGAATGTCAAATAACGGATTTTATCGCAATAACTCCAATAAATATGATAAGGTGTTATAGGCACCGTGAGATTAACCCAAATGTTGGAGTTTTAGAATGTTTGAGGAAAATCCTTCCTAGATGGTTTTCCTAATTTGTTTGCTTAGATAACTTGTCTCAACTGACTTGTGATATAGATCGGATGCTAGGCACGAAATCAATACGTGTACTTTTTAATGTATTGTGGGGAATCATAGTAATCACCTTAGTTAGCGTTCTAAGAAATGGAAAAATTGAATTCTTAAGTAACAACTCAAGAATTTTGAACAGGTAGTGATCATTAGTCTGACTCGCAGGGCCCACCAGGATTCCCATCCACTGCAAGTTATTATTATGTGGGCCCCCATAATAATAAATTGCCTTGTATGGTCACCCTAACGTTCCTTCGTTCAAAACAGACGATCAGTCGGAGAGGGGGACATGATTGTCTAATTACCTTTAACACAGAATGGACCTTCATGATGGTCCACGCGTTAATACTTGTAGCCATCGCTCGCGGAATGGCACGAAGTTAAGAAATAGAAGTAAGAGGATTCATAACAATAATGGCTGAATGGGTACCTTCAAGATGAGTGTTTCATCTTCCTTGTCTTGACAAGAATGTCACCAATCATGATTAATATGAACCATAGGGACCTCGTTCCTACTAATAGAGTATTCATCCAAGGCTACCACCTCCACCTAATTGTCATCTTCGAGGTCAGGCATTTTCTGTATCTGAGGGAAAACAACCATCTTTTATGGAATGTCGAGCTCAGGGTTTCACTTAGGGACTACGCCCTACCATGAGCTCATCAACAGATGCGAGGTCAATACGCTTGTTATGAGAGTCCAGAATAATAATAGAATTTGAATACTAAGAGATCATGGTCGTGGCAAAATAATCCGTACAACGTACACATGTGAACAACTTATAAATAATCGATTTTTGGACAATTGTACTTTTGTTTTCATCGTTGTTTATACCGTATATCGTTTCCAGTTCGACTTATTGTTATCGTGTCTAAACCCCATAGACTTGTACCAAATAAACTAGTCTTTGGTATCATCGTTTCGAACTATCGTTTAATACTATCACATAGTATCCTTGCATTATCGTTTTGTATTAGTGGACGCTTTGTAAAAATATAATGTAGAACGCTTGTTGTAAAGAACATCGTTTTGAAATTGTAGACTAGACTCAAAAGAATCTTAGTTCACTACAATTGATGCTCTGATACCAGGTCTGTCACACCCCGATTTTTGATTTATGCGGAAGCGTATGGCGAGGTGTGACGAGAGCGGCAATCGTTACAATCAATCGAGTAAACAACATATTTGAAACATAAAAGATGTTCATCCATACATTTGATTCGAAACCATAGTTTACATTACATATGTCTTGTTTGAAACTTGAAACAACAACTTTAACTACATTATTCAAAGTTCAAAACATAACAACCGAAAACGGATGACATCACAAAAGCTTGCGTTCTTGATAACCACTTGAACATATTTTTCCAAAGCCGTCCACTAATCTCCTGTAATACATGTTAATTTTGAAAACGTCAACAAAAGTTGAGTGAATTCATGTTATTTTGTTTTTGCATCAAATGAGTCTCCAAAACATTTGAAGTAATAAAATTCGTTTTTGTATAGTATGATAAAAAAAATTGTATGATCATTAGTGTGTTGCAAGGACACTAATATGTATGCCGAATAGGAGGTAACCAAACCTTGACAATTTATCGTGTGTGTCAACGACACTAGTTTGGACACAAAGGCACTCTTGACGATCGTGGTTATCGTTGTCGTTAAGAGTGGGGCTTGCCAAAACCCAAATAGATCTATCCGTTTGTTCCTCGGTACTTGTTTATTCATTAATGGCCCCTTTATTTTAACACCTATCCGCATGTGATCAAAATAGTTTCATTGTATTATCATACTATTTGTAACATGTATACATCCCCGAAGTTTAAAACTATAAACATTCAAAGTAAAGGGGGAAAACATGAACTCACTGATTTGCGTTCCGTGCAAATCTCTATTCGATTCCTTGTTCGCGGTTCGTTTCTTGACCTACAAGTGTTCTAATCTAGTTAGACACTTAGGTTTGTTTTTGTGTATCATACAAATATTCTATCTCTTATTTTGTTTTTGTGTTTTTCGTATATATATAACTTCCTTGTATATATATTTATTTTATTTGTGTTTGAATGGGCTTAATTTTATTTTTTATAATTTAAGTCCATTTTGGGTATTTGGTGCTTATGGGCCTAGCCCAAATAAATTTGTTTAAAAATGGGTCAAGCCCAAATTTAATTTGTAGGAGTGGGCCTTGGCCCAAAACATTTTATAAAGGTAGGCCTAGCCCAATTTAGTTTATAGTTGTGGACTTAGCCCAAATAACTTTTGTAAGAATGGGCATAGCCTAAATTGTTTTCTAAAAATATATGTAGTCCATAATAATTTGTAATATTGGGTTTTTAGCCCAAGTATTTTGTAAAGTGGGCTTTAGCCCAATTTTGACTAAAAATACATTTTAGTCCATTGTTTTGTAAAAGTGGGCCTAGCCCAAATTTTATTTATGAAAATGGGCATTAGCCCAATTTTTAATTTATGGACTACTTTTTAAAATGCAAAACTTTGGGCTAGTAAAAAATATTAATAGTAATACTTGTATTTTTATAAAAATCTAATTTTTATAAAAATCATTACTTATGCCATAGTTGAACATTTTAGTGCATAAACTTGTGTGACGGTTCGTATTTTGTTATAGTCGTTTATTAATTGTCGGTTTTATTTATTCGTATCGTTTGTCCCGCTGTGTCGTCCGTCACGTTTTACCATTTGCTTTGTTTGTGCCATTTTTGTTTGTCCAAAAGTCCATACAGTCCAATAGTGTCCGAATTTGTCCATTTGTATTTTCGTGTCCAAGGATGGACATTTTATTTCGTTATTCAAGTTCATATATATTTTTGGTAATTTTTGTGGATGTGTAGTAATTTTGTATTTGTTCCTACTAGAACTAACACATGATGTACACATCAAAATATATAAACTTATGATACTTGATGAATATTTTTGTAAGTACACATTTTATCCAAAAATATATACTTGTCATTTTTATTTAGAAATCTTTTTATAAAACATGGATTTATGACTTTGTCCAAAAATTGTTTAACCATGTTTAAAGACCTCAAATAACAATTTTAGTCACAAACTTCTTTGTTAACAACTTTTAATACATCACAAAATTTATAAAAATTTTGCCATAGTTTTGTTTGAAATATGGAATTTTCCCCAAGTTTATACGAAACTTGTTTTCAAATTATTTCAATACAAAACATCATCAAGTATCAATATCTATCAAAATTTGTCAACAAAAGTAGCATGAACATGATATTGTTCTTAACTTTCCCAAAAAGGAAACTTTATTTCTTATTTTTACCAAAAATTTGTAGAGCGAGATTTTATGAAAAACTCTTGTTCTAGATGTCTTACAAAGTCATTTGAAGCATAAACAAGTATTCAAAATGTTTACTACTAACATATTTCTAGCTTTTGATTCTTTCCAGAAATGGAAACTTTATTCAACAAATTTTTCAAAAATTTATTTTCTTGTTTTTAAATGGTTTTTCACATTTTACTAGCATGCATGTTCATCAAAAACTCATGTTCATCACTTTGTTGATGAATCTTGGTTGATCCTACATGCATGTATGTAGATCATATTTTTGAGTAGAAATAACCAAGATTCAAGTTTATTAGCCTAGATTTCTCCAAGTTCATCTCATAATCATAGAAAAATCATGTTTAAAAATAATGATGTTTAGTTGTTTCTTGTTATTTTTCAAGTGGGTTTAGATGAACTTGTAAAAAGAAATCAAGAATAAAAGTAAGACTAGTGTAATGTTCTTACAATTTTTGCTAGGAAATAAGGATGAAGATAAGAAAAATCTTGTTGATCCAAAGCTTCAAGTTTCACCAAAAAGGCTCCTAATAGCTTTTCTAAACACCCTTGTAGCTAGTTTCATCCATGGACCTCCATAAGTGTATGAATTCTTGAGTTTTTAAAGATTGAAATGAAAGTGTTGTAGGGTGTTTTGGTTTGAACGATTTTAGAGAGAGAGAGTAGGAGATGGAGTGTTTTGATGGTTTTGGGAATTATGGAAAAATGGTAGAGTGTAAAGGTTTCTTTTTGATTATGATCTTCCAAAGACACTAATCCTCCATTTAGAGTTCCAACACCACAACTTAGAAATGTGAGTGGCAAGGGGGACCCACTCCAATTCGTGAATTATGAAGGGGGGAAGAGTTTTTGTATTTTTTTTTAAATCTTGTTTAATCTATAAATTTTAGGAACTTTAATAACTTTGATATTTTATATAAAAATATCTACAAAGGTTTAGGCTCTAATATTTTAAAGTAGTGTGACACTAGGTAAAACTAGTTCACCAAAATTTTTAGTTTGTAATTCGGGTGAAAAAGTCGGTTCGGGTCCTGTACCGGGTTAAATACTGACACCGTGTTTTGTTTAGATAAATACATGACAAAAATTAGTTTTGCACATGCTTTATCATCCGAATAATTAATACAACTTTTTGGACTAAAAATTTTATTATTTTTCACGGTTCCGGTACCGGCTTTACTAACTAGTAGTTTACTGAACTAGCCGTACAGCTTAACGCAATAAGATTCGATTGCGGATTTTGTGTCATTTTTAATACCCATTATATTATTTATGTCAAATAATATTTATTTTTGGGTTTTCGGACAGTTACTGTTTTGTTCTGCGGAATGCTGTACACTTCCGCATGATTGCTGTATTTTTCTGCGGACGTAGACAATTTGGTTTTTAATTGGAATTTTGTAAATAATAAGGCACATATTATTTTTTTTTTGAACAAAGCTTTTTATAGAATATTTGTGTAGACATATCCGTATGTCTTGTTTTTATCGTGTCAGACTGTACCGCGACTAGTACTGACAAGTATTGTTTAACCGCGTTCCTATTGTTAGTCTAGGATATTGTTTCCAATCGCAACGGATTTGTTATCATAATTTACTATGATTTTTGTAATTCCTAGACTCTCAAGACTTTAATTAATTAAAATCAAGTCGTATACGCGAAAATAAAAATTTAAATAGTTGTTCAGGTTGTACGGAATTTTCGGAATTTTGCCGATTGTCACACGCAAGCTTGGGATGCCAATATATGTTGAACAATACCTTATGTTTTATTTTGATCTCCTGTGGATTTGTTTCGACTACTCGTGATACTTGGATATTACAATCAGTGGTTGAAATATAATTTATCTTTATGCTTCCGCTGTGCATTTATATATTGTGTGGTTTGACTATATTGTTGGCAACTACGTCACAGTAATCCCCCACCGGGCCCACCGGTGATACACGTGGAAATCGGGGTGTGACAGTTCGTTTGGCCGGACGATTGCGTTGTTCGGTTAATTACGACGAAACACGAACGGACGCGAATAACGATCCAAATTACGCGACGAATGGAATTTTATCATGCCAATCACTAAAATAAAATATTTTAATGATTACATAAATTTTTGGATGTCCGTATATATTCAGAATGTAAGATATACGCGAAAATGCAAACTTATGCACTTTTTGACGCTTTTAGTCTCTGTTTGACCAAAAAGTTTATTTTTGCACACCGAACCCCTCAAAGCCTATTTCTAAGATATGTAAAGGATATTTATGGTATGTTTAACTTATGGTCAAGATTCGGAATGTTCGATACCATACGAATCAGCAGATTTTTGCAGTTTGATGCAAATAGTCCCTACAACTGAATAAACTTGATTTCGACACACTAAACCCTCCAAAACTTATTTCTAAGTTATGTAAAGGTTATTTAAGGTACGCTAAGCCCATGTCACTGTTCTGGGGTGTTTGTCGCATTAAATTGATTATGTTTACGCATCAGTTCGCGTATAACTTTCTAGAAAGCGATTTAGAGCTCGAAATCGAACAAGGATAGATATGTGCAAATGATACACATATTTATACAAATCCCGAGTATGAAACACAATATTTCATTGATTTAGTATTTGTTTGATGGTCGAAGAGACACAGATGTCACAACGGAGTCACTCATCGTTTGTCTACTGCGTACCATCCACAGACGAGTGGTCAAGTGGAGAACGCGAATCGTGGTATCAAACGTATCCTAGAGAAAACCATTGGTAAGAACATGAAGGATTGGTCCGACATGCTTGACGATGCATTGTGGGCATTTCAAACCGCCTACAAAACGCCATTAGGAACCACACCATTTATGATCGTCTATGGAAAAGCTTGTCACCTTCCCATAGAGCTAGAGTACCGAGCACTTTGGGCATTGAAAACCGTTAACCTTGACATGACCGAAGTCGTTAGGAAGCGTTTCTTTCAAATCCATGAGCTTGAGGAGCTTAGGGATGCGGCTTATGCTCGATCGTTGGGAATTAAGGAGAAGATGAAAGCTTCACATGATAGGAAGTTAAGAAAGGTCAAAGAGTTTAGCAAGGGTGATAAAGTACTTCTCTACAATTCAAGATTGAAGTTTTTTACGGGGAAGCTGAAGTCGAAGTGGTCGGGGCCGTATATGGTTCATTACGTGTTTCCGTACGGAGCGGTGGAGATTATGGACGAGTCAGATGGCCGGAGTTGGAAGGTGAATAGCCATCGTTTGAAACACTACATTGGAGGAGCAATAAACAAGAACGAGATGGAGGAAACTCCTCTCGAATTCCATCAAAAGCCACCACTTAGTGTTTTGGGTGAACACCCAAGTGTAGAGTATGTACCGTTTGTAATTTCGTTAATTTTCATATTTTTTTCGTAGCTTTTTGTGTCTTTGTTTCGTGTGTTTTAGTAATTTTGCAGGAATAGTACCAGTGAGGAGCTGAAATTGCGAAGAAAATGACATTCCAGATAAGTCCCAACACTTAGGAAAATTTGGGATGGTTTTCGGAAGGATTGGTAAGACTTGAAAAAATTTTTAAGGCATAAAACATGAAAATTTACACTACCTTCTGCCCAAAACACGCCTTCGCGTCGCGCCACACCAAACACCTTACCCTGTGGCATAGCACGACCAAACGGTCCAAAACTCACAATCTGAACCCACCTGTGGCGTCGTGCGACCATAAAGGACCTCACCCATCGCGTTACGTGACCCCTCAATTTGACTCCTCATTCTGAACTATGCTGTGGTGTTACGCCACAGCTTACATATTTCAACGTAGCGGTACGTGACCGCTTCACAGGTTGTTTAAAGTCCCTTTTTCATCAGTCTTCCCCAAAATCAACCAAACCCTTTATCCCCTACCCCCACCGCCGAACCACCCATAAACCACCATATCTCCTCTGATTTTCTACCATTTTTCCACCTACGTGACCGGATTTAAGTGCTGAACAAACCCCCGCATACAGAATCATCATTTATCTGCTAAATCTCTTCGATTCGGGACTTATCCTTCATGAAAATTTTTGGTTTTTCTTACAAGTTTCAGCGAATCAGGTATGTGTTCTTGTTATACTCTTATTTATTTACTGATTTGAGTTGATTCTGAGTTTTGTGAAGTCTAGTTGTGTCATCTTGTTTGTCGGTCCTTTTGTCGGGTCAGTTGAGTCGTTTTAGTCGGGTCGCTGTTCAGTAAATTTCAGTTCGGTCCGAGTGTTGGTTTGCTTTGCTGCGTGTTAAGTTTGTCGTTTCTGTGGTCAGTAACTAGGTTATGTAGTGTCAAGTATGGTCAGCTTTGATGTGTTTGGTATGTTCACTTTGGTTATGTTCGTGTCATCTAAGGGTGCGGATGGTGTCGGGTTGGGATAATGGCCATTGCCTTGCTAAATTTTGAATTGTAGGGGATATTGACGCGTAAAGTTTCAACCTTGCACAATGAAACAGAATTTTTGCAACGATAAACACCTCCTTTAATTAGGCGGAATTTTTCGACGTTAAAATCTGTTTTCAACTAAAAAAGCAACTAAATTTAAGCAAGGTTGGACATCAATGTCGTCTTGGTTAGGCACTCATGTTTAATTGTGGACAATTAAAATGCCGAGGGGGGTAGTGTACATTGAGTCCAATTTAGTGTCGTTTTAGTCTTTTTAGTCAATTTTTAGTCTATATCGAGTCTAGTTTGTCGATCTTGGGTTTACTTGCACGTAGAAGTGATTTAGGCTCGCCCGTACTCAATCTCCATTCGGGCGAGTTTAATTATCACTTAGCATTTGTAAAAAGTAACCCATCGGTTTTTAATTCAACTTTATTTTCAGAATTAGCCGCAAATGAAATGCCATACGGCTATTCTAATTTTTTCGAAAAAAAATTTATAAGACCCAAAAAAATATAACAAATTTCAAAAATTCGAAAAAAAATTAAAAATTAAAAATACCAAAAATAGTTTGTTATTACTGATTGTTTGCTTGTTTTGTCTTGTTAAATATCTGTTTTGCAGAGATGGCTAGCAGCTCACGTAGGGGTGCGGATCAGACAACACCCCAGCAAGATCCGATTCCACAGGAGACCCCGATTATACAAATAGGTGCTGATGATCCAATGCTGAGAAAAATTAAGTACCAAAGGGCTCATAAGCTTATTCCAACACAGAGAGTTAATCGACTCAACCACCCGTTGCTGCAGTTCGAGCCGAATACATCTGAGTGGGAGAAATATGATAAGTTGAGAAATACGGATTTGCTTCAGCATAGGGTAATAGACTGGACCTGGTTGGAGGAAATAGGTTCAAGGCAGGTAGTGTTGGACCTCCTGGGTCCAAAGTTGACTGAGGCATTAGAGTGTACACAGGATCAGTATGAGGAGTTGGTACTAGAGTTTCACAGCACATAGAAACACAAGGAAGGGAAGTTCGATGATGAAAAAGTTGTGTCTTTCAGTTTGGATAGGCAGGTATTTGAGATTAATAAGGCAAGTTTTGCCATTGTTTCGGGGTTTTATACTGAGGAGGAGGTGAAGCAGCCCGGATTTGTGACTAATCTACAAGGTGCATATTCGACGGTTAGGGATCATAGTGTTGGAGGAGCTGAGCTGCGTAATTTCTGGAAGACAATTTCCATCCACCCATTCACAGTTACAAACCTGATTACTTCGGTTCGTAACCCAGTTTATAGGTATCTTTTGAAGATTTTGTCTACTACGTTGGTGGGGCAGAAATCGGGGGAAAATAAGGCGAATTGGATCGAGTTGTTCATTCTCATGTGTTGGGTGGAGAACAGGGAGATGAACTTAGCTACGGTGTTAGAGGATTCTTTCAGTAGGGGACGTAGAGGTGGTCATCATGCTGGGTTGGCTATAGGCCCATATATTACTCGGATTGCATAGAATTTGGGGGTGTTTAACAAGTATGTCCCCCAATTTCTACATGAGGGGCCGAAGAGGATGACGTTCGGGATTAAAGAGTTGCAGCAGGCTGGGGTAGTGTCATATACGGAGCCCTACGGCTGGGAGCCGATTAGGCAGGGTCCGCAGGTGCAGCCGCCAGAGGGACATCCAGCTGAGGATGTGATGATTCAGATTGACCCTACACACCGCCAGCGGCCACCACAGCGACACGAGCGGCCAGCGCCACAGTAGCCCCGCAGGCAGCCACCACCTGTGCCTCTTACTTTGGAGTTGTTCTCTGGCTATTTTAGTAGCTGCTTTCGTTCGCGTGTCTGAGATTTGGAGTTGTTTGCTGAGGGCGTTTCGAATTGGAGGGCTTACGTGGAAATGACTAGCACTTTGACAGTCTCACATATTCAGCTAAGTCGTTTCCCTTGTATTTTTGTATTTATTTATCTATTTCGTTTGCAGTTTTTATTTTTAGGTAGTTTGTTGAGTCGTATTTCTGTTTTTGCATTAGGGACAATGCAATCTTTAAGTGTGGGGATGGGATACATGTAAATATTCGAGTCATAAATTGAAAATACAAAAAAATTTAAAAATCCAAAAAAATTGAAAAATCAGAAAAATGTCTTTCGAATAAAAGAAGTTTGCAAATTTATACGGAAAATGGTAGAAAATATGAGTTTTTGCTTGGGTTCAAATGACAATAATATGAGATTAAATAAATCGAGCTTGTTTCTAGTTAGGGATATGTGAATAGGCCTGGGTTTGGTTTTAGGTCCCTTTGAGTTAATATACCTTAATTGTCGGTCTACTAGTGGGTTTTCGCCTGGGAAATATAGGAAATTGAAACCGCCAATAAAAGTATAAGGGGCACCGTTATAAGTTAAAACCGTTAGAATTTTGTAATCAAGAAAAAAGAAAAAAAAATAGAAAAAAATGAGCTAGAAACTGAATGAAAGTAGCACAGTTCTATGTAATATAGGTTGGGGAGAGCGACTCTACAACCGGATTACCGCTAGGATGTGTGAAATCGAACTTGCAAGTAAAAAGTACTGAAGCCTAAGTAATCTGAGTTGGGGATAGTGACTTTACAGCCGGAATGCCTCTGGATTGGGGAAAGCAACGTATACGCTCGTTAAAGAAAAAAAGAAAAAAGAATGAAAAGAAAGAAAAAAAGTGATCAAAGAAAAAAATTAAAAAAAAATTGATTTTAAATTCTCTTGGTTTTGATATAAGACGGTTGGGAATTGGTCTAGTGATCGTTCCTTTAGTTCTATAAGCTTGAGGCGGGACTAGGTGGACCGTAGATTCTAGCGTGAGACCCTAGGTAGATTAACCGCACTTAAACTAAATTCACATGATAAGGGTTTAAGACCGGATTTGGGTTTAAAGGGACAAATATATTCGCAATCGTGGCTAACGCATGTTTTGGTTTTAACTAAATATAAATAAGCTCTTTACTCGAGTAACTATTCGTCTCTGATTCCGTTGCATAATTCTTTTTCGAGGACGAAAAAAGAGTTAGTGTGGGGATATTTGATGTATTGCAAAATACATCTCTTATTTGTGTACAGTTTGTATAGTTTTCCGTTATATTTCGTTCTGTTTTCATAAGAATGTGCATACTATTGATCAAATCGAGTCTTGCATGTATTGGTGCTTAAATTTGCTGAAAATTGAGTAAAAACGAGCCACAATGCTGAAACACCAAGTCCCGGAACGAGTTGAAAAGAGTTAGAATAAATTTTGGAGTTCTTGGGATGCTAGAGCTGGAAAAAGAACGTGACAGTCTGTGAAAATCACACCGTCGCACTACGCCACAAGGAAACAACAACACCGTCACGCCCCGCCACCATTTATTCAATATTTTTTTATCATTTTAGGTGTCGCGCTACGCGACTGCTTAAGAGGATAACCGTCGCGCGACGCGACGGGGTATATTGACGGCACTCATTCGTTGTCAGCTAGGGTTACGTATAAAAACTCAAGAAAATCATTACTAAACCCTAGTTACGAATTAAGGAGATCATAGGCGATTTTGAGAGCAATCTTTGAGCAATTTTGAAGGTTTTGAAGCATAGGAATCATTGGTACGGCAGGACAAAGAATTGAAGACTTGCTCGGGTTTTCCAATTCCTTGTTTGTTGATTTCTTTCTCGAAACTCGTTGTCATGAATTCTTACTTGAACATCTTTGATTTGTTTTCGTTATTTGATATGCTCGGCTAAACATTCTAAGCCACCTAGACTATGATGAATGGACTAAAATAAAGGTTGAACCTTTTTCATTAATTGCATGTATTTTATGGGTTAATTGTGTTTAGTAAAGGTTTAGTTTATTGATTTGACATGTATGCGTACTTTAATTTGGTTTATTATTATCAATCGCTTCGTGTGAATCTTGGTGGTTGTCTGCTACGGAATAGGTTTATGCTAGATCTTAGACTGTGTGTTTTTGACCTTTAGGGGAAATTGGCCAATAAACCCTAGAAGTGATTGTTAGTAATTTGCTAGGTTTTTAGTGCTCTACTAGTCCTTACAGCTGGAAGGTGCGGGGCTATTGATAGGTCTTACCCGGCGAATTGCTTTAGACAGTCTTTGGAAAAAGTCGTGCCTTAGTTGCCCGTCGGTTTATTAGTCTATCAAGTCAAGTTAATAAATCCAAACTACCCTAGATATATAATTGGAAAAGAGTAGGTCAATATTAGGGTACTTACACAATAATTAGACAACTGGAAGAAAGTCTAATAACCGATAGGATTAACGACCTAGGTAGTGCCATAAGTTTCACCTCGAGAAGGGTTGAGGGGCTTAGTTGCTGTCTTAATAGGTTTAGTATCATAAGATCCCGGTTCCATAAATCATGCATTTAACTTAATTGGTAAATTCTTAAAATCAATCCAGGATTCTAGTCTAGGTGGTTCTCATCATCATATAAGAAGAGTATTCGCCTTACTTCGTATTAGCTTAATTCTAGTTTAATAATTAGTTTAAATAGATTTCCTTAGATTTTCAGTAACCCCCCCCCCCAAAAAAATTAAACAAGTTAAGTTGTGTCTGTCAGCATCTGTTAGAGTCTAGTTAACGTGATTTATAGAGTCTCGTGGTTCGATATCCGGACTTCCTTAGGTCATACTACAGTGATCGGTACACTTGCCGATTGTGTGGTTTAGGTCGAGTATAGATTTAAAGCTTTTTAGTGTCTAGCTTAGAGAGTCTAATTTGGTTAATTTTAATAGTCTGTTTAGCACACATCACACTTATTCATCTAATGAAAGCAATAATACAAAAAAAAAAAAAAAAAAACATAAGTACAAAACAATCATAGAAGTGACTAATTACAATTCCGTAAACCTATTTTTTCCAGATAAGGTTTCTAGAAACCTAATTTTCCAAATAAGCACAATTGTTCACATAATTGAGAGTAACAACTTGAAGTTCGTGACCATGAAAGCGAGAGGCATCTCAATTTAGGGGTTCGCAATAGAATCTACAAAAGCCAATAAGCACTCTAAATAATAAAAATCATATTAACAATAAAGAGTATATGAACAATCTAAACATTTGATGAAGAAACTTAAGAAAAAAAATAATTAAAACGAAAATTAGAAATTTATTTCTTTGAACGATATGTTTTCCTTCAAAAAAAAAAAACTAAAACAAAAATTATGACAGTGAGTCGATCACTTTTAAGTTGTGAGTTTCAAAATTGCATATACAATGTCACCATTTGCATCCTTTAAAGCCTTGGACGCATTTTATATTGAGACTCCAGCTTGGGTCACAACCAACTCAATTTCATTGGCCTCTACCCGAGTCTCATCTACATCATCATCACATTGAGTCATGGTTGTTGGCTCTGGGGAACGTTACTAAGGTTAGGTGCCTTGAAATGCTTTGCTGCCCGACTCTGCAACTGTGAATTCAGATCCTCTATTTTCGCTTCACCAAACGTCCAAACATTACATATATGTGTCTAAAGCAAGAGACTTACAAACATCTGCTTTAAGATCACAAACAAAATTTGCAAAATGATGACAGTAATCATACACAAGCAATAATTATCATGGAAACTAATAGTAGAAAAATGGCAAAATGAGTGTCGTCAAGATAACCATTGTTTTAATACAAAAATACTGTGAATAAGATTATAAAAAAAATAACGTTCTCCATAAAGGGTCACGATTCCGATAAAGTGATTGACCACAACTCTTCTATAACTTTTTTCTAGATTATAAATTTCTTAGTGTTAATAGATATTTTAGGGGATTATTTTTTTGGTCCAGTTACATGTGGGGTTATATTAAACTTACATTCATGCTCTTTTTCCTGGTAACATGACTAACTCCAAGAATGGGCTTCATTCCAAGCTTTAACTTAGCCTTCCGCCTTTTTTTTCTAACTTCTGCTTTGCTTAGACCTACCACTTGCATCTTCCTTGCCTGCTTACATAATATATCATGTAGTTTATTTTTTTGTCACATGAATATATTGTGGGTATTTATTCAATAAAAAAAGAATATTACACTTAGTTTATAACATATTCACGTGAAAGAATGACAACCATTATCCACAAGAACTTCACCCATTGAATAGAAAATTACGGTTTAATATTTCTAGACGGAAGATAAAACGCATCACACTTAAGTTACAGAATAAAAAGGCAATATAGAAGACAGAACAAAGATTAAAGATACAAAAACCTGAAGAGAAAAGCTAACCATTAGCCATATCAATAGATTTTGCATGCTCTTGAAGTTCATCCTACATATCTGCAAGGATAAGTAACATCATATACTTATTAGTAAAGTAAATACTACATATATGCATACTTGTATATCTTATGTTTTTAGTTATTACATTTCATAAACTATAGAAGCTAACCAACTTGTATAAATGTATGAGTATCACACAAAATCAAAATCTGAACCCTGGCACTTATTCATCTAATGAAAGCAATAATACATAAAAAAACATAAGTACAAAATGTCACATCCCCCGACCCCACCCTGGGAGCGGGAGCCGCGAACCAGTCAGATGGTATCTGTGTTTATTAATTTGGCAGCGGAAATTTTCGTCAGGACCGTAGTTAGGAAATATTTTTATCAGACTTAAACACCAAAATCTTTAAAATAGAATACTGGGATAAAACCCGATTTTCATTTTAGTACTTTTTATAGGTAATAACCATAATTATTGAAAAGAATTCTCCTTTTTAGTTAGGTAACTTTTATGGACACTTTTCTAAGCCTTCAGTGCTCTCCAGCTGGCTTTTATTGGCTTCACACTAAGTTACCTGAAACACGTGTTTAAAACATTTTATCAGCAAGAAATACTGGTGAGTGAATCCCAGTTTAATCAAAACAGGTCTTATCAGTCTACAGCATTGAGGGTGGTCGCGCAATTACATTTGTTTCCATCTACTTTAATTACCACCCACGGTACTATCAACCTGACTTGTGGTCATGTTACTACTCACAGTGTAGTAACAAATTTTGTATACAAAACCCCAACATACCGACGATAATTGTAGAATACAAATACTCAATCACTGTTAATTATAATTTAAAACATTGAGGCTTTGTAAAATAGTTTGCAAAAAGGAGGATTAACTCACATTGCTACTTTAGGTTTTTCCTTTGTGACTTCCTGGTTATAATCTATTTATTAAACAATGCACACGTGTTAGTATAATAACCCAATTTACATTAGTTATACCCTCCCCGAGACAGAACTCCAACGACTACGTCGGGCAGAGCCTCAACAGCCGTTACGGAGCACTAGATCAATCGGGCAGCGTATCTAATACGTAACCGGGGATTAAAATACTTACAACGAGGCAGAGCTTCGCTAATTAGGGGGTGTTCGGCTATAGTTTTAGCCTATTAGAATTTGAGAGGAAATAAGAAAGTTGAACGATTGAAATGGCTGCTTTCTGTTCCTTTTATAGCTGATCCAGGAGGTTCTCACGCCCCGCGAGAGATACACTAATGGCCTTCGCGGCCCGCGAGGGATGTAGGGTAGGCTATAGGGTTGGCGAGTCACAAGTGTAGGGTTGCCGAGTGTTATGCCACGTGGCGGGCTGGGATGCCGCCTAGTGGTACTGGGTCGCGGCCCGCGACGGCTTACCTTAAGGGAGTCGCACCCCGCGAGAGCCTCCCATTTCTTGTTTTATTTGGTTTTTAATGAAACAAAGGTATTCCGGGGTCGTTTGCATATACGGGTGTATTTTAAGATGTATAGGGGTGTTTGTAAGGATTTTAGGAGAGTTGTTATATTTTGGGTATAACTTCTGAACTATTTAAAAATATATGTAATGCACTTTTGTTAAGTATAGTAACCCAATCAACTTTATCAATATGTCACGAGACAGAACCCCGACGTACTTAGTCGGGCAGAGCCTTGACAAGCGTTGGTGGGTCCTAAATCAATCGGACAGGGTATCGATTCAGTGATCAGGGGTTACAATACATAAAACGGGCAGAGCTTTGTAGGATTTAGGGGTGAATTACTAAAGAAAAAGGAATTCTTAAAGAGAAGGAGAGATCAAGAGAAAAGATAGAGGCTGAACAATTAGAATGGTTGAAAGTATGTTCTATTTATACCAAATTTGGTTAGCTTAAAGTTCACGCAAGTTTGGTCTGTTGCCTTCAAATTGAGCCACGTATCCCCCCATTAAATTCCTTCAATTTTCTTTTGACTTCCACGTCTAGTACTTCACAAATTTTCAAGTCTCATGCATGCATTTCAATTTTGATATGTTGGCTTTTGAATTATTATTGTATTATTATTTTATTTAATATATATATATATATATATGTTATAACTAATTTAACTGCTTCACTTATTTGGCGCTTGTAACTTCTAAAATATGACGTTTTATAAAATGATGAATATGTTATTAAAATGAGAATATTTTTATCTACACTTTGGCCTAAGTTTCACTAAAAACGGAGTAAGGTTAATTATAACGTATTTTTATTATTATAATTATTAAACAGTTCCTACGTTTGCCAAAATACTTCATATTTCTATAGGTCAACTTTACCCATGATCTATCCGTTTAATAACATAAGTTTTTATATATTTTATTTTAAATTTTATAAATAAAAAATTTTGGGAATGTTACACAAAACAATCATAGAAGTGACTAATTACAATTCCATAAACCTATTTTTTCCAGATAAGGTTTCTAGAAACCTAATTCTCCAAATAAGCACAATTGTTCACATAATTGAGAGTAACAACTTGAAGTTTCTTCTGGTGCATTCGTGACCATGAAAGCGAGAGGCATCTCAATTTAGGGGTTTGCAATACAATCTACAAAAGCCAATAAGCACTCTAAACAATAAAAACCATATTAACAATAAAGAGTATATGAATAATCTAAACATTTTTACGGATTCATAAATGTGTTTTAGTTACATTTTTGAGGTTATAACAATGAATTGAAAATCTGAAGAAACATTTCAGCAAGTAACGAATGGAATAGGGGATGATGATACAAATAGAAATTTATACCTAAATAAAACTAACAAAAGGCACAAATCTGATGCGATTATGTTCATAAACATCACAAAACTCATCACCGCTAGCGCATATCACATAAAATTCACTAAATCTGATGCAATTAAGTTCAAAAACATCACAAAATTCATCATTGATAAACCAAATCATATGAAATTCATCATATCTGATGCGATTAAGTTCTTCAACAAAATTGTAATGAGATTAATAGATCTGAGATGAAAGAAATCTTACAGGATGAAAGGTGGTCTGCGGCAGGAGGTCAGCTGTTGGATTGTGTGAAACCCTAGAGAATATATCTTATATGTGGAACACAAGCTTGCAATGACTTTACCTCAAATAAATCAAAGTCAATCAACAGAAATCGAACATCCAAATACCTGTTAGATTGCGATGAAGGTGAAGAGTAGAAAAAAAATAGATCTTTGATGTAGGAGAAGCATCTTACAATTGACTGAGAATAAAGGAGATAAGCAAGATAGAGAAACGGCTGAATATTTCGGGGAAATGATTAGGGTTTGTAAGAATACATGGAACAAAAAAACCATGTTCAGAATAAGGAGACGTGGATAGGCTTAATGACGAACACGATAGCAAATGAAAGGAGAAGGGGACATGTGTCTCAGATGAATGTGGAGGGGACAGGTGTTCCAACCTTTTGTTCTTTTATTATAGATAGAGATTAAGGAAAAAAGAAAAATATTAAACATATTTGAAGGGTAATAAGAGCTTTTATACTTTTTTGTTGTTGCATTTTGAAAGCATTTGTGGTGTGATCTGAAGACTTTAATGCGTACGCAACTGTTTAGATGAACCTAAAAGCGGTAATATTTTAACATTTAGAATAATTAAATAACTACATGCCAAAATAATTACTTGTAGATTATGTTTCTTTTAAATGGAGGAAATTCTATGAAAAATAGAAACAGACCAGCAGAGCTGTAAAACCTAAGACAATCGGGAGAAAATAAAGCGACAACAAACGGACCAGCTTTGCTGTAAAACCCAAGCTATAGATTATTTAACATATATCCTTAGAGAATTTGGTCTACGTTATAGATTTAATGCATGTATTTGGGTATCCATGTAACTTTCTTTTTTCACATGTGAATTTAAAACATACCCGCGAGCCTATACCTTCTTATTAGCATGAAAATTATTGAAAGGAAGGCACAACGTCTTAGGTCGTGACGAGGAGCCATAAAAAGAAACAGGAATTAAGATGGTTATGATCATTTTAGGTTAAAGATGGAATATTAAGAAATTTATGAAAATATATAATTCGAGAGCATTCACACAATTACAATAATGGAGTGATAATCATCAAAATATGTTATAATAGCCGAAGGGATATTGTCCTAAATGTCATGTACGTCATGCGCGCACAGGACTATACCCACACTTAATTGTCAAAGACACTCAGCTTGTTGCAAGGTTCCCGCGGGGTCCTCATGCAAACGCACACCCATGACAGCTCATAAAGTACAACTAGTAGCCTAGTACAAGTAGCAGCAACATACAACCAATCAACAAGCGGCAGGCTCTGCCACAACCAATCTCCACAATGATCAATCGTGTAGGGGACAAATAGTACAAAGGGACAATGACGTGTAACCAATCAGGATGCGCCACTCACTGCTCCATGATCTTCACTAACAGCTGATGACAGATGTGACAACAAGTACATATACCAAGCGACGTGTAACCAATCATGATGAGCCAGTATACCCACACCTCTGCAAACACTGCCTGTCGTAACAGAGGGGACCGAATAGATATTCCTTGACAACGACAGCCGACCCATTAGCCCATCAGTCCAACTCCTTCTCTAACCCTTCGACTATAAACACCAACATCTACCAAACATTTAAAGATCCGATTCCTTATACCCTCAAACTTAACTCACACTTCTTTTCTTCCTAGAAAGAACAATACTCCTTCTCACTCCGGATGGTGGTTACGAGAAAAACCCCACATCTCCTTCTCGTAACGAGCTCATGGTGTTTTATTTTGTAGATCATCTAAGCTATATCGATTGAAGAAGAGACCTTGAAGTTAACCCCCCGGTCGAAATACCTACTCTTGGGTTCATTCCCCGAAGGACTTTAACCGGTTTTTCTTTATCGGTGTCATCCCATCTACTAGAACAAAACTTTCTTCATTCCTTCCGATCATATGGCTGATAAAACTCCATATCCTCTTCCACTGTATGGTTCCGGTTCGAAGTATGCAGTCGTTGGGGCCACCTTGCACGACCCTGATCCCAACAACTACAAATACGACCAGGAAAACAACGTTGTGGGTACCAACAACAAGGTTACTAGCAACACCTCACAGACAAACCAATACATATCCTACAGTTTTCGCCATGCGAACACGCAGGCGCAACATGAACCAGAGTTTCCAAAGGGGGAAACCCCTAAAACTTGGTTTACCAAGCTGCAAGCAGCACTTGCTGACAAATACGCATTGTTGTGTGCGCAAGCACAACAGAGAGCCCATCGAAGGCACTCACCTTGCAATATGAATCTCCTCATTGCATCCATGGACCACTTGTCATCACGAGCGATCACACGAGAGGAGGCATGCAAGAGCATAAGAGCAAGACGCACAGGGACACTGGGAGGTACCATGATGACAATTGTGACCATCATTGTACACACAGATAAGTTGAGAACTGGGAAGTGTGCCCCAATGAGTTCGACCCTAGATACCATGAAGGTGATAGTACTAGTGTTTACACCACAAGAGTGCAAAGTAGTCGCGTAGTTTATAAGCCACTCATTGCCCCTACATATAACCATGACGTAGATGAAGACTACACCATGCCTTATAGGCAAGCCACTGTTGCAGAACAATCCAAGTTCTGCAGAACACTAGCTTTGGCCCCACACCACACAACAAAGCTCTCATCGAATGTTGTAAAGTATGCAGGTCTCATCGATCCGAAGTTGAAGAGAGAGAAGAGGTCTGGAGAGGATGATTGAGAGAGATGATAACTGAGGACAGGCGGCGGAGATGGAGCGGAGGAGATCGCAAGAGAAGACGGTGGTTCTAGCGGAGGAGGAGACGGAGAGAGAAGAGAGGGAGGTGTGGTGAGAGAGGAAGGATGAGAGAGAGGGTAGGGATGGGTGGTTAGGTGAGAGGGAGACGGTAGAGGATGACGGAGGAGGGAGGTGGTGGAAGATTTCTTGGAAGAGCTTGTTATAGAGGATTATGTGGGGAAATGTTTTAAAAACTGAATAACAATATTTAGAGTAAATGAGTTTTTTTTTTCAGAATGGATCAAAATAGCATCTGGAAACATTTAAATTGAAAATCCCCAAAATACCCCTGGTTAAAGATGGGGTTTTTGGATGGAGTTAGGTTATGTGATCAAAATGGCAACAAAAGTGAAAAGTCAGGGACCCAGAGGAGAAAAAAAACCATTTGGACTAATATGACAAATTTAGACAAACCTCAAGGACTACAATGACAATTTACTCTTTAAAAAACTTCTAAACCATTAGATACAACACCTAGGCTGTAAACGAACCAAATGTCCGACGAACAGTTCGTGAACCATTCGGCGGGAAGTTCGTTTGTGTTCATTCGTTGATTAAACAAACGAACACAAATAAGAAATTTCGTTCGTTTAGATAAATGAACAAACATGAACAGAGGGCGTGTTCGTTCATTTATGTTCGTGAACGTTCGGTAACATGTTCGTTTGTGTTTGATAATTCATTAGTGTTTTAGATTTTATATTTTATTTAAATACGTTAAAATTCCGACAAATAAAATATTTAATAAGTGTCAATATATCATATATTTTGTTCATGATCGTTTGTTTGCGTTCGTTTGTTAGCATTTGTGTTCATGAACATTAGTTTGTGCTCATTTGTGTTCATCATCGTCCGTTTTCATTCGTTGCCTAAAATTAACAAACAAACACAAATGAACACGAACAAGTTCGTTTCCTTAACAAACAAACACGAACATAAAATCTCGTTCGGTAAGCGTTCATGAACAGTTCTTGAACACATATATTTCTTAACAAACAAACACGGACAAGGACTTGTTCATTTTCATTCGGTTCGTTTGCAGCCCTAACAACACCTATATTCAAAGATAAGTTGCTAGTTTATAGTATTTAAATAATTTTTTTCATTAATAGTAAAGCTCAAAATAATTTTAAACTCAAATTTAATTATATAAGCACAAAATCATTTCAAACTCAAACTTAATTATATCAAATTTATAAAAAGATTTCATTGCGATTATCATTTGTCAATATACAATTTAATCGGTCTATATATTTATTAAGCCATTATAATTTAATCGGTCTATATATCATCTCATCTCCTTATCTAAGCCATTATAAAATACACATATTTATTAAGAAATTCAAAGGTATCCCTTTTTATTGAGTTTTATTTTCTGAATACAAGAACAGAGAGTATGACTCTGTTTATATAGAATACAAAGGACAAAATAAAAAAAGGAATCAACTATTATGGCTAAAATTAGGGAGAGGAAACATGGAATAAAATTGGGGAGAAGATTATGGAGAGAAGATTATGGAGAGAAGATTATGGAGAGAATGTTTCCATATAATTTCAAAAGCCAATACTCCCCCTCAAGCTGGAGCGTGAAGGTTGACAATGCCCAGCTTGTTGAGTAGAAAGCGAAGTTGTGAAGCTCCAAGTCCCTTCGTAAGAAGGTCAGCAAGTTGAAGTTTCGAGTCGATGGGCATAGGAGAAATTTCTTTGGATTGTACACGTTCTCGAACAAAATAGCAGTCCATCTCAACATGTTTAGTGCGTTCATAGAAGACCGGGTTGTTGGCAATGTGGCGAGCAGCTTGGTTATCGCAGAAAAGGGTAGTAGGCCCAAGTTGTGGAAGGCCCAGTTCCTTCAAAAGCCATCGTAGCCAAATGATCTCGCTAACAGTGGTAGCCATGGCGCGATATTCAGCTTCAGCCGAAGAGCGTGAGACAACCGACTACTTCTTGGTTTTCCACGAAACTGGAGCACCTCCGAGCAGTAGCATATATCCAGTTCGAGAACGTCCAGTGAGAGGACAACCGAGCCAATCCGAATCAGAGTATGCAACCAGATTAGTGCCACCTTCTTTTGGTAGGAGTATGCCTTGACCTGGGGTCGCTTTGAGATATCGAAGGATCCTAAACACATCATCCAGGTGGTTCTGACGAGGGTCCGATACAAACTGGCTAAGGGTGTTAACCGAGTAGGCTATATCTGGACGAGTGGCCTGAAGGTATAATAATCGACCAATGAGCCGCCGATAGTTACTAGCATCAACCTTAGATTCTTTGTCGTCCATAGTAAGCTTTAGATTTTGTTCAATTGGAAAGAAAGACGGCCAACATCCTCCCATACCACTATCTTCCAAGATGTCAAGAGTATACTTTCGTTGGCTCAAAACAAGACCACGAGAGGTTTTTGCCACTTCGATGCCAAGGAAATACTTCAGTTCACCTAGGCCTTTGATGCTAAACTTTTCATGCAAACATTGCTTGATTTCTTGTATCTTCTTGGAATTATTACCAACCATGATAATGTCATCAACATAAATGAGTATAGCAATAAATGTTTCAGTGATTTTGTAGAAGAAGAGAGAATGATCCGATTTGGATGAACAAAACCCGAGGCCAAGAAGAACCGTGGTAAATTTTTAACACCAATTTCTTGACGCTTGTTTCAGACCATAAAGAGATTTTCTTAAACGACATACCCGATCCTCATTCTCTTTAGAAAAACCTTGCGGTATTTTCATGTACACCTCTTATTCTAGATCGCCATGTAGAAAGGCATTGTTGACGTCAAGCTGGTGAATGAGCCAATTGTTTTTAGTGGCCACGAATAGTAATGTTCGAACAGTCACCAACTTTGCTACCGGAGCGAACGTGTCATGGAAATCTTCTCCTTCAATTTGAGTAAACCCCTTTGCTACGAGGCGGGCTTTGTATCTTTCGACATCCCTATTTGGTTTATACTTGATCTTGTAGACCCATTTAGAATCAATAGCTCGTTTTCCTTCCGGTAAGGATTCAAGAGTCCACGTGTTGTTTTGCTGAAGGGCTTGAATCTCTTTCTTCATGGCTTCAATCCATCTTGGATCTTTCATAGCTTGCTTAAAATGTTTCGGCTCATCAGCAGTAGTGATGGCCGCCAAAAAAATTTTGTGAGCATTAGAAAATTTTTCATAAGAAAGATAATTGGCTATAGGGTGTACCGTGGAGGTGTCTTGAGTTGTTGCGGTATGTGTATGGTCGACCGAAGGGGGAAGATTCACAACGAAATCGTGAAGCCGTTTGGGTTGAGTTCGATCCCTCTTTAGTCGTGAGGTTTCAATATTGGTATGTGATTCACGGTTTTGGTGAGAAACCTCTTCACGATTTATTGTTGGATCACTTTCACCATTATTTTCTTGAGTCATATGGGCATCCTCATGTCCCACGGTTTGTGGGCTGGAAATAGGCCCATCATTAGGCATTTCATTAGAAGTAACATATGGTTCTTGATGTGGGCTTTCATCATCGTGGGCTTGAACAGGAATGAACATATCTTCATTATCATGGGCTTGTGCTGGAACAATATCGTGGGCTTGAATGGGAAATGTGAATGTATTTTCATGAAATTTCACGTCTCGTGACACAACAATTTTTTTGCTTTCAATGTCAAATATTTTGTAACCTTTTACTCCTGGAGGATAGCCCAAGAAAATCCCGGGTCTCCCCCTCACTTCGAACTTGTCACCCTTTGTTTCAATACTCCAAAAGTAAGTTAGACAACCAAAGACCCTCATGTGGTCATATTCGGGTTTTTGGTTGAACAACAACTCATATGGAGTTTTGTCACCAAGAGTTTTAGAGGGTAATCGATTGATAATATATGTGGCCGTCAGAACACATTCCCCCCAAAAACGTTTTGGCAAATTAGCTTCAAACCGTAAAGCCCGAGCCGTATCAAGCAAATGTCTATGCTTACGCTCAACAACTCCATTTTGTTGAGGCGTATGTGGACACGTGGTTTCTAACAAAATTCCTTGTTTAGAGTAAAAATTCAACATAAGGTTTGATGTGAACTCCTCACCATTATCACACCTTATTCTCTTGACGTTTTTGTAAAATTGGCTTTCAATCATCTTGCAAAAATTGACCAAACAAGTACTAGCATCACTTTTATATTTAATAAGAAAAACCCAAACACTTCTACTAAAATCATCAACAATGGTCAAAAAATAATTTGCCCCAGAAAGTGAAGGAATGCGATATTTGCCCCACACATCGCAATGCAATAACTCAAAACATCATTTGGTTTTAATTTTACTTAATGGAAAAGGCGATCTCGTATGTTTAGCCTTAGAACAAGAATCACAAACATTATTTCTAAGATTAAAAGAAACACCTTTGAGAAAATCAACCTTAGCAAGTTTTTCTTGAGATGTATGTCCCAACCTTTTATGCCATCTTTCAACCGTAACAGTCATAGCATTTCTCTCTTTCCCAAACATCCCCATTCGGTATAGACCTCCTTTACACTTACACGCACCAATCAAGTTCCTCGAACGGAGACCCTGCATCACACAAAAAACCAGGAAAGAAAGTCACAGAACATTGAAGATTTTTAGTCAAACGACTGACGGAAAGAAGATTGCAAGTAAACTTTGGGACATGCAATATTCCCTTTATTTTGGTGCCTCCTGGTAAAGTATAGTCACCCTTTCCTTCAACCGGGATCGCATCACCATTAGGAATAACCACAGGCATTTCATGAGGATCCTTTCTTTTGTTTTCAAGAATATTGTTTAGATAAGTTGTGTGTTCGGTGGCTTCCGAATCCATAACCCAATCATCCTCATCATCATTAAATCTACCCGTCATGTGTCTTTAATCGAGCAGTAGGATCACTGCTCTGATACCATTAAGAAATTCAAAGGTATCCCTTTTTATTGAGTTTTATTTTCTGAATACAAGAACAGAGAGTATGACTCTGTTTATATAGAAAATATAAAGGACAAAATAAAAAAAAGGAATCAACTATTATGACTAAAATTAGGGAGAGGAAACATGGACTAAAATTGGGGAGAAGATTATGGAGAGAATGTCTCCATATAATTTCAAAAGCCAATAATTTAAGCCATTATCACCCTATCTCCTTATTTAAGCCATTATTATAAAATACACATATTCAAGCCATTATAAAATACACAAAGTAATATTAAGGTTTTCAACTTCTTAATCTTGTCCGAAGTCCGAAAGAAATACACAGAAAGAAATACACAATTTCAACTTTAAAACTCAACCAAATCACATGTCTAAGGTTCATATCGTATGGACTAGAATTTTAGGATAGAACTAGTAATAAGACCTGTGCGCGTTGCAGCGCGGTTACTTCGCAAATATCGAACAGATTAGTCCAACTGTTATGTGATGTGTTAACCATATGAAAACGCACGTCCTGACGTATCCGATTGAACTCAATGTAACCTATAGTTGCATTGCGATTGGATCAAAACGTAACGCAAATCGAATTTATATCGTACAATCATAATGTATTATACGCGACCTGACTAACTCGAATTTATATCGTCAAGCCAAAAACTCTCGAGGTGGTGAAGGTGGCATTTACAAAGTTAATAAAAAGTTAAGTGGTTAAAAATACATTTCCTAAACTTAAGGGCTAAGAAAGGGTAAAGATAAAATTTGATAAAGTTTTGGGGTAAGTAGGAAACTATAAAAAAGTTGGGGCTGAAAAGGAAACTATCACAAGTTGGGGTGTCAAAAGCAAACTATTTGTAAAATGGAGTATTAGTTTAGGGACTAAATTTGCCATTTTATGAGACTTCGAAGGTACCAAAGTCAAGGAGATAAAATTGCAACGTCGTGAAAGTATGAGGGAGGGGGAGGCAAAGCCGGTGGGGTTTCCATCGACTTTGTCTTCTAAGAGAGTGTATAATTTCTTCGAACATGTTTTTTGAAGGCTTAAAAGGGTTTTAAGGTCAGTTTCGAACATGTTTTTTGAAGGCTTAAAAGGGTTTTACGGTTAGTTTCAAGTGATGGTTTTTTATATATTTATATGAAAGATAAATAAATTTACTGAAATGGTTGCTGAAATATTAATTAAGTTATATGAAAATGGACAAATCAAAGACATATTTTGGAAGGATTTGCAGATGAAATCTTTAAAGCATTATCCTAAGACTAGAAGGTATGGGGGCCGGCTGAGGCCCGGCTAGGACCGGCGCCGGTCCCCCACACCGCCCCCCTGGGGCTCGGCTCGGCACACCCGGCACCCCACAGCCGGGGTAGCCGGTCCTCCTTTCTTCTCTTGCCTCTCACATATACCTATACATACATACATACATATATATACATAAAGGGGTTCATCCCCCCCCCTCTAGGTCCATCCACTCCGAGCCATTCCTACGTGGCGTCGACGTGGCGGCTCATCCCCTCCAAGCCCATCCTCTCCATACCCTTTATTCTAAAGGAAAGCAAAAATAGGGTGCCGAAATACGTGAAACAGTAAAAGTTGTTTCTGTTTATTATGAAAATGGTACGATCTCTCCCTCTCACGGCGACGTGAGATGATGTGATATACAAGCTTTTATTTCTCAAGTCCCTCATCCCGTAATTTAAATTCGTAAGTTAATTCTTATTATATTAAACATTTTATCAACTATAAAAAACATGAATAATAATAACTAGTCTTAACCTCCAGCATTGCAGGCGAGGGCATAAAACCGTGTTGCCAACGTTGCGGAATGTGGGGCGTGAGGCGTAAAACTGTGCTAAGTAGCAATCAAACGGCGGCCAGAATCGGAAAAAACGTTAAACAAAATCACGAATTTTTAACATCGAGTGACTCACGTGGCATAAAATAAAGACGAAGTTGAATGTATACCAACACGTATTGAAATTTTGATGGGGTAAAAAACTATGAGAGACTAAATGTGACCACTAAACATCGTGGTAAATAACAACCAAACGACGAACAAACTCAAGAAAAAAAAACGTAATAAATATCTAACAACACTAAAACTTTATTAAAAATGAAAATAATAAATTTACCGTACATAAAGAAAGAAAGAAAGAAAGAAAGAAAGAAAAAACAAAACAAAACAATAAAAAAACAAAAAAAGCCATGTTAGGAATTTTTAGTGTAAAGAAAGAAAGAAAAGAAAAAAAGGAAAAGACAAAACCCAAAAAAAAGACCACTATTCCTCAAAGATTAATAGACAGGATCAATAACAACCAAACAATGATCAAACCAGAGAAAAAAACATAATAAATATCTAACAACACTAAAATTTTATTAAAAAATGAAAATAATAAAGTTTACTGTACAGACTGAAAGAAAGAAAGAAAAAACAAAACAAAACAATAAAAAAAACAAAAAAAGCCATATTAGAAATTTTTAGTGTAAAAAAACAAAGAAAGAAAAGAAAAAAAGAAAAAGACAAAACCCAAAAAAGGCCACTATTCCTCAAAAGTGTTAGAAATTAATAGATATCATCAATAATAATAATAATAATAATAATAATAATAATAATAATAATAATAATAATAATAATAATAATAATAATAGCAATTACATATCTTTCTAACACTATTTTATAGCAATTACATATCTTTCTAACACTATTTTATGTTATTATTATTATTATTATTATTATTATTATTATTATTATTATTATTATTATTATTATTATTAGACATAGTAAAACTGAGACTTTTTTTTTCTAAGGACCACAACTAATGGAAAATTTTTCTTCTCATCCCCATCAGGACCACAGTCCACAACCAATGAAAAAGAGTAAAAAATCGATTGTGCCAGATCGAAAATAAAATTGGACCATCCGCATTTGGAGAGGTCAATGAGCCTTAACGCTAAACGTGTAAGTTTTATACCTTCTAAATCCTGGATTTATCAGTATTAGATTGAATTATTTCTATGGAACATTCAAAATTTGAACCAAATTATTCAAAGAGAAACAAAAATGAGAATGCATGTCTCTATTATGAAACCGTGTACCAGGTAATGATCAAACACTTATGTTTTTATAGTTGGGGAACCATCACAAAATTTAGTTAAAACAATATAACTTTTTCGTGAAAAAGTATATGTTACTTAGAAACTTGGAGGTCAATAATAATTCTCCGACAACAGAAAATTCGTTCAATGGTAACTCAATTATCATTGATGATTGTCTGCTTAATACTAACATGGTTACTCCTTCAATAATAATCAAGTTAATGTTGATTACCTAAGTTTTTGCTAATGACTAGTTATTGCTAACAACAATTGTTGAGTGCCCAAGT
This sequence comes from Helianthus annuus, assembly GCF_002127325.2. Taxonomy (NCBI): domain Eukaryota; kingdom Viridiplantae; phylum Streptophyta; class Magnoliopsida; order Asterales; family Asteraceae; genus Helianthus; species Helianthus annuus. The sequence continues at coordinate 125,772,379 of NC_035443.2, read as the reverse complement.
TACTAACGATATATAGCATGCTTATTATTGATGTAGTTAGTACCAACAATATACCTTTTGTTGTAGTTACCACTAATAAGACACTTGCTTCTGAGATCGTTGCTACTGGTGATCGGTTACCACTAATGCTTAGTTATTGCTAACGCGCAACTACTATTGACAAACCATTCAGCAAGACCTGATCAAAAGTAATATCGAAAGGCATTTCAACATGCATGGTAACTAAATGACCCATTGAAAATGAGCTACAAAGTACAACACTTTGTATTTGTTAGGATGACCTATCGTGTCGGGTTGATAGGTCAACTAAAAACGACCCATATTTTTATTTGTGTCAAAAACATTAACCTTCGCCTGCACATACATAAAATCTTGTAATTTGAACACGTTTGGTTTAACCCATTTATTTGAACGTGCCAAATGGGTCGTGAGTAATAGTCAAGTTGTAAACGTGTTAATCGGGTTGGTGGGTTATAAAAAACGAGTTAAACATGATAGTGGATCTACTTGTTTAACTAAGCCTGCTAAAAGGTCAACATGAACACAACACATTTATTTAATCAGCTCGACTCAAACACGACTCGTTTTCTAAAAGCTTAGATATACCAACCCAAAACCTATATATTTTCGTGTCGTATGAACTTATCACTTTCTAACACGTGTCATATTAAAAAATACTTTTGTAACACCTTGTTTGATAAGAAAATATTCCGACTATTCAAACACTCAACTATTCAAATAAAATGATAATGATAATGATAATAATAATAATAATAATACTATGGGCCATAACCATTCCTACAATCAACCCAACATAAAACACCATTGCAAATCCTGCACATCTATTAGACCCAACAAAAGCCCATCATTAAGCCCAACAAACCCACTCATTTTTATCATATATCACAACCTATTAGGGTTTCATCCCTTCAACCCTCTCTGCCCCTTCAACCCGCCGCGCTTCATCGGAGCAACAAATCACCGGTAACCTTCGTTTTATCTTCAATTGATTATTGATTCTTACTACAAACATCTTTAATATGTTCTTCTTTTCGTCATACATTAATTTTTACTTACATTTATCGAGATTTTGTATGTTAATAAGTTGTAATATATTTATTAGTGTCTGCAAATTGCTGATTTCGCATTATTCTGTGAAGTTTTTCGAATTTTTAGCCGATTAAGAATTGTAGCATTTTGAATTAGTTTAGTTTGAGCTGAAAGTTAGAAAATTTTGAGCTAAAAAAACTGTTTTTTACTTGATTTGTTGTTTGATTAGATATGTTATCATATATTTGTAATGATGATATATGAATTTAATAAAAAAATGTGAAATAATGTGTGTTTTTAGAGTGTGATGAACTTAAGGTATGAACCCGAACCCGAACGCAACACAAATATTTGCATGTTGACATGAAGAGACCTGTTTTATCTTTTAAATCGTATTTATACTTTAAAGTTATAATTTTATATAAAAGATTTACATTTATTTATAAAATTTTAAGACTTTTTTAAAATTGTAAGTTTATGTGTAAAATACCCAACCTGTTTGTTTTATAACACAAAACATCCTTTTCAAAAAAACTAGAAAAATAAGGGGTTAACTCACTAGCCAGACCGGTTGACCTGAACACAGCCTGTTTAGCTAAAACTTGTTAGTGGGTTCGACTAGAAGATGACCCGGACTTATTTATACTATGCAGTTAGTATTGATGTTATATCTGTCCCCTATTAAAATATCGGTCTCAAATATCGGTCAAAATATCGGTACCGATAATATCGGCGATATTGACTGATATAACCGATATATCACTGATATTTGACAGATAAAACCGATAGATTCGATATATCACTGAATTATTAGTGTTATATTGCTATATATATAAATTCTACATTATATTAAAATTACCAATATCCCACTGATATCTCATCGAGATAACCTGTATCTCTAATATCAGTCCTTGACCGATATCCGGTATTTTACCGCATTAACTGCATAGATACTAAACCAATACCCATGAATCTTAAGCTAGGTTCTTTTCGTGTTCGAAATTTACAATTTTAGTACCTTTAAAGCCATTGAAAACTTGTGTTTTGGTATTGGAATTTTAAACGGTCATTGTTGTAAAAGCAGAAGACCAATGGCACCGAAGGACAGAAAGCCACACGTTAGCAGGAACCCTGACTTGATCAGGGGTGTGGGCAAATACTCACGGTCCAAGATGTACCACAAGAGGGGTTTATGGGCCATCAAGGCTAAGAATGGTGGTGCATTCCCTAAACATGAGAAGCAAGCTGCTGCTGCCGCTCCAGCTGAGAAACCCCCAAAGTTTTACCCAGCTGATGATGTTAAGAAACCGCTTGTTAACAAGCGCAAAGCCAGACCAACTAAACTCAGGTATATACATTGATTGTTTTTATGCCCGTGGTCTTAAAAGCGTGAGGCGAGAGGTTCATGTAGACGATTTGTTGACCAGATAGCCTCTCGCTAGCGGTGCGCTATTGAATGTTATGTTTAAGTCATGGATATATTGTTCTTGTTGATTTTTTTTGATCGTTTTTACGTGTTTAGGGCTAGCATTACCCCAGGAACTGTGCTGATTATACTGGCCGGGAGATTCAAGGGAAAGAGGGTTGTTTTTCTGAAACAACTTACTTCTGGATTGTTGCTGGTTACTGGTAATTTATTTTTTATCTTCATATCTGTTGATTAAAACCCTTGATTTATTTATTTATTTTTTGTGTTTGCCAGTTTTGCATACTTCTTTTTTTCATAAAATAGTTTTTTATTTTATTTTTATGTTTGCAGTTGCTAATGCTCTATTTGTTATTTTTTTATTTTTTTTTCTCATTTTTAGATTAAGTGTACTTGTACCAATATTATAAAGAGTAAATTACAAAAATCGTCCTTTATGTATGTCAGTTATTGCAAACTGTGTCCTTTGTCTTCAATAATTATTGAAAACGTACTCGATGTTTGCAAACCCTTGCAAGTTATGTCCTTTAGCCCTAACTCGGTTAATTTTTGTGGTTAAATCTAACCAAATGGACCCCGCATGAGGGTATTTTTGTGGTTAAATCTGAACAAATGGACCTCACATGAGAGTAAAATGACCAAAATACCCTCATGTGGGGTCCATTTGGTCATATTTAACCACAACAAATTAACTGAGATAGAGCTAAAGGACATAACTTGCAAGGGTTTACAAACAGGAGAGTACGTTTTCTGTAATTATTGTAGAAAAAGGAGACAGTTGCAATAAGTGACATACATAGAGGACGATTTTTGTAATTTACTCTAAATATAACAGTTTTTATGAATTTTTCAAGTGTTGAAATTCAAAAGATGAAACGAATTAGATTTGTATATGTACATATCATTTTATGAAGATTTTTATTTATTATACATTGTTTCAAGTATGATTGTTGGTAGAGATCAACCTGTACTCAAATGTTTATTCACATATTGTTATCGGTTTTTATCCAAATTCTATTATGTTTTTTGGAATCATTGACTTGTTTTTTATATATAGGTCCCTTTAAGATCAATGGTGTTCCTTTGAGGAGAGTGAACCAGTCGTACGTTATCGCCACATCAACAAAGGTAGACATCTCAGGGGTAAATGTGGAAAAGTTTGACGACAAGTACTTTGGAAAGAAGGTTGAGAAAAAGAAGAAGAAAGGCGAGGGCGAGTTTTTTGAAGCAGAGAAAGAGGTATTGTTGGCTTATATCTCCTTTGGGTCCATGTTTTCGTATACCTAATTGTTTTTTGGTCGATGCGCGTTATAGGAGAAGAACGTCCTCCCACAAGACAAGAAAGACGACCAGAAAACCGTCGATGCAGCGTTGATTGCAGCCATCGAAGCTGTTCCAGATCTGAAAAGCTATTTGGGGGCTAGATTCTCACTCAAGGCAGGCATGAAGCCTCATGAGCTTGTGTTTTAAGGATTTATGTTAAGTAAAATCATGTCTCATGTTATCATAGATCTAGAGGATGCAGTTTTTTTGTTTTTGTTTTTGTTTTGTGCTGAGTTGACTATGAATTTCTCTTTATATGTTTCAACTTCAAGTACCTTAAAATTTTCCAAAGAATATTCTATTCAATCATTATCTTTGCTTGATGATAGCAAATGAGCATGTTTGGTACTCACTGATTTCAGACTATAACGCTTTTTGTTCTTCATCTCTACAAATGATGTATTCATATTAATTTATGAACATTTTTTTTAACATGTGTTGGTGACAAAGACCATACATATAATGATCTAGTATGCAAAAAGGATCACTAGTGTATACCAAAAGACCGACCATTTGTGCAAGTATCTCAATAAACAATAAAAGTGATCAATGCTCTTCAATGATTTTTGAATCCAAGTATGAAATATTTTTCAGAGGATAGCCCACTTGATAAAGTCAGAGGTCTCCAGTTCAAACATGGGCAAAGACATAATTTAGATCTATTCGTGTAATGTAGAGAAGTAACAATGGTTCCGGTTTAAATTTAGGTTTATTCGTGTAATGTAGAAAAGTAGTTAATTTTTTTTTTCAAGTTTAGTGTATTTTATTGTAGTTATATCTATTCGTTCATTGACCAATTGGCCCAGTCACACTTATTTTTTGTGTGCACAAGGTTTTCAAAGCTTTTTGAGAGAAGTGGAACATAACTATTATACATCTATGTTTGAGGGGAAACAATTTACTTTTTAAGGTTTATCTTTAAGGTTTAGCATTAGTATTTAGAGTTTAGCTTTAAGGTTTAGCATTAGTATTTAGGGTTTAGCTTTAATGTTTAGCATTAGTATCAGATGAGTGCCAACTTGATTAAGTGGATTACAGTGCCACGACATTAAAACTTGAAAACTTTTGTGACGAATATGAGAAACTCTAAAAGTATAGCAGAGAATGTGAGAAACCCAATAAGTCTATTGTGTCTGCAACTTACAACTGTTGTTATATATAACTAGCAGGATTCCCCCGTGTGATGGTAGGGGAACTCAGTCAATATCAATTCGGTTTGTTTAGTTTAGGTACTTGTATAGTACCGACACTTGGTATAACAACCTAATCAAAAAACACAAAAACCATAGACACCATATACCCCAAGAGAGGCTCTTTAAAAAATAAAACTTTCTTAAAAAAGTTAACGAACGAAAGTTTTTAAACGGGGTTTTCAACACAGCTACGTATTCAACTTTAAAAAAGAAAAAAGATAACGACAAAAAGAAAAATCAAATCAAATAAAAATTAAACGGATTAAAAGCATATATTATTTAAAGTATAAGGGTAAAATTGAAAGTATAAAAAAATGCACTAAAAACAAACAACTAGAGTAAACTCAGATACCAAGTTTGATATTTGTTAGTTATATGATAATTAGCTATATAGTTCTGTAAGTATTTCTTTATTAAATCTCTACATTTTTTTTCCAATCAATTAATACTTGTTTTACCTAGAGTTGGCCATTTATCAGTTCTTCCGGTTTAAAAACCGGTTTGGTCTAGTACCGTTTTTTGGCCAAGGCGGTTTAGGTGCCGGTTTCGATTCGGTTCCAAACCAGTTTGGGCGTTGGTTTTTTTACGCTATTTCGGTTTGGTTTGGTTTCAGTTTCAAACAAACTCGTATTTTTTTTCGTGCATTTTGTAGTCGACATTTGAAAAGATTACACAAAACGAAATATCATCAATATACACCTATTTAAACATAACATATCACTAATATAAAAATACATAATACAAATTACAAAGTGACGTCCATTATAAGCTTTTAAATTTGTAACTTTAGTAAACGATCTTCCATTAACTCGTTTATATTCGGCTACAAATTCATCAACAACATTCTCATCGTTATTTAGATCTTCCAACTCGTCCATCCGTCTGCAGTAGATTATGTGAAATCTTTTAAGTACTGTAAGCATCTTTCTTTTGATTTCATTGCTTGTACGCTCGGTTGCAAATTTCCTCGTCAAATATGTCCTTGAAGCAATTTCGATAATCAGGATGACAATGATACCATATACCCCCCCCCCCTCTTGTAAGTCTAAGGTCATAATGTATACAAAATCAAGGTCCAATGTCTACTCCTTGTCTTCGGTCCAAACGGGAACACCTGGAAGCATCCCAAAAATATGGTGAAGGAAAACGTTTGCAAGACGAGAGCATTTTTTTGCGTTTTTCGTAAGCGATTTTTGGTTTTCTAAATTGTGATCAACCAAATACACCTGCTAGGTATTTATAGTAACAAGGGATCGCAAAATAGTGATTTTTTTGGGAGGGGGAAGGGGACAACTAGATTTGAGCCCTAAACGGTTGGGACGATCCAACAGCTAAAACCCGTTTAAACTGGTTGAAACTTGTTTGAACCGGCCGGTTCTGGGACCAGTTTGGGCTAGAAACCGATTCGGTCGGTTTTGAGATCCTAGGAGCCAAACTCGTGGGTAATGGGCGGTTTCTGTCAGTCCAGGACGGTTTCGATGGGAAAAACCGGTTTGGGTACGGTTTGCCAACTCTTGTTTGACTTATAAAAACCCAATGAAATTGAATTTACAACTACTACAAATATAAGATGCTTTCGTCAGCCGGCAATAGTGCCGCCATTCAATTGGACAAAAAGGGCGGCAGCCATAATAGTGCTAGGCAGCTATCTGGCACTCCTCTATTGGCCCAAGAAATTTACGCTTTTATCCCCTTTAAAATTACGATTTTGCCATCAGTTAAAAATTATGTTTTCGCCCCCGCTTAAAAATAAATTTACGCTTATGCTCCCAGCTAAATATTTCAATTTTGCCCCCGGTAAAAAATTACGAATTTGACCCGTTTCAGTTTACACTTTTGCCATTAGTTTTTTTCCCTTAAATATACGGTTTTGCTATCAGTTCAAAGTTATGTTTTTGCCCACGCTTAAAAATAAATTTACGCTTTTACTCCCGGCTAAAAATTCTAATTTTCCCATCGGCTAAAAGTTACGATTTTGCCCCGTATAAATTGATACTTTCGCCATTAGTTTTTTTATTTCTCACAGCCAGGTTACGGTTACGATTAATTTTCCCATTGGCTAAAAATTACGATTTTGTCCCGTATAAATTGATACTTTCGCCATTAGTTTTTTTTCTCACAGCCAGGTTACGATTTTGCCCTCAGCTTAAATTAACATTTTGCCTTCCTGGTGACATTACAAGTTTGCCCCCAGTGCAAAATAACAGTTGTGCCGGCAACTTCATGGCACTCGCCCGTTGGTCCATTTAGTTTACGATTTATCCTTGAATTAAAATTATGATTTGGCCCTCAGTTAAAAATTACGTTTTCCCATCGTTTTAGGTTTTTTTTACCAAAACTATAAAGGTTTTTTGTTTTAATTGGTTTACTCGATTTTATTTTTTTTCGTGTCAAGGTGTTGCCTAAAACTGGCTCATTAGTCCTGAAAAATTACAGTTTTCCCCTGAGCTCAAAATTACGGTCTTATCATCGTTTTTGTTTTTTTTTTCCTAGCAAAATTATAGTGGTCTTTTTTAATTGGTTGAAAATTATTCGGCCATCGCCCCGCAACGCGGGCGGGGCATCTACTAGTTTAGTACATAAATATTAGAGGCTCAAAAAATGCAAAGGCTACACATTAAATGGGCTCCTTGGCTGGGCTGAGTCCAAATCCATTTGGAAAAAGTGAAGGAGAAAAACATATTACAATTTACGAAGGCTGGGTTGGGCCAGATAAAACAAGCAAGTCGGTCCCTTTGTGATGTCAGGCCAGCAGTTGATTGGATAACTGAATCATTGTTTGGTTGTTTCATCTCTAACCGGTTGAACGGGTAATACTTCGACCGACTGAAATTTATTGAATATTAACTTGTATATCGTTTTAATCATGGAATTGAATTATTGTAGTAAATTTCTCTTTTGTAATTATACTTAATTGCATTAACTATTTGTTTATAAGGGGAAAAAAAGGCAAAAAGGTGTTTGTGAGTAAACCCAACCCAACCTAGCTATTTTTACCCATACTAAAATAATTCATTTGACTCTTGCTATGTGCTATATGGTAATTTCGTCAACTTAAAGGTCAAATTAAAAATAATAGCTAGAAAAGTAACAATTTAAAGTTTAGAGGTCTCAAAGATTTTCATTAAAATCATTTTTTGATTGTAGATATGCGACAACTTAAAAGCATATTCACACACACATATATATATAGGGCTCGATTCAAATGAAAACTACCATAACTTGTGAGAACCGTGAGAACTCCTTCTTTCCGCGTGAGTTGGACCAAATTTTTTTTTGGTACTAATGTAGATAAAAATATTATAAACAAATCTGTAAAAAAAGTAAAAAAAAATTGTCAAACTCGGTATTTTGACTGATGCAAGTTTTTTTACACGCTGGTGTAAATTTTGTACGAAAATAAATATTTTTTATGCCTCATGTAAATGTGTGTATGCGGCATTTTTTTAATTTTTTTTTGTTTTGCTGCAACAAGTGATTTTTTATGACTTTTAAGAAAAAAAAATCGAAAAAACCTTTTAAATGACCTAGTTCTTACGGTTCTCACAACTTAAGATGGTTCTCCTTTTAACCCATCCCTCTACATATACACACACATTTAATTTGCATTAAATATTTATATTAATGAATTTACATGACAAACTGAGTATTGTAGTGCACGTAATCTAGCTTATGAAACAAAAAAACAAAGTTGGTCGCTATTATATATTAACCTATAAAAAATGCGGAGGTTGAGCTTAAAAAAATACTCACGAGTTGAGCTCGAGCTTGAGCTTTAAAAATAGGTTGGTTCGGACGGTGCAAACAATCTTATCAACAAACACGAACACGAGATATTGGGGGACAAACCCGCGATTCTTTCTATTCAATCAAACGAACTTGCAAGGAAAATGGACAAATAAAAACATTAACCTAGACACCAATTTATAGTACTACTAAACTTTCTCTGCAAGATATTAATTCATAAACTTATTACAAAGCTAATTACCTAAAATAAATCAAACTTTAATAAAACATATTAAAATAAACCCTTAACTTTACTAATTATTCAAGATTAACCTTTATTCACCCCTTAATTTTGAATTGTATTTCTTCTTGCATTTGTTCCTCCTAGGGCTGAGCAATTTATGGTTCTGAACCGCCAGAGAACCGGGGAAACGAACCGGAACCGCCAGATCTGAACCGTATTGTTGGATTTCGGTCCAGTTCCGGTTCTTAAGTTTGGGAGAAAACGGTTCCCGGTTCGGTATTGGTTATAATCGGCGGTTCCGTTTAAAGAACCGCTAGAACCAGTTTGGTTTTAAACTTTAAATTATATATTTAAAACCCCTATTAATTCATTTAAACTTTAAATATTATATTTAAAAAATGTATCTAGCATTAAAGAATATAAAAATAGTTTTGATACAACGTTTGAATGAAGTTTTTGTGGTGGTTAATTAAATGTTTTTTAGTTAACTTTTGTTTTTTTTTACATTGTATACTTTCGGTTTAGAACATTTTATTGTTGCTACTTTTACTCTGATCGGTTTGACTTTTGGATGTTGCAACTCTTAGTTATATGTTATAAACGGTTTATTGTTTTAATTTTTTTTTATTTTGTTGTTATTTTTTGGATTTAATTGACAACCGGTTCCGACAGGAACCGTTTACGCAAGAACCGTTTAACCCGGTTTCGAACCGAACCGGAACCGCTAGAATATGGTTTAGTTCCGGTTCTTATATTTAGAACTAGGTTAGAATCCCGTGTATTACACGGGCTGAATAAATATAATTTTATATACTAAATAAAAAATGTATCTTTAAAAACCGTCTATTGCACTACTTGAACATATACATGTATTACACGGTTTAAATATATATATGATGTAATCGGTTAACACACATAGTCGTTAATATATGTTTTTTTTTTTGAAAAAAATGAACTTTGATATACTATATAATTTTATAACATTTTACTTTGTTTTTTTAATTTATTATTAGGTTAGAAACTTGTGTATTACATAAGTTATAACATTTTACATTGTTTTTATTTATTTATTAATAGGTTAGAAACTTGTGTGTTCTACATAGTTGAATCAATAAATAAGAGATAAGCGAAAAAAATAATAATTATATAGCAATAATCATTGAAATTAATATTAATAAATAAAACAATATATATTGGTTCTACTATATAAGCAAAACGATTCATTTATATTTATTATATGAATATGTTCTATATCAACTAATATCTAATCTATGTTGATACGCATAAATAAAGAGATACATGATCATTTATATGTTTCTTAGCTAAAAGAACATACGAAAGTATGCAGGAATAATATATGTCATGTAAATAAAATTTTATTTAACATGTGTCTGGAATAATGAAAAACAAATGTATTTAATATTTTATTTGTATAATTTGAAGATAATTTTATGTATGGTATTTATAATTAAGTAGAAGACAGAGACGGGAAAACATAAAAATAGATAGTTTTAATGAATGACATGTGTTTCCCCTAGCTTTATTTTAATTTATTATTTTTAAGGGAAGTATATAGATTGATATATATTATTTTTTAGATTTTTGTGTAAAAAGATTTTTGATATTAATATAATATTGAAGCACGTAAGAAATTTTAATTTGTGTTCTTTTTATGTAGATTTATTCATATAAAACAAAAATTAAATCAAATTTGTGTTCTTTTTATGTAGATTTATTCATATAAAACAAAAAGTAAATCAACGTATTCATTTTGATAAGCTTAAAAATGAATATCTTTAATTAAAAATAAATAGATATTTAAAATTAAGGAGATAATTAAGTAGGAGATAGAGATGGGAAAACATAAAAATAAATAGCTTAAATGAATAATAATTTAAATTAAAGAATAATTATCTACAATTATTATTATTAGTATTATTAATAATTTTAATCAATTAAATGAGAGAATGACAAGTGTCCCAAAACAGGTTTCTTTTATTATATAGTATAGATTAGACGGTTCCGGTTCGGTCCGGTTCTGAACCGTTGCACATCCCTAGTTCCTCCTTTTCAACTGCCTATAGCATACTTGCTTCACTGGTTCTTTAAACTTTGCATTCGTTCCATCAGCACTTAACTTTGAATCCACATTGCTACTCTCTTTCTTGACTTGCTTTTTCTCTTCAACTCGTTCTTGACCAATACTTTCACGAACTCCAAACAAATCTTTTGGAATCGTTCCAAACCTAATTTCCCTCACTTTTATAATCGTTTTCACATCAGAACTTTCTTTCTTTTCATCTTCAAAGCTGTTGGGATTACAACATACCTGAAGCTTGATGTTGTACATTCTATTCAGATTTTTCTCTGGACCTTCATCAACGATCTTCCTTTCTGATCATGTAGCCTCAATATCCCATTCGCTATTTCAATTTTGCAACCTTCTTCATCCAACTGTCCCAAACTAAGAAGATTGATTTTCAACTTAGGCATGTATAAAACATCACAAAACGTTTTTTTCGTCATTCTTACTTACCACGGTTACATTCCCTTTACCTTTAATTTCAATCATGGATCCATCACTAAACGATACTTGACCTGGAACTTGTTCATCAAAGGTAGCGAAAAACTCTTTATTTCCTGACATGTGATGACTTGCTCCATTATATAAATACCACATTCCTTCTTCCTTTCCATTATTTTAAAAAACACCAGGGATAACCCTTTCTTCATTCAAACTTACTTTCTTTGTCGAACAAATTTTCATAAACATAGATGGATCAATATCACGACATCTTCTGTCTTTGTCAAATTAGCTTCTTCTTCCCTTTTGCTTGGTGCTTTACGTTCGCTTGAGTAGTGCCCAATCTTATCATAGTTGTAGCACATCAAGTTCTTTCTTTTGTCTTTCCATTCTTCAGGGTTCTTTTTTCCGATCTTCACCCTGTTCATCATTCTTACTTTCACGTTCATTCTTCCATCTCGGATTCCATCTTCCTCGATCGATGTATCTTCCACGTCCTCTACCACGTCCTTGGTAGTTTTCAACTTTTTTTTTGAGTCTGGGTGAACATAAGTTGATTTATGAACTTTCACTTACATCTTGAACTTGTTTTTTTCTTCATATGCCTTTAAACGTCAAACCACATCTTCAAACGCCATTTTTTTGATATCTGCGAATTGCTCAATCGAAGAAAAAATAGGTAAATATTTATTACGCATAGAGTTCAAGAACTTTCTCACCACGGCCTCTTCTTCAAGTGTTGCTTCCAAGCTCTTGTACTTTAACTACATTCCATCCAACTTCACTGCATATTTATCAATACTTTCTGTCTCACCCATCTTCAGTCCATCTAACTCGCTTCTTAACATTTGAAGACGGGCTTTCTGCGTTCTTTCTGCACCAAGATAATGAACTCTTAGTGATTCCCAAACATTTTCGGTTCTGAATACTTAGCCATTTAAAACATTACATCTTCAGGTAGGGTCTGGAAGATGATAAGGCCATAAACTTCTTTCTTTATTCAATTCCTGGTCCTTTTTCTTTATCAATCGCATCTTGCAAACCATTCGCTCCTAAGACAACCTTCACCATAACTGACCATGCTGCGTAGTTGGTTGAAGTTAACTTTGGTGCCTGTAAAACAAAACCTCCCATCGATTCTTTTATTGTTCCCGAGTTTTCTAGATTCCCATCTTTATCACCGGCCATGATTTGCTTTAAGATTTCTTTTTCTGTGTACAAACGAACTCGAACTAGATCTTAGCACTTTCTTGGTTTTGATCAATCTTCACAAATAAAAGTTTCCTCTCTTTGGTCGATGTGACCTCCCAAAAAATAGGATAACTAAAACGTTTACTTATTTTTCTTTGGATTCATACACATCAAAAAATAAAACAAAGCTTTGAAATTTAGTTGCTTTTATTTGATTTTGTTTAGTGTAACCGACAACAACAACAAACAAATATTTTTGCTTTCTGCCCTTTTTTGACTTGGTCGATATCAACTGCCTTATACAATATTTTTTTTCTTCTCTAGCAAGTCAGGATAAAAGAGAAACTTGCACCTTTCTTGAATTAATTCAGCCAATAATTAATACACCTTGGAAAACGTGTCACCAATTCCTTTCTTTTTGAGTTTGCGCGGTGCAGAATAATGGTAACAGTTTCCTTCTTCCTAGTGACGATCCCAATTATTCCAACGAACCTTTTCTTCGATCAATGGTTGGGTTTGACGGATACGGCGGCGTATGACTAACCCAACTCAACAACCTCTTCTTTTTCTATCGTGTCTATTTGTGTGTAACAAGCCGTAGCTCTGATACCAATTGTTGGCCAGGTTCAAAGAGTCGTATCAACAAACATGAACACGAGATATTGGAGGACAAACCCGTGACTCTTTCTATTCAATCAAACGAACTTACAAAATTGGACAAAAAAACATTAACCTAGACCTCTATTTATAGTACTACTAAACTTCTTCTACAAGATATTAAACGTTTCCTAAACCTATTACAATACTAATTACCTAAAATAAATCAAGCTGTAATAAAACATATTAAAATAAACCCTTAACTTTACTAATTATTAAAGATCAACCATCAAAATAAAGTTCGGAATTATATTATACATATTAACAGAAACTTAGGATGAACAGTAAAATATTAATATTTCAATTACCAATAATAATAAGCATCAAAATTGAATATATATATTTTTTATTAATAATAAGGATTAACATCAAACATATATCAATATTAATATGATTTTTTTATTATTCTCTAATTGTATTTGGTAATAGTATTTCTAACTAACTTCGCAATAATATTGTTTTTACTTTTACTCGGTATTGCTATCATATTGTACCGTACCCGAACAACATCGATACCTTTATTCATTTTAATGATATTTGGTTTTGATAATTTTTCATTCATACAACTTCGTCTGCGATGATAAATGAATATCGTTACCAGTTTCGTGATGATCTGAACCAACCGATGTCCTTCGAACAACACCGGTGACGGTGTTCATTTATATCGTTTCCGGCCGATGTAAAATTCGTGTTGATTTCTATACCGAGTGCATGTATCATACCGATACTGCAACGAATCAAATCAATACCTATCGAATGCCCGTGATAATGTAGCGCCGCAACGCGCAGGCAACTAACCTATATATATATATATACATATATATATATATATAGGGGAAGGATGTATAGAAAACTCACTTTAATTTAGAAAACCCGGGAACCCATGGCATTATAGCCTAGTGGTATCTTGGTGGTGGGATAAGGCTTATGACCATTTGGTCATGGGTTCGATTCTCACAAAGGGGGTTTTTCCCATATTTATTGGGTTTCCTCCTGAATTGGTGTATAGGCATTATTGCCTAGTGGAGATGGATATGATCGGGTGGTTCTGCTGGTGGCACGATGATAATCCAGTGGTCCGCCAGTGATCCAAATTTGCCGTTCAAAAAAAATTTAGAAAACCCGGGAAACTCAAAGCTCTCGATGTTTTTTTTCTTGAAAAAATTTACACATGTTATATACATGTTTTTAAGGGTTTTGGGCAAAAAAAATCCAAAAAGCGCCGAGTAGATATTTTTAAAAAAAATAAACAAGTTTTGGTGTAACACATGTTACATTCATCTGACATATATGTAACAATGTAACATGTGTTACACCAAAACTTGTTTATTTTTTTTAAAAATATCTACTCGGCGCTTTTTTGATTTTTTTTGCCCAAACCCCTTAAAAACATGTATATAACATGTGTAAATTTTTTCAAGAAAAAAAAAACATCGGGAGCTTTGAGTTTCCCGGGTTTTCTAAATTAAAGTGAGTTTTCTATAGATACTTACATTATATATATATATATATATATATATATATATATATATATATATATATAGGGTAGGGTTCCAGCGTGAACCTAATCCCATGCATGAACTGCGTGAACTGATCTGGACCATTGATTTCCTTTTTAGTTGTTAAGGGTATGATTGTAATTATATAAAAAATTATATTTAAATCATTATTTTAATAATTGAATGAAGTTACATCTTTCCTATTTTAAATTCATTATCCACATTATCTTTTATTTCATTTATATTTTTTAGATTTCGCCACCAGAATTCGGATTATGATTTTTAAGATTCACGTAACCTTCATATTTCAACGGTATACACATGTGTACTTTGATATGAATTGAACAGTACACATGTGTACTCAGCATGGTACATATGTGTAATTAGCTACATAATACATACATATAAACAAACAAAACTTGTAAACCTATTTTATATTAAGCAAATAACAATTTCCATAATGTTTGCCAAACAAAAAAAAAAACATACAATTACAAGTTCCGGTTTCGTGAAAACAATAAACGCAACATAATCGGAAAAATAAAAAAGACATAGTCTTTTACAACTATTCGCCGCGTTGCATGCTGAATCATCCTTATCGACCAAGCAAACAAACATACGTGAATCATCCTTATCGACCTCATACGTGAATCATCGTTATCGACCTTCCATCTCCACTTTTCTCGTTAACGACATCTCCTAAAATATCACAAAAAAACTCAGCAGCTAATATTTTGCATAATTCACAAGTGTACATCAACAACTTTACACATTCAATGCACAAAAAATTATTAGATATCACAAAAGCAGACGCTATACACATGTGTACATTGGGTTAAAAATTATAGCAAAATCAAAATACACATGTATACATCGCATTAAAAACAGAGCAAAATCAGAATACACATGTGTACATCGGATAGACGCTCAAAGAAGGGTTTCAACCAGCAAGATACAAAACAAAACATCAACGCAAATGTGAAGTTGAAAGATGTTTAATTACCATTCGTCAAGCTTTGGTTTAACTCGCGAGGCGAGCTCGAGCTAAAATAAGTAGGCTCGAACCGAGCCGAGCTCGAGCTTCATAACGCCCGGCTCGTTTACACCTCTATTGACTAAAACATCTAGCAGGATTTTCAAGGCATTCAATCTTTACAATCAGTTAAGAAATTAATATCATCCAACGTATTGTCAAATTCAAATTAAGAAATTATTTAGCACAAGAGCAATAACAAGAAGTGCAAATAAAAGAATCCAAAACCATTCACCTCTCTCATCGATCTCGAGTACATACGGTTTCGCATTCAACTCCTTGAATACACCTTTAGCCCTTTTACAATACCTGATGATCAACACAATATTAAAAAAACATTTTCAAACATTTATACCAATAATAAACAAATCAAAAATATAAATAATTTCTTAATACACAATTAAACGAATGCGGAACTGATAGGGATATCATATGAAAATGAAAAATACGTACGGATAGTAAGATTTGGAGAAGATGACTATGGAGTGAGAAGAGACTATTTTCTTGACGAAATCGACGGATGATGCTTCGGTATTGGATGTGAAGAGGGTGGCAATGGTGAAGAAGAGGATGAAAATGGAAGAACTGGTGGACATTTTTGCGACGGTGACAAGGGTTGTTGGGTGTTAACATTAGATCTGAAATTGGGTCTGAATGATGATTTAAACAACAAAACCCTATATTCTATTGGAAGCGACCCGTGAGTCGCCGCCGCCGCCGCCGTGCGACCCCCTCTTTCTCCCTCTTATCTCTCCCGCTGTTCTCTTTCGTTCTTCATCTTCTGCCGCTCGATCTCTCTCCCATCATGGTTAAGAGTTTTGTGTGTGTAGTATAGGAAGAAGGATGGTTGGGGAGACGGCAGTTAATGATTCTAGATCTAGGGTTGAATATATTGAAACTGATATAGGGATTTTAGGGGATTACAATTTAATTAGTTTCCATATCTTTAATATGAAATTTCCCTATTTTACCCTTTTGATTAAAATTTAAATTAAATTTATTAAACCTTTAATTACAATTCTGCCATTGATCTAAGATCTATCATCTACGAAATCAAGGGCCCAGATAAGTTCACGCAGTTCACGCTGGAGAAAATGTTCACGTTTGAACCTAATCCTATATATATATATATATCCATTATCAAAGAAGAAACCAAATAAATAAATGCATAACGATACCGATATTGTTCGGTTCGGTTCGGTTCGATACAATATGGTAGTGACACAATGTCAGTTTATCAAAATAAAAACAATATATAAATATTGGGACTGATACATATGTTTTTCTATCGGTTTCGATTCAATCTGGTACGGTACTAGCACAATATCCATTTAATAAAATATATCGCAATGTTAAAATAAAATAAACATATAACACAAACGAATAAGACCGACCTCAATTTAACAACATCGGTACTGGTATCGATATTTTGTTTTTATTGTTTTCCATTGATGTGATGTTTTCCTTTCCGGTTATTGTAGCGAGTGACGATATCGTAACGAATCGAACTGGTAACAACTAAATTCCCGCCGCGAAGCGCGGGGGAATCACACTAGTTATATACATATAAATTAAAACTGCTCATGAACAGTAGTAGTTTTTAAAAGTGCTCATCAATGAAGAGTAGTTTTCTTTCAAAATAGTATAATAATTCTTTAATATTAACTCCTTTGTAATTTTTTTATATCAACTCGTTCACGTTTCTTTACCCTATCCTAGATCTACACATCATTATTCTAAAATTCAATTAAATCACTTTGATGTATGCCATCCCTTATGTAATAATATCTTCTTAGTATAACAAAATATTTATTTTTCCTTACAAAATTGAAGGGATATGTTACCAATCTAAATAAATAGATGAAAACGAAGTTGTATTTAAAATAAAGATTTTTTTAGTAGCGTAAGTTATACAAGTGTTCATACCATATCGGTATCATGATCAAATGAACAACAACGTTACCGGTATTGTTATTATCTGAGCCAATAACGATATTTGTTTATATAATTTTCAAGTTGTGTTTAACTTTTTTCTCCACGTTCCAACATAACTTATGTTAAAAAAGGTGTTGTATTTAAAATAGGGTATTTTTGTGTATCGTAAGCTATACGAGTGCTGATACGACACTAATACGGTAATACCGTGAAGAACCAAACTGATTATGACTGAACAACTTTGATACCCATATCAACATTATCGGAATTGATACCTGTATTCTTTTTTATGGTTTTCGATAGATGTAACACATGCGTTGATACCTTTTTAGGCATGTCGCAACTCTACTTTTTGGGTTTTCTCTTTCGATTGCTACAACGAGTGTTTTTACCGTAACAAACCGAACTTATAGCAAATGAATTCCTCGCCGCATCGCGTAGAGAAATCCAACTAGTTAAAGATTAAAAGGCCGTTTAAACCACTAAACCAGCGTAATTAAAGATTAAAAGTCGGTTTAAACCACCAAACCATTGCCGGTCTGGCTGACTACCCAATCTGACAGGTTTGATTTGTCTTTTCTCAAAAGTCAAAACCGTAGCTAGTGATTTGTTGTAGAAGTTCCCGTTAAAACCATACCATGAACACCTCTATTGTATGTTTATATCTTTATCGTCATTCTAGTTTATAAAAATAAAACACTATGCTTATTAGAGTGAAGAAGGTTCCATTCATGATTCATCAACCACAACATATGACTTTAGCAACTGTTTCCTTAAGCATGCCAAAAATGCTGATTTATGGTGAGTTTTAGGAATGTCATGTACCCTGTGTGATACATATGGCTTTCATCTATAAATATGCAGAAGCACTTTTATGGCAAAAGAAACAAGAATCTAACAATGGAAAAGAAACAAAATAAAATGGTGGTACTTATGTTGGTGTTGGGCATGATGGGCCTAATGGTGCAGGGAAGCATGGGGTTCCCATGCGGAACCACATTTTTCTCTGCACTAGTACAGTTGATTCCTTGTAGAGCTGCGGTTGCACCATTTAGCCCTATTCCTCCAAATGACGCGTGTTGTACGGCTATCAGGATCTTGGGCCAACCCTGTTTGTGTGTGCTTGTCAATGGCCCGCCCATCTCTGGCGTTGACCGTAGCATGGCCATGCAACTTCCCGAGAAATGCAACGTCAATTTCGGACCATGTATTCTTGTTACCCTTTCTCCAATGGCAAAACTAACGGGTTGAAATGGGCCGGGTTGAATTTAAACTTGGTGTTCCTTTTTCTTAAAACTTAAACAATATATATTAAATATATTTAAACAATTAATATATAAAAATTTATTAAATAAGATAAAAAGTTATTATGTAAGATATTAATATACTTATAACCGATTGGTTGTGTGCAGGTGAATTGGTGAAGGAGGAAGATACTCAAGACAGGACGTAGAGAGGCTTTGAAGAGAATAAAGTGTGTGGCACTAAATAAATCAAATCTAATTGAAAGCATGTTGTATTAGTTTCTCTATTTTGTTATTTAAATTTGAAATAATATGTAGGCTATGTTTTTGGAGTTGTGCTTTTCTTTCATGTTTAAAAATTTTTAACAATCAGAATGATTATGGATTAGTAATATTTATGTATAATCTTGACTTACTTAAAAATTCAGTCAAAAAGTTGAAAATAATGTTATAGTGTTAGTTTTATAAGAAATAATATGCGTAAATACAAAGGAACTAGAAATAAACGATGACCTTATAATAACGTAATGGCAATACTTAATTAGTATATTCAAAAGTGACTAGAATTTGATGCAAAAGATAGAAAATAATTCGGTATTTATTAACCTATAAATAATTAAGTTAATTGTTTTTTTAGGTTGTTATACCTTTAGCTTGGGAGTTAAAAAAAAAAATGAAATTTTCCTTTTTAACCCTAAAATTTTAATTTTTGACAATTTACGTTTAAAGTTTTAATCTTCGTTTCCTTTTTAACCCTAAAGTTTTGATCTTTGACAATTTAAGTTTAAAGTTTTAATCTTTGGTAATTTAACCCCTTTGATTAATTCGATTTTTCACTTCTAATTCAAAAGTTTTCATCTTTTGCTATTTAACCACTTTGATTTTTTTACTTATGTGTTGTAATCTTGGCTTTGGGGTTTTTAAAGAAAAAATGGTTATGCATATGGTTCTTGTAACCTTGGCTTTGGGGGTTTTAAAAAAAAAAAAAAAAAAAGATTTATTTTACTTTTCACCCAAAAGTATTTAATAAATTACCTTTAACCCAAAACTATTTGGTTTTTTTTACTTTTAATACAAAACTTTTTATCTTTTGCAATCTATCCTCACAACTTTTTTTACTTTCAACTTTGGTTCTTTATAGTTTTCATTTTCGCAAATTTTTCGCTTTATGCTTCGTTCTAAATTTTGTGAGTTAAAAAATCGCAACGTGCGTCTTTGGTTTAACGTTTTTACGTTTCGTTTTAAATTTTGCGAGTTAACACGACGCAACGTGCGTGTATGGGTGAACGTTTTTACATCGTTTTTTTCCCATTTAACAGGTTCAACATAACGTGCGCGTCCCAAATCGACTTAGTTATAACTAAAGAATCCCCACCGCATTGCAGCGGGTCGTAATTCTAGTTAAATATTCAAAAGAAAATGAGAAGCTAACTGAGTAACCGAACTAAAAAATGTAAATAATATTTAACTAACTGATGAAACACTGGATAATAGTAGACTAGCACAGTAGGTCGTCTCGTATAAAATGGTTCAACCTCTGTTCTTCACTCGACGAACGACTGATTCTTCTAAAATATCTTGTAAAACGAACAACACCGGTGACTCGTTACAAGTAGGAGAAGATGGGGGTTCTCCTTGTAACCACCATCCGACATGAGAATAAGTAATCGTTTTGAGGACAAGTGTGTGTATGAAGTAAGAGAGTAAGAAATCGGATCCTTAAACCTGGATGTTGAGTCTTCTATTTATAACTGGAGAATTGTGAAGGGAGGAGATTGCCAGCTAGCCATTGTTTAACAGCTGTCCGACCAGGAGGAATATCCCTCCTGTCTCCTCTGCCATGGCCAGGCCTAGAGGTGACGTGGCGCAGGGTTATTCACTCTAGCTTAGCGTCCTTTTGTACTGGCTGTTGGCTTGCCCTATGGAGATCTTGCGATCAGTGCTGGCGCACTGCCATTGGTGCCACCTGTCATCCTTTTTGTCTGTTAGGAACATCTTCTTGTTGCCAGATGTCTTCTTCCAGAACCTTATAAAACCTTCTGGATGCTCTCGTGTGGCAAGGCTGCCAGCTTGGAGTGGTACGATCCTTCTGACACGTGTGCACCTGTGATTTGGGATCATGCCTCTTCAAGTCCCCCTAGTCCAGTGTGGCTTCCAAGTAAGTTTATCAACTGGGGGGGATTCTGGACTCATAAGGGCTCATGGGCAAGTTGAGAAAATGTAGGGATTTTGGCATAAGGAAGGGAGCCAAAATGGCATGTGGATTTTGGCGTACAAAAGTGAGCAAAAAAGGCGCGTGGGTTTTGGCGTAAAGAAGTGAGCCAAAAAGCGCATGGCTTTTGGCGTACAGAAGTGAGCCAAAAAAGCGCATGGATTTTGGTGTATAGAAGTGAGCCAAAATGGCGCGTGGATTTTGGCGTACAGAGGTGAGCCAAAAAAGCGCATGGATTTCGGCGTACATAAGTGAGCCAAAATGGCGTGTGGATTTTGACGTACAGAAGTGAGCCAAAAAAGCGTAAGTGAGCCAAAATGGCGCGTGGATTTTGGTGAAGGTTTCTTCAAGTAGAAGTTTATCCAGCTAAGGCGCAAATAGTTTGGTTCGTGAGATTGACGTCTGACGCCTGTCACTGTAGCTCTGCTGGTTGAGGTGGTTGTCGCATCGGAGAGTGGAGCAGCTACATTTTTAGGGACACGTCAGGGTGATAGTTGCTTTTTACGACGGTGTCAGGCACATGGCGGCCACGCGCCCTTAAGAAGCGTCGTTTTAGTTTCTCCCGACTGACGTGTTGTCTCCCCATTGGTGGCATTTCCCCACTTGTCGGTCCAGTTTCCCATCGCATTAAATGCGATGGGTATAAATACCCGGAGGACCTTTGATGAGAAATCTTACTTCTTCGAACTTCCATGTTCCTAGGCGATTCTTCTCTTCTCTTTCCATCTTTCCTTTCCATCATTTATCCTTTGTTATTCTTGAGTTGAATAATCATGTCCTTTCACCAGATTATTATATGATAATTGGTTTATAGTTTTGAAATTTAAGTGAGCTAATCTTTTATGCAATAACCAACTACTACCTTTATTTTCTCTTGAAAATAAACACAGTTGAGAATGCTCAATTTCTTCTTTAAAATCAAAGTATTGTAACACCCCGTGTTTCGAAAGTCAAAGTCAAAGTCAAGATTGTAGCCAAAGGAAGAAAAGATTGCTAATTGCGATCTGTCTCTCCTTGCTCTAATCCTGTTTTGACTTCTTTGACTTGTAGTTAGTCTATTGTATTGCTTACGTTAGTTGTATTATGTGGAGTATTTATTAATAATCGAGGTTTATTCGCTATTTATCGATGATTATCGCATGTTTTATCGCTTATCGCAATCGCGCTCACAACTCGAATTATGTGTTCTGGATGTTGTCTTATGCGTGTGTGCCTCTTATGTGTTACTTGTGCGTGTTTATTTATATTTATGTTGTGGTGATTAATCGAAACGCAATCGAGACGCTATCACAATCGAACCGCAAACGCTAAACGCAAGTTATTTAGGATGATTGTATGTTAGATATAGTAGTTGGGATTAAAAGTAATTGGAATAGGAAACTCTATCGCATCGCAACGCTCGCAATCACAATCGAAACTGCAAAACTCGTCGCACCGAATACTCGAATCAAGTGGCTAACTGACCAAGCTTCCAGCCAATCAACCAGCCGTTTGATCGAGCTGCCTGCTCGATCGACCAGCCACTCGATCCGGCTGCCTGCTCGATCGACCAGCTCTATCCCATCCTTTCCTTTTTGGGAAACCCTATAAATACCCATGTCAACATCACACTTACCACTTTTGCACACTCTTGTCCAACCAAGCGTTCAATCCTCATTTTTCTCCGATTTCTCGCTATTCCGGTAAGATCTCATCCTAAATCTTGTACTTCCTTAATCTACACGCACTCCTACACCTTTCTATCTCTTGAATCTTAACTTTTAACCGTGAAATCACTAGATTTGAGGTATTCTAGGATGATGTCATCATGGTGTTCTTATGAACTTCATGTTTTGGCTTCATTCCACCAAGAATAACTTAGATCTAACCGATTTCCACTCAAATAAACAAAGATCTTGCATAGATCTCAACACGTTCACGGTGAAAAAGGATTGAAAGATGGTTCCTAACTTTCTTTCAACTCTTTTACACTCAATGCACTCAAAACTGATAGATTCGGACCATGTTCTAGCCTTCTACTTTATCCTAAGTGATGTGTTAGCTCAAGATCCGGATTCTATCCACGAGACTACTGATTTCGGGTTAACCAAGAACCACCGTCTTGAACCGGTTAACTGGTTGAACTTGGGTGATTCCTGTTCGACCGAGCTACTGGAGTCAAGGTGGGGTTCTGTTGGTTAACACGTTGTCACACCGTCTCGATAAAACTACAAAATCATCAAAACAACCAAGGAAGAAGACGATCAGGCCAACCAGGTCGGAGTGACGGCCGATCGGACTGCTGTCCAAACGGAGTGCCACCCGATCGGGTTGCCACCCGATCGGCTTGTACCTTGGGTCCCACACTTTAGTTTAAATCAAATATTCAAAGGTTATGATCATCGAACGGACAGCCGTCCGATCGGTTTACCACCCGATCGACCGGCCATTCGATCATATGATGATTCAGGCCTTAATCCTTAAACCATTTTTCAAACATGTTCAATATGAAGGATTGCCACTCGATCGTACTACAATCCGATCGAGTGACTAACTGCTGTGAACTTGGTCTCGCTAAGTGTTCAACCTACCGGATTGTCGCACGATCGAACGGTCGTTTGATTGATCGACCTGAAAGATAGGAATACTTCTGTGTTTTCAAAAGGCTATAACAAAAACTTCGAAAGACAAGCCATTATACACAAACACATCCTTCTCAAAGGAGGAAACAATCCACTCGAAAGGTCGTCCGATCAGATAACCATCCGAGCGGATTGTCATCCGACCGATCAGGCTAACCGATCGGATAGCCATCCGATCGGGGTACTGTTCGATCCACTAACACCTCTCACCCTATTGCGTATCTCTTATCATTATGCTATCATTTTGATCAGGCTAATTTCCCTCTAAGCGCTCCCTTCAATCCACTAATCCCTGTGAGTATACTCGAACCCTTTTTGCTTTCACACTTTTGGGTGTTACATGCGTTATCTATATTCAAATCACATCAATCACACAACGCAACACTATTTAAACGCTAACAGTTCCAGCATGTTATACGTGACTTAATGAATGTTTGTTTGTTATGTTTACACATGGAATGCTGTCTACCTGCCTTAGCAACGATAGTACTATAGTTTGGACTCAAGACCTGCTCACTCGGGGGTTGTTAAGGACAATTAAATACATGGGTCATAGTGGTGATCATGCATTACGAACTACCTTGGGCAGTCAACCCGCAGTCATTGGTATCGATAGGTTCATGTCGATAACTAACATGCCTCATTTTACACTGTGTACGTGCTGGTTATGCGTAATCGATTTTGAACTCTATTATACTATATCAAACTTGTATGTGACTTTTACTTTAACGTATGTGACAGGTGCTTAGGATGCTTATTTGCTTTGCTTGCTGTGAAATCGAGGCTAGGAAAGAGTCTAGAAAGAAAGACAATTTATGTTTATTTATCTAAATATGAGTTGTCGGAACATGTTTATTGTTTTTGAGATATCGAAGTCCGTAATAACTTAATTACTTGATGGGTTGCAGTATGGGACGTGATATTTAAACTATCCGGTAAATTTAGTTGTTATGTAATTTCTCTTGGACAATCTATTTCGCTCAGTGCCGCGCCCCGATGATTCCGCCATCGGTTGGGGTGTGACAGATTGGTATCAGAGCCATAACTATAGGGAATTAGGCCAGACTCGACCTTGTCCAGTTCGATGTCTTAGGAATGACCTAGTCTATAGTTAAGAACCAACCGACCGACTTGTGCACATCCTTAGGGGTTTGGTACGAGCTTACTTGCTATATCTCGCTATTCTCGCCTGCACTACACTATCACCGCACGATTATTCGGAAATAAACAAGTGATTTGGTCGAGATTAGGTGTGAAAACTGCAAACTCTCGACTAAATTGCTTGTTGATCTGTATTTATCTATAAAACGCGAGAATTCGTGTTGAATCAGGAGTAAAATCCATACTTCGACGCAAATTTTCGTCTCTATTTTCTTGACAGAATAGGAACAAAGTTGTTAAGCCAGGGGTGAAACCCGAACCTTGACGACTTATTCTGCCCTATTTTGTTTTACAAAACTCTCGCCAAAGTCTCGACTGACTCCAACGACTTGAAGTCACACCATAACTGGAAGGATGCGTGCCATTCGCCCAGATTCGAGGCGAGAGCATAGTCCCGAAGGCCAAAAGTGTGTACTGAAGGCCCTTGAGAATAGTCGAATCACTTTGTGTAGTCACTGTCCATCGAGCCTTGGACAATCTATACTCGATTTCGATCTCGCATTTTCGCCAATTTTATGTGTTTCGATTCTGAGCCGCGACTGCTGATGTCACACCCCGACCACGTAAAACAACAAAACGTAGCGGAAACGTCGGGGAGTGTTGTAACAGAATCATTGTTTTACAACCATGGAATAAATAATTTTGTTTTATTGACTGAATAAACTCATTGTTTTAATACAATCAAATAAGTATAACTATTATCTTTCAAGTTTTAAAGTCGCTAAGGTAAGAGTCCATCCTAAGTGTAGCATATATCATCAATCATCACAAAGCAGCACCTGAAACATGTGTAAAAATAGGTACGTCAGCATAAAAATGCCTGTGAGATACATAGGTTTTATTGTATATAGGATTAATGACTTATGACTTTAAGGAAAAAGTTTTTAATAAAAGTAGTCATGATCCTTGTAAAAGGTTTTCTTTTATAAATCATTTATAAGAAATCAGATGATATAAAATAATAATACATAGGAAAATAAATAAGTAAATAGAATAAGTTTGTATGAAAATATATTGTTTGAAGAACAATATTTTGATAAAAAGATTCATAGTAAAAATATACTTTGGTTTTAAGAAAGTCGAATAAGTAATATATTAGAATATATTTCAGTTCCAAAACCGTTAACCCAAGTGTACTAAATAACGCCACGGTATGTAAAACGATGAAAACACTTGTATATAAGAAGTACCCGCGGCATATCTACCATGTTTTCATCACATTACACCGACCCGTTATCTAAACACTAACCAAAAACCAGTCATTAAGTAAATAGTATATTAACCATATTTTAGTTGGTAAGATAAATAAGTTTTCAGTAGTATATCAAAAGTATACTTTGGATTTATATATAACATATTAAACTATGCTTTGGTTATGTAAATAACATATTAAACTATGCTTTTGATTTTGAGAATAACATATCAAACTATGTTTTAATGATTAACAAAATATATGTTGGTTTTTTTTTTGTACAATATTACATATGAGAGCATATCAAACTATACGTTTGGGAGTATAACTTAATATACAAAAATAATGTGATTTAAGAATTCATTCAGACCTAGTGCATCAAAATACACCTTTGAGACGATAGAAATACCACAAAGGCAATCCCTATTTGGATGGAGCAACAAATTGGTTTCAGACATTCCATGACAACAGGAATGGGGTGTCAAATCCTATAGCGCTATATCATACTACCAACCGGTCTGGTGAACAAAAATAAGTACTATTCCAACAATTAATTTTATAATCATTGAAAAATCAGTGTTTACACCATAGATAGTCATTTAGTTTGTCAAAAGATAAGTATTAACATGCATAATCAATTATACTTTGAAATCATGAAAATAATAGATAGGTACACATGCTTCACCCCAAAACATTTGAAAACAGTAAAAGAGGGGACTATGTACTCACTTGAGAGTGCTTAGGAGTCTTGTACAACTACCAAGCAAAGCTAGAGGAGCACGGAATACGACACCTAATATTGATAACTACATAAATAAACCGGACCTAAATCGGGAGATCGGATAGTATGAGCTCTCGTAAACAAAATGAGTGTGGGAAGTCATATGATATGGTTTAACAAGGCCTACATACTAAAAGGAAACCTAACCTAAGTGCTTACGACCCATTATGACCCGTTAAGGTAGCTTACGCTACTTTAACGCGTTGCGCGCGCAATGCGCGTTTGAGACGCCTAACTAGCCCTATGACAAGTATTATATGCCAAAATGTTTAAATATGTTACATAATCAGTTATGTGACAAAAATTTAGGTTACATATGCTTAATTACCAATTATGTATGAAAAGGGCATTTTGGTAATTTACCTAAGGCATATAAACTACCTATCATACGACTATTTAAACGAAGTGACCATAAGGTATAACCTCGGAAGGTAATTCCCTATATAACTATGGTCACTAAACATGTTTGGTCGGATCCTATTGATCGGCCAAACGGGTCGGGTTCGAAAGTATAGGCGATTGTTTAGATCACTTACCTTACGACCCTACATAAGCACTAATTTAAAAAGTGACGAGCTAAACATGCTAGAACATGTTTAGTTAAGTTAGAAAACAGGTTTTGATATCAAAACAAACGGTTTTGATATCCTAGAGTAGTTTGGTTACAAAATACGCGTAAATACGCATTTTGGCCGAAACTACGACTCGTCACTGAGCCTAGATAATGTGGAAATCAGTAGGTATAGTCACTTGGGACTATAACCATCGTGATTACGTTCACGTTATGAAGTTCAAATGAACTTCGTGTTGACCATAAACTGGTCAACGCAGAAAATCAAACGCAGTTTGACTTTAACGATAAAACGAATGAAAAGCACGAAAGAATACTTACAGAAGGTCCCCGCAAGCTTTGACCCGATTCACTCTCAGGTAGGAAGCATATACTTCCACTTAGAGAGCAAGAATCAGATCAAATGTGAGGAGAATGAGCAAGACAAGGTGGGTATTTATAGGATTTCTAGAACCGTTAGAATCGTTTATCAGGAAACGAGCTTCGATCTAGACCCTCCACTTGTGCCCATTGTTTTGCAATACTAGGGGTACTAGAAAACCATCAAAATTTGCCCCTAGATTGATCAAAAGCATGTCCAAATTCAGTGAATACCAGCTGCTATTTCAGAAACTGGTTTTCTGTTACTGGGTAACTCACACGGCCCGCGTAAGCCATGCACATAACCTTACACGGCCCGCCTGGCTAAGTATTCAGAAATTGCAGTTTTAGTCCCTGAAATTGAGAAACATGCATTTCGGCCCATTTTTGGCACGTTTAAGCCCCGCTATTCTCATTTCAAAGCTCTAAAATGAAGTTAAAGTGTAGGGAACCCAAAACATGCTCAAAAACAACTCGGATGTCGGTTCGTTTGGTCGTACGATTGCGTTATTCGCTTAATTACGACAGAAGTCGTAACGAATGCAAAAACGATTCAAATTAAGCGACGAATGGAATTTTATCATGCCAAACACTAAAATAAAATATTTTAATGCTTACATAAATTTTTGGATGTCCGAATGTATTCAGAACGTAAGTTATGCGCGAAAATGCAAACTTATGCACTTTTTGACGCTTTTAGTCCCTGAATGACCAAAAAGTTTATTTTAGCACACCGAACACCTCAAAGCCTATTTCTAAGCTATGTAAGAGATATTTAGGGTGTGTTTAACTTATGATCATGTTCCGGAGGGTTCGTTACTATACAAATCGGTATTGTTTCGTAGTTTGACACAATTAGTCCCTTCGATCGAACAAACTTGATTTCAACACACCAAACCCTCCAAAACTTGTTTCTAAGATATGTGGAGGTTATTTAAGGTATGTTAAGCCTATTTCACTATTACGGAGTGTTTGTTGCGTTAAACTGGTTATATTAGTGTGCGTATAACCTTCCAGAAAGCGATTTAGAGCTTGAAATCGGGCAAGAATTGATATGTGCAAACGATACACATATTTTTGCAAATCCCAAGTATGAAATACAATATTTCATTGGTTTGGCATTTGTCTGATGGTTGAAGTGACACAGGTGTCACAGTCTCCCCTACTTCAGGAAATTTCGTCCCGAAATTTATCTTAGAGGAAACTTGTGAAGACAGCTGTGATGGTTTCGCTTTCAAATAAATCCATTGAACCCTAAGTAAAACTCTGGGCCCTGCTAGGATTCTTGGCGAAATTGTCAACCCTCAAAGTGAAGTCCTTGTAGTATCAAAACATGGGGTTTCGAACTACGAACGAAAGAACGTTTCTCATGAAGACTTATCATAGGAAGCTTGTGTGTGCTTGAAATCAGAATTGGGGAGTGTAAGATAAAATGACATTGGTCGAGGTCCAAGACTTCTCCCTTATCATTACTCTTGTCACTATAGGTCTTAACACATGACAAAACTTCTTGTGGTTTCTATGCACTGAATTCCATAATTATGTAGGCCTCCATAATTATGTAATTCCTTGCACAGTCCGCACAGTTCATCTCATAATGCGTAGGGAAAAAAATCAATTGAATAAACATGAAGTGACTTGACTAGACTACCAAAGGATCTTTTTAACTAGATCAACGAACGATCTTTTTAACTAGATCAACACATGATCTTTTTAACTAAACCGTCGTACGATCTCCTTAATTAGACCACTTAAGGGATCTTTTTAATTATATCATCACATGATATTCCTAACCAGATTTCCAAATCAATCTGTTTAACTAGACCACTCAAGGGGTCCAATTATAGTATAGTACTTTAAAACCCAAGGGACTTTACTATAACGTAGAAGTCTATTAAGGATTTAAGATAGTACCTTTGGATATCCTACTATGAATCCCTCATGTGAGATATAGAAGATTCTATGAGGATTTGGATGGATCACACAAAACATATAAGAGAACATGTAAGCACATAACCACATAATTAGTTAACTTGATCTTTAATTTGTTATCTTTGGACACGGATCATGAAAGCACACCAGGAATCCAATCCGTGGATTTCATTTGGCACTTTAATCATTTTTAAGAATCTTTCTATGGAGATAGAAGGATCTTCAATAGGAGTTTGGCTTTGTTTCTTAAAAGAAACGAGCGTTTATGGTTCTTGGGGAGATCAAAAGTGATCATAATAATGACAGAACCACACGAGTAGTTTGTCTTTGTGTTGCATCAAACATTCATACAACCACATCAGTTTTGTAAAAATAAAAACATCAAATCTTTATTTATGTAACAACCGAATTGTCTTGAAATGTCAAAAGATAACAACAAGAGGAAAATAACAAAATACTAATTGTTCACTGCTGCATCATTGTCTACGTTTGCGTCATTGATGTTAAACGCCCGTTCACGTGCTGGAGGTATGTTAACAAGTCTTGGGCAATTGTTTCTGTAGTGAGTAAGGTCACCACAGTTATAACATGACCCTGGTGGGAACCGTGCTTGAACAACAGCAGGGTTTGCAACAGCTTGATTTGCATAACGGCAAACATTGATCAAATGTCCCAACCGCCCACAGTGGGTACATTTGTGACACTGCTCCTGCTCTAGATGATGACGGTTGCACTTGTTGCACAAAGGTGCGGTACCAACATAGTTTTGCCTTTTGCGAGGTTGTGCTGGCTGGTTTGGTGCAACCTGTTTCTCTTGAGCAGTGATAGCGCAGTTTTGAGAAGCCTTACGCTTCTTCTTCTTGGATCCTTCAACCTGCTTTTCCTTCGGCTCAACTGGAGCAGTCTTGTCGGATGGTCTTGGGTCGCCTTTTCGAAAAAGCTTTTTCTTCCTGATGTGGGATTCAGTTAAGGTGGCAGACAATTCAATGGCTTGTCTGACAGTAGTAGGGTTGCTGCCAGTAACAATATCCTGAACTAGGTCAGGAAGACCATCAATATATTTCTCAATCGCCTTATCCACAGGTGTAACCATAGCAGGACATAGCAGGCTCAATTCCTCATAGCGGTCAGTATAGGTGCGATGCTCACCGCTGTATTGCTTCAGGTCATCAAATTCCCTTTCTAAAGCTCTCAATTCATGACGAGGACAAAACTCCCTCATCATAAGAGCCCTAAGCTCAGCCCAAGTTTGTGCTAATGCGACCTCAGCACCACGGTCTCTCATAATTCCGTTCCACCATGTGAGAGCCCTTTTTTTTGAAACACACTGGATGCAAACTCGACTTTCCGATTGTCTGGACATTGAACATGACGAAATGTACTCTCAATGCTCTCGAACCACTGTAGGAGTCCAGTTGCTCCTTCAGAACCACTAAACTTGAGTGGGTTAGCTGAATTGAAGCTTTTGAAATTGCAGGGAGCATTCTGGTTGTTATTGGCTTGGTTCACTTGAGCTATAATGTTTGGGAGTGCGGCAGCCATGTGCTGTGCCAGAATATCTGCCATTTCGGCATTTGAGAGCGGATTTTCGCGCCGAGGAGGCATTCTAAAAGGGGAAACATGAAGGAAAACAAGTGAGAGGATTAGACGAAAAGAATGAGATGAAACAAATCTGATGAAAGAAAAGATGATGGTCATTTGTTTGTTACTACAAAGCAACAAACGACACATGGTGATTAATCAAAGTAAATAGGTCAAAATAATGTATCGCGAAGACATGCTCGCCTATAATGGACACTCACCCCAAGAGTTCCCAGGTAAGAGTGACTGGTCCGATACTGCGGATTTGTACGAACACTCTAGCCTTAGACAGAAAACTCAGGGTACAGGCATCCACCCTTCCAGTTTGCACGTGTTTACATTATTTAGACCAAACTTTGACCGGATTTTGAAAACTTAAAGGGTTCAAAACCATATAATAAATCATCCTAGAACAGATGATTAGTTTTCAAGATGGAAACGAAATTTGTGTTCTTATTGTGGTTGTCACTTAAGAATAAGTGACGGTATTGTTATAAAACTAAACACAAGATAACTTGTGTTAGGGTCCTAGGAAGGTTATAGTCTAGGTCAAAGCATTACTAATAACCTAATTCACTATAACCATTGGCTCTGATACCAACTTTTCTATCACACCCCGACCACGTAAAACAACAAAACGTGGCGGGAAACGTTGGGGAGTGTTGTAACAGAATCATTGTTTCACAACCATGGAATAAATAATTTTGTTTTATTGAATGAATAAACTCATTGTTTTAATACAATCAAATAAGTATAACTATTATCTTTCAAGTTTTAAAGTCGCTAAGGCAAGAGTAAATCCTAAGTGTAGCATATATCATCAATCATCACAAAGCAGCACCTGAAACATGTGTAAAAATAGGTACGTCAGCATAAAAATGCCTGTGAGATACATAGGTTTTATTGTATTTAGGATTCATGACTTATGAGTTTAAGGAAAAAGTTTTTAATAAAAGTAGTCATGATCCTTGTAAAAGGTTTTCTTTTATAAATCATTTATAAGAAATCAGATGATATAAAATAATAATACATAGGAAAATAAATAAGTAAATAGAATAAGTTTGTATGAAAATATATTGTTTGAAAAACAATATTTTGATAAAAAGATTCATAGTAAAAATATACTTTGGTTTTAAGAAAGTCGAATAAGTAATATATTAGAATATATTTCAGTTCCAAAACCGTTAACCCAAGTGTATTAAATAACGCCACGGTATGTAAAACGATGAAAACACTTATATATAAGAAGTACCGGTGGCGTATCTACCATGTTTTCATCACATTACACCCGACCCGTTATCTAAACACTAACCAAAAACCAGTCATTAAGTAAATAGTATATTAACCATACTTTAGTTGGTAAGATAAATAAGTTTTCAGTAGTATATCAAAAGTATACTTTGGATTTATATATAACATATTAAACTATGCTTTGGTTATGTAAATAACATATTAAACTATGCTTTTGATTTTGAGAATAACATATCAAACTATGTTTTAATGATTAACAAAATATATGTTGGTTTTTTTTTGTACAATATCACATATAAGAGCTTATCAAACTATACGTTTGGGAGTATAACTTAATATACAAAAATAATGTGATTTAAGAATTCATTCAGACCTAGTGCATCAAAATACACCTTTGAGACTATAGAAATACCACAAAGGCAATCCCTATTTAGATGGAGCAACAAATTGGTTTCAGACATTCCATGACAACAGGAATGGGGTGTCAAATCCTATAGCGCTATATCATACTACCAACCGGTATGGTGAACAAAAATAAGTACTATTCTAACAATTAATTTTATAATCTTTGAAAAATCAGTGTTTACACCATAGATAGTCATTTAGTTTGTCAAAAGATAAGTATTAACATGCATAATCAATTATACTTTGAAATCATGAAAATAACATATAGGTACACATGCTTCACCCCAAAACATTTGAAAACAGTAAAAGAGGGGACTATGTACTCACTTGAGAGTGCTTAGGAGTCTTGTACAACTACCAAGCAAAGCTAGAGGAGCACGGAATCAAACGACACCTAATATTGATAACTACATAAATAAACCGGACCTAAATCGGGAGATCGGATAGTATGAGGTCTCGTAAACCAAATGAGTGTGGGAAGTCATATGATATGGTTTAACAAGGCCTACATACTAAAAGGAAACCTAACCTAAGTGCTTACGACCCATTATGACCCGTTAAGGTAGCTTACGCTACGTTAACGCGTCGCGCGCGTAATGTGCGTTTGAGACGTCTAACTAGCCCTATGACAAGTATTATATGCCAAAATGTTTAAATATGTTACATAATCAGTTATGTGACAAAAATTTAGGTTACATATGCCTAATTACCAATTATGTATGAAAAGGGCATTTTGGTAATTTACCTAAGGCATATAAACTACCTATCATACGACTATTTAAACGAAGTGACCATAAGGTATAACCTCGGAAGGTTATTCCCTATACAACTATGGTCACTAAACATGTTTGGTCGGATCCTATTGATCGGCCAAACGGGTCGGGTTCGAAAGTATAGGCGATTGTTTAGATTGCTTACGTTACGACCCTACATAAGCACTAATTTAAAAAGTGACGAGCTAAACATGCTAGAACATGTTTAGTTAAGTTAGAAAACAGGTTTTGATATCAAAACAAACGGTTTTGATATCCTAGAGTAGTTTGGTTACAAAATACGCGTAAATACGCATTTTGGCCGAAACTACGACTCGTCACTGAGCCTAGATAACGTGGAAATCAGTAGGTATAGTCACTTGGGACTATAACCATCGTGATTACGTTCACGTTATGAAGTTCAAACGAACTTCGTGTTGACCATAAACTGGTCAATGCAGAAAGTCAAACGCAGTTTGACTTTAACGATAAAACGAATGAAAAGCACGAAAGAATACTTACAGAAGGTCCCCGCAAGCTTTGACCCGATTCACTCTCAGGTAGGAAGCATATTCTTCCACTTAGAGAGCAAGAATCAGATCAAATGTGAGGAGAATGAGCAAGACAAGGTGGGTATTTATAGGATTTCTAGAACCGTTAGGATCGTTTATCGGGAAACGAGCTTCGATCTAGACCCTCCACATGTGCCCATTGTTTTGCAATACTAGGGGTACTAGAAAACCATCAAAATTTGCCCCTAGATTGATCAAAAGCATGTCCAAATTCACTGAATACCAGCTGCTGTTTCAGAAACTGGTTTTCTGTTACTGGGTAACTCACACGGCCCGCGTAAG
Organism: Helianthus annuus; assembly: GCF_002127325.2. NCBI lineage: Eukaryota > Viridiplantae > Streptophyta > Magnoliopsida > Asterales > Asteraceae > Helianthus > Helianthus annuus. The sequence goes on along the minus strand of NC_035443.2, from coordinate 125,737,661 downwards.
CCATACACATAACCTTACGCGGCCCGCCTGGCTAAGTATTCAGAAATTGCAGTTTTAGTCCCTGAACTTGAGAAACATGCATTTCGGCCCATTTTTGGCACGTTTAAGCCCCGTTATCCTCATTTCAAAGCTCTAAAATGAAGTTAAAGTGTAGGGAACCCAAAACATGCTCAAATACATCTCGGATGTCGGTTCGTTTGGTCGTACAATTGCGTTATTCGCTTAAGCGAAGAATGGAATTTTATCATGCCAAACACTAAAATAAAATATTTTAATGCTTACGTAAATTTTTGGATGTCCGAATGTATTCAGAACGTAAGTTATGCGCGAAAATGCAAACTTATGCACTTTTTGACGCTTTTAGTCCCTGAATGACCAAAAAGTTTATTTTAGCACACCGAACACCTCAAAGCCTATTTCTAAGCTATGTAAGGGATATTTAGGGTGTGTTTAACTTATGATCATGTTCTGGAGGGTTCGTTACTATACAAATCGGTATAGTTTCGCAGTTTGACATAATTAGTCCCTGCGATCGAACAAACTTGATTTCAACACACCAAACCATCCAAAACTTGTTTCTAAGTTATGTGGAGGTTATTTAGGGTATGTTAAGCCTATTTCACTATTCCGGAGTGTTTGTTGCGTTAAACTGGTTATATTAGTGCGCGTATAACCTTCCAGAAAGCGATTTAGAGCTTGAAATCGGGCAAGAATTGATATGTGCAAACGATACACATATTTTTACAAATCCCAAGTATGAAATACAATATTTCATTGGTTTGGCATTTGTTTGATGGTTGAAGTGACACAGGTGTCACAGCTGACTCTGATATTTGACGATTTTATATGTGGATTTACTGTTATTATGCTTCGATTTTGGTGACTTATTCGCTTTTCGCATCTCATTCGACACACATAAACCACACTACACGTCCATTTCGAATCGCTGCTCGCTTACGCTATACGAGTCACTGTGTACTCGCAATCGCTATTCTCAAACGCTCGCGCGGCTTTGAAAGATAGGTTTCTGTATTCTGACTGCATCTGTATGCTTCTAGGAGAACTGAGTGCTTATGTGCTTCTGTGTTTCTGTGCCTTACGTGTTTACGTGCTTCTGTGCTTATATGAATCTGTGATTACGTGCCTATGCGTTACGTGATTATACGTGTTCCTGAGCTCTAGTAATATTAAGCGTGTGAGGTGAGATTCGATTAAACTGTGTCTGAGTCCTATGGTGATGTCTATTGCAGACAATGTCCTCATCTGGATCCCGTCACTCTCGCGCCATGAAACGAAAGCTAGCTGACAAGCGACTCGCCTCTCTTGTCGCTTCCCAAGTCGTTAAAGTGATCCCCCAAATCGTCAGCGAGCTAAACGAAAACGACAGCTAATCGTCTGTCGAGTCTCGAGCAAATACACCAAAGACTGCTTTTAGCTTCAAGCAGTTCAAAGCTTGTGGTCCCAAGGAATTTAATGGAGAAGATGGCTCGACGGCTATGTTTCAATGGTTTGATTCCATCGAAGTCACTCTGCACCAGAGTGGATGTCCTAAGAATCTCCACACTCTAAACGCCACCGGCGTCTTCCAGTCCCGCGCTCTAGACTGGTGGACGGCCGGGAGAAACAAACGCGGAAATGACGCAGCCTATGAGCTGACATGGGAAGAGCTCAAGGCCATTATGATGGACGAATTCTGCCCTCCCCATGAACGCCAAAAGCTGGAGGATGAATTCTGGCATATTAAGCAGAAGGACGGAGACAATGCTGCTCTCACTGCTCGCTTCAAGCAGCTCTGTATTATCTGCCCCGATCAAGTCAAGACTACTGACATGATCATCAAGAAATACATTCGAGCCCTGCCTGACTGTGTTGCAGATTTTGTGCATGCCTCAAAGCCAGTAACGATCGAAGAAACTTACTTGCTTGCTGCTGAAATCAACGACAAGCGGGTAAAAGCTGGTTTTTGGGACAAAGCTTCAAAGAACCTGCACCAAGCTACCACCGCCGCATCTGCTGAAACCGCCGTCACCGCGCCACAATCGTCAAAGTCCTCCTGTCGCAAGAGGAAGAACAACAACAACAACTCCAGCAACAAGAACCGTGTTGTCACTACTGCTGCTCCTCTCCAAGCGGTACCAGCCCAGCAACCGCAACACCAGCAACACCGATCAGCTCCAGCTCCAATCACTCAAGCACCTCCTGCTAAACGGGCTTACACCGGTCCCCACCCAGTCTGCCCAACATGTACCTATCATCATTCGGTGGGTATCGCCTGTCGATTCTGGGTGCATTGCAACATGTACGGCCACTTCACCGCGAACTGCCGTACAAGTCCTCGCCAAGCACCAGCTCAAGCCACTGCTCATCAAGCTCTGCTTCCAGCTCCCTAAGGCCAACAAGCGGCTCAGTCCCCCACGATCAACGCAAGAGTCTGCTTTGCGTGTGGTGATCCCAACCACTTCGCAAACATGTGCCCGAACAGGGTTGTGAAACAAGAGCCCCAGCAGCAGCCTCAGCAGCAGCCTCAGCAGCAACAACAGCCTCAACAGCAACAGCAACAAGCCGCCCGCGCCAGAACTTTCAACATAAATGTGCGCCAGGCTCAGGCTGACAACAATGTTGTCAATGGTACGTTTCTCGTGAATGGTATTTATGCTTCGTGTTTGTTTGATACTGGAGCCGATAACTGTTTTGTATCGTTTGAGTTCGAGAAGCTCATTAATCGTAAGCGCTCCCATCTCCCCTCAACGTTCGATGTTGAAGTCGCCACCGGAAGAACCATCGCTGTTAATTCTGTTCTTCGTGATTGTACTCTTGAGCTTAACAATCACATTTTCCCAATCGATCTTATTCCGATGCAACTTGGAAGTTTTGACATCATAGTAGGCATGGACCTTCTTCGCGAAAACCATGCTGAAGTTGTGTGCTTCGATAAGATGATCCGATTCGCGCTCGCAAATGGTGATGTATTATGTGTATATGGTGAAACTGCTTCAAAGAGTCTCAAGCTTATGTCGTGTGTCCAAGCTAGCAAGTATCTCCGCAAGGAATACAGAGCTTTCTTGGCAACATTGTAGTAGCAGAGAAGGAAAAGAAAAGGAAGACCGAATTAAAAGATGTTCCTGTTGTCTGTGAATTTCCGAATGTATTCCCCGAAGACCTTCCAGGTCTACCACCGAGTCGTGATATCGACTTCCGTATCGACCTCATTCCTGGAGCAAACCCTGTTTCTAAAGCGCCTTAGTATCGCTCCATCCGAAATGCGTGAACTCTCAAGTCAGCTCCAGGAACTACTTGATAAAGGCTTCATTCGCCCGAGCACCTCTCCTTGGGGCGTGCCAGTCCTCTTCGTCAAAAAGAAGGATGGGTCGTTCAGGATGTGCATCAACTATCGGGAATTGAATAAGTTGACCATCAAGAATCGCTATCCTCTGCCTCGAATTGATGACTTATTTGACCAGCTGCAAGGTGCCTCATGTTTCTCGAAGATTGATCTATGCTCAGGCTATCACCAACTACGCATCCAAGAGGATGATATACCCAAAACCGCTTTCCGCACGCGATACGGCCACTATGAGTTCGTTGTTATGCCTTTCGGTTTAACCAACGCACCTGAGGTTTTCATGGATCTGATGAATCGTGTGTGTAAACCATTTCTCGACCGCTTCGTCATTGTGTTTATCGATGATATCCTGATTTATTCAAGGTCGAAAGCCGAACATACGCAGCATCTACGTTTGGTTCTCGAACTACTCCAGGGAATCGACTCTACGCCAAGTTCTCTAAGTGTGAATTTTGGTTGGAGGAGGTTCAATTCCTTGGTCACATCGTCAATAGTCAAGGTATTCACGTCGATCCCGCGAAGATCGAAGCAGTTAAGAGTTGGGTTACACCTAAGAACCCGTCTGAAGTCCGTTCTTTTCTCGGACTAGCAGGATACTATCGCCGATTTATCGAAGGATTCTCTAAAATCGTTGTGCCGCTTACCTCTCTCACGCATAAAGAAAGATCCTTTGTTTGGGGAAACGAACAAGAGTCTGCTTTCCAAACCCTCAAGAACATGCTTTGCAATGCTCCCATCCTTGCTTTACCTGATGGAAATGATGACTTCATAGTCTATTGCGATACCTCTAACCTTGGTCTTGGTTGTGTTCTCATGCAACGGGACAAGGTTATCGCTTAAGCGTCTCGTCAGCTCAAAATCCACGAGAAGAACTATATAACCCATGATCTCGAGCTAGGCGCAGTTGTTTTTGCGTTAAAAATATGGCGACACTACCTTTATGGTACAAAGTGTACGGTCTTCACCGACCATAGGAGCCTACAACATATCTTCAACCAAAAAGAACTTAATATGCGTCAACGTTGATGGGTAGAACTTCTCAATGATTACGACTGTGAGATTCGTTATCATCCTGGCAAAGGGATATCGCTCTCTACGTTGGAAAATGCCTGACTTGCTCGAAAGTTAAGGCTGAGCACCAAAGACCCTCTGGCTTGCTTGAACAACCCGTGATCCCGATGTGGAAGTGGGAAAGCATAGCTATGGACTTCATAACCAAACTCCCACGTACAACCGCAGGTCACGATAGCATCTGGGTTATCGTCGATCGTTTGACCAAATCAGCCCACTTCCTGCCAATACAAGAAGACTACAAGGTAGAAAAATTAGCCCGAATCTACACAAACGAAGTTATCTGTCGACATGGTACGCCTCGCGACATCATTTCTGATCGAGATGGTCGGTTTACCTCGCGTACGTGGGAAATGTTTCAAGCTGCACTCGGTACTGAGCTTAATCTGAGTACCGCATTCCATCCACAAACCAATGGTCAGACTGAAAGAACGATCTTTACTTTGGAAGACATGCTTCGCTCATGTGTCATCGACTTCGGTGGTAATTGGGACGTATACCTACCTCTCGTCGAATTCTCGTATAATAACAACTATCATTCCAGCATCCGAATGGCACCATTTGAGGCCTTATACGGAAGAAGATGTCGGTCGCCTATTGTGTGGCACGAGATCGGTTACTCGCAATTAACCGGTCCCGAGCTATTACAAGAAACCACTGAAAAAATCCTCCAAATAAGAGACAACTTGTTGAAAGCTCGGAGTCATCAGAAGAGTTACGCCGATAGACGACGCAAGCCCCTTGAATTTGACGTTGGTGACCATGTACTCCTAAAGGTATCACCTTGGAAGGGTGTGGTCAGATTCGGCAAGAAAGGTAAACTCGCGCCTCGCTATGTGGGACCTTTTAAGATTCTGGAAAGGATAGGAAAAGTCGCCTACAGACTCGAACCACCGGAGGAACTCAACAACGTTCCCCTGACATTCCACGTGTCTAACCTCAGAAAATGCCTGGCTGAGCATGATCTGTTTGTGCCTCTGGAAGATCTCCAAGTAAACGAAACACTACACTTCGTGGAGAAGCCTGTCAAAATCATGGACCTCCAAACCAAGCAGCTCAGACGCTCGCGCATTCCCATTGTGAAGGTTCGATGGAAAGGCAAACGAGGCGCGGAGTTCACTTGGGAACTCGAAAGCGACATGAAGGCGAAGTACCCACAGTTGTTTGTTACGGCTGAAGCCTAATTTCGGGACGAAATTCCCTAAACTAGGGGAGGCTGTAACACCCCGTGTTTCGAAAGTCAAAGTCAAAGTCAAGATTGAAGCCAACGGAAGAAAAGATTGCTAATTGCGATCTGTCTCTCCTTGCTCTAATCCTGTTTTGACTTCTTTGACTTGTAGTTAGTCTATTGTATTGCTTACGTTAGTTGTATTATGAGGAGTATTTATTAATAATCGAGGTTTATTCGCTATTTATCGATGATTATCGCATGTTTTATCGCTTATCGCATTCGCGCTCGCAACTCGAATTATGTGTTCTGGATGTTGTCTTATGTGTGTGTGCCTCTTATGTGTTACTTGTGCGTGTTTATTTATATTTATGTTGTGGTGATTAATCGAAACGCAATCGAGACGCTATCGCAATCGAATCGCAAACGCTAAACGCAAGTTATTTAGGATGATTGTATGTTAGATATAGTTGTTGGGATTAAAAGTAATTGGAATAGGAAACTCTATCGCATCGCAACGTTCGCAATCGCAATCGAAACTGCAAAACTCGTCGCACCGAATACTCAAATCAAGTGGCTAACTGACCAAGCTTCCAGCCAATCGACCAGCCGTTCGATCGAGCTGCCTGCTCGATCGACGAGCCACTCGATCCGGCTGCCTGCTCGATCGACCAGCTCTATCCCATTTTTCTCCGATTTCTCGATATTCCGGTAAGATCTCATCCTAAATCTTGTACTTCCTTAATCTACACGCACTCATACACCTTTCTATCTCTTGAATCTTAACTTTTAACCATGAAATCACTAGATTTGAGGTATTCTAGGATGATGTCATCATGGTGTTCTTATGAACTTCATGTTTTGGCTTCATTCTACCAAGAATAACTTAGATCTAACCGATTTCCACTCAAATAAACAAAGATCTTGCATAGATCTCAACACGTTCATGGTGAAAAAGGATTGAAAGATGGTTCCTAACTTTCTTTCAACTCTTTTACACTCAATGCACTCAAAACTGATAGATTCGAACCTTGTTCTAGCCTTCCACTTTATCCTAAGTGATGTGTTATCTCAAGATCCGGATTCTATCCATGAGACTACCTGTTTCGGCTTAACCAAGAACCACCGTCTTGAACCGGTTAACTAGTTGAACTTGGGTGATTCTTGTTCGACCGAGCTACTAGAGTCAAGGTGGGGTTCTGTTGGTTAACACGTTGTCACATCGTCTTGATAAAACTACTAAATCATCAAAATAACCAAGGAAGAAGACGATCAGGCTGACCAGGTCGGAGTGACGGCCGATCGGACTGCTGTCCGAACCGGAGTGCCACCCGATCGGGTTGCCACCCGATCGGCTTGTACCTTGGGTCCCACAATTTAATTTTAAATCAAATATTCAAAGGTTATGATCATCGAACGGACAGCCGTCCGATCGGGTTACCACCCGATCGACCGGCCATTCGATCATATGATGATTCAGGCATCAATCCTTAAACCATTTTTCAAACATGTTCAATACGAAGGATTGCCACTCAATTGTACTACAACCCGATCGAGTGACTAACTGCTGTGAACTTGTTCTCACTAAGTGTTCAACCTACCGGATTGTTGCACAATCGAACGGTCGTTCGATTGATCGACCTGAAGGATAGGAATACTTCTGTGTTTTCAAAAGGCTACAACAAAAACTTTAAAAGAAAAGCCATCATACACAAACACATCCTTCTCAAAAGAGGAGACAATCCACTTGAAAGGTCGTCCGATCGGATGACCATCCGAGCGGATTGTCATCCGACCGATTAGGCTAACCGATCGGATAGCCATCCGATCGGGGTACTGTCGGTCCACTAACACCTCTCACCCTATTGCGTATCTCTTATCGTTATGCTATCGTTCTGATCATGCTAATTTCCCTCTAAGCGCTCCCTTCAATCCACCAATCGTTGTGAGTATACTCGAACCCTTTTTGCTTTCGCACTTTTGGGTGTTACATGCGTTATCTATATTCAAATCACATCAATCACACAACGCAACACTATTTAAATGCTAACCGTTCCCGCATGTTATACGTGACTTAATGAATGTTTGTTTGTTATGTTTACACATGGAATGCTGTCTACCTGCCTTAGCAATGATAGTACAATAGTTTGTACTCAGCACCTGTTCACTCAGGGGTTGTTAAGGGCAATTAAATACGTGGGTCACAGTGGTGATCATGCATTACGAACTGCCTTGGGCAGTTAACCCGCAGTCATTGGTATCGATAGGTTCATGTCGATAACTAACATACCTCCTTTTACACTGTGTACGTGTTGGTTATGCGTAATCGATTTCGAACTCTATTATACTATATTAAAGTTGTATGCTCACCTTTACACTATGTGTATTGACTTTTACTTTAATGTATGTGACAGGTGCTTAGGATGCTTATTTGCTTTGCTTGCTGTGAAATCGAGGCTAGGAAAGAGTCTAGAAACAAGGACAATTTATGTTTATTTATCTAAATCTGAGTTGTCGGAACATGTTTATTGTTTTTGAGATATCAAAGTCTGTAATAACTTAATTACTTGATGGGTTACGGTATGAGATGTGATATTTAAACTATCCGGTAAATTTAGTTGTTATGGAATTTCTCTTGAACAATCTGTTTCGCTCAGTGCCGCGCCCCGATGATTCCGCCATCGGTTGGGGTGTGACAGTAATAGATGGATTTTCTTATTCTTTTCCCACTTAAGTATATTTTGTTATCATCTAAACCAACTAATAAACATTTTTCTGGTAAATGAGTTTCCTGGAAGCCTTTGTGACAAAATTGCCCACAGGTGAGTAGGTTGTATTTTAAATCTTCTACATAAGCTACCTTCTCAATGGTTAGTGATCCATACTTGATACTACCATATCCCAATGTTCTTCCTTTTTACCCATTTCCAAAATTTACCAATTTACCCAGTTTCTATTTAAAGTTACTGAGTAAGCTCCCATCCCCAGTCATGTGCTTGGAGCTTCCAGAATCACAGTACCAGATCTGCTGCACATGATGGTCCTTGTGTTCTAAAGAATCAGATTTTCATTAGAAAATTTTGCCAATAGACAAAAGTTTACCATTTCTTCTTCCTCATCATCAGAAGAATTATCTGTTAGCCAGGAGTCTGTTCCCGCAATTAAGCTGACCTGCTATTGTCGGCTTCTTCAAGCTTTTTCTCATAATAAGAAACATCCTTCAGCTTCTTGTTTTTACACTCTAAAGCATAGTGTCCCTTTTGTTTACACTTGTAGCACACTATTTCAGCTTTTCCTTTATCCTTTGATTTTCCTTCCACCCTTCCTCTATCACTTTTATGGTACTTGTTACTTCCCCCTCTTAGCCTTTGCTCAAACATTTTGGTGAACAAAGCAATTGCCTCAGCACATGCTGAAAAATCTAATGAAGTATTAGAATTTTCTAGACTTATGTTTTGGCATTGAGAGGTTTGTGGATTAGAATTTACTGTTCTCTGTGCGTTGGCGATGAGGGCTATAGGTCCTCCTTTTGGGTTGAGTTTTCATAGATTTCTTCTTCTCTTGGAACAAGAATACTACAGAGATCATGCAAGCTCATGTTTCCCAACTCTAGGGTGGATGCTAAAGTCATTGTTGGACTTCTCCATTCCTTTGGTAGAGCATCCAAAAATTTTACATTTCTCTCATCATTGGATTTCTCAACACCGATTTTTTAGAGGTCATTTAATAGTTTAGTAAATCTTCTATATCTTTTAGAAAGACTCTCATTAGGAAGACTTTTGAATCTCTCATAGGACGAGACACAATTTGTACGTTTGTTTCTTTTCATTCTCTCCCCTCCTTCACAAAAATTTTCCAACTGATCCCATATTTCCTTAGCAGATGCACATGCATCTACCTGAGAGAATATGTCATTAGGAAGTGCCATAATCAAAGTGATTTGGCCCTTTCATCAGCTTCCACCTTATCCTTGTCTTCTTTGCTCCAATTTCTTTCTTGTTTTGGAGCCAAAGAAGCTGGGATTTCTGGTGTGTGCTCAGTTGCTGGAACACCTGGGACATCAACACTAGGTATATGTGGGCCACTCTCAATAGATTGAAACAGAGCTCGATCATGTCCATTTAGAAAGCTGATCATCCTGATACTCCACTGGGGGTACTCCTCTCTGACCAAGGTCATTTGAACTTGACCATGACAAAAGATCAAATGAGTTGTGTCATCCCTCATTGACTTAGTTACTTATGCTTTTTAGTTTGCTTCAAACAAAGAAATTTTTGAAAAAAATTTGAAATTTTCCCCCAACCCCACACTTGAGGTCAACATTGTCCTGCATGTGTAGTGTTGAAATGAAAGGGGTCAAAAACACAAACTTTTTCTCCTCATCCCCACAATTGAGGTAAACATTGTCCTCAATGTGCAAGAATGGAGCCTTTAAAACGCACAAGGGATGTGACACGGCTAACCTCCCCAAAATTTCACCCCGGTAAATAAAATACAAAATACAATCCATTTATTAACTAACTAACAATCAAAGCTAAAAAGAAACATATACACCTGATTTTGCTCGTTCCTTGTATGCTATTCATTCTTCAATAAATAAATGGTCGTCACGCGCACATAGTGTACCTACAAATCTCAACCTTCGTGTAGAAGCAAGCTTCTCACAATCATCAAAACTTGTTAGTTACCTAGCTCTTCCATTTTTAATAAATAATTTACCAAGCCATATTTCTATTCAATTTTGATTTTCTTATGGAAAAGAGACAATTTTCAACAATAACAATAAACCTAACTCACTTTCGTAGGAATCGCGGTCGCATTTAGCTTATGCAAACGAGTAGGTCTCGTGAGGGTTATATAGGGAACACACCCACAACGTTCATTTAACTAGGAAAACAGATAAGACAAAAAAATTAAATAAAACGAATAATAATACAAACTATATAACAATCATACCTGATTTGCGTCTCATGGTGGTCTAAGTGAACATTTGCCTACCGAGTTTCCAACATACACTCGGTAGTTTGTATGCCGAATCCACTCTCTTTTTCTTTAATCAACATGCATATTATACAACTTCAGGGTCGTTTTTAACAAATTGTCCAATGTCTTGCAACTCAACCCTTCGAATCCTTATTCCCGAACCCTCATCCCCAACTTTGTTGGTTGGAGTGATAAGTATGGGAGAAGAATAGATATGAACTTGGGCTTCTTTCGGATCTGACTCGTCTCGCGGTGTTATGTCTTCTGCTCGGTTCAAACATTCAGTTTCTTGCTTTAGAAGATCTATAACCTCTTCCACCACATCACCATCAAACATGGTACCACTAGCCGACATCTCTTGGTCTCATCTAAGTTAAGCCCGTTCTTCGGCAAGTTGACCTACTTGCTTTGCCAATGCCTCGTGAGCTTTATCTCTCACCTCAAGTTCCTTCTTCAATTCCATCTTAATTTATTGCCTTGTGTCTTTTATTACATTCAGGCTCGTATCAAGCTTTGAAATTATTGAATCTTGAGGTTCCTCGTATGCCGGTTGAGAGTATTCATGATAGTAATCATCATACTCCTCCCGGTAACTTGAGAAATGTGGCAATTTGGGTTCATAGTTGTTATAACCCCGCTCTTGCTCATAATGGTAATCCATCTCTGAATAGTAATATTCTTTGTAATTTGGTGGTGGTGGTAGTGGTTCAACGTATGGATAATGTGAGGATGGACCTTTGAGATCTTCATAATCCGCCCTCCCATATCCGTACCATCCAATGAGGGAGTCTTCCCGATCCTTGTATGCTTGAACCTTCTCATAGAAAACAGAGCAATCCTTTAATAGATGCTCTCTGCTTCCGCAACATTCACACAGGTCATCATCTACCCAATCCATAATGAAAGATGGTGCCTGCAAAACATGTACCTGCACAAACAAGCTCGACCATCCAAAGTATAATCACAAAAATACAAGAAAGAAAACTAACACTAAAATCGAACAAGCATCGAAATACTAAGTGCACTACCTCCCCGGCAACGACGCCATTTTGACAGACCGTGTCGGCCCGATCAGTCAATAACCCAATTAACCTAGGTAGCTAGGGTAAGTCGAGTATCGTATCCACGAAGAGCATGTGGTCAGCATTGCATGGCCTGTTCGATTAGTTAGACTATTTACAAAAAACTGTAAAAAGTAATTATGAAGCTTGCTAATTTTCTATGTTTGTTTGGTTTACAAAGAAATCAGAGTGAACCGACAAATGGATATTATCTAAAACAATTGTTTACTAACTAAGTTGCAAAACTGAACTAAGTGGATGAAAAAAATAAATTAGAAATAAGTTCCCACACTGTTCGATAATTGTATGGTGTTATGTTTTGTCTAATAAAACAGAAGTATTTGAACATCTAAAGGATTTTTATGAATTGGTTTTAACTCAATTTAAAAGGATAATTAAATTGTTTAGAAGTGACAATGGGACTGAATTTGTGAATAATAATATAAATATGTTTTGTAAGTCAAAAGGAATTTTACATCAAACTTCTTGTTCCTATACACCGCAACAAAATGGTGTGGTGGAGAGGAAACATAGACATCTCTTAAACACAGCTAGGGCTCTGATGTTTCAGGGTGGTTTGCCTTTAAGATTTTGGTCTGATTGCATTCTAACTGTAGTATATTTAATTAACAGGTTACCCTCTTATGTGTTGAATGGTAGAAGTCCTTATGAATTGATTTTGGATTTAGACCCTCTTTGTCACATTTAAGGAACTTTGTATGTTTATGTTTTAGTACAATTTAAAATGAATCTGATAAGTTTGCATATCATGCAAACAAATATGTTTTTCTTGGTTATTCTAATGTAAAAAAATGGTATAAATTTTGGAGTTTGGATAGTAAAAAGGTATTTTTTTTCCAGAGATGTAAAGTTCTATGAAAATGTGTACCCTTTTAAACTTAAGTCATTTAATAACCAAGAAGATTTTTGTGAAATAAATCTGAATCATATAATTTTTTTTGATAATATTACATCTGAAGTTTCTAACATGCCTAATGATGAAGAGGGTATAAGTGGTGCTCATGATCCTGTTAGTGATGATCGACAACCACTGTCACCCTCTACATCAGCCCCTGATTTTGGTGTTGGTCTTGATCAACAATCAGAACATGTGAGCAGTATTAGCCAAGAAAACAGTGGTAGGGTAGAGGACACTTCAGGATCAAATGTAGACACTAACCTATCTAAGGGTACACAACATGTTAGACGATCATCTAGGAATACTTCTATGCCTAAACGATTTGATGAATTTGTTGTTGAAGGTAGAGTCAATTATGGTATAGAGAAATCTGTGAATTGTTCAAATCTGTCTTTTGATAATATGTGTTTTGTGTCCAGTTTGAATAAAACTGTTAAACCAACGTGTTTTAATGATGCTGTTAAAGATCCCAGATGGGTTGATGCCATGAAATAGGAGATGGAAGCATTGTATAGAAATGGTACTTGGACCTTGGTTAACTTGCGGAAAGATAGGGAAGCCATATAGTGTAAATGGATATACAAGATTAAATACAAATCTGACGGTGCGGTTGTGAGATTTAAGGCTAGGTTAGTTGCCAAAGGGTTTAGTCAACGTGAAGGACTTGATTTTGGACATACTTTTTCTCCTGTTGTAAAAATGGTCACTGTTAGGTGTGTCATAAGTTTGTCTGTGAAAAATAATTGGCAAATATACCAATTAAATGTTAATAATGCATTCCTTTATGGGTCCATTTCAGAAGATGTATGTGACAACTGTGCCTACAGTTATCCCTAACTAATCCCGAACAAATTCGTAAGCAATAAAACCTTGTGTTTTATTTCTTGGATTGTGTAATTATCTATGATATTTACACATATCAATCCTTGTTCAAATTCAAATCCTTAAACGCTTTCTAGAAAGTTATGCGCAAACTGATGCGTAAACGTAATCAGTTTTACATGAAAAACACTCTGGAGTAGCAAAATAAGCTTAACATACCTTAAATAACCTTTAGATAACTTAGAAATAAGTTTTGAAGGGTTTGGTATGGCAAAAACAAGTTTATTCGCTCACAGGGACTATTTGCGTCAAACTGCAAAAGTCTGCCGTTTCGTAAGGCAATGTACATTCCGGAACATGATCATAAGCTAAACATACCATAAATAACCTTAACATAGCTTAGAAATAATCTTTGAGGGATTCGGTGTGCGAAAACGCGCTTATTTGATCAATAGGGACTAAAAGCGTCAAAAAGTTTTGTATATACACGCATATCTTACGTTCTGATCATATCCAGACATCCAAAATTTTTTGTAGTCAATAAAATATTTTATTTTAGTGATAGTAATGCAAAAATACCATTCGTCGCTTAATTTGGATCGTTTTCGCGTCCGTACGAGTTTCGTCGTAATTAGCCGAATAACGCGACCGACCGAACGACCAAACAAACCGACATCTGAGATATTTCCAAGCATGTTTCAAGTCCCCTATACTTTGACGTCCTTGTAGAGCCTTGAAGTTGGCTTAACGGAGGTTAAACATGTCGAAAACAAGTTATAGTGTGTGCAGGGACTAAACATGACAATTCTGAAACTTCAGCATATATGCTCGCATCCCGCGACAGCCTGAGGACCCTTCTGTCGTAGCACACGACCACAGTATTTTGAAAACAGGTTGATTTCCAGCTTCCAACTGGTTTCTTGGTGGCTTCCATGCTATTTCCTTTGTTTTGGTGTTCAAGTTAACACCTTCGCAAGGCTTTAACTCTCATTCAAACACTTGTAGGGTCAAGATTAATGCTTGGGCATCACACAAACACATGTCTTGATCCTACAATCATCTAACAAGTATAAATACCCCTTCCATTCACCTCATTCATTGCTCATTCCATCTTTTCTTCCCTCTAAAACTCTAAGTGGAGGCTACCATCAATTAGAGGCCACCTACCTGAGTTTTTTAGTGCATCTTTCCAGCCTCAGAACAATTTGTAAGTGTTCTTTCATGGCTAGTTATTATTTTTAGCAATTAAGATCTGAAAGTCAAACAGTTTGACTTTCGGGTTTGACCACGAATTGGTCAAATCAAAGTTCAATTGAACTTTGCAACGTGATCGTAATCACGATGGTTATAATCCCTAGCGATTATACCTACTGATTACCACGTTGACTAGTCATAGTGACGAGTCAAAGTTGTCACACCCTGACTTTTGCGGAAGCGTATGATGTGTGACTTGTTCAATATGATTGCATTTAATTATAATAAACAACTATATGATCAAAACGATGTTCATCCATTCATCAAGTTTAAAATACTACAACACCAATCATTTAATTTTCAAACAACACAACCTCTAATTAAGTTACAAACCAACAAAAGTGGATGACATCTAAACTTGAAATTCATATCCCGAAACAACACCAGCGTCCAAGATCCAACTTGTTTCCTGAAATACATGTGATTTTGAAAACATCAACAAAAGTTGAGCGAGTTCATGTGTTTTGTATGAGTACTGATAAACTTGTAGACATTTGAGAGACTCCTTTGAAAACGGGTATGAAAAGTGTCTATGAACAGATCAAATTAATGTTTTGCAAGGACATTAATGTATGTGAAGACATAGGGAGTACTCATTATGAGTATACTTTTGTCCTTGTCGAATCCCCTCGACTGTGTCGAATTCCCTCGACTGTGTCAAATTTACCTTGATTGTGTCATATTCCCTTGACTGTATCAAATCACCTTGATTGTGTCAGATCACCCTTGACCGTTGTCGAATCACCTTGACTGGGACACTAAAGCACTCTAAGTGGTCACATAAGGACCATGAGTGGGGCTCGGCCGTACCCGTTAGATCTAACCTTTGTCCATAATTCTTATGAGAGTTATTGTCATTTCAACTTCAGTCTATGCTCATATGATCTAATAGTTCATTTCATAGCCAAATCATACCATTTGAACATTCGTAACATGTATTCCACCCCCGAGAGTTATAAATCCGAAAACAGTTAAGAGAAAAGGGGGACATGAACGCACAAGTTTGCGTCCTGCTATCTCGTATGCTCAAAGGTCCTTCTATGAGTCGTACAACTACCTACACACGTGCCATGTTTTATTAGACGTTTAGATCGTGTAACGACTCTTTGTATTTGTTGTTATGTCTTAACATCCTTGAGTTACGTTTTGGAAATAATTGTATTATCCCAAAGTATATAATTATTTTGTTAAAATAATAATATTTTAACTTAAATTATATTTATCAATCATTTGGAATATTTGTTAGAACAATATATTCTAACTTGGTATGTCATGCAGTTATACGTTTGTGTTCTCCCAAGGATGGGTATAGTCATACTTGTGTATATTAGACTTATGTATTTGCCAAGTATTGGTGGTGTATTCCGGTGTATATTTATACGTACGGGGATACGTATTCTTATTGCGTTTATTAAGTATTCTTATACTTAATTTTTGTATTAACTTTTCCGGAATAATATTTCTGATAAAAATATATATTCTCAAAATATATATTTTAAGAAACTTACAAAGAAAAATTATTTATAATTTTTCATTTGGCAAAAATAATTGTATTTTCGTTTAAACCTCAAAAATAATATATTTTCAAGTTTAACTTAGAAAATATATATAAAGCTATTTTTCACCCAAAAATAATGTATTCTATGTTTATTTAAGAAAATATATATTTTCCCCCAAAAGTAATATATCTTCTAATAATTTCAAGAAAACATATATATTTTTCTTCACCAAAAAATAATATATTTTCTTTTTGTCAAAAATATGATTTATTTTATAGTACTTATGAAAATCATATTTTTGTTCTCTTGGTTTCCAAAATACCGTTTACCAAAATATACTTACGAATCTAGTTCCGGAATATTTATTGTAAGTTATATTTAATGTTAGGTTTCTCCAATTTTTTTTGGGTATAATTTGTATATTCATTTCTTGGAATTTTTGGTAATATTTAGTATTGTATTTCTTGGTATTTTGGTGAGTTATATTATTTTAAGCCCTAAAATAATATAACTAATACACATAATATACAAATAATCACACACATGGTGACATCTAAGTATATATTCTCATAAATACATATTTAGTCACTTTTATTATCAAAAACCAACCTCCAATATTTTGTAATTTTTGCAACAAAAATTATGGCAACTTTATATGAAAAATCATAGTTAAAACATACTTGTAAATATTTGTGTAAAAATATTTTCCTAAGTGTTTAATTTCTAGAAAAATTTTGCCATAGTTTCCCCTTAAAAATGGAGGTTTCCATGCTTTCAAAGCATATCATTTTCTTTTATAAATCATCACAATCAACAATAATCCAAACAATACTTACCAAGTGCCATATATCAAGCATTAATCACTACTTCATGAACTTGAAAATTTATAAAAATTTGTAGTAACTTACTAGTGTATTTAGTAAGCTTAGTTACTCTTTAAAGTGTGGTTATATATTTAAAAATATCATTCTTGAAGAATTTAGATCTTCACAACTTGTAAAGTGATTTTCTAAAAATACTTCTTCTTGAATTTTTCTTGTTAAATATATATTTCTACGCTTGATTAACCACTAAAAATGTGGTTGGTTTCTTTAAGAACCAAGTTTATGTAAATCTTGTATTTTATTCTTGGTTTCTTGAAAAATATTTCTTGAAATCACATACTTACAAGATTCACATTACACTTTGATCACCTTTATTCAAGAAAACAATTTATACTTCAAGTTCATGCTTTAACATAAGGATGATCTCTTGATCTTTAACATAATCATCCTCTCATCTTGCTAGATTATGTCTTTAATCACTATCTAGCAAGATCATATGATGTTTAACTTCATCAACATAAACAATCAACAATCAAGTATACTACATACACTTAAAACAACTTGTTCTTCATGTATTTAAGCTTTATATTCATGTTTATACTTATGTTTTCTTGAGATTCTTTAGATTAACATGACACATAACACTTTAACCATCAAAATCTTGAGTAAAAATAGGATCAAAGAGTCTTACTACTAGCACTAAGGCTAGGGAAAAAAAAGAAGCAAGATGATGAAGATAGCTCCTTGTGAAGGTCCTTCCAATTCCGATGCTTCCAAGCTTCCTAACTAAGCTCCTAGCACCTTAGAACTTCCTTAGAATGGTTGAAAATGGTGGAAGTATGGTGGTGGTGTGGTGGCCTTAGACAAGGAAAGAAGGAGAGAAAGGGGTGAAACTTGAAGATGATGAAATGGTTTAGAGGTAAGTCTTATGGTTATAAATAATAATTTTTCCAACAACTCATAATCTAGTGGATTTTGTTAGGATTGAACCCTGCCAAAGGAACAGATAATAAAAGCCAAAACTGGATCAGGGCAGTGGATCCAGAATAAACAGATGTTTGATTGCAAGTCTCTCCCCTTAAAAGTGGTTTCAACATCTGCTGAACTCCTATCTGCTGATCATCCAAACTGCTGACCTACAACTGCTGATCAAGTCAAAGTCTGACTGAAGAACTAAAGCTCTGCTGCTCAATCTACTGCCATGGTTCAAGCACTACTGATCATGACAAGTACTGCTGGGTTCACAGCAGTGGAAGGATGCAGCAGCAGTTTATGCTTACTTTATGTATTGAATTGTAACATCAGTAGTTAGCATAGCAGTGTTTGTATAGATCGGAGGTTAGAGTTTGTTAGGAGGTTAGATGTCACTTTCATGGTGACGTCAGCTTAGATGCTCAGTGGTTTGCAAGTGCCTATAAATAGAACAGTACTCTGTACTGTTTTGTTTAGCTCTTTCACCATCTTCTTTCTGCACGAACAAACACTGAGCTATGGCTGAGGGGGAGTTTGCATATCATACATGCATTGTAATCAGAGTTTAAAAATAAATTTAATCATTTGATTCTGTGTTGAAAATGTATGATTGAAAGCATTTCTTCTGTTTGATTGTGAAAAGTTTGCTTCCATTTAAATTCCGCTGCACTACCCTTTCATTTGTTCATCTAAATTCAAACACAAATCACAATCAATCCAAACTCAGATCCTAACAATTGGTATCAGAGCTTGGACAGTCAAATTTGATTTAACGACAGTGGTTGAAACACAAGTTGTTTCAACAGCTGTTTGTCAGTCACAAACCACTGCCACTGTTCCATCCAAAACATCATCTGCCTCTACTAAAATAAAAAAGAGAAGGGTTATCATACCAGATGATGATTCTCCATCACTACCACCAACAGCTTCAAAATCCCAAGCACTTGTCACAATTCCAAAACCCATTCCTCTCTCTTCAGCTCAAATTTACAAGCCCTTACCTCTTGCAGGTGTCCAATTTCCTCTTGAACGCATAACAGTCAGAGAAGAAATCAAGTCCTTTTACTGTGAGGATGACCCTTCTAAAAGGAGTTTGCCATCAGTTGAAGGATATCCAAGACCAAACAATATTGAAGAATATTTGAAAATCAAAGCTAAACAAGCAGAGGATATCTCAAAAAGAAATGCTCAAGGAAAATCTGATAGAGAAATTCAGCAGAATTACCAATTCTTGCTCACACAAGTCAGATCCTTAGAACAATTTGCAAAGAATGTATGTCAACAAATTTCAGAAAGAGCGATGAAACTCTTTGAAAAGACTACATTGAAAGCATTATGGCAACCAAGAAATACAAGGGGGAGAAACACATGTACAAAAACTGGACCATTCCTGAGCTTGAAAATGAAGCAGCTAGGATCCAAGAGATGATCAAAGATAATGTCCAGCAGACTCCTCCTGAAAAATTCAAACAGTTTGAAGCTGAAAAGGCACTAGAGTTGAAGAGAATGAAAGAGGAGCTAATCACAGCTGATTATGGGTCAAGGAATTCTGTGTCTAAGTGGGGAGAAGCGAGGGTCAGGGCCACCTATAAAAGGTTGGAGGAGCTCAGGAAGAAAGATCCAACAGCTCCACAAAAACCTGATTACTCCAAAGCAGAGGTTTCAAAAAGACCACCAAAGCTGCAAGCCAAAAGAACCACTGCTCCCACTGGTGCTGCCATTTACAAAAGAAGGAGTCAAAACCAAGTGAGTGCTGAAACAGTTCAAGATCTAATTGCTGGAAGTGACCTTGTAAAAGAGGGTATTATGTTAATGATGAAAAAAGAATCTGAACTGGAACAATCTGCAAGTACTGCTCAGCCAGTCATGAATAGGCCAGCATCACCAAACTCTTCTTCAAATAAAAATCTCCCAAGAAACCCATCAGGCTCAAAAGTACTAAAGTGGAAAACTGATAAACAGACCCACGTATTGACTATGTTCAGGTCTGATGGCGAAGTGAAGAAACTAACAAGGGAACAAGCTCTTGGCCTGAGTATTGAAGATTTGCAGGATCTCCTTGATCTTCCACTTAGCAGGGATGAAGATGATACAGATGCCTTAACTTTTGAATTGCAATTCAAAGGGAAAATAAGGGAACTGTTGTTGAGGCAATAAAGATCTACAATAATGAAGAGTTTTGGCATTATCTGTTCCAGGGGGAGATTGTTGGGATTGAACCCTGCCAAAGAAACAGATAATAAAAGCCAAAAATGGATCAGGGCAGTGGATCCAGAATAAACAGATGTTTGATTGCAAGTCTCTCCTGTTGAAAGTGGTTTCAACATCTGATGACCTCCTATCTGCTGATCATGCAAACTACTGACCTACAACTGCTGATCAAGTCAACGTCTGACTGAAGAACTAAAGCTCTGCTGCTCAATCTACTGCCATGGTTCAAGCACTGCTGATCATGACAAGTACTGCTGGGTTCACAGCAGTGGAAGGATGCAGCAGCAGTTTATGCTTACTTTATGTATTGAATTGTAACATCAGTAGTTAGCATAGCAGTGTTTGTATAGATCAGAGGTTAGAGTTTGTTAGGAGGTTAGATGTCACTTTCATGGTGACGTCAGCTTAGATGCTCAGTGGTTTGCAAGTGCCTATAAATAGAATAGTACTTTGTACTGTTCTGTTTAGCTCTTTCACCATCTTCTTTCTGCACGAACAAACACTGAGCTCGGGCTGAGGGGGAGTTTGCATATCATACATGCATTGTAATCAGAGTTTAAAAATAAATTTAATCATTTGATTCGGTGTTGAAAATGTATGATTGAAAGCATTTCTTCTGTTTGATTGTGAAAAGTTTGCTTCCATTTAAATTCCGCTGCACTACTCTTTCATTTGTTCATCTAAATTCAAACACAAATCACAATCAATCCAAACTCAGATCCTAACAATTGGTATCAGAGCTTGGACAACCAAATTTGATTTAACAATCATTTTGACATAAATAGTTCAGCTCGAAATTGTTGATACTGATAGTTTGTTCGTTGTGTTGAAAAACAGAGTAAGGTTTAATCATCGATAAAGTTGATTAATCGGTGCCTGTAAAACAACTAGAATGATGTCACAATCACAAGATGATAAAAATAACATTGGCTCTTTGTTTAAACCACCCATGCTTAAAAGAAATGAGTACAACATCTGGGAGCGAAGGATGTGTCACATCCTCGCTCAACAAAACACTGGATGTTGGAGGTCTGTCGTTTTCGGTCCTCATGTTCCTATGGTGCCAAGCGCAGAGGACACTAAAAAGTTCGTTCCTAAACCAACTGAAAATTACACTGAATCGGATTTTCAGAAGTTCGAACTTAATGCCAAAGCGTTTAGCATCATAGCCTCTGCACTACCCAATGAAATCTATGCTGGGCTGTTACATTGTAACAGTGCCAAAGAATTGTGGGATGCATTGAAGGAACAATTCGGGGGAACAGAAGAGGTTATTGAAAACAACAGGGAAATTCTGAATCAGCAGTATGAAACATTTTGTCATATCAAAGGGGAGTCACTAACCCAACAATTTGAACATTTTAGTTGTCTCATCAGTGAACTAAGGCTTGTTAAGGTTACATTTCCAAATGCAACCCAAAATAGCAGGTTTCTTAGATCACTGCCAGAAAAATGGGACACAATTGCTTTTGTCACCAGAAATTCAGCTGAGTTCAAAGATCTGACCCTGACCCAACTCCATGGTAGACTCCTGACCTATAAAAGGGAGTTAAACCAGAAAAGGAAGTTGTAAGAGTCTAGTAAAGTTGCTGATGATTATTCATTTGGCAGCACAACTCTGTTTGGTCAGGAAGAATCTGGTAGCAGCAGTAAGGATCAGAGTTATGATCACTTTATTGACATAACTGCTGGGGGTAATTTTAACAACCCTGATTCTCACTCTGCAAATTATGTTTTCACTGCAAATACTGAAAACCAGATATCAGATAACTTATGCTTTGTACTAAATGATTTGCAACATTTTGATCCCACTGACTTAGAAGAGATGGACATTTTTCATCAATTGGCTTTGCTTAGTGTTAGAACAAGCAAATTCTACAAAAGAACAGGGAGAAAATTTCCAGGGCTTCATGGAAATTTGAGGGTTGGGTTGGATAAGTCAAAAATCAAGTGTTACAAATGTAATAGGCTAGTTCATTTTGCTAGGGAATGCAGGAGTCAAACCACTGGTCCCATAATAACTCACCCTGGCTCAAACCCTAGACCACAATAACAAAACACTGTGCACTATACCCAATATGCCCCTGCAGCACATGTTAACACTGCTGATTATGCTGCAACCCCTGTGCTTGTGCATTATGTTCAAACCACTATTCCACAAATTCAGTATGTTCAAGCCCCTGTTCCTCAGGCACAAGTGCAACCTGCTGCACCTCAACAAGCTGCTCCAATAGCGACACAACCAGATCAGCAAAGCTTTTTCACACAAGGCTTTGTTGATTGGAGCAACATGCCTGATGAACTTAGTGATGAAAATTTTGCTCTCTATGCTACTAATGATACTTTTGATGATGAATTTTATTTGATGGCATTTGAGTTAATACCAGAAGGGGTTGAAACTGAAGGTGAACAGCTAAGTGCTGAAACAGTGGATGAAGTTGCTGAAGCAGTGGTTACAGCAGTTGCTGGTGAACTACTGCTGGGAGAAAATTCAGAAACCCTGATTGAACCTCTGACCGACCTTTGGTCACAAGATGACAACGAGAAAGAAGACTTGAAGAAAGCTGGTGAAGAAGAAGGGAGAGCTGATGAAGAAAATGATCATCAATGTGATTGTGCCATGATGGCTGCTGCTAAGGTATCACCCCAAGTTCTTGAAAAAACTGTGTTCAGACAAATGTATTATTGCATTTGCTAACATCAAAGAGGTAAATGAAAACCTTAGGAATAAAGTCCTATCTGATGAAGTCAAATTTGAAAAGTCATTAAAAGAACTTAGAAACAAATTAACTGAAAAAGATAAAGAGATCAGCAGTTTAAAAGAAGAGCAGAGCATAACCAAAACTCAACTCCAAACTATGGTAGAAAAATACCAAGTTTGCAAAAAGGAGTTAGAGTCTACCCAAATCACCTGTGAAAGATGGGTGGAGTCTTGTAAAGGGTATGAGGTTATGCTTGCAAAACAACTTGAAAGCAATGTTAAATTGGGTATTGGACATAGAAAATATGATGATCTTGAAAACACTGCTAGAAAACAAGCTGGTTCAACTGAGATAATTCCAACCAATAAAAATGGCCAAGAGGTTAAAATAACCGACAAACTTGGTTACAAAATTACTCTGGAAAGATCTGTGGGATGCTCAACTTTTGAGGAAATTGAGAAATACCAATTTAAACCCACATGGTCTGATGAGTGTGATATCCTGGAAAATTTCAAACCAATGGATTTCACAACAACTGATGGTGTAAAAGCTCCAAAAGCAAGAATCATTCCTATCAAAGATATCCCAACAGAGGTTCAAAACTCTGTTGCAAAGGAATCTGAGAAAAGGAAGAAAAGAGAAAAGATCAAAAACTTGTTTTGTGAATTCTGTGAAAAGAAGAATCATCTAACAAAAGATTGTTTTCATATAAAAGCTTATGAGATAAACAAAACAAGCATCATTTTACCTGCTGAAAGCTGCACCATCTGTGGTAAAGATAATCACAAAACTCAAGGATGTGTGTATCTCAAAAACTTTGACATAAAAAAGAATGAATACACTGCAAAAACATCCTTGAGTCCATCAACATCATCTGTCAAGTTCACTAAGAAACAACAACTGTTTGTCCCTGTCCAAACTGCTGTCACAAAACAGCTGAACCAAACATCTGTCAAAAGAGATGTACAGGTGACTGATGCACCCCCTGCCAATCAATTCAGAAAAGGCAAGGAAAAAGCATCATACCAAAGGATTCCACACGTCTATGAGACCTACAAAAGGCCCTCTAAACCAAGAGTGAACATGCATCCTTTTGGTTATCAACAGGTGCTTGGACAAGACCCCCAACAGTGGTTAGAGAAAAACATTCTCAAAAATGTTCAAACCCCTGTGCTAACCACTGTCCATACATCTGCCTCCATCCCAGACACTGTTGAGACTCCATCCAAAGCCCTGTTGGCTTTGGAGACTTTTATGAACTAATCCTTTTACTTCATGTGCAGGGAGCTTCTGCATGCTTAGATAGTCTTTGGTATGTAGATAGTGGAGGCTCCAGGCATATGACAGGATGTAAAGCCCTTCTTCAAGATTTTAAAACTCATGGAGGGGGTGATATATCCTTTGGTAATAATAGTAAAGGAAAAGTTCTGGGGTCTGGTACAGTAAAGTCTGGAAATGTAAAATTGGAAAATGTCAATCTCATAGACAATCTAAAAATTCAACCTCCTGAGTGTGTCTCAAATGAGTGATAAAGGGTTTGGCTCATTCTTCACAAAGGATTGTTGTAGGATTGTCGGACCAAAAAATGGTTAGTAAGATTGAAGCAATAATCAAGAAAGGCACAACTAAACTTGTTGCTCAAAGAAGTGGCAATGTTTATGTTGTTGACATGTCAAGAGAGTGTCCCAGAGCTGATGCCTGTCTGTTCTCAGCTGCCTCTAACAAAGAGACAGAGCTATGGCACAAAAGACTGGGACACACAAATCTCAAAACAATCAATGAAATTTCAAAAAATGGCTTTGTGAGAGGCTTACCACAAAAAAATGTTTTCATGTCCTGAACACTGTGTTTCCTGTTTAAAAGGAAAACAGCACAAAAGCTCTTTCAAGTCCATTGAAGATTCCAAAACAACCCAGTGTTTGCAAATGCTGCATATGGATTTGTTTAGCCCAGTGCAAGTCATGAGTCTAAAAAAGAAGAGATATTGCTTGGTTATTGTTGATGACTTCTCTAGGTTTATATGGACCTTCTTTTTACACTCAAAAGATGAGACTGTAGGCATTTTGCAAGACTTTGTGACATAGGTTGAAAAGCAATTTGACCTTCCAGTAAAAGTCTTCAGGAGTGACAATGGCACAGAATTCAAAAATAAGGAGTCGGATGCCTTCTGTGTGAAGAAAGGGATTGTAAGGCAGTACAGCATCCCCAGAACACCAGAGCAAAATGGGGTTGTTGAAAGAAAGAACAGAACATTGATTGAGGCTGCTAGAACCATGCTTGCAGATTCAGGTTTGCCATTAACTTTTTGGGCAGAGGCAGTAAACACTGCTTGCTATGTCCAAAATAGAGTTTTGATCAACCCTAGGCACAAAGAGAATGCTTATGAAATTCTGTATAAAATAAAGCCATTAATCTCATATTTCAAAGTTTTTGGTTGCCCATGTTTCATTTTAACTTAAAAGATTCTATCTCAAAGTTTGCAGCCAAAATCGATGTGGGATACCACCTGGGATATTCAACCACTGCTAAGGCCTACAAAGTGTTTAATACACGAACCAAAGCAGTGGAAGAGACTTTAAATGTAAAGTTCAAGGAACTTTCATCAATGAAAATCCCTGCAAATCCTGCAGAATTGTTTGATCTTGAAAAATTCACTTTTGAAAATGTTACTGTCAAGACTAACAGTGCAGGTCCATCAGAAGATTCATCACCAGACTATGGATATGAGATCATCATTCCTCAAAAGTCCGCTTCAATAGGGAGAGCATCAGTTGTTCAAAACAGTTGTCAAAGCTCAACCACTGCTACCTCAACAATTGTTGACCAAAGTAGCCCTTCAACCACCGCTTCCACCTCATCAAACCCTGCTGACAAAAGTCCTCAAACAGTGGATCAAATTCAGCAGGTGTCCACACCTTTACCTCCAATTCCATCACCTTTTGAAGCCACTGCTGGGTCATCAAAGTCACCAGCAGTGGTTAGCTCAGATGATACACATCTGCAGCCCTCACCACTCAATGCCATTATTCCATACCAAGGAGAGCTCATCTTCTTGAAATCTCATCCACCAGATCAAATCATTGGCAACATCAATGAAGGGGTGCTTACAAGAAAGCAGTCCCAAAACATTTGTCTTTTTGCGGGTTTTCTATCACTCCATCAGCCAGTCAAGTACCAAGAGGCACTGAAAGACAACAACTGGGTAGAAGCCATGAAAGAGGAGCTCCAACAGTTCAGAAGACAACAAGCATGGGAGCTTGTTCCATTGCCAGAGAATGTAAGTCCTATTGGCACAAAGTGGGTCTTCAAAAACAAAACTGATGAAAGGGGCATTGTTGTCAAGAATAAAGCCAGGCTTGTGGTTCAAGGTTACAGACAAGAAGAGGGCATTGACTATGATGAAACATTCTCCCCAGTAGCAAGACTTGAAGCTATCAGACTCTTTCTGGCCTTTGCTGTCAACCACAACATCAAGGTGTATCAAATGGATATCAAATGTGCATTCCTCTATGGTAAGATACAAGAGGAGGTTTATGTTTGTCAACCTCCAGGTTTTGAGGATCCATTTTATCCAGATCATGTCTACAAGCTAAATAAAGCTTTGTATGGCTTGAAGCAAGCACCAAGGTCCTGGTATGAAACTCTGTCCACCTTTTTACTTTCCATTGGTTTCACCAGAGGCAGGATTGATAAAACACTGTTTTTAAAATGGAGAGTGAAGGATTTGATGATTGTCCAGATTTATGTGGATGATATCATTTTTGGAAGCACATGTAATAAAATGTGTGAAGAGTTCAGGCAACTCATGACAGCTGAGTTTGAAATGAGTGCAATGGGTGAACTCCAGTGCTTTCTTGGTCTCCAAGTAAGGCAACTGCAAAATGGTACTTTCATCCATCAAGGCAAAAGCCAAAGAACTTCTAAAGAAATTTGATATGGATGATTGTAAACCATGTAGTACACCCATTGCAACCAATAAATTGGTCATGTCTGAAGAAAAGGATGATTTGGTTGATCAAACCTTATATAGAAGCATGATTGGGTCTTTATTGTACCTAACTGCATCTAGACCAGATATCATGTTTGTAACATGTGTCTGTGCAAGATCCCAATCCGCCCCTAGAAAGTCAAACCTTATTGCTGTAAAAAGGATATTCAGATACCTAAAAGGTGCTCCCACACTTGGTATCTGGTATCCAGCTGATGGTAAAATTGAGCTTTCAGGTTTCTCAGATAGTGACTTTGCTGGATGTGATAAAACAAGGAAGTCCACTTCAGGAGGGTGCCAATTCCTAGGCAATTGCTTAGTGTCTTGGCAAAGCAAAAAGCAAGCAGCTGTTTCCACATCCACTGCTGAGGCAGAATATATAGCTGCTGCAAGCTGTACAGCCCAACTGCTCTGGCTTCAAAATCAGCTACTAGATTTTGGTATCACTGCCTTGAAGACACCACTTATGTTGGACAGCTAGGCAGTAGAAAATATCATCAAAAATCCAGTTTCCCATTCAACCACCAAACACATCGACATCAGACATCACTTTGTGAGGGATTGCTATGAAAAAGGTTTGATTTCTCTGCATCATGTTCCAACTAAGGATCAGCTGGCAGATGTGCTAACCAAATCATTAGACACATCCACCTTTAAAAGCTTGATCTCTAGGATTGGCATGCTAAACATGGAATAACAGGCAAAATCCTGTTTTTCTATGAATAAAAGCATTAAAATGTTTTCAGAAAATCAAAAATCCATCCTTAAAAATAGCTAAAAATGAATTTTTCATTAAAATCCTAAAAGTCTGCCATAACCACTGATGGGTTCAAAAGTCTGTTCTACCTCAAAGTCTGTCCCCTGCTGAAAGTCATCCCCTGTTCTTATTTCCTTTGATAAGCACTGATGTTCAAAATCAATGTTGTATCCACTGCTGTGCTATCCATTGATAGTTAAAAGCATCCACTGCTCACCATTACCGTTACAACTACTGTCTTCACCAGTTGTTTTCACAAAAAGTACTGTTCAAAAGTACTGTCCTACATTTCACCAGGGGATGGCATGCGGACAGTACTTAGTGGTCAGACCTTTGTAACCGCTGCCACGTCAGCATTCAGTTTTCATTATTAAAACCCCCTTTCAACACCCAAACAGGGTTTCACTGTCGAATTGAATTCTTAAAAGTTCTCTTCTCAAAGCAGTTTTCATCTCATTTCATCAACTTCCTCCACAATCTCATCTTCGATTCTCATCTTTAAAATGACAAAATCGAAATCATCCGCAAAATCTTCAAAAGGGGCCTCTCAAAAGGCTACCTCCACAGAAATCCCACACAAAACATCTCATAATCTTCTGGGTCTTCTCACAAAACCCAGCACCATCGATACATTTGATTCCATCCTCGATATGCTCAACACGTCAAAGTACAAAACTTTGTTAACCGCTGATGCACCCATTTACCTGCAAACTCAGAGAGAATTTTGGAAAAACTGTACCCTTGAAAAACATGGTAAAAATGTCATAGCCATTAATTCCACTCTGCAGAAAAAGGCAGTTCAAATAACACCGCAATCCATATCTGAGGTCTTTCAGCTCGCTGATCAGGAAGGTAAGGACTCTTTCCCTAAAAATGAGTTAAAAATTAACTTCATTGAGAGAGGGTATGCAGACACAATGATGACGAGGGATACCTTACAAAAAGGTTTCTTCCCTCCTGCAACAAGATTTTTATTTCATACCCTTCTCATGTGTGTTTCAAATAAAACCACTTCTTTTAATGAAATACCATTGAAGATTCAAAATCTGGGATATGCTATTCTTCAGCAAGAAAATTTTAACTATTCCAAGGTAATCTTCAATGATTTGGTTAAAAATGTTGAAACAAAATCATTTTTACTGTTTCCAAGATTTTTGAGTTATTATTTTGAGAAAAAATTCAGTAAAGATGATATTGCGGTAATAAACCAAGGTGACTCTTTTCAAATAAACAGCTTAACTGCTGAAACATTTACAAGAATGTCAACTCCTTGCAAAACACAAGCAGAGGTGCCTGAGCAGATTTTAGCAGCAAACACTGCTCCTCATGTATCTGCTGCTGAGCCCACTGCTCAAGGTGATCAAGGTAGCCAAACAACTGCCTTGAAACCCACACCTAAAATCACCAAAAAACCACAGAAAAAGAAAAATCAAAAACCCCCCAAACCCATCAAAAAGGCAACTCTGGAGGATGAGATACCAGAGCAACTGCCTGTGACCGCACAAAAGTCACAACAAACCACTGCTGCTACTTCCTCACAGTAGTTGGTAAAAATATCTCAAACCCTAGCCGAAACTCCTCCTGTCTCTTCACAAAAAGA
The DNA here is from genome assembly GCF_002127325.2 of Helianthus annuus. Lineage (NCBI taxonomy): Eukaryota > Viridiplantae > Streptophyta > Magnoliopsida > Asterales > Asteraceae > Helianthus > Helianthus annuus. The sequence goes on along the minus strand of NC_035443.2, from coordinate 125,708,487 downwards.
ACAGGTTGTACAACAAGGGTCACCACATCATGATGCTCTGGAAGCACTCGTTTCCATCATCCACAACCCAATACCCGGGGCAATTTCGCTTTCTAAACCTACCTTCACATCCCCAATTCCCCCAAACACCAAACTACTGTTGGATGCAATTGATTTGAACCTGGCACAAACCAGTCCTTCTCAATCACCTGTCCATGAGAATACATCTCAACAAAAGACTGGGCTTGATGTATCAATCTTTGCTAACCCACCAACACAACCTGAGGAGGTTACACCCCTTGAGTTACAAGTAACTCTTGGTGGTAATCCAAGTGAAGCAGCCACTACAAGTGTTGAACCTACAGGTTTACATTTGGACAGTGGTTACATCAATAAGACTTCCTTGGAGGCAACTCCTTCCATAACACCTCTGTTATCTGCTAGTGAGTTTGTATTAACCACTGGTGCCATTAAAAGATTATCAAGTGTTGAAGGAAGAAGACCCCAGTACCAAGAAAAAGGGGCATCAGTTGTTGATGTTTGGAGTACACTCTCTACCACAACATCTGATAAAACCACTGCTAGTGGGAAATCAGATGATCCCATTCAATTGGGTGATGGTTTAAAGTACCATGAATTGATGGACAGAGTTGAAAAACTGGATACCACTGTTGCAGAAATCAAAGACATGCTGCATCAGTTGTTGACAGTTCAAATGGTACAATCCACTATTGTCCCACCTCAAGCACCTGCTCCACCACCAGTAGATGTTACAAATGAGCTCTGGAATCTTTTTCAACCATTTCTCCACCAACAACACCAGATGGCTGAGCAGCAGCATGAAAAACATGTTCAAGAGCTCAAAAATGCAATGGAGTCTAGGTTCAAGGATACAAACGATGACATCAAGGCTATCAAGGCCCATCTATTGACAACCACTGGCACTGCTCCTCCGACAGTTCTTTTCACTGATGAAATCCCCTCAGATAATGCCAAAAAGGGGGAGAAAATTAAGGAGTGGATAAAGAAAGGGATTGATAATGGGCTATATCTTGATACAAAAAAAGATGCAATGCTTAGAGAAATTCCCTTGCCAGATGGTAGTAAGAAGGTTGATGTTACCCAGAATGCACTTGATGATGCTGTCATAAGTGTAAAAAGGGATAGAGCGGCAAAGGATTTGTCAAGGTGGAATGAGGAGAAAAGAGCTTTCATGAAGCTGAATGCGCAGGGTTGTTCTGGTGAAAAGGATGATCAAAATCCTGTTCCAAAAAGAAATCTTACTAGAAAAGTAAGGAAACTCAAGTCCACACTATCCAGTTTTCCAAAGCATACTCCAAAACCATCATCCAAAAGCCACCACATCAAACCTCCATCCAAACAGTTGCTGAAACTTCTGTTGTATCAACATCTGCTGGTACCTCAGTCGTTACAACAACTGCTCTCACCTCAACACACACCACTACCACTGCCTGCCAAAAACAACATCTCCACCATCACTTCCTGCCATAAATCAGAAGACAGCAGATGTTAAAACATCTGTTGTATTGACGACAGTGGTTGAAACACCAGTTGTTTCAACAACTGTTTGTCAGTCACAAACCACTGCCACTGTTGCATCCAAAACATCATCTGCCTCTCCTAAAATAAAAAGGAGAAGGGTTATCATACCAGATGATGATTCTCCATCACCACCACCAACAGCTTCAAAATCCCAAGCACTTGTCACAATTCCAAAACCCATTTCTCTCTCTTCAGCTCAAATTTACAAGCCCTTACCTCTTGCAGGTGTCCAATTTCCTCTTGAACGCATAACAGTCAGAGAAGAAATCAAGTCTTTTTACTGTGAGGATGACCCTGCTAAAAGGAGTTTGCCATCAGTTGAAGGATATCCAAGACCAAACAATATTGAAGAATATTTGAAAATCAAAGCTAAATAAGCAGAGGATATCTCAAAAAGAAATGCTCAAGGAAAATATGATAGAGAAATTCAGTAGAATTACCAATTCTTGCTCACACAAGTCAGATCCTTAGAACAATTTGCAAAGAATGTATGTCAACAAATTTCAGAAAGAGCAGATGAAACTCTTAGAAAAGACTACATTGAAAGCATTATGGAAACCAAGAAATACAAGGGGGAGAAACACATGTACAAAAACTGGACCATTCCTGAGCTTGAAAATGAAGCAGCTAGGATCCAAGAGATGATCAAAGATAATGTCCAGCAGACTCCTCCGGAAAAATTCAAACAGTTTGAAGCTGAAAAGGCACTAGAGTTGAAGAGAATGAAAGAGGAGCTAATCACAGCTGATTATGGGTCAAGGAATTCTGTGGCTAAGTGGGGAGAAGCGAGGGTCAGGGCCACCTATAAAAGGTTGGAGGAGCTCAGGAAGAAAGATCCAACAGCTCAACAAAAAACCTGATTACTCCAAAGCAGATGTTTCAAAAAGACCACCAAAGCTGCAAGCCAAAAGAACCACTGCTCCCACTGGTGCTGCCATCTACAAAAGAAGGAGTCAAAACCAAGTGAGTGCTGAAACAGTTCAAGATCTAATTGCTGGAAGTGACCTTGTAAAAGAGGGCATTATGTTAATGATGAAAGAAGAATCTGAACTGGAACAATCTGCAAGTACTGCTCAGCCAGTCATGAATAGGCCAACATCACCAAACTCCTCTTCAAATAAAAATCTCCCAAGAAACCCATCAGGCTCAAAAGTACTAAAGTGGAAAACTGATAAACAGACCCACGTATTGACTATGTTCAGGTCTGATGGCGAAGTGAAGAAACTAACAAGGGAACAAGCTCTTGGCCTGAGTCTTGAAGATTTACAGGATCTCCTTGATCTTCCACTTAGCAGGGATGATGATGATACAGATGCCTTAACTTTTGCATTGCAATTCAAAGGGCAAATAAGGGAACTGTTGTTGAGGCAATAAAGATCTACAATAATGAAGAGTTTTGGCATTATCTGTTCCAGGGGGAGATTGTTGGGATTGAACCCTTCCAAAGGAACAGATAATAAAAGCCAAAAATGGATCAGGGCAGTGGATCCAGAATAAACAGATGTTTGATTGTAAGTCTCTCCCCTTGAAAGTGGTTTCAACATCTGATGACCTCCTATCTGCTGATCATGCAAACTGCTGACCTACAACTGCTGATCAAGTCAAAGTCTGACTGAAGAACTAAAGCTCTGCTGCTCAATCTACTGCCATGGTTCAAGCACTGCTGATCATGACAAGTACTGCTGGGTTCACAGCAGTGGAAGGATGCAGCAGCAGTTTATGCTTACTTTATGTATTGAATTGTAACATCAGTAGTTAGCATAGCAGTGTTTGTATAGATCAGAGGTTAGAGTTTGTTAGGAGGTTATGTCACACCCCCAAAATCCACACGCGGAGTACCCCCGCTTGGAGGCGTGACGTGACCAGGATCAAGCCACCAATCATATCGGACATATAAGTAAATAGTAAATAGAAATGTAAACGTAAATGTGTCAACCCACAATATGAATGGTGTTCAAATAACGTAGTTTAAGTAGCGGAAGCATAGTATAAAATCCAACGTAATTAATAAGTTTTCAACTGTCATAAGGGTTTAGCAAAAACATCCACGATCCATATCCACAACGACTGTGCCTCCCGTGCAAGCTCCATGTATACCTAAGGTCCTGCAAGGCATGTAATAGAGAGAGTCAACAACTAGTTGAGCGAGTTCACAGTTGGTTTGTTCAGTTATAGTAATCGTATCGTAAATCGTATGTTCGTTTAGTAATCCAAGTATCGTATGCATTTGTATCGCAGCCCTCAAGGCATGTGTGCGAAGTTTAGTGGGGGTTTCCCAAGTATTCTAGACTAGGTATATTTGTATCGCAGCCCACCCGGCATGTGTGCGAAGTTTAATGTATAGTCCGCGGCTATTCTAGGCATGTGTGCGAAGATTAGTTGTATTATCGCAGCCAACCCCGGCGTGTGTGCGAAGAGAAGTATATGTATCACTAGTCTAGCAGTATCTATCAATAATCCTCCCTCTCCTGAGGCCCATAGTACGTAATCCCGATAATAACTTAAGTACAAGTAATCATCCAAAAACCCATTCCCGACCCTGGGAACCCATGCCTTAGTAAGGGTGTGAACTCACCTTGGTTTTGCCCGGCAGATACACATAAAAGTTCAATTAAGCTATATGGTGGTCAACCACATCCTACCATGGTTACCATACAAGTTAGGTTCGTAATCAAATGGTGCACGTATGTTCAACACGTATAATTATGGCAGATCAATCAACAGATCATTCACGTAAACAAGTCCAAGTATGCGGCCCAAATGGTTGGGCTCGTAACAGTGTGCAAAGTCCAAAACAGTGTGCACGTGTTCATGGTCTCGAGTCGAGACTAGAGATCTCGAGTCGAGACAGTGCGGTCTCGAGTTGTGCTGGCCTCAAGGTCTCGAGTCGCAACCAAGAAGGTCTCGAGTCATCATGTACTAGTTGAGACTACACGGTCTCGAGTCGCAACCGGACCCGCAACCGTGGTCTCGAGATGTGTTGATTGTGTCGGTGCTGTGGTCTCGAGTCGAGACTAGGAGTTCTCGACTCGCAACCTGTGTCGAGACTAAGCATGTGTAACAGATTTCCTTATTTGCAGCTCATGATTTCCGTAACAATTGCTAACAGTTTTGGCAGTTTCACAATCAGATCAAATCACAATTATTCAACATTCAAGTATGTTCATAACACCGCAATCATCATCAATCCGAGAACAGTAATTCAATATCATAAGGGACATATAATATCGGATTATATGATTAGTGAATTTAAAGACTATCATGCAACCCCAAGTCATGTGTACAATAAACCAATTAATACCACAAATCATAACATCACAGCCGATTAACAAGCTTTCGGTTCTAGTTCATCATGTAATCAATTCGAAAGCAAGCTATGGTAACCGATTATCATCATCACACACATCCAATTCACAAGAACATAATTATGTAGTACATTATTGTTCATCATACATGCAACTCTAATCATTTAATCAAAACATGGATTCATAACAACATTGATCAAACACGTATCATGAAAACACTAACCGAATTGAAGGGGTTGGATTGAACCGAGAGAACGTCTCCGTGTGAGGGCTGCCGTCGAGTTCCAAGAGAGAAAGAGAAAGAGGTTTAGGGTTTGTGTGTGTTTTCTTGTTTTGCAACTGATGAGAAGTAAACACTCACCAAGTATATGTGTATGCGTAGAGAGAGAGAGTGGGCCGAACCCTTTCACGGGTTGCCCTTGGTCTCGAGTCAAGCATAGTGTGGGCCAAGAAAGAGATGTAACGAGAGATGAAGTGTGCGGCCCTAAAGGCTTGCGTGACAAGTATACATATTCACATACATTCACATAACATGTAGCATTATTCGTTAATATCAACATATCAAATAATCACATAGAGTTCATACACGTCACAGTAAACACAAATATAGGTTCTGAAGTACGAGTTGTCACATTATCCCCAACTTGAAAGAAATTTCGTCCCAAATTTGGTACGTACTCACTGAGGAAGCTAGGTAAGTTGTATCGTTTACTGGTTTTCCTGGGGTGTCACATCCTCCCCCCGTTGATCTGGAATTTCGTCCCGAAATTCCGTGATAGCTTCAGCCTCAGTAGTGGTTGTACTGTTCGCGAACAATTGGGGGTACTTTTCTTTCATCTGATCTTTGCGTTCCCAGGTGAACTCTGGGCCACGACGGGAGTTCCAACGAACTCGAACAAGAGGGATTCTCGTGTTCTTGAGGACCTTAACATCCCGGTCCGTGATTTCTACTGGTTCCTCGACGAATCGCAACTGCTCGTCGATAGTGAGTTCCTTCAGAAGAACTATGAGGGTCTCATCTGACAGGCACTTCTTCAGATTCGACACGTGAAAACGTTGTGAACTGCACCGAGTTCAGCTGGTAGGTTTAGTCTGTAGGCTACTTTGCCTATTCTCTCTATGATCTCAAATGGTCCGACATACCGCGGATTGAGCTTGCCCCGTTTGCCAAAACGAACCACACCCTTCCAGGGTGAGACTTTGAGTGGCACTCGATCCCTAACTTGGAACTCGAGTGGTTTCCTGCGCTTATCAGCGTAACTTTTCTGACGGTCACTAGCCGCCGCCATGCGTTGCCGTATCTGTGCAATCCGTTCAGTAGCGTTAACTACCATTTCTGGTCCTGTGACTTGACTATCCCCCACCTCTGCCCAACAGAGAGGTGACCGGCATTTCCGTCCGTACAATGCCTCGAATAGAGCGGCTTGGATGCTGGTGTGGTAACTGTTATTGTACGAGAACTCCACCAAAGGGAGATGTTTTTCCCAGCTGTTGCCGAAATCGATAACACATGCCCGAAGCATGTCTTCTAGAGTTTGAATCGTGCGCTCAGACTACCCATCTGTCTAAGGGTGATATGCTGTGCTCATGTCCAGCTGTGAGCCAAAAGCTTTGTGCATTGCTTGCCATAGTTCTGAAGTGAATCGTGCATCCCGATCTGAAATAATAGAGGTTGGCACTCCGTGCCTCGAAACAACTTCTTTCAGGTAGATGTCTGCTAAGGTGGAGAACTTATCTGTTTCCTTAATAGCCAGGAAGTGTGCAGACTTTGTGAGTCGATCCACGATCACCCAAATGGTATCGTTCCCACGTTGGGATCTAGGCAGGCCAGTAACAAAATCCATGGAAATTTCCTCCCATTTCCACTGTGGTATCTTGGGTTGCTGAAGTAGGCCTGACGGCTTCTGATATTCCGCCTTGACTCTCGCACAGGTCAAGCATTTGCCGACATAAGTTGCAATGTGGGCTTCATGCTAGGCCACCAATACGTCGTCCTGATATCGTGGTACATCTTATCTGAACCAGGATGTACCGAGTAGCGAGACTTGTGTGCTTCATCCATTACCAGCTCGCGTAAGTTGCCATACAGTGGGACCCAAATACGTCCCGTTACATTGTAGGCACTGTCTTCCTTCCGTTCTAGTCGTTGCCTTGAGCCGCGTAAGGCTTCAGCCCTTACGCTTTGTGGTTTCAATGCTTCTACCTGAGCATCTCGTATCTGTCCAGGAAGACTGGATTGAATAGTAAGCTGTAGTGCTCGCACGCGTCTAGGTAGAGTGTCTTTTCGACTGAGAGCGTCAGCCACAACGTTGGCTTTGCCTGGATGGTACTTGATGGCACATTCGTAATTGTTTAGTAGTTCAACCCATCTACGTTGTCGCATGTTCAATTCCTTCTGCTTGAAGATATACTCGAGACTCCTGTGATCGGTGTAGATAGTACACTTGGTACCGTACAGGTAGTGTCGCCATATCTTAAGCGCGAAAACAACAGCTCCTAGCTCTAAATCGTACGTCGTGTAGTTCCGTTCATGAACCTTGAGTTGGCGCGAAGCGTAAGCAATGACCTTGTCGCGCTGCATTAACACACATCCAAGACCCTGAATGGATGCATCACAATAAACCACAAAGTCGTCCGTGCCCTCTGGCAGTGAGAGGATAGGTGCACTGCAAAGTCTATCCTTTAAGTGCTGAAAAGCGGTTTCCTGAGTATTACCCCAACGGTAGGTGACACCCTTCTGTGTCAGCAGTGTAAGCGGCTGTGCAATCTTTGAGAAATCTTTAATGAATCGTCTGTAATAACCCGCCAAACCCAAGAATTGGCGTATTTCCGTTGGTGTACGCGGTGCAGGCCAGTTCCTGATCGAATCTACCTTGGATGGATCAACATGAATCCCATCCTTGTTTACCACGTGGCCTAGAAAATGGACTTCACGAAGCCAGAAGTCGCATTTTGAAAACTTGGCGTACAGTTGTTCCTTTCAAAGGAGTTCCAAGATAAGCCATAAGTGCTGCTCGTGTTCCTCCTGACTCTTGGAGTAGATCAGAATGTCGTCGATGAAAACAATCACAAACTTGTCTAGATAGGGTTTGCACACCCTGTTCATAAGGTCCATAAAGACTGCCGGTGCGTTCGTTAGCCCAAATGGCATGACTAGAAACTCGTAGTGGCCGTAGCGAGTTCTGAATGCTGTTTTGGAGACGTCCTCATCCCGGACTCTCAGCTGATGGTAACCTGACCTCAGGTCTATCTTGGAGTAGTAGCTCGACCCTTGCAACTGGTCGAATAAGTCATTAATACGTGGAAGAGGATAACGGTTCTTCACCGTTACCTTGTTCCGTTCACGGTAGTCAATACACATACGGAAGGTACCATCCTTCACTGGAGCTCCCCAAGGCGAAGAGCTAGGTCGAATGAAACCCTTATCCAAGAGTTCTTGCAGCTGTGCAGAGAGTTCTTCCAACTCTGATGGAGCTAATCGATACGGTGCACGAGCTATTGGTGCTGCTCCTGGTGCTAGCTCGATTTGAAACTCGACCTGGCGATGAGGCGGTAGACCAGGTAATTCTTCAGGGAACACCTGAGGAAAGTCGCGAACTACTGGAATATCTTCCAATCTCTTTTCTCTTGCTGACGCATCGGTAACAAGTGCCAGAATGGCAGTGTGGCCCTTACGCAAACACTTCTGAGCCTTTAGAAAGGAGATGATGCCAACCACTGCACCACTCTTATCGCCTTGAACTTCAAGAGGTTCCCGACCAGGTCGAGGGATACGAACAATCTTCTCTTTGCACAAGATCTTTGCGTGATGTTGAGATAACCAGTCCATACCAATAACGATGTCGAAACTACCCAAAACTATGGGAATAAGATCGATGGAGAAAGTCTGACCCGTGAGGATAAGATTACAACCCTGAACTATGTGCGTGGCCTCTAGACTTTTACCGTTAGCTAACTCTATGACATGTTTGGTGTTTAGGGGAGTTGGTGCACGTTTTAACATTTGGCTAACTTTTAAAGACATATAACTCGTATCCGCACCCGAATCAAACAAAACAGTAACGTAAAAGTCGTCAAGAAGGAACTTACCCATAACTACGTTGGGATCATTCCTTGCTTCTCCCTGCCCCAGCACGAATGCACGTCCCATAGCTTCATTGCCGTTGTTGTTTCCACCATTGTTGTTCCCATTGCCCTGATTGTTATTGTTGTTGCGATTCTGGTTCAACTGGGGGCAATCCCGCTTGAAATGGCCTTCAGCACCACACTGAAAGCATCCCCTGTTGCCTCGTTGCTGCTGCTGCTGGTTTTGAGGCGCTGGTGGTTGTTGTTGGTTCTGATTCGCAGGTCGTGAGCTCCTGCAATCTTTAGCTTCGTGCCCTATCTTGAGACATCTCTGGCAGCGGCCCTTGCGGTACTGACCACTGTGGTGTCTGTTGCATCTGTTACACAGTGGGTGAATTCCCCGATATCCACCCTGCCCCTGACTGCCTGATGATTGCTGATTCGGACTCTGGTAATCATTTGTCTTGCGCTGCTGTGCTTGAGACTGAACAGAAACTGATCCCTTGCTGGAATCCCCATCCCACTTCCGCTTGTTGTCATTGGGAGTAGCAGGAGTAGCAGAAGTGGTAGTGATAGCAGTAGCGCCGATACGTTTAGGCAGCCTGTCTTGTTCCACTGCCTGGTCCGTGAGGCGATGAGCAAGTCGCTGAATATCCTGGATATTATCGAGATTAGCCGATGTCACATGGCTTTGGATTTCTGGCGCTAAACCCTTGAGATACAACTCAATACGCTTAATTGGAGGGTCCACCATAGTTGGACACAAGATGGCCAGTTCGTTTGACCGTTTAGTATAAGCCTCGATTTCCAATCCTGTCATCTTCAGGTGATAAAGCTCCACTTCCAACTTGTGGATGTCATCACGAGTGCAGTATTCTCGTTTGATGAGTTCCTTAAAATCGTTCCAAGGGGTGGCGTTAGCAGCTGCCAGCCCTAATATCTGAACTTGCGCGTTCCACCAAGTCAGCGCAATTCCTTCCAAAGTACCAGTGGCGTATTTCACCCTGCGAGCCTCAGGGCATTCACACATCTCAAATACCGACTCGAGCTTCTCAAACCAATGGAGGAGTCCGACTGCTCCTTCTGTGCCACTAAACGTGCTTGGACGACAGTCCATGAAGTTCTTGAAAGTGAAAACTGGTTGTGGTGCATGTTGACCTCCTGCGTGTGCAGCTGCAAGTGCCGCAGCAACTTGTTCGTTAATGAGAGCTGTCAACTGGGCTTGAGTCATGTTAACGCGTCCAGACATGATCTTCATAGTAAAGGTGACATAGTGAGAGAGGTTCGCGAAAAGTGCGATGACAGAAAAGAGTAAGCACACAAATGTTCTCAAGCAATAGTGTCATGTGTATCTAAGCATACTACGAGCAAAGTTCTATGTAATCTAGCAAGTAGGCAATATAACATGTACCATATTACCTAGAATGTTGAGTCTGGCACGTGGAGCGAGGCGTCGTTGTGGATCGTTGAGCACTGTTCTGGTTATAGTATGGTTTTAATAAAAACGTTTTTCCCTTATTAAAACCGAGTTCTCTATAACCAATGGCTCTGATACCAATCTGTCACACCCCCAAAATCCACACGCGGAGTACCCCCGCTTGGAGGCGTGACGTGACCAGGATCAAGCCACCAATCATATCGGACATATAAGTAAATAGTAAATAGAAATGTAAATGTAAATGTGTCAACCCACAATATGAATGGTGTTCAAATAACGTAGTTTAAGTAGCGGAAGCATAGTATAAAATCCAATGTAATTAATAAGTTTTCAACTGTCATAAGGGTTTAGCAAAAACATCCACGATCCATATCCACAACGACTGTGCCTCCCGTGCAAGCTCCATGTATACCTAAGGTCCTGCAAGGCATGTAATAGAGAGAGTCAACAACTAGTTGAGCGAGTTCACAGTTGGTTTGTTCAGTTATAGTAATCGTATCGTAAATCGTATGTTCGTTTAGTAATCCAAGTATCGTATGCATTTGTATCGTAGCCCTCAAGGCATGTGTGCGAAGTTTAGTGGGGGTTTCCCAAGTATTCTAGACTAGGTATATTTGTATCGCAGCCCACCCGGCATGTGTGCGAAGTTTAATGTATAGTTCGCGGCCATTCTAGGCATGTGTGCGAAGATTAGTTCTATTATCGTAGCCAACCCCGACGTGTGTGCGAAGAGAAGTATATGTATCACTAGTCTAGCAGTATCTATCAATAATCCTCCCTCTCCTGAGGCCCATAGTACGTAATCCCGATAATAACATAAGTACAAGTAATCATCCAAAAACCCATTCCCGACCTGGGAACCCATGCCTTAGTAAGGGTGTGAACTCACCTTGGTTTTGCTCGGCAGATACACAGAAAAGTTCAATTAAGCTATATGGTGGTCAACCACGTCCTACCATGGTTACCATACAAGTTAGGTTCGTAATCAAATGGTGCACGTATGTTCTACACGTATAATTATGGTAGATCAATCAACAGATCATTCACGTAAACAAGTCCAAGTATGCGGCCCAAATGGTTGGGCTCGTAACAGTGTGCAAAGTCCAAAACAGTGTGCACGTGTTCATGGTCTCGAGTCGAGACTAGAGATCTCGAGTCGAGACAGTGCGGTCTCGAGTTGTGCTGGCCTCAAGGTCTCGAGTCGCAACCAAGAAGGTCTCGAGTCATCATGTACTAGTCGAGACTACACGGTCTCGAGTCGCAACCGGACCCGCAAGCATGGTCTCGAGATGTGTTGATTGTGTCGGTGCTGTGGTCTCGAGTCGAGACTAGGAGTTCTCGACTCGCAACCTGTGTCGAGACTAAGCATGTGTAACAGATTTCCTTATTTGCAGCTCATGATTTCCGTAACAATTGCTAACAGTTTTGGCAGTTTCACAATCAGATCAAATCACAATTATTCAACATTCAAGTATGTTCATAACACTGCAATCATCATCTATCCGAGAACAGTAATTCAATATCATAAGGGACATATAATATCGGTTCATATGATTAGTGAATTTAAAGAGTATCATGCAACCCTAAGTCATGTGTACAATAAACTAATTAATACCACAAATCATAACATCACAGCCGATTAACAAGCATTCGGTTCTAGTTCATCATGTAATCAATTCGAAAGCAAGCTATGGTAACCGATTATCATCATCACACACATCCGATTCACAAGAACATAATTATGTAGTACATTATTGTTCATCATACATGCAACCCTAATCATTTAATCAAAACATGGATTCATAACAACATTGATCAAACACGTATCATGAAAACACTAACCGAATTGAAGGAGTTGGATTGAACCGAGAGAAAGTCTCCGTGTGAGGGCTGCCGTCGAGTTCCAAGAGAGAAAGAGAAAGAGGTTTAGGGTTTGTGTGTGTTTCCTTGTTTTGCAACTGATGAGAAGTAAACACTCACCAAGTATATGTGTATGCGTAGAGAGAGAGAGTGGGCCGAACCCTTTCATGGGTTGCCCTTGGTCTCGAGTCAAGCATAGTGTGGGCCGAGAAAGAGATGTAACGAGAGATGAAGTGTGCGGCCCTAAAGGCTTGCGTGACAAGTATACATATTCACATACATTCACATAACATGTAGCATTATTCGTTAATATCAACATATCAAATAATCACATAGAGTTTATACACGTCACAGTAAACACAAATATAGGTTCTGAAGTACGAGTTGTCTGTCACACCCTGGCTTTGCGGAAGCGTGGTTAATTTGGTGTGACTTCTTAATACCATAGCTTAATCATAACAAAGCTATATGAATTAAAAACAAGCAAGATCATCCATTAAGTTTTGAAAACCAAATGCAATACCATTGTTTTAACGGGAATACACCCTAACAACCATAATCTTGTTCAACAAACAAACAAAACATAAACACAGTTTAAGGACTGTGACTTGTCCAGGAAATGAGTCACATTCCTTAAACCTCGGATGACCTTGGAAACTAGTGCAGCGGGAAAACGTGCCATACCGTGCCAGATCCTTTAATTCCCTGAAATACATGTAAGTTGAAAAATCAACAATAATGTTGAGCGAGTTCATGTGTTTAGTATGTGCGCGCGAATAAACCTTTATAACCATTGTAAGTATGAATATTTTGTAAACTCTGGTATGAAAGCAAATAAGGAAACATATCAGTTAATGTGTAACCACATGGTCCAACCTGCGGGCGCATGGGAGGGGATAGGACAAGGTCACCACATGGTCCAACCTGCGGGCGCATGGGTGGTGTTACGACAAGGTCACCACATGGTCCAACCTGCGGGCGCATGGGTGGTGTTAAGATAAGGTCACCACATGGTCCAACCTGCGGGCGCATGGGTGGTGTTAAGACATGGTCACCACATGGTCCAACCTTAGGGCGCATGGGTGGGGTTTGTTATGCTCAAATAGGCCTATCACTTCTATCCCTCGATCGTGCTACGAGGACTAATGTTCTTAAGGTTTCACCTACCCAAATCACATAACCTAACAGTTCCTTCCTTAGCTGACCATACCATGTAAGAAATATTCGTAATCATAGTAACATGTATTCCACCCCCGCAGTTTAGAAAACTGAAAACAGTTAGGAGAAAAGGGGGACATGAACTCACAGTCAGTGCGTCGCTAAATCAAGCACTCCAAATGTCCGAAAGCTGTGCAACGACCTACATGTGCTAATTCTATTAGACGGATGGCCGTGCTTTAGCTTTATAGTTTAATTTTCGGGAAACAGTTAGACAACTGTTCCTTGTATATATTTGGTAGCTAATCTCCTTCCCAAGGATGGGGGAATTAATACATGCGCGTTTATAATATTAAGTCTCACTTAATATATTTTACTTCTCATTCCAAAATATAATTATTTTTCTCAAAAATAATATATTTTCTCTTCGCATAATACTTTCCAAAAATAATACGTTGACAAAATACGCATTTATGCATATTTCCGTATAAAGCGTAAGTTACGTTTTGGCGATTTAGTGGTAATAGTAATTACCGTTGTAACTTATATGTTTGTCGTGCAGGCGTTGGTATTATTTTGGGTTTGACAAAGTTTGTAAATATTATTTTTACTCTAAAAATAATATTTATATATTTTCACAAAATAATCATAAACAGTGTGGTGAAAAATATATTTATCGAATAAATATTTATCACGTTTAGTTTTTGTGAAAATCCCACCTCCGATTATTTAATAAATAAAGTCTTGGCGAAATGTATTTTGAAAACATATCAAAATAGTTTAACACTTGTAAATAATTCTAAGTGTTAGATTTTAGAAAAATTTCGCCAGAGTTTCCCCTGTAACTGGAGGTGGCCACGCTTTCAAGCGTATCATTTTCTTTTACAAAATCATTCCAACACTTCTTTAAATCAACCAATCAATTTTCGATACTTCAAACTAGTTTCAACACATCAAACTTGTAGACTAGTATGTAAAATCGCATTATTACATGAACTTGTAGTTTTTCCGAAAGTCATAGTGTAGATCACCTTATATTTAGTGGATCTATGTATAAAATAGTTTAGTCTTGTAAAAACCCCGTTTTTAGAACAAATCATCCTTTACAACTTCCCGAGAACTTTTATAAAAATTGTTACTTTGTCGGATCTTTCGTTTCACAAGTGTTTATACACTTGTAGTTTGTAAAAATCATATTTGTTAACATATCACCCAACTTTTATAAAACATGATTTTCTCGACATTTGGTTCTACGAATATACCACTTGTACATACGTAGATCGGCTCGTTTTAAATACTATTTTACAAGTCAAAATACTTTTACATAAGTTCATGTTTCTCGTGTGGTGGAGTTTCACCTTTTAACCCTCGTACCGATAGAAACAAGCGTATGTCAAGATTCGTGATCTTAACAAGGTCGGGTTAAACGATGATAAGAGCCACCACCTCGTAGATCGGGCCTCAATAATCAACATATTCGAATATTACAACATTTACACATTTTATGAGCTTTTAACCAACAATATTCGAGTTTTAGTAGACTTTATAGATTCAAAACGCATGATTCCGACTTTTAACCGTTAAAAATCATATTAACCACTTTAGATACGTTCGAGAGTGAGTTTTAAACATTATACCTCTAGCTCGGGGCTAGGGAAGAATCTAGTCGAAAATGGCGTGGATAAAAGCAAAGAAACGAGGTCCTTCAACTTCCGCTTGCTTCAAGCTTCCTTATACGAACCCGTAAGCCTTGTATATGCTTGAAATGGACGAACAAGAATCGAAAGATGGATGGTTGTGGGTGGGGATCTTCGGCCGAGAATGGGGAGGCAAGAGAGAGAGTAGAGTGTTGGTGATTTGTGGTGGGTTAACTCTTGTGTCAAGTTCTTGTATTTATAGACAAAAATATAGGATTATCATCCAACGGATCTCGTGTCCCCTAGATATTAGGCAAAGGTAATATAAAAATCAAAAGGTGTACTCCCTTGTCACCTCTTGTTGGCCGATCCCATTAGGGGGGGGGGGGGGTATCCGGTTTGTTTCCAATCATTCAGTTAGAGTTTAGTTTAGTTTAGTTAAGTAGGTTACTTTATAGATTAACCCCGTTAGTTGCATGATGCGTTATATTGCGAGTGTTAGGGTAATCAGGGACCCTAACTGGCTCAGAAAAATACTAACAATATTTCTGGCAATATTTTTATGTTCCGGGTATAGTCCGGTTGTTCGGTTGGATAGTAATCCGTTAAAGTGCTTAAGTAATCCTTTAAGCGTCGTAAATAATATTTTTAGCGACACAATTTATTCTGCAAAGTGTCAGGAATATTTCCTTATGTTTTGGCACTTTATTAGTTAGCTAGAAGCTAGTATGTTGATAAAAATGCTGTGTTTTGTGCTTAGGGTACGTTTTAGGCACATCCAATCTCTGTATCTTATTCCTAGAGACGCAGTTTAACAACCCTTGTATCCCTACACACACTATGGGTGTAGTAAAATATTTCTGGCTCATCCAGGCCTTTAGAGGCCGTGTCTGCCTGATGCTGGCTATATCAGCATGTTCAATAGGTTATCCGTTCAAATGCTACTGTGCTTTTGTGCATCATGTTTGTCACTAGAGTTCAGTAAGTAAATAATGTAGTGACGGAAATCAAAGTATGATGCAGATATGTACAAGTATCAATAGTCAAGTAGCAGTTCATCAGGAATCTCAGTTAAGCACAGTACTTAAGCAGCAATTAATAGTTAATTAAGTCGTACGGATACCTGGTTTAGTGAGGGTTGTCACATTCTCCCCCCGTTAGAAGAATTTCGTCCCGAAATTTTAGGTTCTGCTTGTAGAAGCAGGGTTCTTAGGAAACAAGTGGGGGTATTTCTCTTTCATTCGGTCCTCACGCTCCCAGGTGAATTCAGGACCATGTCTAGCATTCCAACAAACTTTGACGAGCTTGACACTGCTCCGGCGGGTCTTGTTTACTTTCCAATCCGTGACCTCAACAAGTTCTTCAACGAAGTGGAGCGTGTCATCAACATGAATTTCGTCGGTAGGAATGGCCACGGTATCTTGAGTTGGACTTCTCTTCAGATTGGATACATGAAATGTATTATGAACATTATTTAGTTCGGCAGGTAGGTCCAACTTGTATGCTACTAACCCGATTCTCTCCAACATCTTGAACGGTCCAATATATCTCGGGTTCAACTTCCCACGCTTCCCAAAGCGTGCCACCCCCTTCCAGGGTGATACTTTCAACAAAACCATATCTCCAACCTCAAACTCTAGAGGTTTCCTACTTCGATCCGCGTAGGCCTTCTGCCGGTCACGAGCCGCACTAATGCGATCTCGGATCCGTGCAATCTTATCGGTGGTTTCCTGGACTACTTCAGGACCAACCAATTGTCTATCACCGGCGTCAGACCAACAGAGCGGTGATCTGCACTTGCGCCCATATAAAGCCTCGAATGGCGCGGCACCAATACTGGTGTGGTAGCTGTTGTTGTATGAAAACTCTACCAGGGGTAAATGCTTATCCCAGCTACCGCCTAAATCCATAACACATGCTCTCAGCATGTCCTCCAACGTCTGAATCGTCTGCTCGCTTTGACCGTCGGTCTGTGGATGAAACGCGGTGCTCATATTCAACTTCTAGCCAAAGGCTTCCTGGTAGGATTGCCATATCCTTGATACGAACCTTCCGTCTCTACCGGAGATAATCGAGAGAGGTACTCCATGGCGTGTAACAATCTCTCTCATGTAGATTTCGGCCAATTTGCTTGTATTATCCTTCTCGCGGATAGGTAAAAAGTGTGCAGACTTCGTTAATCGATCCACTATCACCCAGATAGTGTCATGGCCTCTTGGCGTTCTTGGCAATTTCGTAACAAAATCCATGGAGATTTGTTCCCACTTCCACTTGGGAACCTCTGGTTGTTGCAGAAGTCCTGAAGGCTTCTGGTATTCCGCCTTAACCTTAGCGCAAGTTAAACATTCGCTCACATAAACAGCCACATCGCCTTTCATCCTAGGCCACCAATAATAATCTTTAATATCCTGGTACATCTTATCCGCTCCAGGGTGGATAGAGTACCGCGATTTGTGAGCTTCATCGAAAATAACCTTCCTTAAACCTCCAAACAAAGGAACCCAAATCCTTTTCTCAAAACACAACATTCCTTCTCTGTTTGGTACCAATAACTTCTCCATCCCACGGAGATACTCTTCTTCAAGGTTTCTTTCCTTGAGAGCTTCTTTCTGCGCGGCACGAATGCGCAGAGGAAAGTCGGTTCGAATAACCATCTCCAAAGCCCTAACCCTTATGGGCTTGATCCTCTCTTTTCGACTTAGGGCATCGGTGACCACATTCGCCTTCCCTGGATGATACTTAATCTCGCAGTCGTAATCGTTCAACAGTTCTACCCATCGTCTTTGCCTCATGTTCAACTCCTTCTGGTTGAATATATGTTGGAGGCTCTTGTGATATGTGAAGATTGTGCACTTCGTACCATAAAGGTAGTGTCTCCAGATCTTTGAAGCAAAAACTACTGCGCCTAGCTCCAAATCGTGGGTGGTATAGTTCTTTTCGTGTACCTTCAGTTGGCGTGACGCGTAGGCAATAACCTTCTGGCGTTGCATCAACACACAACCCAATCCTTGACGCGATGCGTCGCAGTATACCACAAAATCATCTGTACCTTCCGGTAGAGCTAAGATTGGCGCGTTGCAAAGCTTATCCTTCAATATCTGAAATGCTTCCTCCTGTTTGATCCCCCAATCAAACTTCTTGTCCTTCTGCGTGAGGAGCGTCAATGGTTGAGCGATCTTTGAAAAATTCTCAACGAACCTTCGGTAATAGCCAGCCAAACCCAAGAATTGCCGAATCTCGGTTGGCGTCTTTGGCGTTTCCCAATCCTTGATCGCCTTGATCTTGGCTGGATCCACGTGGATTCCATCTCCATTTACCACGTGCCCAAGGAATTGGACTTCGTGTAGCCAAAACTCGCACTTAGAGGATTTGGCATACAGTTGCTCTTTCTTTAGCAGTTCCAAAATAGCTCTTAGATGTTGTTCGTGCTCAGCCTTTGTTCTTGAATAAATCAAGATGTCGTTGATAACACAATCATGAACTTGTCCGAGTACGGCTTGCAAACTCTATTTATCAAGTCCATAAACACTGCAGGTGCGTTGTCAAACCAAACGGCGTAACAAGGAACTCGTAGTGTCCATAACGAGTTCTGAAGGCTGTCTTCGGGATACTTTCCTCTTGTATCCTTAACTGATGGTATCCAGATCGCAAGTCGATCTTTGAGTAAAAGCTTGAACCTTGCAGTTGATCAAACAGATCATCAATTCTTGGCAGAGGGTATCTATTCTTGATCGCCGGCTTGTTCAGCTCCCGGTAGATGATGTTTATCTGAAAACCATCATCCCTCTTTTTGACGAGTGGTAATGGGGTTACCCCAAAAGGAAATTTTGGTCTGTTATCTTCCTTCTCTACCCATTGCTAAAACTTCTCTGTCATTCCTTGCATCTCCGAAAATGTAAGTTGCTACGATGCATTGACTACGGGTGCAGTGCCTGGAATTTATTGTGGAGGAGACGATTCCGGCAAGTCTTCGAGGAAGACTTCGGGGTATTCTCCAACCACAGGGATGTCTTCAGGTTTTCGTTCTTCGGCTTCTTTTTCCACGACATGAGCCAAGAATGCAACACATCCTTTGTGCGAAAATTTTTCTGTCTTCTCTGCCTGATGATCCGTAGGAGCGTATCTGTAACGACCATAATTTTTCCTTTAAAATTTAATAAATGACAACATACTTTTCTAACAAAATTTGGGCATGACCCGTTGGTAAACGGGCGATACCCTGTTTTTCATAAACAAACTTCATTCAACTATACACAAACATTCAAAGACATGACATACACAATAAAAGATGACCTATCCTTAGTTTCGAAAACCATAAGTATGTATGCACCTACAACAACTTTTCAAAAGACAACCATAACCAAACTAGTTTAAGTACAAAACACAAACATAAGTAACTAGGTAATTTGACATCGACTTTATACAAAATGCGGAGCGCTTGACGGGCTTGAGGTGTGTTCGATCCGGGCAAGCTTGATAACTAGACATGAGATTTACCTACATGATCACAACATCAAAACATATTAGAACGAGGGTTCCTTCTTTACTCAAGAAATTACCTTACGAATTTAAAATAAACGGGACATACAAATCTTATACTAAGCTACATTCTTTCATACTTACACGGTAGTGAGTTCCAACGAAACTTCATACCCATCTTTCTAGTCTTACAATTTCATTATCCGACCCATTCAAGAGAAACGTCCAATCATATATCTTAACCTTGCTTGATACAATTTAATACAATTACGGACAAACACATATCTAAGGTAAACCCAAATTGTACAAGTAACGTACCTCGGTCTTGATTCCCTTGCGGCTTCCCTTGACTTGAACTTTCTTCCTTAACGCCTACATATAAACATTCATTCTTTTAATTCATGTTTCATACTCATTTACACATATCAATAAAACATCATACAACTTGCTCATACTTCATAAACATGTTAAATTCATACAAGATTTATAGCTTATATGACTAGCATTTTCATTGAGGCATTTTGTCAAACACTTGATGTGCATGTTATCATCAAAGCACAAGGTACAAGTATTTTTGGCATAACCCTACTTATTCACCTTCTAATCTAACAAGAATCAATCAAGTTCATGACTTTCTTTCATCCTACACATCTAGCTAATCTAAATTCCCCTTTCACAATCAGATTATGTATCAATTAACATTTCATAAACATATCATTATAAATCATCATTTTCATCTTCTTCCTACAACAAGTGGGTATGAACCCTAATCATTCAAACAATCAAAATTATACAAAATCCTCAGTCTAGTACGAATTCCTAACTCAATTACACAAGATTTTCACATGATTTCATGATTGGGTTAAAACCCACTTTCTACAAATCGTCAAATCAGAAATTTCGACTTACCTTGAGTTGAACAAGCTTAGATAGTTAAAGATTAAAGCTCATGCATCAATTTAAGCCCTTAATTCCTTCCTAATCTTGTGAATTTCTGAAAATTAGGGTTTGTTCTTGGCTCCCCCCTTCTTGATCGATCCCACCATCACACAGTAGTGTGTTTTGTGTTTTCAATTTTCCTTTTATTTGTTTTAATTAAAACTTTATTCTTTTTAACAAGTTTAGCCCCTTAACTTTCTTAGTTTGTTTATTTATCATTTAACTTCCTTCTAATAAGTTACTAACATACTAGGTTAAAATATAACATGACTAGGCTTTCAAGTAATATAAATAAATTACATATTTTGGGGTGTTACAAGTCTACCCCCCTTACAAAAGGTTTCGTCCCCGAAACCTTAATACATACCAAATAATGTCGGGTAGAGCTTCCTCATTTCATCCTCTAACTCCCATGTGAGATCCGATCCCTTCCGATGTTGCCATTGCACCAAGACTTGCTTTATAGTTTTGTTCCGCAGGCGCGTTACCTTAGAATCCTTGATAGCTATCGGCTTCTCGATATAATTCAATCTTTCGTCCACCTCAATATCGTCAATGGGCACATATGCCGTCTCATCCGCTAAACACTTCCTCAATTGTGACACATGGAATGTGTCATGTATTCCATCCAAAATTGGCGGTAATTCCAACCGATATGCTACCTCCCCAACCCGGGCCACAATCTTGAAAGGTCCTATATAGCGAGGACCTAGCTTTCCTCGCTTACGGAAACGGATTATACCTTTCCACGGGGAAACCTTTAATAACACATAATCACCTACTTGAAATTCGATGGGTCGCCTCCTTTGATCTGCATAGGCCTTTTGTCGATCTTGAGCCGCTTTTAAACGGGCTCGCACAAGATCGATCTTCTCGTTAGTTTTAGCCACCACCTCGTTGGGTGCAATTTCTCTCTGTCCCACCTCTCCCCAACAAATTGGAGTTCTACATTTTCTTCCATACAACAATTCATACGGTGCCATTCGAATGCCGCTGTGATAGCTGTTGTTGTATGAAAATTCCACCAACGGCAAGTGGTCATCCCAGCTTCCCCCGAAGTCTATTACGCATGCTCGCAGCATGTCGATAAGTGTTTGAATGGTCCGCTCGGACTGACCATCCGTTTGGGGGTGGTAGGCGGTGCTGAAATGTAATTTTGTACCCATACTTTCATGAAAACCTTGCCAATATCGAGATGTGAATCGGGTATCTCGATCCGACACAATAGATACAGGAACTCCGTGTCGTGATATTATCTCGTTAACATAGATCTCCGCCATCTTTTCGGAGGAGAAAGCTTCCCGAATGTGTAAGAAGTGTGCGCTCTTGGTGAGGCGGTCTACAATCACCCATATAGCATCGTGACCTTTCCTTGTCTTAGGAAGCTTGGTCACTAGGTCCATCGTCAATTCTTCCCATTTCCACACCGGAATCTCTAACGGTTGCAACTTTCCATATGGTTTCTGATGTTCTGCCTTTACCTGCAGACATGTCAAACATTTGGCAACATACTTGACAATGTCACGCTTCATGCCGGGCCACCAATAACTTTTCTTCAAGTCCAAATACATTTTTGTAGCTCCAGGATGGACCGAGAATCGGGATTTGTGAGCTTCTTCGAGTAATGCCCCCTTTGCTTCGCTAAACCGGGGTATCCAAATACGACCATACATGGTTCTAATCCCATCGGATCTTTCTTCGAATTTATCCACAACTCCCTTTGTTCTTTCCTTTTTAGAATCCATTCCGCTTAGTGACTTGATTTGGGCTTCTTTAACCATTTCGAGAAATCGTGGTGTAATTACCATCTTCATGGACTTAACTTGAATTGGAGGCGGGTAATCCTTTCGGCTCAGGGCATCGGCCACTACATTAGCTTTACCCGGATGATAAAGGATCTCACAATCATAGTCTTTAAGAAGTTCTAACCACCTTCGCTGCCTCATATTTAATTCCCTTTGCTCGAAAAAATATTTAAGGCTTTTGTGGTCGGAATATATAACGCTTTTCGTACCGTAAAGATAGCGCCTCCATATCTTCAAGGCAAATACTACTGCAGCTAACTCCAAATCATGGGTTGGGTAATTACTTTCGTGTGTCTTCAATTGCCTAGAAGCATAGGCAATGACTCTACCCCTTTGCATCAAAACACATCCCAACCCTTGGTGTGACGCATCCGTAAACACCACCAAGTCTTCCGTTCCATCTGGTAAGGTTAGTACCGGGGAACTCGACAGCTTTTCTTTCAAGGTTTGAAACGCCCTTTCTTGATCTGCACCCCACGAAAACTTCTCATCCTTCTTGGTTAACTTGGTCAACGGCAAAGCTAATTTAGAAAAATCTTGGATAAACCTCCTATAATAGCCTGCTAAACCCAAAAAGCTTCTTACCTCACTTGGGTTCTTGGGAGGTATCCACTTCATAACGGCTTCCACCTTTGACGGGTCTACTAAGATACCATCCGCATTAATAACATGACCGAGAAATTGTACCTCTCTAAGCCAAAAAGCACACTTGGAGAATTTCGCGTACAATTTCTCCTTGCGAAGCACTTCAAGAACCTCACGCAAATGGCATGCATGATCGGCTTTACTTCGGGAATAAACCAAGATGTCATCGATAAAAACTATAACGAATCTGTCTAACATAGGTCGACAAACTCGATTCATAAGATCCATGAACGCGGCAGGCGCGTTCGTTAACCCAAAGGACATTATTAAGAATTCGTAATGCCCATATCGCGTTCTAAAAGCCGTTTTCGCCACATCCTCATCTCGTACTCGTAACTGATGGTACCCGGACCGCAAGTCTATTTTTGAAAACCAACTTGCCCCTTGTAACAGATCGAAGAGATCATCGATTCGGCGCAATGGGTATCGGTTTTTCACAGTCAGCTTATTCAACTCGCGGTAATCGATGCACATGCGCATCGAACCATCTTTCTTTTTGACAAAAAGTACAGGCGCTCCCCATGGCGAGACACTCGGGCGTATAAATCCCTTGTCGAGCAATTCTTGTATTTATACCATTAGCTCCCGCATTTCTGTTGGGGCCAGCCTATAAGAGGCCTTGGCTACGGGTTTGGCATCAGGGTACAATTCGATCTTGAAATCCACTTCGCGTTCCGGTGGAAGCCCCGGTAAATCTTCCGGAAAAACATCAAGAAACTCATTCACAACTTCAACCTCTTCTATCATAGGGATATTCTGCTTAGTATCCACCACGTAAGTTAGAAATGCCTTGCTTCCATTTCGTACGTACTTGTATGCTTGGACTATAGAACAAAGCTTCGAATTGATATTCCTTTCCCCTTGTATGCTTACTCGTTTTCCTTCCGATGTTAACACATGAATTACCTTCTTCTCACATTGAATTTCGGCCTGATGCTTAGCTAGCCAATCCATGCCAACTATAACCTTAAATTCCCCCAATATCATGGGAATAAGGTCGATAGCAAACTTTTCGTCTTCAATGATTATTTCACAATCTCTACAAACTTCGTGCAACAAGTAACTCTTACTATCGGCTATTTCTACTTCTAATGGTACACGCAGTCTTTCGATTCTAAAGGAGGGGTGTGACACTAATTCACTTGATACAAACGATCTACTGGCACCGGTATCAAATAACACATACGTAGGCATCGAGTTCAATGAGAATATACCTGATACAACATTCGGGTGGTCCTTCGCTTCCTCGGTTGTGATCTGAAACATCCTCCCCTTAGCTCTTGGGGCTTCCTCCTTTCTTGCCTCCTTATCAGTTTTCTGTTGAAGCTTGGGACACTCAGCCTTAATATGACCCGGTTGGAAACAGTTGTAACACGTTCTTGAAGGATTAGGGCACCTATAGTATGGGTGTCCCTCTTGACCACAGTTGTAACAACCCTTTTTCCCTTTCAAACATTCCCCCGTGTGTAACTTTCCGCACGTTTTGCATTTTGGAATACTACCCTTCGCCTTATCCTTCTTGCCTTGATCTTGAAATTTTGGTTTCTTTGAAGGGCTCGAGCTAGAAACATTTTCAGATGCTCTCTTTTCGCCCCTTTCCGCCTGTCTTCTCATTTCAATCTCCCTATCTCGGGCCAGCTCAATGAGCTCATTCAAAGTTTCACATTTAGCGGGAATTATGAACTCCCGATATTCAGCCTTCAACATACCATAATAACGGTTTATCTTCATTCTCTCCGTTCCTGCTATCTCGTTACAGAACTTCAGCTTGTCTAGGAAAACGTTGGTGATTTCATCAATGGTTTCATCTTTCTGACGAAGATGTAAGAAATCTTCTTGGATCTTGTCGATGGCAGATTGTGGACAGTGATGCTTCAGAAAAGGTTCCTTGAACTCCTGCCATGTCAAGACTTGAACTTTTTCTTCCCCAAGCTCTTTACTATAAACATCCCACCAATCCTTAGCTCGGAGTTGTAGCAAACCGGTGGCGAACATCACTTGATCCTCCTTTTCACAATGACTCCTTACGAACACCGCTTCCGTACTTGCAATCCACCTTTGGCATACTATGGGATCAATTTCTCCTTTGAATGGTAACGGGTTGCACGCCATAAATTCCTTGTATGTGCACTTGCGAGTTCCTTTCCTCTCTTGCATTGCATTAATCATTCCCTTTAACTCGTCTATCTTACTCGTCATCATCGATTCTGTCACACCCCCAAAATCCCACACGCGGAGTACCACCGCTTGGGAGCGTGACTGACCAGGATCAAGCCACCAATCATATCAGATATAGTATTTAATAATAATCAAAGATACGATTGATGTTCCAAAACCAAACATTGTATATGTAGCGGAAGCATTAAATGTAAAACCCAAAGACATAAGTATCAATGTGTGAATGTAAAAGTGTTTAATAAGCATTCACGAGTTTTTGTCCACAACGACCCGCCTCTCCTCGGGTGCAAGCTCCAAGTATACCTAAGGCCCTGCAAGGCATGCAGCAAATAATCAACAAACTAGTTGAGCGAGTTCACAGGAAACAAGATTGTAATAATCATGCGTCAGTTCATCTAATAAGGCTTCCCAAGCAAGTGTATTCTATTGGTGAGAAATCCTCACGTTCATCCTTTATAACGGGCTTCTCATTATGGTACTTACTAGACTAATTTCCGACCATGTGTTCTTCTTTACCGAGAACAGGAAAAACGTACAGGGTCACGTAGGCTTTACGTGACGTGCCCTTCCCCGAGGACATGGTACGCGTGGGGGCTACGCAGGCTTTACGCAGCGTGGCCTTCCGACCCGGAAGCCAGTGGATGGTATTGGGTTACGTAGGCTTTACGTAACGTGTCCTCCCGACCCGGGAGACAAATGGCAAATACTGGGTTACGTAGGCTTTACGTAACGTGTCCTGACTAACCTGAGGACGATGGTCTATAGTCTGGTATATGCGTAAGTACGAGTAATCATTCCATTTCATCATATCCAACCCAATTCCCAACCCGGGAATCCCATGCCTTGGCTGTGTGAACTCACCTTGGTTTGCTCGGCAGATACACAAAGAGTATAGGTAAGCTAGTAATTGGTCAATCACGTCCTAGCATGGTTGTAATACAAGTCAGGTTTGGTTCAATGATGCACGTATACAACATGGCAAACACGTATGCACGCAAACACATTAAGTACACTACTTGTGCTATTCGGATGGTTGGGCCAAAGAACTTGTGCGAGCCCAACCATCTTGTGCGGTGTGAGTCTAGGCCCAAACCTTACCCGGCCCAACTAATTAACGAATCAAATATAAAGGTCAGCCCAAACAATGTTGATTGTGATCCAATAGCAAGCGGCCCAAAATAAACAAGTAGTAAACATGACATATACGGTCCAATTAACATAACAGTCAATCTTGTGCGTTTACAATGGACTTGTGCGATCAGCCACTTACCCAGCCCAACAGTTTATCCGGCCCAAACTATCCAGTAACACATACGGCCCAAAACAACATGAAAAGACGTTGTGCGATCCAGCTGATCTTGTACGATTCAGCTGGGTTGTGCGAGGCACTTTGGGCTGTCCGGCCCAACAGTTAGGCTAACCCAACAACTTGTGCGATCTGTCAATTCTTGTGCGACTGAGGTCACATTGTACGACTGGTCCTTGTATGACTGGATCAAGTCTTGTGCGAGCAGGTTCACTTGTGCGAGTGGACCTGTTGTACGTGTGATCTTGTGCAACTGATTAACAACTTTCCGGATTTCATGCTTTCGGTTACACATTCAATAGTTTCCAAACATAACAATTATCAATCAACAGGTTTCCAATTATCACATATCAATTAACAACTTCCTTTCAAGCTAACCATCGATCAAACAGGCAATTTAACTCACTAATTCGTATGAACCCTAGTCTAAACATGCTCATGAACAATCACCCGAGATATTCGATTATAAACACCCAAGGTTCAATTTCCAAATAACAATAAGATCACAGAACAAGATATCCGGGTTAACATCAAATCTGTTTATATTAGCATATCCTTCGATTCATACGAACTTATATCCGGTTAGTAAACATCATTCGATTTCATATATCAAGAACATTCTGATTTGCATAAACATGAACAATAACACATATGACTTATAACATCAATCAGGCATGAACAAAACCATAACACACTAACCGATTAGGGATAGATGATCCGTTCACGAACAAGAAGGTCTTCGAGGTGATAGCCGTCGGGTTTGAGAGGGAGAGAGAGCAAGTAGGGTTTTTAGAACTTGTGTGTGTTATCCAAAATTGTAACAAGTGAGATACAATACCCCCTCATGTGTGCTTGTACGCATAAAGCAATGGGCCGGCCATTTACTTGGGCTGCCCTTGATCCGAGCACATGATGTACGGCCCAAATAGCTTGTGTGATCTTGTGTGAGTGTGTATTGTGCGATTGGGCTAGATTGTATACATACACATGTGTTTACACAACACACGCAACAAATAGATATATCATTCACGTAATCATTCACTTAACATACATACATGTACGTAATAGTAAAACATTCATTAAACACACAAGTCACATAACATTCAATAATATTCGCTTAATCAATCAAGTTCACATAATCGTGCCATAAACGTTACATCAAAGCGAGTCTAAAGTTCGAGTTGTCACATTATCCCCAACTAATTGGAAATTTCGTCCCGAAATTTGGTATGCACTCACTGAGGAAGCTAGGTACACTGTACTGTTCACTGGTTTTCCTGGGGTGTCACATCCTCCCCCCGTTAATCTGGAATTTCGTCCCGAAATTCCGAAGTAGTAGCTTCAGTCTCAGCAGTGGGTGTACTGTTCGCGAACAATTGGGGGTACTTTTCTGTCATCCTGTCTTCGCGCTCCCAGGTGTACTCTGGGCCACGTTTGGAGTTCCAACGAACTCGGACAAGAGGGATTCTCTTGTGTTTGAGGACCTTCACATCCCGGTCCGTGATTTCAACTGGTTCCTCGACGAACTGCAACCGCTCGTCAATAGTGAGTTCCTTAAAAGGAATGATGAGGTTTTCATCTGATAGGCACTTCTTTAGGTTCGATACATGAAAGACATTGTGAACTGCCCCGAGTTCAGCTGGTAAATTCAACTTGTAGGCTACCTTGCCAATCTTTTCTATAATTTCGAATGGTCCGACGTATCGCGGATTCAGTTTACCCCGTTTGCCAAAACGAACCACACCCTTCCAGGGTGAAACTTTCAATAAAACCCGGTCCCCGACCTCAAATTCCAATGGCTTTCTACGCTTGTCCGCGTAGGCTTTCTGACGGTCGCGTGCTGCCGCCATGCGTTGTCGTATCTGTGCAATCTTTTCTGTGGCGTCCACTACAATCTCTGGACCCGTAATCTGACTATCTCCCACCTCTGCCCAACAGAGAGGTGACCGGCATTTACGCCCGTACAATGCCTCGAATGGAGCGACTTGAATGCTGGTGTGGTAACTGTTATTATACGAAAACTCCACCAAAGGGAGATGCTTTTCCCAGCCATTGCCGAAATCGATAACGCATGCCCTAAGCATGTCTTCGAGTGTTTGAATCGTTCGCTCAGACTGTCCATCCGTCTGAGGGTGATAAGCTGTGCTCATGTCTAACCGTGAGCCGAAAGATTTGTGCATTGCTTGCCAAAGCTCTGATGTGAATCGTGCATCGCGATCCGAAATGATAGATGTGGGCACCCCGTGCCTCGAAACAACTTCTTTAAGATAGACGTCTGCGAGAGTGGAGAACTTATCCGTTTCCTTTATAGGTAGGAAGTGTGCAGACTTGGTGAGTCGATCCACGATCACCCATATGGTATCATTCCCCCGCTGGGATCTAGGTAGACCTGTAACGAAATCCATGGAAATTTCTTCCCATTTCCATTGAGGTATTTTAGGCTGCTGAAGTAGGCCAGCTGGTTTCTGATATTCAACCTTGACTCTCGCACAGGTCAAACATTTTCCAACGTACGTAGCGATGTGGGCCTTCATGCTAGGCCACCAATAAGTAGTGCTGATGTCGTGGTACATTTTATCCGACCCTGGATGTACCGAATAGCGAGACTTGTGTGCTTCGTCCATCACAAGTTCGCGTAGACCGCCATAAAGTGGGACCCAAATACGCCCCGTTACATAGTAGGCGCCGTCTGCCTTCTGTTCCATTTGTTGTTGTGAGCCGCGTAAGGCTTCAGCCTTGACGTTTTCGGGCTTCAATGCTTCTTCCTGAGCATTTCGTATCTGTGCAGGGAGGTTAGACTGTATCGTAAGCTGTAGCGCTCGCACGCGCCGTGGTAGGGTGTCTTTCCGACTGAGAGCGTCAGCCACAACATTGGCTTTGCCTGGATGGTACTTGATGGCGCATTCGTAGTCGTTAAGTAACTCGACCCATCGTCGTTGACGCATATTCAAATCCTTCTGCTTAAGGATATGTTCGAGACTCCTGTGATTGGTGTAAATCGTGCACCTGGTACCGTACAGGTAGTGTCGCCATATCTTAAGCGCGAAAACAACAGCTCCCAGCTCTAAATCGTGCGTCGTGTAGTTCCTTTCATGAATCTTGAGTTGACGAGAGGCATAAGCGATCACCTTGTCGCGCTGCATTAACACATATCCAAGTCCCCGAATGGATGCATCACAATAAACCACGAAGTCGTCTGTGCCCTCTGGCAATGAGAGGATAGGTGCACTGCAAAGTCTATGCTTTAGGTGCTGAAAAGCAGTCTCCTGGGGCTCTCCCCAGCGATAGGTAACACCCTTCTGTGTCAGTAGCGTAAGCGGCTGAGCAATCTTCGAAAAGTCTCTAATAAACCATCTGTAGTAACCTGCCAGACCCAAGAATTGACGTATTTCCGTCGGCGTACGCGGTGCAGGCCAGTTCCTGATCGAATCTATCTTGGATGGATCGGCATGGATCCCATCCTTGTTTACCACGTGGCCTAAGAAGTGGACTTCACGAAGCCAGAAGTCGCATTTAGAAAGCTTGGCGTACAACTGTTCCTTCCGAAGGAGTTCCAAAATCAGGCGAAGATGTTGCTCGTGTTCCTCCTGACTCTTGGAGTAAATCAGAATGTCGTCGATGAATACTATGACGAACTTGTCAAGATAGGGTTTGCACACCCTGTTCATCAGATCCATAAATACAGCAGGCGCGTTCGTTAACCCAAATGGCATGACGTGAAACTCGTAGTGACCATAACGAGTTCTGAAGGCTGTCTTGGAGACGTCCTCATCCCGGACTCTCAGCTGATGGTAACCAGACCTCAAGTCTATCTTCGAGTAGTAACACGACCCTTGCAACTGGTCGAATGAGTCGTCTATGCGTGGAAGAGGATAACGGTTCTTCACCGTCACCTGGTTGGGTTCCTGCACATCCCAAAGGTACCGTCCTTCTTTCTCACGAATAATACTGGAGCTCCCCAAGGCGAAGAGCTTGGACGAATGTAGTCCTTTTCCAAGAGCTCTCATAGCTGCTTTGACAGTTCTTCCAGTTCAGTTAAAGTTACGCGATACGGTGCGTGAGCTATAGGTGCTATCCAGAACTATAGGAATGAGGTCTGTAGGGAACGTCTGACCAGCGTGGATAAGATTACAACCCTGAACTAAGTATAGCTTCTAGACTTTTACCATTAACTAACACTACGACACGTTGGGTGTTCAAGGGAGTTGGTGTATGATTTATCATTCGACTAACTTCAAGGACATATAATTAGTATTCACACCCGAATCAAACAATATAGTCACATAAGAGTCGACAAGAAGTAGCTTACCCATAATTACGTTAAGATCGTCCCTTGCATCACCCTGACCCATCCCATACACACGGTCGTGGGCGTCATTGTTTCCATTGTTTCTCCCGCTGTTAGCCCCATTGCCGTTCCTGCTTCCATGGTCGTGGTTCTGGTTCCAGTTCAATTGTGGATAGTGTCTCTCATAATGATCCTTTGTACTATACCGAAAACATTCTCTGAAACTTTGCTGCTGCCACTGAGCCTGTGGGGCTTGAGGCTGTTGTTCCTGACCTACAGGACGTGAGTTTCGACAATCCTTAGCTTCATGACCAATCTTAAGACATCTCTGACATCGTTCCTTGCGACACCGTCCACTGTGGTGTCTGTTACAATGGTTGCACCATGGGTGAATTCCTAGATATCTTCTCTGCCCATGATTACTAGTAAACTGCTGTCCGGGCCAATGGTAGTCATCCAAAATCAATCATGTGCTCTGGTTTTCATCCCACTTGCGTTTGTTATCTCTAGAAGCACATGCAGTATCAGTCTCAGCACGCTTCGGTAGTTTGTTCTGTTCTACAGCCTGGTCTGTGAGACGATGAGCCAGTCGAGTGACTTGCTGGATAGTGCCAAGGTTAGCTGTGGTCATAAGACTCTGAATTTCGGGCACTAGACCCTTGAGATACAGTTCGATGCGCTTGGTGGGAGAGTCTACCATAGTAGGACAAAATGTGGCTAACTCGTTTGATCTCCTCGTATAAACTTCAATTTCAGACCCCACCATCTGTAGGTTGAGGAACTCTTCCTCTAGTTTGTGGATGTCTTCTCGACTACAAAACTCTTCCTTAATTAAGTCCTTAAACTCGTTCCAGGGAGTGGCGTTAGCAGCTGCCAGCCCTAACATCTGAACCTGTGTTTCCCACCAGGTTAATGCAACACCTTCGAGTGTGCTAGTAGCAAACTTCACTCTACGAGACTCAGGGCAATCATGCACCTCGAAGTCAGTTTCGAGCCTTACGAACCAATGGAGGAGTCCAACTGCCCCTTCCGTGCCGCCGAAGGTACCTGGACGACAGTCCATAAAATTCTTGAAAATGCAGACTGGTTGCTGTGTTGGTTGACCTATTGTGTACGAATAGGACAAGGTTTAATTACAAGGGCTAGTTTAGGATTGTAGGATCTAAAGATCCTAGTGTGTGCTATAACCGCAGGATATACCTCCTGCTTGTGCGGCTGCAAGTGCCGCAGCAACTTGAGCTTGAACGAGAGCCTCTAGCTGGGCTTGTGTCATGTTGATTCGTCCAGACATGATCTTCATAGTAACAAGTAGCATACGTAAGAATGGTTCGCGAGTAGGGCGATGACAGAAAAGTGTAGGCATATAAGCGTTCTCATATAACAAAGGCATGTGTATCTAAGCGTAATGCGAGCAATGTTCTAAGCAGTTCTAGCAAACAGGTAATGGATATAAACCTTATTACCTAGGATGTCGAGTCTTGCACGTGGAGCGAAGCGTCGTTGTGGATCGTTGAGAGCACTGTACTGGTTATAGTCCGGTTTTAATAAAAATGTTTTCCCATATTAAAACCAAGTTCTCTATAACCAATGGCTCTGATACCAATCTGTCACACCCCCAAAATCCCACACGCGGAGTACCACCGCTTGGGAGCGTGACTGACCAGGATCAAGCCACCAATCATATCAGATATAGTATTTAATAATAATCAAAGATACGATTGATGTTCCAAAACCAAACATTGTATATGTAGCGGAAGCATTAAATGTAAAACCCAAAGACATAAGTATCAATGTGTGAATGTAAAAGTGTTTAATAAGCATTCACGAGTTCTTGTCCACAACGACCCGCCTCTCCTCGGGTGCAAGCTCCAAGTATACCTAAGGCCCTGCAAGGCATGCAGCAAATAATCAACAAACTAGTTGAGCGAGTTCACAGGAAACAAGATTGTAATAATCATGCGTCAGTTCATCTAATAAGGCTTCCCAAGCAAGTGTATTCTATTGGTGAGAAATCCTCACGTTCATCCTTTATAACGGGCTTCTCATTATGGTACTTACTAGACTAATTTCCGACCATGTGTTCTTCTTTACCGAGAACAGGAAAAACGTACAGGGTCACGTAGGCTTTACGTGACGTGCCCTTCCCCGAGGACATGGTACGCGTGGGGGCTACGCAGGCTTTACGCAGCGTGGCCTTCCGACCCGGAAGCCAGTGGATGGTATTGGGTTACGTAGGCTTTAAGTAACGTGTCCTCCCGACCCGGGAGACAAATGGCAAATACTGGGTTACGTAGGCTTTACGTAACGTGTCCTGACTAACCTGAGGACGATGGTCTATAGTCTGGTATATGCGTAAGTACGAGTAATCATTCCATTTCATCATATCCAACCCAATTCCCAACCCGGGAATCCCATGCCTTGGCTGTGTGAACTCACCTTGGTTTGCTCGGTAGATACACAAAGAGTATAGGTAAGCTAGTAATTGGTCAATCACGTCCTAGCATGGTTGTAATACAAGTCAGGTTTGGTTCAATGATGCACGTATACAACATGGCAAACACGTATGCACGCAAACACATTAAGTACACTACTTGTGCTATTCGGATGGTTGGGCCAAAGAACTTGTGCGAGCCCAACCATCTTGTGCGGTGTGAGTCTAGGCCCAAACCTTACCCGGCCCAACTAATTAACGAATCAAATATAAAGGTCAGCCCAAACAATGTTGATTGTGATCCAATAGCAAGCGGCCCAAAATAAACAAGTAGTAAACATGACATATACGGTCCAATTAACATAACAGTCAATCTTGTGCGTTTACAATGGACTTGTGCGATCAGCCACTTACCCAGCCCAACAGTTTATCCGGCCCAAACTATCCAGTAACACATACGGCCCAAAACAACATGAAAAGACGTTGTGCGATCCAGCTGATCTTGTACGATTCAGCTGGGTTGTGCGAGGCACTTTGGGCTGTCCGGCCCAACAGTTAGGCTAACCCAACAACTTGTGCGATCTGTCAATTCTTGTGCGACTGAGGTCACATTGTACGACTGGTCCTTGTATGACTGGATCAAGTCTTGTGCGAGCAGGTTCACTTGTGCGAGTGGACCTGTTGTACGTGTGATCTTGTGCAACTGATTAACAACTTTCCGGATTTCATGCTTTCGGTTACACATTCAATAGTTTCCAAACATAACAATTATCAATCATCAGGTTTCCAATTATCACATATCAATTAACAACTTCCTTTCAAGCTAACCATCGATCAAACAGGCAATTTAATTCACTAATTCGTATGAACCCTAGTCTAAACATGCTCATGAACAATCACCCGAGATATTCGATTATAAACACCCAAGGTTCAATTTCCAAATAACAATAAGATCACAGAACAAGATATCCGGGTTAACATCAAATCTGTTTATATTAGCATATCCTTCGATTCATACGAACTTATATCCGGTTAGTAAACATCATTCGATTTCATATATCAAGAACATTCTGATTTGCATAAACATGAACAATAACACATATGACTTATAACATCAATCAGGCATGAACAAAACCATAACACACTAACCGATTAGGGATAGATGATCCGTTCACGAACAAGAAGGTCTTCGAGGTGATAGCCGTCGGGTTTGAGAGGGAGAGAGAGCAAGTAGGGTTTTTAGAACTTGTGTGTGTTATCCAAAATTGTAACAAGTGAGATACAATACCCCCTCATGTGTGCTTGTACGCATAAAGCAATGGGCCGGCCATTTACTTGGGCTGCCCTTGATCCGAGCACATGATGTGCGGCCCAAATAGCTTGTGTGATCTTATGTGAGTGTGTATTGTGCGATTGGGCTAGATTGTATACATACACATGTGTTTACACAACACACGCAACAAATAGATATATCATTCACGTAATCATTCACTTAACATACATACATGTACGTAATAGTAAAACATTCATTAAACACACAAGTCACATAACATTCAATAATATTCGCTTAATCAATCAAGTTCACATAATCGTGCCATAAACGTTACATCAAAGCGAGTCTAAAGTTCGAGTTGTCACAGATTCTACTACTTCTAGCACATGACTTTCCACTTCTTGGGCTAAGTGAGGAGTACTTGCTTGCATTGCCCTTCCAATCTCTTCCGAGATCATAGTTTTCAGTTGTTCTTGTCGTGTCATTTCATCCTCATTCGAATCCGTCATCTACACATAAACATCCTTCTTATTCCAAACATTCAATCATCCTTTCAGTCATATAATCATTCTATTAGTACATAACTTCCTTGAAAGTTAACATTCATGCATACTAATATTCTTTCGAGTCTTATTATAGCATTTACAATTCTTCACATATGATAGAAAACATTAAGCAAAACATCACAATTGAAAAAGGCTGAAAACAGGTACCACCGTAAATTACGGTGTCACCGTAATTTACGGTGGCAATATTTTCTTTACGGCGTAAAGCTACTGCCTTACGGCAGAGGAATTTCTTCCCAGTGTCTACCGTAAATTACGGCGTCACCGTAATTTACGGTGACGCCCAGCATACTTTGATGAGTTTCTTATTTTTACAGCCATCTGTTCATCCCGTTTTAACCCGTACCAATCCGTTTCGTCCCAGACCTTTACACATCATCCCATGATGATCTTTCCTAACGTTCCCTAACTAACTCATTCATAATACGAAATAATCTTTAAAGTACTTACTTGCTTCGCGCCGCGGGTCGAACACACTCTTCACATGAGCTTCGGTTTGAGTTCAAGTGTTTGATGCTTGAATCCCTCAAACCTAGGCTCTGATACCAACTTGTAACGACCATAATTTTTCCTTTAAAATTTAATAAATGACAACATACTTTTCTAACAAAATTTGGGCATGACCCGTTGGTAAACGGGCGATACCCTGTTTTTCATAAACAAACTTCATTCAACTATACACAAACATTCAAAGACATGACATACACAATAAAAGATGACCTATCCTTAGTTTCGAAAACCATAAGTATGTATGCACCTACGACAACTTTTCAAAAGACAACCATAACCAAACTAGTTTAAGTACAAAACACAAACATAAGTAACTAGGTAATTTGACATCGACTTTATACAAAATGCGGAGCGCTTGACGGGCTTGAGGTGTGTTCGATCCGGGCAAGCTTGATAACTAGACATGAGATTTACCTACATGATCACAACATCAAAACATATTAGAACGAGGGTTCCTTCTTTACTCAAGAAATTACCTTACGAACTTAAAATAAACGGGACATACAAATCTTATACTAAGCTACATTCTTTCATACTTACACGGTAGTGAGTTCCAACGAAACTTCATACCCATCTTTCTAGTCTTACAATTTCATTATCCGACCCATTCAAGAGAAAGGTCCAATCATATATCTTAACCTTGCTTGATACAATTTAATACAATTACGGACAAACACATATCTAAGGTAAACCCAAATTGTACAAGTAACGTACCTCGGTCTTGATTCCCTTGCGGCTTCCCTTGACTTGAACTTTCTTCCTTAACG
Source organism: Helianthus annuus (assembly GCF_002127325.2). Taxonomy (NCBI): domain Eukaryota; kingdom Viridiplantae; phylum Streptophyta; class Magnoliopsida; order Asterales; family Asteraceae; genus Helianthus; species Helianthus annuus. The sequence goes on along the minus strand of NC_035443.2, from coordinate 125,672,295 downwards.
CCTACATATAAACATTCATTCTTTTAATTCATGTTTCATACTCATTTACACATATCAATAAAACAGCATACAACTTGCTCATACTTCATAAACATGTTAAATTCATACAAGATTTATAGCTTATATGACTAGCATTTTCATTGAGGCATTTTGTCAAACACTTGATGTGCATGTTATCATCAAAGCACAAGGTACAAGTATTTTTGGCATAACCCTACTTATTCACCTTCTAATCTAACAAGAATCAATCAAGTTCATGACTTTCTTTCATCCTACACATCTAGCTAATCTAAATTCCCCTTTCACAATCAGATTATGTATCAATTAACATTTCATAAACATATCATTATAAATCATCATTTTCATCTTCTTCCTACAACAAGTGGGTATGAACCCTAATCATTCAAACAATCAAAATTATACAAAATCCTCAGTCTAGTACGAATTCCTAACTCAATTACACAAGATTTTCACATGATTTCATGATTGGGTTAAAACCCACTTTCTATAAATCGTCAAATCAGAAATTTCGACTTACCTTGAGTTGAACAAGCTTAGATAGTTAAAGATTAAAGCTCATGCATCAATTTAAGCCCTTAATTCCTTCCTAATCTTGTGAATTTCTGAAAATTAGGGTTTGTTCTTGGCTCCCCCCTTCTTGATCGATCCCACCATCACACAGTAGTGTGTTTTGTATTTTCAATTTTCCTTTTATTTGTTTTAATTAAAACTTTATTCTTTTTAACAAGTTTAGCCCCTTAACTTTCTTAGTTTGTTTATTTATCATTTAACTTCCTTCTAATAAGTTACTAACATACTAGGTTAAAATATAACATGACTAGGCTTTCAAGTAATATAAATAAATTACATATTTTGGGGTGTTACAGTATCCTGCTCCATGAATCACAATCATTTATCCGTTCGTCGTCGGGGTGCGGATGACAATCTCCGCCGGGTTGTTCGACAACCAGTCCATCCCAATTATCACGTCGAAGCTTCCGTTAGGCTTGTTCTATCGAGAACTGGGTATCTAGGTTAATTACTACTAAAACAACTATATTTTCTGAAGCTAAAATTTGACAATACTGTCAAATAGAGCGTAACATTGACTATTTTGAGACGTACCGATATCCACGCTTGGATTCTATCCCCGCTGTTGAGCTTTCATCCACGTGCCTGAGTGTTCTTAGGGCAATACTTCCTGAAATGCCCCACATCACCACAATTAAAACATTCTTGGCCACAGCCTTGATCGTCACCATCCCTGCCTTGATAGTTGTTGTCGTTGTGATTTCCTCCGCGATTTCCGTTACCATCTTGACCTCTATTTCCATGTTCAGTACCTTGCCGACATGTTTCCTTGACATGTCCCACCTTACCACAGTTACCACATTTTCCATATCTACACTGCCCGTTATGGGGACGTCGACAGTTGTCGCACTTTAGTAGAATACCCGTGTACTATTTTCTCTTTTTGGCCTTGTCGTCGCTACTCGATTGGGTACCCTGTTTGAAATTCGCCAACTTCCTCTTGTTGTTCCCAGATGACTCTACGTGGGTCCCCTTCTTCTCCTCAGAGGCTGAAAATTTGTCCATCCTGATTGCCTCTTCCGTCAGGGCTACACTTAGATTGATGGCCTCAGAGATTGTGGCAGGCTTTGATGCCGTTACCATGCTCATGATTTGGGGTGCCAATCCCCAAATGAAACGCTCAATCCTTTTAAACTCCGGATCTACCATGTAAGGAACGATACGCGATAAAACTTGGAACTTTTCCACATACTCAGCTATTTTTGGACCTTCCATCTTCAAGTTCCAGAACTCAGTTTCTACCTTCTGGCTTTCTGTTCTCGAACAGTACTTTTTATGCATTAGCTCTTTCAGTTCGTCCCACGATAGAGCATACGCGGCAGCCTCGCCTATTGTCTGAACCTGAAGTTTCCACCATGATAGAGCCCCATCCCGGAACAGCCCGGAAATGTACGTGACCTGATCCCTTGGGGCGCATTTACTCGCACGCAAAACAATGTCCGTCTCTTCAATCCAGCGTACGAAGGCTACGGCACCCCCAGTGCCGTTGAAATGTAGGGGCTGGCAGCCTAAGAACTGCTTGTAGGTGCAGCCGTTGGGTGGGTTATCTCCTGAGGTACCTCCGTTGCGCTCGGAGTGATGGGCCTCGTATTGTGCGATGACTGCAGCAATGATTCCCTGAAGTTCCGCCTCATTGGTGGGTATGCGTTCATCCCGTTTTGGAGGCATCTTCCTATGATGATCGTATGGGTCAGGTCATAGTAAGTATAATGTGCGTAAGTATACAACAATATCAACACATAACATCTCATGTTATAGATAAATCAATCGCATAACATCTCATGTTATAGACATAAACAATAGATCACTTCGATTGCATTGCCAGAAATTGAGACCAGAATGTAAGGTTTACAGGTACCCAACTGTATCATACAACATCAATGACTTAGTAAGTGATGACCCTAGGCAGGTCGTGCGATCGCTGGACATGATCAGGAAGCTCTGGTTCGTCCATTTTCAAATTCCAGGACTCCATCTCAAGCTTCTGTTATTCCAGTCTTAGAACCATATTTCTCCTTAATCATTTCCTTGAGCTCGTCCCAGCTCAGTGCATAGGCAGTATCTGTACCAAGGGTCTGAATCTGAAGATCCTATCATGAGAGTGTGCCATCTAGAAATGACCCCGAGGTAAAGGTAACACTCTGTTGGGGTGATCAGTTAGTCATCCTTAGAATGGAGTCAATCTTTTCGGACCAACGAACAATTGCAATGGCGCTTACTGTTTCGTCGAAGTTCAAAGGTTTGCAGTTCAGGAACTGCTTATAGGTGCGGTCAGTTTGGGGGGGGGGGTTATTCCCAGTAGTGCCATCACTACGCTTAGTGCGGAGTGCTTCATGTCATGCATTTGCCTGTGAGATGCGTTTTTGCAGCTCGGCTTCTATCCTTGGCAACATACTGGTGTTTGTGTCATGCCTGGGTGGCATTCTCTTCTGCCGAAATGGCATGAAGTGAGTTAGACAACTTCCCAATTGTCTATGAGATACATAGCACCATAAGCCATCATGTACTCACCTAATTTTATACGTAAATATACTCAATGTATGGGTGGGGAAATAAATTACTGAGCCTTCACATAGGCTTGCCAATTTGGCTTGTTGCTTGAAATAGGATGAACTCGAGGCTTCATCGCCTTGGTCATTCGTGTTCGAGTTATTTCCTGCTACATTGGTTTTCATTAGCTTGACCCGCAGAGTCAACCAGGATTTCTGTACACTACAAGTCGTTATTACGTGGGCCCCCGTAATAATAAATTATCTTGCACAGTTACCCCACATTTTCTCTCGTCCAAGCAGATGATCAACCAAGGAGCGACAGTAGGTGCATTGGCATGAACCGGGTCATGCTCTAATGCGGGGTCAAGAGCAACGCCTGGCTCAGGGCCACGGCTGGCTCTGGATCAACAAACTCCATCTCAAAATTAGCTGGATCAACCATCACAGGGGGTTGCAGGATCCTCCAAGGGCTGGTCTAAGTGTATGAACTCAAGGTCATGGTCTGGATCAAAATCAGGTGGAAGAACAGGATCACCCTCAATACTGTGATCAAACTCAAAGCTGTGTGCGGGAATCGGTGCAGCTGATGATGCCGTATCAGGGTCGGCGTCGTGTGAATGGTGCTGCACTCCCTGTATATGCGAAAATGCGGATGTCAGGATCTCAAATGAGTATGAGGCAGGGGAATGGGCATGAGTTTCCCCTGCAGGAGCGTCCGCAAGCAGTAGGCTAATACCAGCAGCAATAGGGCCTCGCCCTCGAATGGGTCCTCCTCTAGTAGATTCGTTATCGTCGACAGAGGCCACGTCGGGGGGGGGGGGGCATATCAACAATGGGATATGCGGCAAGGGGCACAGGAGCAGGGATCACCGTGAGTGGCAAATTCCCAACGAGATGGCCATCAGTAGGCTCTGTTACGACATCAGGCAGCGCAAAAGGGCTGAAAGTCGTCATCGTCTGTGCCGGTAGTATCGGAAATGTACACCTCGTGCTCCGATGAAACTATGTCGTCTGATACTATGGCCATGGGATTCGTAGTGTCCATCTTTCTAGTACATGATGAAGGTATGGAGTTTGTGACACATACGTATATCAATCAATCATATAATCATATAAACATATTAGTCACCAAGTAAGAAATCAAATAATTCTCCTAGTCCCACTAGCCTTCCAGCCTCTCAGACTGCTCTTCCTAGTCCCACTAGCCAATTCTCCTAGCCCCACTAGCCAACCACCTCGATCTCCCAGACCGAGCCTCGGCCTCCAAGACCGAGCCTCAGCCTCCAAGACTGAGCCTACTCTCCCTAGTCTTACTAGCCATCTTCCTCGACCTCTCGGATCGAGCCTCGGTCTCCAAGACCGAGCCTCAGCCTTCAAGACTTAGCCTAAAAATAAATAAATAAAATGTGCTCAACATGTGTTTATAAAAAGGTTTTGGATCTGGACTTAAGTGGTATGCAGTAAAAATGTTTTCGTGAGAGCCCTATTGATCATAGTCTAGACTCGAGAAGGAATCCTAGTTCGCTATGATCAGAGCTCTGATACCAAGCTGTCACACCCTGGCTTTGCGGAAGCGTGGTTAATTTGGTGTGACTTCTTAATACCATAGCTTAATCATAATAAAGCTATATGAATTAAAAACAAGCAAGATCATCCATTAAGTTTTGAAAACCAAATGCAATACCATTGTTTTAACGGGAATACACCCTAACAACCATAATCTTGTTCAACAAACAAACAAAACATAAACCCAGTTTAAGGATTGTGACTTGTCCAGGAAATGAGTCACATTCCTTAAACCTCGGATGACCTTGGAAACTAGTGCAGCGGGAAAACGTGCCATACCGTGCCAGATCCTTTAATTCCCTGAAATACATGTAAGTTGAAAAATCAACAATAATGTTGAGCGAGTTCATGTGTTTAGTATGTGCGCACGAATAAACCTTTATAACCATTGTAAGTATGAATATTTTGTAAACTCTGGTATGAAAGCAAATAAGGAAACATATCAGTTAATGTGTAACCACATGGTCCAACCTGCGGGCGCATGGGAGGGGATAGGACAAGGTCACCACATGGTCCAACCTGCGGGTGCATGGGTGGTGTTACGACAAGGTCACCACATGGTCCAACCTGCGGGCGCATGGCTGGTGTTAAGATAAGGTCACCACATGGTCCAACCTGCGGGCGCATGGGTGGTGTTAAGACATGGTCACCACATGGTCCAACCTTAGGGCGCATGGGTGGGGTTTGTTATGCTCAAATAGGCCTATCACTTCTATCCCTCGATCGTGCTACGAGGACTAATGTTCTTAAGGTTTCACCTACCCAAATCACATAACCTAATAGTTCCTTCCTTAGCTGACCATACCATGTAAGAAATATTCGTAATCATAGTAACATGTATTCCACCCCCGCAGTTTAGAAAACTGAAAACAGTTAGGAGAAAAGGGGGACATGAACTCACAGTCAGTGCGTCGCTAAATCAAGCACTCCAAATGTCCGAAAGCTGTGCAACGACCTACATGTGCTAATTCTATTAGACGGATGGCCGTGCTTTAGCTTTATAGTTTAATTTTCGGGAAACAGTTAGACAACTGTTCCTTGCATATATTTGGTAGCTAATCTCCTTCCCAAGGATGGGGGAATTAATACATGCGCTTTTATAATATTAAGTCTCACTTAATATATTTTACTTCTCATTCCAAAATATAATTATTTTTCTCAAAAATAATATATTTTCTCTTCGCATAATACTTTCCAAAAATAATACGTTGACAAAATACGCATTTATGCATATTTCCGTATAAAGCGTAAGTTACGTTTTGGCGATTTAGTGGTAATAGTAATTACCGTTGTAACTTATATGTTTGTCGTGTAGGCGTTGGTATTATTTTGGGTTCGACAAAGTTTGTAAATATTATTTTTACTCTAAAAATAATATTTATATATTTTCACAAAATAATCATAAACAGTGTGGTGAAAAATATATTTATCGAATAAATATTTATCACGTTTAGTTTTTGTGAAAATCCCACCTCCGATTATTTAATAAATAAAGTCTTGGCGAAATATATTTTGAAAACATATCAAAATAGTTTAACACTTGTAAATAATTCTAAGTGTTAGATTTTAGAAAAATTTCGCCAGAGTTTCCCCTGTAACTGGAGGTGGCCACGCTTTCAAGCGTATCATTTTCTTTTACAAAATCATTCCAACACTTCTTTAAATCAACCAATCAATTTCCGATACTTCAAACTAGTTTCAACACATCAAACTTGTAGACTAGTATGTAAAATCGCATTATTACATGAACTTGTAGTTTTTCCGAAAGTCATAGTGTAGATCACCTTATATTTAGTGGATCTATGTATAAAATAGTTTAGTCTTGTAAAAACCCCGTTTTTAGAACAAATCATCCTTTACAACTTCCCGACAACTTTTATAAAAATTGTTACTTTGTCGGATCTTTCGTTTCACAAGTGTTTATACACTTGTAGTTTGTAAAAATCATATTTGTTAACATATCACCCAACTTTTATAAAACATGATTTTCTCGACATTTGGTTCTACGAATATACCACTTGTACATACGTAGATCGGCTCGTTTTAAATACTATTTTACAAGTCAAAATACTTTTACACAAGTTCATGTTTCTCGTGTGGTGGAGTTTCACCTTTTAACCCTCGTACCGATAGAAACAAGCGTATGTCAAGATTCGTGATCTTAACAAGGTCGGGTTAAACGATGATAAGAGCCACCACCTCGTAGATCGGGCCTCAATAATCAACATATTCGAATATTACAACATTTACACATTTTATGAGCTTTTAACCAACAATATTCGAGTTTTACTAGACTTTATAGATTCAAAACGCATGATTCCGACTTTTAACCGTTAAAAATCATATTAACCACTTTAGATACGTTCGAGAGTGAGTTTTAAACATTATACCTCTAGCTCGGGGCTAGGGAAGAATCTAGTCGAAAATGGCGTGGATAAAAGCAAAGAAACGAGGTCCTTCAACTTCCGCTTGCTTCAAGCTTCCTTATACGTAACCCGTAAGCCTTGTATATGCTTGAAATGGACGAACAAGAATCGAAAGATGGATGGTTGTGGGTGGGGATCTTCGGCCGAGAATGGGGAGGCAAGAGAGAGAGTAGAGTGTTGGTGATTTGTGGTGGGTTAACTCTTGTGTCAAGTTCTTGTATTTATAGACAAAAATATAGGATTATCGTCCAACGGATCTCGTGTCCCCTAGATATTAGGCAAAGGTAATATAAAAATCAAAAGGTGTACTCCCTTGTCACCTCTTGTTGGCCGATCCCATTAGGGGGGGGGGGTATCCGGTTTGTTTCCAATCATTCAGTTAGAGTTTAGTTTAGTTAAGTAGGTTACTTTATAGATTAACCCCGTTAGTTGCATGATGCGTTATATTGCGAGTGTTAGGGTAATCAGGGACCCTAACTGGCTCAGAAAAATACTAACAATATTTCTGGCAATATTTTTATGTTCCGGGTATAGTCCGGTTGTTCGGTTGGATAGTAATCCGTTAAAGTGCTTAAGTAATCCTTTAAGCGTCGTAAATAATATTTTTAGCGACACAATTTATTCTGCAAAGTGTCAGGAATATTTCCTTATGTTTTGGCACTTTATTAGTTAGCTAGAAGCTAGTATGTTGATAAAAATGCTGTGTTTTGTGCTTAGGGTACGTTTTAGGCACATCCAATCTCTGTATCTTATTCCTAGAGACGCAGTTTAACAACCCTTGTATCCCTACACACACTATGGGTGTAGTAAAATATTTCTGGCTCATCCAGGCCTTTAGAGGCAGTGTCTGCCTGATGCTGGCTATATCAGCATGTTCAATAGGTTATCCGTTCAAATGCTACTGTGCTTTTGTGCATCATGTTTGTCACTAGAGTTCAATAAGTAAATAATGTAGTGACGGAAATCAAAGTATGATGCAGATATGTACAAGTATCAATAGTCAAGTAGCACTTCATCAGGAATCTCAGTTAAGCACAGTACTTATGCAGCAATTAATAGTTAATTAAGTCGTACGGATACCTGGTTTAGTGAGGGTTGTCACATTGTCACAGGTTAGATGTCACTTTCATGGTGACGTCAGCTTAGATGCTCAGTGGTTTGCAAGTGCCTATAAATAGAACAGTACTCTGTACTGTTCTGTTTAGCTCTTTCACCATCTTCTTTCTGCACGAACAAACACTGAGCTCGGGCTGAGGGGGAGTTTGCATATCATACATGCATTATAATCAGAGTTTAAAAATAAATTTAATCATTTGATTCTGTGTTGAAAATGTATGATTGAAAGCATTTCTTCTGTTTGATTGTGAAAAGTTTGCTTCTATTTAAATTCCGCTACACTACTCTTTCATTTGTTCATCTAAATTCAAACACAAATCACAATCAATCCAAACTCAGATCCTAACAGATTTTATGTTTCAAAAGCTATAGACATATCAAATACATAAATACAATAAAATCTTGGTGTGGGTCCCATAATGGTGACCGTAAGGGGGGGGATAAGGTTGGGTTTCAAATGGAAGTTAGGAATTCTAGTTAGGTTATAAGGAAATTAGTTAGTGTTACATAGGTTTAGTGTTTGTAGGATGTATTAGGATGTTCGGTGACTATAACTAGCTCGGAAATGTTAAAACAATGCTTCTAGTGTAATTTGATGTTTCGGGTAGTGTCCGGTTGTTCGGTTGGTTACCGGTTCGTTAAGGTGCTAAATTACGTAGTTTAGTGTGCTTTATGTTACCTTTTATGATAGTTTTGATTCCCGACACTTAGGAAAGTATCCTGGGCCATTAGATCACATTTATGCATTATATTCAGTTGTTAAAATGCTGAAAATTGCTGAATTTGTTTATTTTCTGCAGAATTCTACAGTTTTAGTGTGTTTTTGGCACTTTCCGGCACCTAAGTTATCACTAGGAAGGCAGTTTTGTAACCTCTACATTCCTACACACTATTCTAGTGTAACACTTGGTTCCGGGCTCATTCTGTGTCTTAACATCACGTCTGTCTAAGTACTGAACTCCCCTCAGTACTTCTAGTTTGTCTGATAACTGTGCTAACTTTGCTCTGTGCATTAAGTAAATTATACTGTGTTGCATGTAATAAAGATAAACAATCTTGCAACATGAAATGCCATTGTATGTATATATGACAGTAATCAGAAATTCATTCGTCTTGTTAATTCAATCATGCACAATCATTAAAGCACAGATTACTGTTTATTATTGTACGAAATTCATGAAAAAATGCCAGTTGTCACATTCTCCCCCCGTTAAAAGAATTTCTTCCCGAAATTCAAGCTATGTATAGATTGCAGGGGAGTTGTGAAATGGGTATGAATTCTTAGGCTTGATTTGGCCTTTATGTTCCCAAGTAAATTCTGGGCCATGATGTGAATTCCAACGAACTTTCACAATTCAATTACGACTTCCCCGTGTTTTATGGACTTCCAGTCCCAACCTTTATGGGTTCTTTAATAAATTGGAGTTTGTCGTTGACGTGAATCTTATTTGCGGGAATAACGACTGTTTCTTGAGTCAGACTCATCTAAAGACTAGACACGTGAAACGTGTCAGGATCACTGCTAAGTTCTTCTGGAGGTTTTAGCTTGTAAGCAATGGTTCCGATCCTTTCCAGGATCTCGAAAAGTCTAATATACCGTGGGTTCAGTGTGACAACCCTCACTAAACCAGGTATCCGTACGATTTAATTTATAATAAATTGCTGCTTAATTACTGTGCCTAACTGAAATTGCCCATGAACTGCTACTTGATTTCTAGTACTTGTATATTCCTGCATCATACTTTGATTTCCGTCACTACATTATTTACAAGTTGAACCTTAGTGACAAACATGATGCACTAAAGCACAGTAGCATTAGAACGGATAACCTATTGAACATGCTGATAAAGCCAGCATCAGGCAGACACTGCCTCTAAGGGCCTGTATGAGCCAGAAATATTTTACTACACCCATAGTGAGTGTAGGGATACAAGGGTTGTGGAACTGCGTCTCTAGGAATAAGATATAATGATTGGATGTGCCTAAAACGTACTCTAAGCACGAAACACAGCACTTTTATTAACATACTAGCTTCTGGCTAACTAATAAAGTGCCAAAACATGAGGAAAATATTCCTGTTTAGTTATGTAGAATAAGTTGTGTCACTAAAAATATTATTAACGACGCTTAAAAGCTTACTTAAGCTCTTTAACGGATTTCTATCCAAACGAACAACCGGACTATACCCGGAACATAAAAATATTGACAAAAATATTATTGGTCTTTTTCTGAGCCAGTTAGGGTCCCTGATTACCCTAACACCCGCATTATAACACATCACACCACTAACCGAGTTAACCCCTAAACCTAACTTGGTTTAACATAACTAAACTCTAACTATATGGTTGAGATTGAACCAAGACCCCCCCCCCCTCATGTAATCGGCTAAACTAGGGGGAACACAAGGGTACAAAAGTTTGATTATTTTATTTTTGTTGCCTAATATCAAGAAGACATAAAATCTCTTGGATAATACTCATTCCATTTGTCTATAAGTAGAAACTCATGGCACAATAGATCTTTCACAACATAACACCCAAAACTTACTCCTCTCTCTCTCTCTAATACCTTCGGCCGAACCCCCTTGGGTCACCACCACCATTTTCGAGTTTTGATCCATCCATTCCAACATCACACAAGTGTTCAAGGACACGCATAAGGAGTCTTGGAGCTAACGGAAGTGGAAGGACCTCGTTATCTTGCTTTTATCCACCACATTTTCGCCTAGAATCTTCCCTAGCCCCGAGCTAGAGGTATAACACTTAAAACTCATACTCGGATCATTCTAAAGGGGTTAATAAGATTTGTAACGGTTAAAATGCGGAAACTTGCATTTTAAATCTTTAAAGTCTACTAAAACATGAATATTGTTGGTTAAAAGCTTAATACTTGTGTAAAAGTTGTAGTATTTGAAAGTGGTGATTATTTAGGCCCGATCTACGTAGTGGTAGCTCGGATCATCGTTTAACCTGACTTTGTTAAGATCATAGATCTTGACATAAGCTTGTTTCTATCGGTACAAGGGTTAAAAGGTGAAACTCTACCACACCAGAAACATGAACTTGTGTAAAAGTATTTTTACTTGTAAAATAGTATTTAAAACTAGCGGATCTACGTATGTACAAGTGGTATTTTCGTAGAACCAAGTGTCGAGAAAATCATGTTTTTCAAAAGTCGGATGACACACTAACAAATATGATTTTACAAACCACAAGTGTATAAACACTTGTGAAATGAAAAGTTTCGACAAAATAACAATCTTTGAGAAAGATGACGGGAAGTTGTAAAGGATGATTTATTCTAAAAACGAGGTTTTTACGGGATTAAAGTATTTTATACAAAGATCCACCAAATATAACGGGATCTACACTATAGTTTTCAGAAAAACTACAAGTTCATGTGAACATGCGATTTACATACTTGTCGACTAGTTTGATGTGTCGGAAATTGTTTGATTGAATCAAGAAGTTGTTGAAGTGATTTTGTAAAAGAAAATGATACGCTTGAAAGCGTGGCCACCTCCAGTTACAGGGGAAACTCTGGCGAAATTTTTCTAAAAATATAACACTTAAAATTATTTACAAGTGTTAGAATTATTTTTGATATGTTTTCAAAATATATTTCGCCACGACTTTATTTACAAATATTCGGAGGTGGGATTTTCACAAAACTAAACGTGATAAATATATACTTAGTAAATATATTTTTCACCACACTGTTTATGATTATTTTGTGAAAATACATAAATATTATTTTTAGAGTAAAAATAATATTTCGGACGATAACAGCTCCAAAATAATACGAACGCTTACACGACAAACATATAAGTTACACCGGTAATTATTATTACCACTTAATCGTTAAAACGTAACTTACGCATTATATGGAAATAATCATGAACGCGTATTTTGTCAACGCATTATTTTGGAAGTATTATGTGAAGTGAAAATATAATATTTTTGAGAAAAATATTTATATTTTGGAAGTAGAAGTAAAAATATATTAAGTGGGACTTAATGATATAATACAAATACACATGTATTAAATCCCCCATCCTTGGGAAGGAGATTAATTACCAAAGTACATGCAAAATATAAACACGAAATAGTTGTCTAACTATTTCCCAAAAACTTAAACTATAAAGCTAAGGCACGGCCATCCGTCTAATAGAATTAGCACATGTAGGTCGTTGCACAGCTGCCTGACATTCGGAGTACTTGGTATAGCGACGCACTGACTGTGAGTTCATGTCCCCCTTTTCTCTTAACTGTTTTCAGTTTTCTAAACTGCGGGGGTGAAATACATGTTACAATGTTTATGATTACTTTATACATGGTATGGTTAGCGTAAGGAGGTTTACTACTTAGGTCATGTGAGTGGGTAGGCGGAAACTTGAGGCCATTAATCCTCATGGTAGGACCGAGGGACAGGAGCGGTAGATCTATCTGGGTGTAGCGAGCCCAGCCCCAGGTCCAGCATAACGGACCTCGGGGTGACTTAGTGCCCGACGCATAAATCCAAAGGTTTACTTACTCACTTACGCATGAACTCGCTCAACATTATTGTTGATTTTTCAACTTACATCTATTTCAGGGAATTAAAAGATCTGGCACGGTATGGCACGTTTTCCCGCTGCACTAGTTTCCAAGATCATCCGGGGTTTAGGGAATGTGACTCTTTCCTGGACAAGTCACAGTCCTTAAACTGAGTTTATGTTATGTTTAAGTTCGTAATGTTTGTTGAACAAGGTTATGGTTGTTAGGGCGTGTTTTCCGTTAAAACAATGGTACTGTATTTGGTTTTTAAAACTTAATGGATGATTCTTGCATGTTTTTAATTCATATAGCTTTGTTATGATTAAGCTATGGTATTAAGAAGTCACACCAAATTAACCACGCTTCCGCAAAGCCAGGGTGTGACATTCAGCCTCCCACGCTTTCCAAATCATACCACGCTTTTCCAAGCCAAGATTTCCAATATAACCATATATCCAACGACAAATTCCAACGGTTTCCGCCTCTTGTTGGCGTAGCTTCTCCATATATTATGATTCCACGTGTCTGAACAATCCTGTCTGTAGTTTCTTGAACCAACTCGGGCCAGTAAACCATTTATCTCCAGTCTCCGCCCAACACAAAGGGGACCGATACTTGCGTTCATATAAGGCCTTGTGCGAGACGGCCTAAACGGCGGTGTGATAAATATTATTGTAGGAAAACTCCACTAAGGACAAGTGAGTGTTCCAACTTCTCATCAAAGTTCATCACACAAGCACGTAGCATGTCTACCAAAGTCTGTATCGTCCTATCACTTGGACCATCCGTCTGAAGGTGAGAGGCAGTACTAAGGTTCAATGTGACCCAAACGCCTTCTGAATCATCTGCCATATCCTTGGCATAAAATGACTATCTCAGTCGGTCAAGATAGAACAGGCATTCCGTGACGTGTCACAACCTTTCCAGGCTAAATCTATGCTAATTTCCTTGTGCTGTCTTCCTTGCTGATTGGTAGGAAGTGTGCAGTCTTGGTGTGTCAGTCAATAATCACCCAATTCATATCGTGACCCCTTTGGGTTCTTGGTAGCTTGTAACAAAATCCATTAAGATTTGTTCCCACTTCCACATGGGAATCTCAGGTTGTTGCAGCAGCCCTGATGGTTTCTGGTATTCTGCCTTAACTTCGGCATAAGCAAGACAGTTACCCACATGGGTAGCTATATCAGCTTCCGACTTGGGCCACCCATACTAATCCTTCAAGTCTTGGTACATATTGTCGGATCCAGGATGGATCGAGTACCTTGACCTATGAGCCTTGTCCCAAAACTAGCGTACGAAAATCGTCGCGAAACGGAATCCAAAGTCGTTTCAGGAAGTATAAGGTTCCGTTCACCTTAGGCAATAATTGCACTTCCATTCCCCGTAACGCTTCAGCTTGAAGGTTCTCTGGTTTAAGCACCTCTTGCTTGTTAGGACCGGTTTTGACACCGTTCAATTGCGTAACGAACGTTCAACGTGCGGAATCCGTGAACGTACTTGATCGAACACACAATAACGTACAAGAAAACGTGATTCTATTAATGTGACGTCATGTACAATGCCGGGAATCACGTAGAGAGACTTTCTCTCTCTAGACTTTCTCTCTCTAAGCTCTAAGCTCTTAAATCTCCAAATGAACTCCAAGTCTTCCAAAAATCTTAAACTATACAACTAAATGATCTATTTATAGGCACAAGGGATATAATGAGAAATCTCATTATTTACAAAATCGCCACCTTGCCTTTCTAACTAGTTGTAACACTAAAAGCTTAGAATTCTTCGGTTTCTGCTACGGAATAGATTGACGGAGGCGATAGACAGATAATGCACTAACATTGCTCAGCCCCACGAATCCGAGTAGTGAGATTTATCTGTAGGGTCATCTCTAAAGCTTGCACCCTTAGAGGCTTTGCGCGTTCCTTGCGACATCAAGGCGTCTGCTACAACGCTTGCCTTGTTGAGGTGACACTTAATCTCACAATCATAATAATTCAGTAGTTCAATCCATCTTTGTTATCTCATGTTTAAGTCCTTCTGATCAAAGATGTGCTGCAAACCCTTGTGACCAGTAAAGTTTGTGCAGCGTTTTCCATACAAGTAATAACGCCAAACCTTCAACGCGCAAGTACTTCGCCTACGTCAAGGTCTCTTCTCATGATCCTTAAATCAACGTGACGCGTACGCGATGACTTGGTCTCGTTGCATCAACGCGCAATCAAGACCTTGTCGAGAAGCGTCACAAGTACCGTAATTCTATTGGTACTGTCAGGTGAAGACAAGATAGGCATCGACTAGGTTAGGGTTGTTAGCGGTTAAGTAATCCTTGAAAAGTTCTCTAGGAGTCGTCTGATACAGCCTACGATCCCCCAAAATTCTTAGTTGTGTCTTAGGGACTCCTTAGTTCTTGATTGCAGGGTCGACATGAATCTCATTCTTATTCACCGCGTGACCTAAGAATCTTACCTTGCGAATCCAAGTTTCGCACTTCGACAACCTAGCACCTAACTGTTCTTTCTCTAAGAGTCCCAAGATAAGTTGCAGATGTTGCTCGTGGCCTTCCTTTGTCCTTGAGGACATAAGAATGTAGTCAATAAATATAATCACGATCTTATCCAGGTACGGCTTACACACCCTATTCATGAGGTCCATGAATACTGCTGGTGCATTTGTTAAGCCAACGGCATGACAAGGATCTCGTAATGCTCAAAGCGAGTCCTAAAGGTTGTTTTAGGGATGCTTTCTTCTTGTATTCGCAGTTGAGGACATCCCGACCTCAAGTCGATATTCGAGTAGTAACTAGAACCTTGTAATTGGTTGAACAAGTCATCAATCCTTGGCAAAGGATACCGGTCCTTGATATCTAATTCTTTGAAGTTGATGCAAAACGGAAACTACCAACTTTCTTCTTAATGAATAGTACTGGAGCTTCCCAAAGGGAGTAGCTTAGTCTGATGAATCCTTCATTCTAGCAGTTCTTGTAGTTGAGTCGTTAGTCCTTGTATCTCGATTGAAGCTATTCGGTAAGATGTCATCCGTCGCCGGTGCCGCTCCTGGCACTAGGTTTATCCTAAACTCCTCTTGTCGCTGTGGAGGTAACCCTGGGAAGTCCTCAGGAAAGGCTTCTATAAATTCCTCCACAACAGGGATGTCTTCAGGCTTTGGCTTCTTGGTCTCCTTATTGACAACATGAACAAGGGAGGCTATGCAGCCTATCCGGAGGCGCTTCTGTGTCTCTATGACCAATGTGAGACGTCGCAAATCCACCACCTTATGGGGCCTAGTGTCCTCGCATCTATTGCAAGAAGGTTGTGTACTATCAGTGTTTCATCATTCACAAAAGGGATGCGAATGATTTTCCTTATGTCGAACAACTTCAGCAATATCTGTGGATATCCAGTCCAAGCTGACTACAATATCATGACTTCTCAAGTCAATGGTAATAGAAGGTTCCCGCTCTCTAAGTTCCAAAATACAATCTTTAATCACCTCATCTGCTTTAACTAACCTTCTATTTTCCAATTCTAAAGAATACGGGGCGTCTATCCTACTTGAAACTAGGCCAAGTAGGTTCTTAATTCCTAAGGATACAAGGTTAAAGTCGGTACCAGTATCAATCAAAATGGATGCATAGTGTTGGTTAGTAGGGAACGTACCCGTAATCACATCTGAATCCTAGCGTGTTTCACGAGCTCTGATCGTGAGACCCTTCCTCGCTTGGTTCTTTCTAGGGCAATCTTTCCTAAAGTGCCCCACGTCCCCACATTTGAAGCAACCTGGAATTCTACCATTATCGTTTCCGTCTTGGTTGCCGTCATCATTTCCTCCTTGTTTGGGATACTTTGCCCAACAGGCATCCTCGTTGTGCCCTCCTTTTCCACACCTATCACACTTAGGCCTCAGACATCGACCTTCATGGTGAAACTTGCATTCCTCGCATCTCGGTTTAGTCCCCAAGTAAACCTTACCACCGGCCCTATTGGTGGCTCCATAAGCTTGCATGCCACGAGGCGGGTCCACTTCTCTTCTTTTGTTTGCTTTAGAGATTTCATAACTGACTTGGGTGCCTATCTTTAGGTTTAAAGACTTTCTTTTGTTATTGCCCGAAGACTCCACATGAGTTTCTTTCTTGTTTGTCTCCGATCCCGAAAACTTTCCCATACGTAGAGCTTCTTTAGTAAGTGCGACACTTAAATCGATAGCCTCTGAGATGGTTGGAGGCTTTGTGGCAGTAACCATGCTCAGGATTTGAGGTGCAAGTTCCCAAATGAATCGCTCAATCCTCTTGAATTCCGGCTCGACTAAGTAGGGAACAACCCTAGACAAGTCATGAAAGCGTTGGACGTACTCAGAAATCTTCAGCCCATCCATTTTCAAATTCCAGAACTCAGTCTCAAGCTTCTGGATTTTGGCCCTAGAACAGTATTTCTTTCGCATCAATTCCTTGACCTCGTCCCAACTCAACGCATAAGCAGCAGTTTCACCAACGGTCTGAACCTTAAGGTTCCACCAGGAGAGTGCGCCATCCAGAAATAACCTTGAGATATAGGTAACTCTCTGCCCAGGCGAACATTTACTCATTCTCAGAACGGACTCAGTCTTTTCTGCCCAATGAACAAAAGAAACGGCACCTCTTGTGCCATCAAAATTCAATGGCTTGCAGTCTAGGAACTGTTTATAAGTGCAGCCAGTTGGATGGTTATTTCCGGGAGTGCCACCGCTGCGTTCAGAGCGGAGGGCTTCATGCTGCGCTATAGCTTGGGAAATGCGCTCATTGAGTTCAGCCTCAGTTCTCGGTAACGTACTGGTGTTTGTGTCACGTCTGGGCGGCATTCCTTCTGGAAAAAAGGTATGGGGTAGGTTAGACAACATTCCATAATTGTCTATGAGGTATATATCACCACAAGCAAACATGCAATCACCTAACATCACATGCATATATAATCAACAATGTATAAGTAAGAAAACAACCACTGAGCTTTCATATATGCTTGACAACTTGACTTATTGTTTGTAACGGGGAAAACAAAATGAACTCGAGGTTACATCACCTCGGTCATACAAGTTTCATAATATGAAAGTAGTAGTTATTTTCCTTCTACATTAGTTTTCTTAGGTGTTTAGCTTCACAAAGACGGGTATACTTCCCAAGGGATAGGGGTTGTACATATAGTGGTGATAAAAAGTGTAAAGTTGCTGAATCTCTCCCGAGTGTTAGCCATCCTTACTTGCTTAGATATCGGTTCCCAAACGACTCGTACACGGGTAGAAGTGTCAGACACGAAGTAGACAAGACAGATTTCCTACTTTGTAGGGTGTTATAGCAACTGTCTAGGTATTTTTCTACTAGATGAAGGTGTGAACGCTTAGATATTTTTGGATGGATGGTGATCATTAGCCTGACCTGCAGAATCCACCAGGATTTCCATGCACTACAAGTCGTTATTACGTGGGCCCCCGTAATAATAAATTGCCTTGCATGGTCACCCAAATTTTCCCTCTTTCAAAGCAGTTGGTCAACCAGAGAAGGGACACTACTGTCCTTATACCTCCGACATGGAAAGGACCATTGCGGTGGTCCACGTGCTGACATCCGTTATCGTTACGCGCGAATAGGCACGATGCTTAGACGAAATAGGAATAAGGGGAATTCCTAGTAGTTGGAGGGGTACCTTCAAGATGAGTACTTCATCTTCCTTGTTTAGAGAAGGGTGTCGTCGATCTTGTTTCACAAAAGTCACAGGGACCTCGTCCTGCTGATAAGGTTGTTATCTAAGGTTGCCTCCTCCGCCTCGCTATCACTACCGTAGTCAGGCACCTCCTCATTCGAGAGGGAAGAACAACCATCTTCTACGGAACCAGCTCAGGATGTCGTTTGGTAATCACTCCAGCCATGAGCTTCGCAATAAACGCGAGGTTGATAATCTCATCGTGCGAGTCAAGAACAATAATAAGATTCGAAGTCGAAGGTATTTCGTTCACGTCAATAATTATTCTGTACACTTATACGCACATATATATATATTAATGAATAGATATGTTACTTAGTATAAACAGGCAAATAAATGCATCATGTCACATATAACTCTCGTTTGCCCTTTCGGGGGGGATCATTTTGTCTTTGGCAAGTCTATCTCACGTAGGCTATGCCTTAATTGGCATTTTAATTTGGGGTATTCTCCTCCCTATTAATGTCCTTGCCTTGTCTTTTCTTTGAAAAAATGTTTGACTCATGGATCTTGGCGCTTTCGTGAATGCAATGAAAAACCTTTTTGTGAAAATGTTTTTGTGAGAGAGTCCTAGTGATTGTAGTCTAGACTCGAGAAGGAATCCTAGTTCACTACAATCAAAGCTCTGATACCAAACTGGCACACCCTGACTTTTGCGGAAGCGTATGATGTGTGACTTGTTCAATATCATTGCATTCAATTATAATAAACAACCATATGATCAAAACGATGTTCATCCATTCATCAAGTTTAAAATATTGCAACACCAGTCATTTAATTTTCAAACAACACAACCACTGATTAAGTTACAAACCAACAAAAGTGGATGACATCTAAACTTGAAATTCATATCCTAAAACAACACCAGCGCCCAAGATCCAACTTGTTTCCTGAAATACATGTAATTTTGAAAACATCAACAAAAGTTGAGCGAGTTCATATGTTTAGTATGAGTATTGATAAACTTGTAGACATTTGAGAGACTCCTTTGAAAACAGGTATGAAAAGTGTCTATGAACAAATCAAATTAATGTTTTGCAAGGATATTAATGTATGTGAAGACATAGGGAGTACTCATTATGAGTATACTTTTGTCCTTGTCAAATCCCCTCGACTGTGTCAAATTCCGTCGACTGTGTCAAATTTACCTTGACTGTGTCAAATTCCCTTGACTGTATCAAATCACCTTTATTGTGTCAAGTCACCCTTGACCGTTGTCGAATCACCTCGACTGGGACACTAAAGCACTCTAAGTGGTCACATAAGGACCATGAGTGGGGCTCGACCGTACCCGTTAGATCTAACCTTTGTCCATAATTCTTATGAGAGTTATTGGCATCTCAACTTCAATCTATGCTCACATGATCCAATAGTTCATTTCATAGCCAAATCATACCATTTGAACATTCGTAACATGTATTCCACCCCCGAGAGTTATAAATCCAAAAACAGTTAAGAGAAAAGGGGGACATGAACTCACAAGTTTGCGTCCTGCTATCTCGTATGCTCAAAGGTCCTTCAATGAGTCATACAACTACCTGCACACGTGCCATGTTTTATTAGACGTTTAGGTCGTGTAACGACTCTTTGTATTTGTTGTTATGTCTTAGCATCCTTGAGTTACGTTTTGGAAGTAATTGTATTATCCCAAAGTATATAATTATTTTGTTAAAATAATAATATTTAACTTAAATTATATTTATTAATCATTTGGAATATTTGTTAGAACAATATATTCTAACTTGGTATGTCATGCAGTTATACATATGTGTTCTCCAAAGGATGGGTATAGTCATACTTGTGTAGACTTGTGTATTTGCCAAGTATTGGTGGCGTATTCTGGTGTATATTTATATGTACGAGGATACGTATTCTTATTGCGTTTATTAAGTATTCTTATACTTAATTTTTGTATTAACTTTTCCGGAATAATATTTCTGATAAAAATATATATTTTCTAATATATCTTTTAAGAAACTTACATAGAAAAATTATTTATAATTTTTCCTTTGGCAAAAGTAATTGTATTTTCGTTTAAACCTCAAAAATAATATATTTTCAAGTTTAACTTAGAAAATATATATAAAGCTATTTTTCACCAAAAAATAATGTATTCTATGTTTATTTAAGAAAATATATATTTTCCCCCAAAAGTAATATATCTTCTAATAATTTCAGGAAAACATATATATTTTTCTTTACCCAAAAATAATATATTTTCTTCTTGTCAAAAATATGATTTATTTTATAGTACTTATGAAAATCATATTTTTGTTCTCTTGGTTTCCAAAATACCGTTTACCAAAATATACTTACGAATCTAATTCTAGAATATTTATTGTAAGTTATATTCCTTGTTCGGTTTCTCCAATTTTTTTGGGTATAATTTGTATATTCATTTCTTGAAATTTTTGGTAATATTTAGTATTGTATTTCTTGGTATTTTGATGAGTTATATTATTTCAAGCCCTAAAATAATATAACTAATACACATAATATACAAATAATCACACACATGTGACATCTAAGTATATATTCTCCTAAATACATATTTAGTCACTTTTATTATCAAAAACCAACCTCGAATATTTTGTAATTTGTACAACAAAAATTATGGAAACTTTATATGAAAACTCATGGTTAAAATATACTTGTAAATATTTGTTTAAAAATATTTTCCTAAGTGTTTAATTTCTAGAAAAAATTTGTTATAGTTTCCCCCTAAAAATGGAGGTTTCCATGCTTTCAAAACTTATCATTTTCTTTTATAAATCATCACAATCAACAATAATCCAAACAATACTTACCAAGTGCCATAAATCAAGCATTAATCACTACTTCATGAACTTGAAAATTTATAAAAATTTGTAGTAACTTACTAGTGTATTTAGTAAGCTTAGTTACCCTTTAAAGTGTGGTTATGTATTTAAAAATATCATTCTTGAAGAATTTAGCTCTTCACAACTTGTAAAGTGATTTTCTAAAAATACTTCTTCTTGACTTTTTCTTGTTAAATATATATTTCTAAGCTTGATTAACCACTAAAAATGTGGTTAGTTTCTTTAAGAACCAAGTTTATGTAAATCTTGTATTTTATTCTTGGTTTCTTGAAAAATATTTCTTGAAATCACATACTTACAAGATTCTCATTACACTTTGATCACCTTTATTCAAGAAAACAATTTATACTTCAAGTTCATGCTTTAACATAAGGATGATCTCTTGATCTTTAACATAATCATCCTCTCATCTTGCTAGATTATGTCTTTAATCACTATCTAGCAAGATCATATGATGTTTAACATCATCAACATAAACAATCAACAATCAAGTATACTACGTACACTTCAAACAACTTGTTCTTCATGTATTTAAGCTTTATATTCATGTTTATGCTTATGTTTTCTTGAGATTCTTTAGATTAACATGATACATAACACTTTAACCATAAAAATCATGAGTAAAAATAAGATCAAAGAGTCTTACTACTAGCACTAAGGCTAGGGAAGAACAAGAAGCAAGATGATGAAGAAAATAAGTGGTTAATAGCTCATTGTGAAGGTCCTTCCAATTCTGATGCTTCCAAGCTTCCTAACTAAGCTCCTAGCACCTTAGAACCTCCTTAGAATGGTTGAGAATGGTAGAAGTATGGTGGTGGTGTGGTGGTCGTAGACAAGGAAGGAAGGAGAGAAAGGGGTGAAGCTTGAAGATGATGAAATGGTTTAGAGGTAAGTCTTATGGTAATAAGTAATAATTTTTCCAACAACTCATAATCTAGTGGATTTTATGTTTCAAAAGCTCTAGACATATCCAATAAATAGATACCATAAAATCTTGGTGTGGGTCCCATAATGGTGACCGTAAGTTAGGGGGGGGGGGTATAAGGTTGGGTTTCAAATGGAAGTTAGGAATTCTAGGTAGGTTATAAGGAAATTAGTTAGTGTTATATAGGTTTAGTGTTTGTAGAATGTATTATGATGTTCGATGACCATAACTAGCTGGAAATGTTAAAACAATGCTTCTAGTGTAATTTTGGTGTTTCGGCTAGTGTCCGGTTGTTCGGTTGGTTACCGGTTCGTTAAGGTGCTAAATTATGCAGTTTAGTGTGCTTTATGTTACCTTTTATGACAGTTTTGATTCCCGACACTTAGGAAAGTATCCTGGGCCATTAGACCACATTTCTGCATTATATTTAGTTGTTAAAATACTGAAAATTGCTGAATTTGTTTATTTTCTTCAGAATTCTGCAGTTTTAGTGTGTTTCTGGCACTTTCCGGCACCTAAGTTATCACTAGGAAGGCAATTTTGTAACCCCTACATTCCTACACACTATTCTAGTGTAACACTTGGTTCCGGGCTCATTCTGTGTCTTAACATCACGTCTATCTAAGTACTGAACTCCCGTCAGTACTTCTAGTTTGTCTAATAACTGTGCTAACTTTGTTCTATGCATTAAGTAAACTATATTTAGTGTTGCATGTAATAAAGATAAACAATCTTGCAACATGAAATGCCTTTGTATGTATATATGACAGTAATCAGAAATTCATTCGTCTTGTTAATTCAATCATGTACAGTCATTAAAGCACATATTACTGTTTATTATTGTACAGAATTCATGAAAAAATGCTAGTTGTCACAAAAGTTTCGGTCAAAATGCGCATCTATGTGCATTTTATGACGGAACTATTTTCGGGTATCAAAACACTTTGTTTTGATACCAAATCAGTTTTCTAACTTAGTTAAACATGTTTTAACATGTTTAACTCGTCACTACTAGTTTTGTGCTTGTTTAGGGTCGTAAGTCAAGCGGTCTTAACAACCGCTTAGACTTTCGAACCCGACCTGTTTGGTCGATCATTAGGATCCGACCAAACATATTTTGTGGCCATAGTTATATAGGGAATAACCTACTAAGGTTATACCTTATGGTCACCTTGTTTGGTTAGTTATTCGTTAAGCCGTTATTATGCCCATTAAAAATGACCAAAATGCCCTTTTGAGAATAAATTCCTATTTAACATATGTGATCAAGTTTTTGACATCAAAACTGATAAAATAACATTTTTAAACATGTTTTGGCATGTGAGGCTTAACAAATGACATAAATAACCATCCGGCCTTAGATTTACGCAAACGACACGTTAAAGTAGCTTAAACTACCTTAACGGGTCGAAACGGGTCAAAAGCACTTAGGAAAACTTTCTAATCACAATGTTAAGTCTATCAAATCATGCCATATGAGTTCCAATACTCATTTGATTTATAGAACTTCATTCTATCCTATCTTCCGGTTTAGGATCCGATTATTAACATAGTTACCTATATTAGGTGTCGTTTGATTCGTGATCCTTGAAGCTTTATTTGGTCTTAATTCCAAGACTAATAAGCAATCCCAAGTGAGTACATAGTCCCCTCTTTTAATGCTTTCAAATATTTTGGGGTGATACACATGTGCCTACTTGTTACTTTCATGCTTTCACGCTTTCATGACATATACTTGCTATGTTCAACTAGTACACATATAGTACATGATTTCAATTATGTATTGCTATGTATGTTGACTTAGCATGCTAGCACATTGTTTTCAAGGATACATTTTGCGGCATATGTTTACTTAGCATATGAGCACATTGATTTACATTACATTTTGCTTGGCATGCTGACTTAGCATGCTTAGCACATTGATTTCAAGGATCCATTTTGCTTTTTATGTTGATATAACATATCTAGCACCTTGATTTCATGAACATTTCTATTTTGTATGTTTACTTAGCATACTTAGCACATGGTTTACAAAGACATCTTACATGACAAGCTCACATTGATTATGACATTTTGGTATGTTATACGAGACTAGATACATTCATTAACATTATCCCGCCGACCGGTAGTATGTATGGTTTACCATAGGTTTGATAACCTCATTCCCGCTTCCTAGTTTGTTTGGAAGTATCCATCTGGGGAATGACAAAACCCGATGAACACTGATAAACCTTTGTCTTTATAAGGGTTTATCTGACAGACAACAAGGCTTGAATGTATTCGTTAACAAGCCATAAAAATGTTCATATCGATGAAAGCATTGGTTTTGCAAAACATAACTTCTGATTTAAACTTAGGTTTATTCAAAGACATTATTTTGTACATTATACATATGGTTTGAGTAAATTCCCTTTATTCACCATACATGACATTTGGTTATACTTTGACATTACACATATGGTTGGAGTAAATACTTTTTACTTGCCATACAAGACATTTGATTATAATATACATGGTTTACACTTGACATTGAACATTGTTTACACATAACATTTTGACATTGGTTTAACAATACATTTTTGGTGGTTATTTGGTAAGTGATTTAAATAACGAGGCATGTGTAATATGATAAAAACATGGTGGATACGCTTCTAGTGCTTCCTATATATAAGCGCTTTTATGATATTACACATCGAAGCGTTATTTAAACCACTTCGACAAAGACAAAGACATGATACATTTTATACAAAGACATGACATATTTTCACAAGGCATTGTTTTACATATAACATATTTTGTACAGGAACATGATACTTTTTATACAAAGACATGACACATTTTATACAAATATATGATGTCTTTTTACAAAAGATATCATTTGGTTATTTATTTAACCATGCATTATTTCTTTTAAATCATTTAATATTCACATCGATTTTCATATGATTTTACAAAAGAAAACATTTTTACAACACTTCATGGCTACTTTTTTTTAGTTAAAACATTTTTTTTAACAAAATCAAGCCATAAATCCTCAACAACAAAACCTATGTATCTCACAGGCATTTTTATGCTGACGTACCTATTTTCACATGTGTTTCAGGAACATACGTTTGACTATGAGCATGCTTCACATAGGGCGGACTTGGGCCTTAGTGACTTTAAAACCTACAAGACAATTGTTGTGCAATAATTGTATTTCTCTAAAACAATGTAAACTGTTAAATTCAATAAAACAAAACTTTATGAATTACGTGTTATGAAACAATTTGTAACATCACTCCCCAATATTTTCCGTCGCGTGTTGTTGTATATTACGTGATTGGGGTGTTACAGATTGGTATCAGAGCCATGGTTATAGAGAATTAGGTTATTAGTAATGCTTCTGACCTAGACTATAACCTTTCTAGGACCCTAACACAAGTTATCTTGTGTTTAAATCATTACCATCACCTATCCTTAGGTGATTACCAAAACAAATCCACAAGTTCATTTTGAAAATCAATCATATATCCATAGATGATATTTTTGGGCTTCATGCCTTTAAAATTTTCAAAATCTCGTCAAAGTTTGGGCTTTAAAATGTGAACATGTGCAATCCGGAAGGGTGGGTGCCTGTACCCTGAGTTTTCTGGCTAAGGCTAGAGTGTTCGTACAAATCCGCATCATCAGACCAGTCACTCTTACCTGGGAACTCTTGGGGTGAGTGTCCACCTATAGGCTAAAGCATATATTCGCGATACATTATAAAGACCCATTTACTTTGATTATTCACCGTGTCGTTTGTTTGTTCTAGGTAACAAACAAATGATCACAATCATTATGCTTCATCGATATTCTTAACATCCAGTTTTGATTATCCAAATATCATCTCACTCACCTTCTCTCATTTCCTTCTCTTTTAGAATGCCTCCCCGTCGAAATGCTACTCAGGACACCGAAATGGCTACCATAATAGCTCAGCAAATTGCTGTTGTGCTACCTAATCTCATAACTCAAATAAACCAAGCCAACAACAACAACAATGCACGTGTTCCGTGCAACTATAAACAATTTAACTTAGCTAAACCACTCAAGTTCAGTGGTTCTGAGGGAGCAACTGGGCTCCTCCAATGGTTTGAGAGTATTGAGAACACATTTCACCATGCCCAATGTCTGAATGAGCGCAAAGTAGAATTTGCATCAAGTGTGTTCCAAAAGAGAGCACTTACGTGGTGGAACGGAATTGTGAGGGATATGGGTGCAGATGTTGCAATGGCACAAACATGGGAAGAGCTTCATGCTCGAATGATGAAGGAGTTTTTTCCTCGTCACAAATTACGGGCACTCGAGAATGAGTTCCATGATCTAAAACAAGATAGTGGAGAACATCGTGCCTACACTAATCGTTACGAGGAGTTGAGCTTGTTATGCCCTACAATGGTTACACATTTGGATACGGCAATCGAAAAATACATTGATGGCCTTCCTGACCTGGTTCAGGATATAGTCACTGGTAACAACCCTACAATTGTTAGACAAGCTATCGAGTTAGCAGCTACCTTGACTGTATCTCAAATCAAGAAAGGGAAACTATTTCGCAAGGGTGACAAAGAACATACTGCTAAAACTACATAAGAGAAACCCAAGGAAATCAAAGCTGAACCTTCCCAGAAATCTAAGAAGCGTAAGGCTTCACAAAACCTTGTTGTGTTTACTCGACCCTGAACCAAGCTGTTCCCAACCAACCAGCTCAACCTCCTGCTAGAAAACCATACAATGGAACTGCACCTTTATGCAACCAATGTAACCTTTATCATCATGCCAGTGTGCATTGCCGCAAATGCCTAAGCTGTGGGCTCATTGGTCATACAGTTAGGGTTTGCCGAGCTGCGACTACACAAAATCAAGTTGTTAACAACCCTGCTTAAGGACGTGCTCTTAACGCTAGGGTTAATGAGGCTCGTTCCAACAACAAAGCAGTTATAAACAACTAGGATTTTGCTTTTCGATTTCTTTTGTTATCCAAGACTCATGTACATTTTTCAGTTGGTTTGCAATGATATCAGTATTCCTATAACAAAATTTCAAATTGGCATGTTTGTTCATATATGTGAAATGTGCAACAATATATCAAAATACAGAGTTTTCATTCTTTACAGAATCAAACAACTTTCGTGATACATTCCATTTGTCTTTTGCACATTCACTAAGAAACCTATGACACCGTCTATCCGTGAAACACGTACTGCTTTATTGGCTAGTGGATAACACGTGAGACGCACGTATTATTACAATGGTTGAAACAAAGCACCATTCTTTGAGCTTGTCCATAACTTATCACTTGGTAAGATAAACTATGCAGACTATGCAACGAGTTAAGTAATTATGGGTGCACACATAATTATGCGAGTCGATGCATGGAAATCATAGTGAGCCCTGCTATGTGTGATCTAGGTTGATTAGATAACGAGACGAATGTAATACAGTAAGAACACGGTGGATACGCCGCTGGTACTTCCTATATACAAGTGTTCTTATTGTATTATCGGTCGTAGCGTTATCCAGATCACTTGAGGATTTTATACCCATATGTGTTAACTTAAACAAAAACCATCTGTATTCATTTCCGTCTGCGATGAAGTATCCACTGAGGAAAAATGAACTAGCTACTCATTTTTCGCTTCTGAAAGAGATATCCATTGGGAAATGAATAATCCATTCAAAAACTATATTCATTTTTGTTTCTAATGAAGTATCCACTGAGGAAAATGAACTATCCGTTCATTTTCGCTTCTGAAGAAATATCCATTGAGGAAAATGAATAAATTCATTCTGCTTTTGATGAAGTATCCATTGAGAAAAACGAATTATCCCTTCATTTTCGCTTCTAAAGAAATAACCATTGGGGAATGAATAACCCTGTGTTGATTCTTTCATTTCCAGTTCTGACGAAGTATCCAGTTAGGAAAATGAATTATCCATTCATTTTCGCTTCTAAAGAAATATCCATCGGGGAAATGAGTAATCTATACAATAATCATTCATTTCCACTTCTGACGAAGTATCCACTGAGGAAAATGAATTATCCATTCATTTTCGCTTCTGAAGAAATATCCAACGGGGAAATGAATATTCTTTACAATAATCCTTCATTTCCACTTCTGACGAACTATCCACTGAGGACAATGAATTATCAATTCATTTTCGCTTCTGAAGAAATATCCAACGGGGAAATGAATATTCTTTACAATAATCCTTCATTTCCACATCTGACGAAGTATCCACTGAGGAAAATGAATTATCCATTCATTTTCGCCTCCGAAGAAATATCCATCGGGGAAATGAATATTCTTTACAATAATCCTTCATTTCCACTTCTGACGAAGTATCCACTGAGGAAAACGAATTATCCATTCATTTTCGCTTCCGAAGAAATATCCATCGGGGAAATGAATATTCTTTACAATAATCCTTCATTTCCATTTCTGACGAAGAATACATTGAAGAAAATGAATTATCCATTCATTTTCGCCTCTGAAGAAATACCCATCGGGAAATGAGTAATCTAGACGACAATCCTTCATTTCTACTTCTAACGAAGTATCCATTGAGGAAAATGAATTATCCATTCATTTTCGCTTCTGAAGAATTAACCTTTGAGAAATGACCAGCTTATACATTCCTTCATTTCCGTTCTGATAAAAGTATCCATTGAAGGAAATGAATTATCCATTCATTTTCGCTTTTGAAGAAATATCCATTGGAAATGAATAACCTATTCACCTTTCATTTCCACTTCTGACGAAGAATCCATTAAGGAAAATGAATTATCCATTCATTTTTTTTTCTGAAGAATATCCACTGGGGGAAAATGAAACACAAATCCTTATGGAATCTTCCTATCTTAATAGTTAGATTCTTAAAGGGACACTTAAAGCACTACTTTTAAATCCTTTATTGGATTTCTAAGAATGCTTTACAAGATACAGAAACAAAGAGTCGAATCCTTACAAGATCTTTCTATCATAGTTAGACTCTTAAAGGATACTCACAGAACTATTGGTTGATTTGAGTTTTTACCATTAATCAATCCCTCATTCCCACTTCCTGCATTAATCAAGGAGGTATCCATTAGGGGATCAGCATCATAGATATAACAGCCCATTCCCACTTCCCGCACTATCTGAGGAAGCATCCACTAGGGAATGATAAAGTTATGCCTTACGTGGAGATCTTTGATGAGTTATTCTATGCAAATAGATAACACTTTAGTTTCCACGCAAGACAATTGCTCAACACAACTTATACAAACAGGCTCTTCCGAACAAATTTCGGGACGAAATTTCCTAAAGTAGGGGAGACTGTGACAACTGTGCCTACAGTTATCACTAACTAATCCCGAACAAATTCATAAGCAATAAAACCTTGTGTTTTATTTCTTGGATTGTGTAATTATATATGACATTTACACATATCAATCCTTGTTCAAATTCAAACCCTTAAACGCTTTCTTGAAAGTTATACACAAACTGATGCGTAAATGTAATCAGTTTAACGTGACAAACACTCCGGAACAGCAACATAAGCTTAACATACTTAAATAACCTTTACGTAACATAAGCTTAACATACCTTAAACAACCATTACGTAACTTAGAAATAAGTTTTGAAGGGTTTGGTATGGCAAAAACAAGTTTATTCGCTCACAGGGACTATTTGCGTCAAACTGCAAAAGTCTGCCGTTTCGTATGGCAAAGTACATTCTGGAACATGATCATAAGCTAAAAATACCATAAATAACCTTAACATATGTGACAACCCGAGTTTTCAAGGTCTTCCCTCGACACGTTACTTGTTTTTCACAACTGTGTTTTATAATTTATTGCGTTGTAACGGATGTGCGTTTGTTATATGATTACCTTGTTATTATTTGGTTTATGATAAATGAATAAAAATTAAGACCTTATAAACTCATTAACTGTTGATGGACTTAACTCTTGTACTCTCACGTTTGACGAAACATTGGACACTCCTGTTGCGAACTCAAACTCGATGAAACATGAGTGTTTCGTCCTCACCTCTAGTCGACGAAACTTGGGAAGTTTCGTCCCTGTGATGTTTCGAAAAGGTGGGCTTTCGGCCCAAGTGAGGCCCAGTGATGTAACAGTTATATTTATCTTGCACCCACACAAATATATGAACCCTAACTCCCTTAACTCACAGTCGGCAACACCCATTGGTCCCGTAGAAGATTTCTTGTGCATCTGTGATCATTCCTCTTACCGGTTAGCATTCTGTCAATGTTAGATTCGAGTTCTTGTAGTTTTCTTAAATTACTGATGTTGTTATTGAAACCTGTTATGTATAATCTGAATTTGTGATCAAGGGTTAGCATTTGTATCGATTTATGATTAAGGGTTTGATTGATGAAGTTCTGATGATTGTGATCTTTTACTAATTAGGGGTTTGATAATTTATTGCTAAACAACTAGAACACACAGAATAATAAATCTACATCTTGTGTATATACACGATCACTAAACGTAAATCAAGGGATCTGTTTGTTGGCTGAATATTATGCTACCTATTAATGTCAAGTGAATCGGTAATAATAATAAGTGAATTGGTAATATGAATACGTGCATGATGGTGAACTGGTAATCTAGGGTTCATGTCTAGGGTTGTTGATTGATCAGTTTTGGGAATAGGGAAGGTGTTTGCAGGGATTACGGGAGCAGTTAAGTTGGGAAACTGTTATGTTATCGTCTCGACGAAACACTTGAGTTTCGTCATGAACAATGTCGACGAAACATTTGAGTTTCGCCATGCACGATGACGACGAAACCTTTGAGTTTTGTCATAAACATTGACGACGAAACACCTGAGTTTCGTCACAAGGAACTCTTGACAAAGTCAGTTTTGTTTCGCCGATTAAGAAAAACAAATGGAACAGTGGATTATGTTAATTGATTATGACTAAGGTAACATGCTTTCGTTTTATGTGTGATACACACGTAACTGTTAAGTACTGATATAGAACACACACGTACACTGTGAACTTGTGTGAATTTGAGTAATTGTTAAGTGCTATGTGGTGATTATTGCGTGAACGCACATTATGATCACGATTTATACGCGAACTATGTGGATGTGCACTGATTTTGTATACATGAATCAGCTTAGGCTTTGACTGACTTATTGTGAACAAGAAACTTAACAAACCGAGCAAACCAAGGTGAGTTCACACTTTCTATAAGGCATGGGATTCCCGGTGGTTGGGAATGGGTAAGGGATTTAGTCGAAAACTGCGTGACCTCCTGGTTTGGAACACGTACCACATCCTCTTTATTGAAGGGTGATAACATGTACTAAGGATTTAATCGAAACCTGCGTGATCTCCTGGTTTGGGGATACGTACCACATCCTCTTTATTGAAGGGTGATAACATTGATACTAGACCAAAACCTCTATCATGAAGTCCCTCATTTTTATATCGACTCAATCGCCGGGCCAACAGCGAGCGGGTCATTAGTTAGATAACGCTATTTAGGTTTGACAAGCCTCACACCATGCCGTAGAGGACGGGTGTGAACTAATGGATCTGGGCACTAGTCAATGATGATAGACATTGACGTTAGGGCACCAACTTACTTCAGTCAGTGGTCGATATGGTAACGGGTCTAGTGGATAACATGGGGTAGCCCCCACTGCTTATGGTTTGGGAAACAAGGAACTAATTAACTACTGATATTCAAATGTACTTATGGTTTTTTGAACAACTTTAAAATGGACAATCAACAGTGAACTCGCTCAACTTTGTTGTTGACTCGTTGTTACATGCCTTGCAGGTCGTTAGAGGTTTAGCTGGAGCTTGCAGGGGAGCAAGGGTCGTTGTGGGACATGGACCGTTGTGTGCCATGTTAAACTTTATGAACATTTAAACTTATGCTTTGGTTTTAAACTTATTGCTTCCACTGATGTCTTGAACTTGATGAACTTGTTTTGAACACCAATTATATTGTGTAGTGGGACTTTTATTTATTTAATTAAGTTGTTCAATATGATTGGTGGCTGGATCCTGGTCAGTCACGCCTCCTGCGGTGGTACTCCACTTGTGGATTTTGGGGGTGTGACAGATTGGTATCAGAGCCATTGGTTATAGTGAACTTGGTTTTAAGGAAAAGCTTTTTGACAAAAAAAAAAAAACCAGACTATAACCTGTACAGTGCTCAACGATCCACAACAACGCTTCGCTCCACGTGCAAGACTCAACACTATAGGTGATATGGTTTATGTTTATATTGCATATCTGTTAGTTTACATAGTGCATTGATCATAGTATGCATAGTTAGCGTAACAATTATTTGAAACCCTGTGTGCTTACTCTCTTCTATCATCCCACACTTATGCACTTTCGCGACACCTCTCTCACATGTGCTTTCTTTTATGTGAAGATCTGGAGTGGACGTCTGAACTTGACTCAAGCCCAGCTGACGGCCCTAATCAATGAACGAGTTGCTGAGGCACTCACAGTAGTTCAAGAAGGAGGTATAACCTGCCATTCCGACCTATCTTAGGATGTTTAGATCCTACTCTCGCGAACCAACTTTTGTGCTTAACCTTGTCTTTTCTTTCTCGCGCGACAGGTCAACATGCTCAGCCTCCCGTATGTACGTTCAAAACCTTTATGGACTGTCGACCTAGTACCTTCAGTGGTACGGAAGGAGCTGTAGGACCTCTCCACTGGTTTGAGAAGATCGAGTCTGTCTTTGAGATGTGTGAATGCCCTGAGGCTCGTAGGGCAAAATTTGCTACTGGAACACTCGAAGGTGCGGCGTTAACTTGGTGGAACACACAGGTTCAAATGTTAGGGTTGGCCGCTGCTAATGCCACCCCATGGAACGACTTCAAGGATCTGATCAAAGAGGAGTACTGTCATCGCGACGACATTCACAAGATAGAGGTGGAGTTTTACAACTTGAAGATGACGGGGTCTGAAATTGAGGCGTATAGGAAGAGGTCGAACGAATTGGCTACATTGTCTCCTACAATGGTGGACCCCCTATCAAACGTATTGAGATGTACCTCAAGGGTTTAGTGCTAAAGATTCAAAGCCATGTGACTGCAGCTAACCTCCCTACGATCCAGCAAGTCATTCGGCTAGCCCATCGTCTCACGGATCAGGCAGTTGAGCAGAACACGCTGCCCAAGCGTATTAGTGCTACCACTACTTCAGATGCTCCTAGCGACAACAAGCGTAAGTGGGATGGAAATTCAAGCAAGGGTTCGACTTCTGTTCAGTCTCAGTCCCAACAGCGAAGAACTGACGACTACAAGAGCCCTGGTCAGCAATCCTCAGGTAATCAGAGTCAAGGTCAGAGTGGATACAACGGAAATCACCCCAAATGCAATCGTTGTGGTTTTCACCACATCGGACCATGCACTAAGGGCAACTGTCAGAGACGTAACAAACATGGCCATGCGGCCAAGGATTGCAGGAGCCTCTATCCTGCGAATCAGCGACGACAGCAACAGCAGCAGACTCCACAGAACCAGCAGCAGCAGAAGCAACAGAGGGGCAACAACAAAGGATGTTTTCAGTGTGGTGCTGAAGGCCATTTCAACAAAGAGTTTCCCTAGCTGAACCAGAATCAGAACAACAACAACCAGGGAAATGGAAACAATGGGGGTAACAATGATGGCAATGGTGCCAGGGGGCGTGCTTTCGTGATTGGTCAGGGTGATGCGAGGAATGATCCCAACGTTGTGATTGGTAAGTCCTAGTGGATGACTTCTTTGTTTCAGTTTTATTTGATTCGGCTGCCGATACTAGTTACGTGTCTTTAATAGTTAGTCAGATACTTAAGCGTACCCCAACACTTTTGAACACCAAGCACATTGTAGAACTAGATGTGACACCTGTGTCACTTCAACCATCAAACAAATACCAAACCATTGAAATATTGTATTTCATACTTAGGATTTGTATAAATATGTGTATCGTTTGCACATATCAATTCTTGTTCGATTTCGAGCTCTAAATCGCTTTCTGGAAAGTTATACGCGAACTGATGCGTAAACGTAGTCAGTTTAACGCGACAAACACTCTAGAATAGTGACATAGGCTTATCATACCTTAAATAACCTTTACATAACTTAGAAATAAGTTTTGGATGGTTTGGTGTGTTGAAATCAAGTTTATTCTAACGTAGGGACTATTTTGTGTCAAACTGCGAAAGTATGCCGATTCGGGTGGTATCGAACATTCCAGAACTTGATCATAAGTTAAATATTCCCTAAATATCCTTTACATAGCTTAGAAATAGGCTTTGAGGTGTTTAGTGCGCTAAAATAAACTTTATTGATCATTAGGGACTAAAAGCGTCAAAAAGTGCATAAGTTTGCATTTTCGCGCATATCTTACGTTCTGAATATATCCAGACATCCAATAGTTTATGTCATCATTAAAATATTTTATTTTAGTGATTGGCATGATAAAATTTCATTCGTCGCTTAATTTGGATCGTTTTTGCGTCCGTTACGACTTCCGTCGTAATTAACCGAATAACGCAACCGTACGACCAAACGAACCGGCATCCAAGATATTTTTGAGCATGTTTCAAGTTCCCTATACTTTAACTTCATCTTAGAGCTTTGAAATGGGGTTAACGGGGCTTAAACGTATCAAAATGCATCAAATATCAAGTTTGGAGTCACAGGGGCATGTTCTGCCAAATTCCAAAACTTGATGGTCTGCAGACTACATACGGACCGTAGGCAGTATACATACAGTCCGTAAGCCCTTACCAGATACCAGAATCATGTTTCCAGCTTGATCCAACTGTTCCCATGATTTGCAAATGGTTTCTTTGATTCTAGGGGCTGGTTTTGGGGTTCCCATGGTTTCACAAATCAGTGGGTGCAAGTGTAAGGTCTTGATCGAAGCACGGTTTACGAAGAAGGATCCTAACGGTTGTGGATTTCCTATAAATACCCAACACCCTCATTCAAGTTCCTCACAAATCTGATTCTTTTGCTCTAAGTTAGGGTTTAGTACCTCATACCTGAGCAATTTGGATCAAGATTTCCTTGCTTGGACCATTTGTAAGTATTCTTTCATTCTTTTATGCTTTTCTAAGCGTGAAAGTCAAACCATGTTTGACTTTCTGCTTTGACCACGAGTTGGTCAACACGAAGTTCATTGAACTTCGCAACGTGAGCGTAATCACGATGGTTATAGTCCCTAGTGACTATACCTGTTGATTACTACATTGATTAGGTGTAGTGACAAGTCGTAGTTTCGGCCAAAATGCGTATTCATGCGTATTTTGTAACCAAACTACTCTTGGGTATCAAAACACTTTGTTTTGATATCAAAACATGTTTTCTAACTTAACTAAACATGTTCTAACATGTTTAGCTCGTCACTTTTAGATTAGTGCTTATGTAGAGTCGTAAGTCAAGCGGTCTAAACAACCGCTTAGACTTTCGAACTAGACTCGTTTGGTCGATCATTAGGATCCGACCAATCATGTTTAGTGACCATAGTTGTATAGGGAATAACCTTCCGAGGTTATACCTTATGGTCACTTCGTTTAAGTAGTTGTTTGATAGGTAGTTTATATACCTTAGGAAAATGACCAAAATACCCTTTTTATGCATAATTGATATGTAAGCATATGTAACCCAAACTTTTGTCATTTAACTGATTATGCAACATAATTAAACATGTTTAGGCATATAATACTTGTCATAGGACTAGTTAGGCGTTCCGAACGCGTTTTACGCGAACGACGCCTTAAAGTAGCATAAGCTACCTAAACGGGTCGTTATGGGTCGTAAGCACTTAGATTAGGTTTCATTTTAGTATGTAGGCTTTGTTAAACCATATCATATGAGTTCCAATATTCATTTGGTTTATGAAACCTCATCCTATCCGATCTTCCGATTTAGGTCCGGTTTATTTACTTAGTTACCTAAATTAGGTGCCGTTTGATTCCGTAATCCCTCTAGCTTTGCTTGGTTGTTATTCAAGACTTCTAAGCATCCTCAAGTGAGTACATAGTCCCCTCTTTTACTGTTTTCAATGTTTTGGGGTGAAGCATGTGTACCTATTTGGTATGTTCATGATTTCAAAGTATAATTGATTATACATATTAGTACTTATCTTTTGACAAACTGAATGATTATTTATGGTTTAAACACTGATTTTTCAAAGATTATAAAAAATTAATTGTTGAATTGTACTTATTTTATGTTCACTAGACCGATTGGTAGTATGATATAGCGCTATAGGATTTGACACCCCATTCCTGTTGTCATGGAATGTCAGAAACCGATATTTTATCCAAATAGGGATTGCCTTTGTGGTATTTCTATAGTCTCAAAGGTGTATTTTTATGTACTCAGGTCTGAATGAATTCTTAAGTCACATTTTTATTGTATATTTTGTTATACTCCCAAAAGTATAGTTTGATATGCTCTCATGTGTGATATTGTACAAAATCAACATATATTTTGTTAATTATTAAAACATAGTTTGATATGTGATTTATAAAACCAAAACATAGTTTAATATGTTATTTATAAAACCAAAACATAGCTTAACGTGTTATTTATAAAACCAAAACATAGTTTAATATGTCATTTATAAAAGCAAAACATAGTTTAATATGTTATTTATAAGACCAAAGCATAGTTTAATATGTTATTAATAAAACCACAGTATACTTTTGATATACTATTGAAAATTATTATTTTGACGACTAAAGTATATTTAATATACTATTTTAACGATTTTGGAGCTGAAATATATTTTAATATATTACTTATTCGAATTTCTTAAACCAAAGTATATTTTTATATATATATTACAAACCTTTTTATCAAAATGTTGTTTTACAAACAACAAATTTTATATAAACTCATTTTACTTGGTTATTTATTTACCTATGCATTATTCTGTTATATCATCTTATTTCTTATAAATTTTAGTATGATTTATAAAAGAAAATATTTTAAGGTTCATGACTATTTTTGATTAAATATTTTTCTAAAACTTATAAGTCATGAATCCTACTATAATAAAACCTATGTATCTCACAGGCATTTTTATGCTGACGTACCTATTTTTACACATGTTTCAGGTGTTATTATGTGATGATTGTTGATGCATGCTATACATAGGATGGACTCGTAACTTAGCGACTTTAAAACTTGAAAGATAATATTTGTATTTATCTGATTTGTAATAAAACAATGAGTTCAATAATTCAATAATACGAAATTATTTGATCCACGGTTGTGAAACAATGATTCTGGTGCGACACTCCCCGACGTTTCCGCCATGATTTGTTGTTTTACGTGGTCGGGGTGTGACAGAAAAATTGGTATCAGAGCCAATGGTTATATGGAATTAGGTTATTAGTAATGCTTTGACCTAGACTTGACCTTCCTAGGACCCTAACACAAGTTATCTTGTGTTTAGTTTTAAAACAATACCGTCACTTATCCTTAGGTGACAACCACAACGAGAACACAAATTTCGATTCCGCTTTGAAAACCAATCATCTGTTCTAGGATGATTGATTACTAGGTTTTGAACCTTCAAAGTTTTCAAAATCTCGTCAAAGTTTGGGTCTAAATAATGTGAACACGTGCAAACTGGAAGGGTGGATGCCTGTACCCTGAGTCTTCTGTCTAAGGCTAGAGTGTTCGTACAAATCCGCAGTATAGGATCAGTCACTCTTACCTGGGAACTCTTGGGTGAGTGTCCACTTATAGGCGAGCATGTCTTTGCGATACATTATGAAGACCTATTTACTTTGATTCAGCTTTTGTGTGTCATTTGTTTGCTTCGTAGTTCGAACAAATAACCATCACCCATGCCTTTTGGTGGGTAATTGTAATATTCTTACCCAATGCCATTTCACTCATTTCCCTCATGTTTTCTTGTTCTTTTTAGACAATGCCTCCTCGACGAGAATCACAGCCTCAAACTAATGAAGAAGTCGCAGCCCTTGTCGCTCAGCAAATGGCTGCTGTGCTTCCGGGCCTAGTAACCCAGATCCATCAGATATACAACAACAACAACAACAACAACAACAACAACAGCAATGCTCAGTGTAATTTCAAGACCTTTAACTCTGCAAAACCTTAGAAGTTTTCTGGGTCTCAAGGAGCAACCGCGCTCCTGCAATGGTTTGAAAGTTTGGAGAGCACATTCAGGCATGTGCAATGTCCGAATGAGCGTAAGGTTGAGTTTGCATCCAATGTGTTTGAGAAGCGTGCCCTTACATGGTGGAATGGGGTGATGAGTGATAGGGGTGCCGATGTGGCACTAGCTCAAACTTGGGAGGAGCTTCGAGCCCTAATGATGAAGGAGTTCTGTCCTCGTCATGAGCTTAGAGCGTTGGAAAGAGAATTCGACGATTTGAAGCAAGACAGTGGTGAACATCGAGCCTATGCTGACCTTTATGAGGAACTGAGCCTGTTATGTCCTGCCATGGTTACGCCTGTGGAGAAGGCGGTTGAAAAGTACATTGATGGTCTTCCTGACTTAGTTCAGGATATCGTTACTGGCAACAACCCTACTATCGTCAGACAGGCCATAGAACTGTCTGCCACCCTGACTGAATCCCATATCAGGAAGGGTAAGCTTT
This sequence comes from Helianthus annuus, assembly GCF_002127325.2. Classification (NCBI taxonomy): domain Eukaryota; kingdom Viridiplantae; phylum Streptophyta; class Magnoliopsida; order Asterales; family Asteraceae; genus Helianthus; species Helianthus annuus. The sequence goes on along the minus strand of NC_035443.2, from coordinate 125,633,436 downwards.
CTCGAAAGGGCGACCCAAGACCATCTGACAAGACTGCACAAGTTGAACCAAAGGAAAAACAGGCCGAGACACCCAAGAAGAAGAAGCGCAAGGCTTCTCAAAATTGTGCCATAACTGCTCAGAACAATCAGGTTGCACCAGACCAGCCAGCACAACCTCATAAAAGGTAAAATTATGTTGGTACCGCACCTTTGTGCAACAAATGCAACCGTCATCATCTGGAGTAAGTGCCGTGTCACAAATGTACCCACTGTGGACGATTGGGACATTTGATCAACACCTGCCGTTATGCCAACCAAAACCAAGCTGCTTCAAATCCTGCTGCTGTTCAAGCAGGGTTCCCACCTGGGTCGTGTTATAACTGTGATGACCTTACTCACTACAGAAACAATTGCCCAAGACTTGTTAACACAAATCTAGCATGTGGACGAATGTTTAACATAAATGAGGCAAACGCGAACAACGATGCAGCAGTAAACAATTAGTCTTATGTATTTACTTGAATGTCATCTTTTGGATGTTCGAATCGACTCAGTTGATATATAAATAAAATTTGTTGTTTCAATTTTATTTTACGAAACTGATACGATTGTGTGTATGTTTAATACAGCCCTATGATGCCGACACCAAGACAAACTACTCCTGTGGTTCTGTCATTTTTAGGATCACTTGTGATCTCCCTAAAAATCTTAAATGCTCTTTTCTTTTTGAGAAACAAAGATGAATTCCTATTAAGATCTTCCTATCTTCATAGTTAGATTCTTGAAGATGTTTAAAGTACCAAACGGAATTCACGGATTGGATTCCTAGTGTGCTTTGAATACTCATGTGCTTAATTAAACAAGAAAATTTAACAAAATGAAGATCAAGTTAAACAATTATGTGATTATGTGCTTATGTGATTTCTTTTATGTCTTGTGTTTTTGTGAGATCCGATTATTCATTATCTAAATCCTCGTAGAATCCTCCGTATCTCCATATGAGGGATTCATAGTAGATATCCAAAGGTACTATCTTAAATCCTTAATGGACTTCTACATTGTAGTTAAGTCCCTTGGGTTATGAAGTACTATTCCATAATTGGAACCCTTGAGTGGTCTAGTTAAACAGATTGATCCCAAAAATCTGGTTAGGAATATCATGTGATGATATAATTGAAAAGATCCCTTAAGTGGTCTATTTAAGAGATCGTGCGACGGTCAAGTTAAGAAGATCATGTGTTGATCTAGTTAAAAAGATCGTTCGTTGATCTAGTTAAAAAAAGATCCTTTGGTGGTCTAGTTAAATCGCTTCATGTTTATTCGATTGATTTTCCCCTACGCATTATGAAATGAACTGTGTGGACTGTGCAAGGAATTACATAATTATGGATGCATACATAATTACGGAATTCAGTGCACAGAAACCACATCAAGTTTTGTCATGTGTTAAGACCTATAGTGATGAGAATAACGAGACGGGAACAATGTAGAAAGGGCATGGTGGATACGCCGCTGGTACTTCCTATATATAAGTGTTCCTTATTACATTGCAAACGTAGCGTTATTTAAGTTACTAGAAGTCCTGAACCTTGACCAATGTTATTTTTCACTCTCCAACTCTGATTTCGAGCACACACAAGTTTCCTATGATAAACTTCATAAGAAACGTTCTTCTGTCCGTAGTTCGAAACTCCATGTTTTGTTACTACAAGGACTTCACTTTGATAGTTGACAATTTCTCTAAGAATCCAAACATGGCCCAGAGTTTTACTTAGGGTTCGATGGATTTAGTCGAAAGCGAAACCATCACAGTTGTCTTCACAAGTTTCCTCTAAAATTAAATTTCGGGATGAAATTTCCTAAAGTAGGGGAGACTGTGACACCTGTGTTACTTCAACCATCAAACAAATACCAAACCAATGAAATACTGTATTTTATACCTGGGATTTGTATAAATATGTGTATCGTTTGCACATATCAATTCTTGTTCGATTTCGAGCTCTAAATTGCTTTCTGGAAAGTTATACACGAACTGATGCGTAAACGTAGTCAGTTTAAAGCGAAAAACACTCCGAAATAGTGACACAGGCTTAACATACCTTAAATAACCTTTACATAACTTATAAATAAGTTTTGGATTGTTTGGTGTGTTGAAATCAAGTTTATTCGATCGTAGGGACTATTTGTGTCAAACTGTGAAAGTATGCCGATTCTTGTGGTATCGAACATTCCGGAACTTGATCATAAGTTAAATATGCCATAAATATCCTTTACATGGCTTAGAAATAGGCTTTGAGGTGTTTAGTGCGCTAAAATAAACTTTATTGATCAATAGGGACTAAAAGCGTCAAAAAGTGCATAAGTTTGCATTTTCGCGCATATCTTACGTTCTGAATATATTCGGACATCCAAAAGTTTATGTCATCATTAAAATATTTTATTTTAGTGATTGGCATGATAAAATTTCATTCGTCGCTTAATTTGGATCGTTTTTCCGTCCGTTACGACTTCCGTCGTAATTAACCGAATAACGCAACCGTACGACCAAACAAACCGACATTCGAGATATTTTTGAGCATGTTTCAAGTTCCCTATACTTTAACTTCATTTTAGAGCTTTGAAATGGGGTTAACGGGGCTTAAACGTATCAAAATGCATCAAATATCAAGTTTGGAGTCACAGGGGCCTGTTCTGCCAAATTCCAAAACTTGATGGTCTGCAGACTACATACGGACCGTAGGCAGTATACATACAGTCCGTAAGCCCTTACCAGATACCAGAATCATGTTTCCAGCTTGATCCAACTGTTCCCATGATTTGCAAATGGTTTCTTTGATTCTAGGGGCTGGTTTTGGGGTTCCCATGGTTTCACAAATCAGTGGGTGCAAGTGTAAGGTCTTGATCGAAGCACGGTTTACGAAGAAGGATCCTAACGGTTGTGGATTTCCTATAAATACCCAACACCCTCATTCAAGTTCCTCACAAATCTGATTCTTTTGCTCTAAGTTGGGGTTTAGTACCACATACCTGAGCAATTTGGATCAAGATTTCCTTGCTTGGACCCTTTGTAAGTATTCTTTCGTTCTTTAATGCTTTTCTAAGCGTGAAAGTCAAACCATGTTTGACTTTCTGCTTTGACCACGAGTTGGTCAACACGAAGTTCGTTGAACTTCGCAACGTGAGCGTAATCACGATTGTTATAGTCCCTAGTGACTATACCTACTGATTACCACGTTGATTAGGGGTAGTGACGAGTCGTAGTTTCGGCCAAAATGCGTATTCATGCGTATTTTGTAACCAAACTACTCTTGGGTATCAAAACACTTTGTTTTGATATCAAAACCTGTTTTCTAACTTAACTAAACATGTTCTAACATGTTTAGCTCGTCACTTTTAGATTACTGCTTATGTAGAGTCGTAAGTCAAGCGGTCTAAACAACCGCTTATACTTTCGAACTAGACCCATTTGGTCAACCATTAGGATTCTACCAAACATGTTTAGTGACCATAGTTTTATAGGGAATAACCTTCCGAGGTTATACCTTATGGTCACTTCGTTTAAGTAGTTGTATGATAGGTAGTTTATATGCCTTAGGAAAATGACCAAAATACCCTTTTTATGCATAACTGATATTTAAGCATATGCAACCCAAACTTTTGTCATTTAACTGATTATGCAACATAATTAAACATGTTTAGGCATATCATACTTGTCATAGGACTAGTTAGGCGTTCCGAACGCATTTTACGCGAACGACGCGTTAAAGTAGCATAAGCTACCTAAACGGGTCGTAATGGGTCGTAAGCACTTAGGTTAGGTTTCGTTTTAGTATGTAGGCTTTGTTAAACCATATCATATGAGTTCCAATACTCATTTGGTTTACGAAACTCATCCTATCCGATCTTCCGATTTAGGTCCGGTTTATTTACTTATTTACCTATATTAGGTGCCGTTTGATTCCGTGATCCCTCTAGCTTTGCTTGGTTGTTATTCAAGACTTCTAAGCATCCTCAAGTGAGTACATAGTCCCCTCTTTTACTGTTTTCAATGTTTTGGGCTGAAGCATGTGTACCTATTTGTTATGTTCATGATTTCAAAGTATAATTGATTATAGATATTAGTACTTATCTTTTGATAAACTAATTGATTATTTATGGTTTAAACACTGATTTTCAAAGATTATAAAAAATTAATTCTTGAATTGTACTTATTTTATATTCACCAGAACGATTGGTAGTATGATATAGCGCTATAAGATTTGACACCCCATTCCTATTGTCATGGAATATCAGAAACCGATATTTTATCCAAATAGGGATTGCCTTTGTGGTATTTCTATAGTCTCAAAGGTGTATTTTTATGCACTCAGGTCTGAATGAATTCCTAAATCACATTTTTGTTGTATATTTTGTTATACTCCCAAAAGTATAGTTTGATATGCTCTCATGTGTGATATTGTACAAAACCAACATATATTTTGTTAATTATTAAAACATAGTTTGATATGTTATTTATAAAACCAAAATATAGTTTAATATGTTATTTATAAAACCAAAACATAGTTTAACATGTTATTTATAAAACCAAAACATAGTTTAATATGTTATTTATAAAACCAAAACATAGTTTAATATGTTATTTATAAGACCAAAGCATAGTTTAATATGTTATTAATAAAACCAAAGTATACTTTTGATATACTACTGAAAATTATTATTTTGACGATTAAAGTATATTTAATATACTATTTTAACGATTTTGGAACTGAAATATATTTTAATATATTACTTATTCGACTTTCTTAAACCAAAGTATATTTTTATATATATATATTACAAACCTTTTTATCAAAATGTTGTTTTACAAACAACATATTTTATATGAACTCATTTTACTTGGTTATTTATTTACCTATGCATTATTCTGTTATATCATCTGATTTCTTTTAAACTTTAGTATGATTTATAAAAGAAAATATTTTAAGGTTCATGACTATTTTTGATTAAATATTTTTCTAAAACTTATAAGTCATGAATCCTATTATAATAAAACTTATGTATCTCACATTTTTATGCTGACGTACCTATTTTTACACATGTTTCAGGTGCTGTTATGTGATGATTATTGATGCATGCTATACATAGGATGGACTCGTACCTTAGCGATTTAAAACTTGAAAGATAATAATTGTATTTATCTGATTTGTAATAAAACAATGAGTTCAATAATTCAATAAAACGAAATTATTTAATCCATGGTTGTGAAACAATGATTCTGTTACGACACTCCCCGACGTTTCTGCCACGATTTGTTGTTTTACGTGGTCGGGGTGTGGCACTAGCGAATGGTAAAAGTCTTGAAGCCACACACATAGTTAAGGGTTATAATCTCGTCTTAGCTGGTCAGCCTTCTCTACCGATCTTAACCCCGTCGTTCGTGGTAGTTTCGACGTCGTCATTGGGATGGATTGGTTGTCTCAACATCAAGCGTAGATTCTTTGCAAGGAGAAAATTGTTCGTATCCCTCGTTCTGGAGAAGAACCTCTCGTGATTCGTGGCGACAAGACTGGTGCTGTAGTGGGCATCATCTCTTTTCTTAAGGCCCATAAGTGTTTGCATAAAGGCCACACTGCCATCTTGGCACTCGTTATGGACACCTCAACGAAAGACAAGAAGATAGAAGACATTCCGATCGTACGCGACTTTCCTGAGGTATTTCCTGAGGAATTACCTGGTCTCCCGCCTCATCGTCAAGTCGAGTTTCAAATCGAGCTAACTCCTGGAGCAACGCCCATAGCTCATGCACCTTATCGATTAGCCCCATCGAAACTAGAAGAATTGTCCTCACAACTACAAGAACTCTTGGATAAGGGTTTCATTCGTCCTAGCTCTTCGCCCTAGGGAGCCCCAGTCTTATTTGTGAAGAAGAAAGACGGTACCTTCTGAATGTGTATTGACAATCGCGAACTCAACCAGGTAACGGTGAAGAATCGTTATCCTCTTCCACGTATCGATGACTTATTCGACCAGCTGCAAGGGTTGAGCTTCTACTCTAAGATTGATCTGAGATCGGGCTATCACCAACTGAGAGTCAGAGACGAGGACATCTCCAAGACAGCATTCAGAACTCATTATGGGCACTACGAGTTTCTAGTTATGCCTTTCGGATTGATAAACGCACCTGCGGTTTTCATGGATCTCATGAACCGAGTGTGCAAACCTTACCTGGATAAGTTCGTTATTGTTTTCATCGACGACATCCTGATCTATTCTAAGAGTCAGTTGGAACACGAGCATCATCTACGACTTATTTTGGAACTTCTTCGAGCAGAGCAGCTTTATGCTAAGTTTTTGAAATGCGACTTTTGGCTTCGTGAAGTCCATTTCCTAGGCCACGTGGTAAACGAAAATGGGATTCATGTAGATCCATCCAAGGTTGAATCGATCAAGAACTGGCCTGCACCCAGTACACCAACTGAAATCCGCAAATTCTTGGGTTTGGCGGGTTACTACAGAAGATTTATCAAGGACTTCTCCAAGATTACGCAACCTCTCACTTCACTAACTCAGAAGGGTGTCACCTATCGTTGGGGTGATGCACAGGAATCCGCGTTTCAGCACTTAAAGAAGAGACTTTGTAGCGCACCTATTCTCTCGTTACCTGAAGGCACAGACGTTTTCGTGGTTTATTATGACACGTCAATCCAAGGACTTAGTTGTGTGTTGATGCAACATGAGAAAGTCATTGCTTATGCATCACACCAACTTAAGGTTCACGAAAGGAATTACACTACCCACGACCTGGAGCTGTTAGCTGTTGTTTTCACACTCAAGATATGGAGACATTACCTGTACGGTACCAAGTGCACCATTTACACCAATCACAGGAGTCTCCATCATATCTTCGAACAGAAGGAGTTGAACATGCGACAGCGTCGGTGGGTCAAACTTCTGAATGATTACGCATGCGCGATCAAGTACCATCCGGGCAAAGCCAATGTTGTGGCCGATGCCCTTAGTCGAAAGGAGACTAAACCTAAGCGTGTACGTGCATTACAGCTTACCATCCACTCTAGTCTTCCCGCTCAAATTCGTGACGCTCAGGTCGAAGCATTGAAAGCAGAGAACATCAGGGCTGAGTCCCTGCGAGGATCGAAGAAACGGTTAGAACAAAAGGAAGACGACGCTTACTACATGACAGGGCGCATCTGGGTTCCACTTTATGATAATCTGCGCGAGCTTGTGATGGATGAAGCACACAAGTCGCGTTACTCGGTACATCCTGGTTCGGATAAGATGTACCACGATCTCAAAGCTACATACTGGTGGCCCCATATGAAAGCTAACATAGCGACCTATGTTAGTAAATGTTTGACCTGTGCTAGGGTCAAGATTGAATACCAGAAGCCATCAGGCCTACTTCAACAACCAGAGATACCGACATGGAAATGGGAGCAAATTTCTATGGATTTCGTTACTGGCTTACCTAGATCTCAACGAGGAAATGACACTATTTGGGTGATCGTGGATCGACTGACCAAGTCTGCACATTTTCTGGCTATTAAGGAAACGGATAAGTTCTCTACTTTAGCAGACGTATACCCGAAGGAAGTAGTTTCAATGCACGGGGTGCCAACCTCCATCATATCTGATCGTGACGCGCGTTTTACCTCTGAGTTGTGGCAAGCGATGCACAAATCCTTTGGCTCTCAATTAGACATGAGCACGGCATATCATCCTCAGACGGATGGGCAGTCTGAACGCACCATTCAAACCCTTGAAGACATGCTTCGAGCATGTGTAATCGACTTTGGTAACGGCTGGGAAAGACACCTGTAACACCTCGAAGTTTTGCGTCCAATAATGTATTGACACGTGTCATAAGTTTACACGTGGTATTAAATACTAAGTAAAGGACTAAAGTTGACAAACATTGAAAGTATGTGAATTCGAGGGTTAAAAATGTCAACGAGGGATAAATATACTGTACAGTAACCCTAAATGATGCTCGTACCTTCAAACGAATGAATCATGAATCGTACGGAACGAATTGTGGAAGAAAGTGAGAGATTACAAACTACAGGGGTTAAATGTGTCAACATGTTTAATTTATACCTCTGAGTGACCCTTTGACAAACCCGAGACTTTGTAATGGTAAATTACACTCACTAGAATGCGCGATATAAATTTCGCGAAGTTCCGTTTTAAAATGAGAAAGTTATGATCAAATCCGTTAAAAAGGGTTAAAAGCATCAAACTTTGAAAGTTAAGACTTTTCGGGTAATAATAAATTAACCAGGGGTTAATCAATTGGGTAAAAGTTCCGAGGCCCTTATTCGTAAATAAACGAGGCCCAAAACGCAAAGTTACCCCTTCGAAAACGAGAGGCCAGGGCAATAATTACAAAAGATTTGAAAATCTTGGAAAATTGGTCTCAGGCGGGCCGCGTTAGTGATCCAAGCAATCTTACGCGGGCCGCATGGTCAGTAGAAGATATGGGCGTGTCAGACAGATTCAGGCGACCCCCGTAAGAGTTAAGTGATCTCTTACGCGGGCCGCGTCAATACGCCAGATGTAGAAAATGCGGACAGGTTCACTGTTTGCTGTTCTAACCGACTTAGAGTGCCATTATGAGAGCATGGGCGCCCCCTAAACGTCCCCTAGCACTCAGGGACACATGTTGATGATCCAAGAGCACTTGTAGCACTTGTTGTCAAGGATCTAAGGGCTAATGAACACTATAAAAGGCCACCTTGTAACCACAAGTTCTTCACACCTTCAAACAACACTTCTGATCATTTCTGGAGCTCAAGCGCCTTCATTTCTCATTCCTGGTCGTGCATAGGACTCTTGTAAGTATGTTCCACCCTTCTTAGTTCAGTTTATGTTTAGTTTTAGCCCAAAAGTCAATCCGTCGTAATTAACGATTGACTTAACGATAAATCACAAATGGTCCAGTGGTTTGTCGAATCAAAGGTAGTTATATGTTAGTAATCATGTGGGCATTAAACCCCTAAAAGGGCACCCTCTGATTCCCACTCTAACTAGTCTGAATGTCGAGTCAAACTTGCTTAGAAAAAGTCAACAGAATGCTATTTTGCGATTTTATGCATAATCAATAATGTAGATGGCGTATAACCTGTTTTAACACTCATATAACATGATAATAAGTATATTAACTAGTCTAAGCTTGTTTGATCCGACCATTTACTGTTTTGACCCGGTTCGGAACTGAAAGTCGCAAAACTTTGACTTTTGCTTTGACTTCAGTTCTGACCCGTTATGGAATGAATCAGATATGCCTTAGGACTCTCTTAGGACCAGGTTACATGATGGTATAACCCTCTTTGACCGGTTCGTTGTTTGTCCGAGTCTTTAGCACATTTCCGTTAAATGCTTAAAAGTTGACCGTAACGCCCTTTTCACGTTAAAACGAGAATTTTGGACATGTGAAAGGACAATAACCTTAGTTACTGATTTCTAAGCATGTCCCTAAAATTTCACGTCAATCCGAGGTCTAGAATGGGAGTTATGCTGAATAGCGCAATTACGGAAACTTTAGTAATTAAACGGCGCAATTAGCATAAAGCCTATCTAAACCCAAATTTCGACACCAAACCTTTTACACACTGATGTAAAATAATATTTTGAGATTTGTAAAGATTTTTAATTACTTTTAACCTGCTCATAACCTGCGGTTATGGCATCGGTTCGGTAAATACCGAATATACCCTTTTCGGACATAACTTGAGTTCTACATGGTATTTTGACCCGATTCCAGTTACGACTGATTTTAAATAATAAATAAAGTATTTTGGACTTTATAAACTGTTCGGAAAACTCAGATTTCCTGTAGAACTCAGAAACCTCTTTTATAATCTTTAAAAATGACCGAAATACCCCTACGGGGCGTATATTGGATTTAAACTCGTTACGGACATTATGGAAGGTATCCTACTGATACCACCACCTCTTTATAGCATATTGACTTAGGAAACCTGTGTAGGACTCTTACGGTTACCCGTTACGCCTTTTGCGCGCACGGTTCGGTTTATGTAACTAGTTTACCTAAACTAGCCGAAACGGGTCAAACCTTATTGTTTTGACCTCAAAATCCAGAGTGTGGTTATATTACCCATATAAAACAAGTCTTCAAACTTGTTGGGTCCAAACCACATTCCATTCCCGGTTTTCGCCTTTCACGCGATTAAACCGTATTTATCCTTTGAAACTGACCGGTCTAAGCTAAGGCTAAATTAAAGACCTGTTAGGATTCTAATAGGTTATTTTAAACCTTCGTTCCAGAATAGGAGACCAGTAAAAGAAACTTGCATTTATTTGATTGAGGTTATTACTTGCTCAGGTAAATACTTTTAACTTATTTTCCGTTATACGGGCTTGGGTTACGGTATTTAAAATACCGCTTGGTCGGGCAATTGACCCCAACTCATTAGTAGTTGGGTATTATCAATGTGACCCGTTTAAAAATTTGTTTTGTTGGCTTTACGCCTTTGGGAACTTAATGACCATGTCCCGGATATCCTTGGCAGCATTTTACGAAATGGCCACGACCTTGACACGCGGGTGTAGGCGTACACCCGACATTGTGTCCATAATTATAAAGGTATAGCCATTGGTTTTCCGCCATGGTTTTATGCTATGTGGTGTGTCTATTAACCTTAAACCCGGTACGACCCGGGCGACCGAACGCATAGTGAACATGTAATTCTTTTACAAGATTTGATTTATAAATTATCCCAAGTTATAAAGAGTTTGTGCCTTGTGCATTCAAATCAATTTTATTAAACATTTTATAAAAGTGTCGATTGAATGTATTTACCAGTGTAAACTGACGTATTTTCCCAAAAAAGATTAATGCAGGTTCTACACGTAATAGGCTGGCCACTCCTTAGCATCGTTAGAGTCTCGTAAGCTTGGGATGCCAATATCTCTTGAACAATTATTTTTCTATCTTATTTAGATTCCCTGTGGATTATATTTCGACCTCGGATTGACGTGAAAGCTACGTACTGGTGGCCCCATATGAAAGCTAACATAGCGACCTATGTTAGTAAATGTTTGACCTGTGCTAGGGTCAAGATTGAATACCAGAAGCCATCAGGCCTACTTCAACAACCAGAGATACCGACATGGAAATGGGAGCAAATTTCTATGGATTTCGTTACTGGCTTGCCTAGATCTCAACGAGGAAATGACACCATTTGGGTGATCGTGGATCGACTGACCAAGTCTGCACATTTTCTGGCTATTAAGGAAACGGATAAGTTCTCTACTTTAGCAGACGTATACCTGAAGGAAGTAGTTTCAATGCACGGGGTGCCAACCTCCATCATATCTGATCGTGACGCGCGTTTTACCTCTGAGTTGTGGCAAGCGATGCACAAATCCTTTGGCTCTCAATTAGACATGAGCACGACATATCATCCTCAGACGGATGGGCAGTCTGAACGCACCATTCAAACCCTTGAAGACATTCTTCGAGCATGTGTAATCGACTTTGGTAACGGCTGGGAAAGACACCTGTAACACCTCGAAGTTTTGCGTCCAACAATGTATTGACACGTGTCATAAGTTTACACGTGGTATTAAATACTAAGTAAAGGACTAAAGTTGACAAACATTGAAAGTATGTGAATTCGAGGGTTAAAAATGTCAACGAGGGATAAATATACTGTACAGTAACCCTAAATGATACTCGTACCTTCAAACGAATGAATCATGAATCGTACGGAACGAATTGTGGAAGAAAGTGAGAGATTACAAACTAAAGGGGTTAAATGTGTCAACATGTTTAATTTATACCTCTGAGTGACCCTTTGACAAACCCGAGACTTTGTAATGGTAAATTACACTCACTAGAATGCGCGATATATATTTCGCGAAGTTCCGTTTTAAAACGAGAAAGTTATGATCAAATCCGTTAAAAAGGGTTAAAAGCGTCAAACTTTGAAAGTTAAGACTTTTCGGGTAATAATAAATTAACCAGGGGTTAATAAGTTGGGTAAAAGTTCCGAGGCCCTTATTCGTAAATAAACGAGGCTCAAAACGCAAAGTTACCCCTTCGAAAACGAAAGGCCAGGGCAATAATTACAAAAGATTTGAAAATCTTGAAAAATTGGTCTCAGGCGGGCCGCGTTAGTGATCCAAGCAATCTTACGCGGGCCGCATGGTCAGTAGAAGATATGGGCGTGTCAGACAGATTCAGGCGACCCCGTAAGAGTTAAGTGATCTCTTACGCGGGCCGCGTCAATACGCCAGATGCAGAAAATGCGGACAGGTTCACTGTTTGCTGTTCTAACCGACTTAGAGTGCCATTATGAGAGCATGGGCGCCCCCTAAACGTCCCCTAGCACTCAGGGACACAGGTTGATGATCCAAGAGCACTTGTAGCACTTGTTGTCAAGGATCTAAGGGCTAATGAACACTATAAAAGGCCACCTTGTAACCACAAGTTCTTCACACCTTCAAACAACACTTCTGATCATTTCTGGAGCTCAAGCGCCTTCATTTCTCATCCCTGGTCGTGCATAGGACTCTTGTAAGTATGCTCTACCCTTCTTAGTTCAGTTTATGTTTAGTTTTAGCCCAAAAGTCAATCCGTCGTAATTAACAATTGACTTAACGATAAATCACAAATGGTCCAGTGGTTTGTCGAATCAAAGGTAGTTATATGTTGGTAATCATGTAGGCATTAAACCCCTAAAAGGGCACCCTCTGATTCCCACTCTAACTAGTCCGAATGTCGAGTCAAACTTGCTTAGAAAAAGTCAACAGAATGCTATTTTGCGATTTTATGCATAATCAGCAATGTAGATGGCGTATAACCTGTTTTAACACTCATATAACATGATAATAAGTATATTAACTAGTCTAAGCTTGTTTGATCCAACCATTTACTGTTTTGACCCGGTTCGAAACCGAAAGTCGCAAAACTTTGACTTTTGCTTTGACTTCAGTTCTGACCCGTTATGGTATGAATTAGATATGCCTTAGGACTCTCTTAGGACCAGGTTACATGATGGTATAACCCTCTGTGACCGGTTCGTTGTTTGTCCGAGTCTTTAGCACATTTCCGTTAAATGCTTAAAAGTTGACCGTAACGCCCTTTTCACGTTAAAACGAGAATTTTGGACATGTGAAAGGACAATAACCTTAGTTACTTATTTCTAAGCATGTCCCTAAAATTTCACGTCAATCCGAGGTCTAGAATGGGAGTTATGCTAAATAGCGCAATTACGGAAACTTTATTAATTAAACGGCGCAATTAGCATAAAGCCTATCTAAACCCAAATTTCGACACCAAACCTTTTACACACTGATGTAAAATAATATTTTGAGATTTTTAAAGATTTTTAATTATTTTTAACCTGCTCATAACCTGCGGTTATGGCATCGGTTCGGTAAATAACGAATATACCCTTTTCGGACATAACTTGAGTTCTACATGGTATTTTGACCCGATTCCAGTTACGACTGATTTTAAATAATAAATAAAGTATTTTGGACTTTATAAACTGTTCGGAAAACTCAGATTTCCTGTAGAACTCATAAACCTCTTTTATAATCTTTAAAAATGACCGAAATACCCCTACGGGGCGTATATTGGATTTAAACTCGTTACGGGCATTATGGAAGGTATCCTACTGATACCACCACCTCTTTAAAGCATATTGACTTAGGAAACCTGTGTAGGACTCTTACGGTTACCCGTTACGCCTTTTGCGCGCACGGTTCGGTTTATGTAACTAATTTACATAAACTAGCCGAAACGGGTCAAACCTTATTGTTTTGACCTCAAAATCTAGAGTGTGGTTATATTACCCATATAAAACAAGTCTTCAAACTTGTTGGGTCCAAACCACATTCCATTCCCGGTTTTCGCCTTTCACGCGATTAAACCGTATTTATCCTTTGAAACTGACCGGTCTAAGCTAAGGCTAAATTAAAGACCTGTTAGGATTCTAATAGGTTATTTTAAACCTTCGTTCCAGAATAGGAGACCAGTAAAAGAAACTTGCATTTATTTGATTGAGGTTATTACTTGCTCAGGTAAATACTTTTAACTTATTTTCCGTTATACGGGCTTGGGTTACGGTATTTAAAATACCGCTTGGTCGGGCAATTGACCCCCACTCATTAGTAGTTGGGTATTATCAATGTGACCCGTTTAAAAATTTGTTTTGTTGGCTTTACGCCTTTGGGAGCTTAATGACCATGTCCCGGATATCCTTGGCAGCATTTTACGAAATGGCCACGACCTTGACACGCGGGTGTAGGCGTACACCCGACATTGTGTCCATAATTATAAAGGTATAGCCATTGGTTTTCCACCATGGTTTTATGCTATGTGGTGTGTCTATTAACCTTAAACCCGGTACGACCCGGGCGACCGAACGCATAGTGAACATGTAATTCTTTTACAAGATTTGATTTATAAATTATCCCAAGTTATAAAGAGTTTGTGCCCTGTGCATTCAAATCAATTTTATTAAACATTTTATAAAAGTGTCGGTTGAATGTATTACCAGTGTAAACTGACGTATTTTCCCCAAAAAGATTAATGCAGGTTCTACACGTAATAGGCTGGCCACTCCTTAGCATCGTTAGAGTCTCGCAAGCTTGGGATGCCAATATCTCTTGAACAATTATTTTTCTATCTTATTTTGATCCCCAAAAATATATTTATCTTTATGCTTCCGCTGTGCATTTATATATTGTGTGGTTTGACTATATTGTTGCCAACTACGTCACCGGGCCCACCGGTGATACACGTGGAAATCGGGGTGTGACAGGTTGGTATCAGAGCCAACGTTGAATGAATTAAACACTATCCTTATGTGTTTAATCTCAATGACACAATTGAACATACTTGAGTCTAGACAAGAACATAGGACAAATTCGAAATGTTATTCCAATTTGTCTTTTATTATTTATTGTGATTTAAAGATCTGTTAAGCAGGAAATATGCCACCAGCAATTAGAAGAGGAGGAAGAGGCAAAGGGCCGATCACCACTCAAAATGATCACGAGGCCGGACCTTCAAACATGCGAGCTCCTTCCAGCACGAGGAGCGAAGAGCCTCAGAGACATAGAAGAAACCTCTTTGAGCCCGCAAGACGGTCTACCTCACACAGTTCGACACCTTCATACCGTCACTTTTTTGGACCAAATTCGGAGAATGAGCCCAGTAACCCTCAACCTTCGTTTATACCTCTCCAGCGATCTGCTTCGCACCGTTCCTATGGCGATCCTACTCCTTTCTTTCAAGGCCGATTTAACCCGGCTGATTATGTCCAAGAACCAATAGGTTATAACCCTTTAGGACCCGAAGACCATTTTTCCGAAGATAATGCGGTGGATATGGATGAAGACACGGATCCCATAGAACCTGCAAGAGGTACTCCCAACCACCCTATCGAGATCTCTGATGGGTCATCCTTCCATGGAACGCCTTATCAAGGTCCCAACAGTTATCAGGTGAGGCTTAACCAACGTGATTGGTACTTCACACCTTCTCATCATTTCTCGCCTCATGAGCAGCAGCAGCAGGATCCCTCCGAGGATTCACGTTTCGTGGCAGTTACGCCACCGCCTCCTCCGCCACCAGTTCAGCAAGCACCTCCAGATCCGCCAAGGCGTAGGAGATCAGGCGCGCGGATGTCCACCCGAGGAGGGGAATTCCATTTCAGCACCCCTCGCCACTCGAGTGCAAGTCATTTCCCGCCACTGCCTGAAGAACCACAGTTAGGTGAACCTTCGAGTCACCCTGCAGAGGTGAATTCGGCACCAGTTGCACCACCTCCGCCACCTTTCGGCTATGATAACCCTATACCAGCGTACGCCGGTTCCACCGCGTACAACCCGTTTGAGCAGCCGACTCACACTTACTATAATTATGATGCCGACCCATATGTGGTAGCGGTTAATTACAACGCTCTCCATCCCGAAGGACCTTATGGAAATCCTTGGGGATTAGGATACGCAACTAATGGGTACCCAGCACCTCCTAGACCTCCGGTTCAGCAACCGTCGCAGCAGCCATGTTTTTCTCCACCGGAGCAAGAAGAAATCCTCCACCGTCTAAACCGAGTGGAACGAGACTTTGAGCAAGAACGTAAAAGTAATGGTGGATTCCTCAAAGGCCTAGCAAACTTACTAAAAGGGAGGAAGAAACGAGATCATTAGTCTCTTATTGTACTATAGTATTTACTATTACAATCAAGTCCCTGCGTGGACATTTATCGTGTTTAGTCCCTGCGTGGACAATTGCATTTCGGTCCCTGCGTGGACTTATCTTTTAGTCCCTGTGCGGACATCAATCTATGTATTTGGTCCCTGCGTGGACTTGTTTCTGTAAACCTCTGCGTACGTATCTATCTATTAAAAAGTCCCGTTTAGGGCAGTATGTAATCTTTTACATGTAATGGAATGTTAAGTTATAAATTTCATTCTGTTATTATATGCATTCTTATACGAAATAAATCAAAAATCATACCTTTTAAATTAATCTGCATAATAAATAAAGAATCTTAATGGTGAAACCTAGCCTGGTGTCATTATTAAGACCCGGCCAAAATGGTAAGACCTGATTAAAAGATTTAGATTCCTGTTAACCTCTGTAAACATGTTAACGTTCTTGGCAGATGTGATTCGTTAAAATCACACGCGTCATTCTTATATATGAATCCATCAAGGGATTCCAAAACCCAAATTAATGGTTGGTAAATCATGGGTTCAATCGTCAATAAAGATGATCATTATTAAACATCCATTAGTGATGTAGTGCCTACGGGCCATACTTATTGTCATATAAGAAAAAAGGCAGTTGTAGTCTATGACTCCCTGTCAGAAAGGGTAAAAGGACTACGGTTCAGACCTTCATGCCTTGATTCTCTGAAATCCTGGCTGATAATATAAAACGTCCTTGTGACTAGGCTTTTGTGCCACTAACAATATTATTTGTAATTAGGATAAGTTATATTCAAATCCTAAATAAAAGCGAGTAACAAATTAACCAAATATGGTCTATGTTTACCATGGTTAATGAATTGCCATAAAAGACAATTCTATAATAAACTCCTAAATAAAACTTTGTCATTATCTTCTGTAGCAGATTTAAGTTGCAATGGCTGAACCAAGTGGAGTTAATAGTCAATCAAAGGAGGATGACAATGATAACGCCCAAAATCATATAACGGGCGCTGAATTGAAAGCTTTGGTAGAAAACGCTGTGAAGACGGCCCTAGATCGTCAGTATGAAGAGTACAGCGAGTCTTGAAGCAGGACCTTATCTACACCACACTCAAAGCCAAGAACCCATTCTAAATCTCACAGCAAACCACCCTCGACCCCGTCTAAGCCTAAGAAGGACCATGATCGACACTCATCGAATGAGAATAGTGTCCGTCCTAAGGAGAAAGTGTTCGATAATGCATCTCGCGCCAAGGGTTGCACATATAAGTATTTCGTTTCTTGCAAACCCCGAGATTTCACTGGGGAAAAGGGCGCTGTAGATTGCATGACCTGGTTAGACGAAATGGACACAGTTGTGGACATTAGTGGTTGTGCTGAGAGAGACGTGGTGAAGTTTGTATCACAGTCATTCAAGGGTGAAGCCCTAGCGTGGTGGAGATCTTTGGTTCAGGCCTCAGGGAAGGTTGTTTTGTATAGCATGACATGGGAGGAATTTATTGCTCTTATTTAAGGAAAATTACTGCCCTCAGCACGAGGTTGAAAAGATCGAATCTGATTTCCTATCGCTGGTCATGAAGAACCTGGGCTGCCAGGCTTATCTCACGAGTTTCAACACTCTGTCGAGATTGGTTCCGTACCTAGTGACACCGGAACCTAAACGGATCGCACGCTTCATTGGGGGTTTGGCCCCATAAATAAAAGCTAGCGTGAAGGCTTCTAGGCCTGCTACCTTCAGATCCATGGCAGATATATCTCTGTCTCTCACACTAGATGCAGTGAGACAAAGATCGTTGAGAAATGCTGATAGTGAGAAGAGGAAGCGTGAAGATGATGATTCACGGAGGTCTAACAAGAAGCACCGGGGAAATCATGACCACAAGAGGGGGTCAGAGAACACAAATAATGATGGACAGTCGGGCGACAAGCCCATGTGCAAGGTCTGTCAGAAGCACCATTTCAGAAGGTGCAGGTTTGAAAAGAAATCCCAGCCGAAGGCGTGTGGGATATGCAAGTCCTCTGAGCATAGGACTCTTGAGTGCAAGAAACTCAAGGATGCAACTTGTTATAGTTGCAATGAGAAAGGGCACATCAAGACTAACTGCCCGAAGATAGTGAAAAAGGCTGAAGATGGGAAAAAGACCAATGCGAGGGTCTTTCAGATGGATGTTAAAGAGGCTATCCAGAACGACAACGTCATAACCGGTACGTTCCTTATCAATGATGTATTCTCAAGAGTGTTATTTGATCCTGGAGCTGATAAATCCTTTGTGGATGATAAGTTCTGCGAATTATTAAAATTGCCTGTTAAAACCTTGAATGTGAAATATGAAGTAGAACTAGCTGATGGGACTATGGGAACAGTCTCAACTGTTTTAGATGGATGTGTTATATCCATTAGGAATCACTCATTTCCTTTATCCCTGTTACCCTTTAAACTAGCTGGTTTCGACATAGTATTGGGTATGGATTGGTTATCGCATAACCAAGCCCAGATTGTATGCAACAAGAAACAAGTGGTAATCAAGACTTCGTCTGGAGAACCCCTTACCATCCAAGGAGATACTCGACATGGATTGCCTGCGCAAGTGACTATGCTAAAGGCATCCAGATGTTTGAAGAAAGGATGTGTCATTTATATGGCACAGGTAACTATTGGGGAGGAGAAACCCAAGATTGAAGACATCCCAGTCATCTCTGACTATCCTGAAGTTTTTCCAGAAGAACTGCCTGGTTTACCACCAGACAGGCAAGTAGAATTCAGTATCGACATCATTCCAGGAGCCGCACCTATTGCGAGAGCACCTTATAGATTAGTGTCACGGCCCCCGGCCCGGTTTGACCCGTTCCAGGAGCCGCGGGACAGAAAACCTGCGGTATTTAATTTAGGCGACAGCGGAAGTCTTTTTTTATAAAACAGGATCTTTCAATATTTAAAACTGCCCGTTTATATAATTTAGGGGTGAAACCCCATAATTTACAATAAGGTGATTTCACTGGGAAATCTTTACTTTTCAAAACATGTTTCTTTTATTAATTTACATTGAGCCACATTTCTAAGCTTGTAGTGCTTCACGGCACTTTTCTTGGATCACAATAGATCACCTGAAACATGTTTGAAAAAGGTTTTGTCAGCAGGGAAATACTGAGTGAGTTCATTTAGGTTTTATAAAATGACCCTTAGTTATAAAATTACAGCATAAGAGCGATTACAATGGTTTATATCTTATATTTATCTGGCGCCGTGTCACAATGGTGACATGTCACAATGGTGACGATGGTCATACCACTATTAGGTCAATGAACCCAAATAGTGATGATTATCCCTAGTAGGTCAATGAACCTAACTGGGAGAAAATTAGTAATGTGCACAATACCCCACTAGCCAGTGATTCAAGATATCCACGACTTAGTCCCTGTAATTATAACTTTTGAAAGTAATTTTGAGGTATTGTAAAACAGTTGATAAAAAGAGAATGACTCACATTGCAGATTTAACGAGCAGTGTATAAGCCTACTGATTAGCCTTGTTTAACCTAATTTAATTCACAATACACGCAAACGTGTTTAGTAACTAATACAGCAGTTACGTCAATTCACGAGATTAAACCCTCACAACGATTAACAAAGTGCAATACTTAACAATTCAGCGGATTCACAACGAATGACAGAGCATAGTCCGAATTCGGACAGCACTCAAACATTCAAGTCGAAATCATGATGAATAACAAAGTATAAACTCAATTTGAGCAGCACTTAAACAATCGTTGGATAGTTACAATTGATCGGATGTTGAATCGTACTAACGATCGAGTTATTACCCTGATTGCGGCAGTGATTCGTGAATCGTGTGTGTTTGTGCAGTATACAGGCGATAACTCCGTGTGTATTTGGAGTTTTATCGTCGTTTCAGTGCCCAATTTCAAGTGCCAACGTCCTCTATTTATAGTAAAATTTTGACCCCGTCGCGTGACGCGAGGGGTACCCCCATGGGCGTCGCGTGACGCGAGGGGTAACCTATGTTCATAGGGTAGGTTTTTGCGTGTGTAGGCTTGCTGAGTTGATAGAATTTTAAAATTCGAATTTGACAGCTCTCAATTTAGATAATCGTAACTAGGGTTTGACCCCCCCTGAGTTTTAGGGGCCCTGATCCTGATTCTGATAATTCTGAAAATTTTAGGGTTTGCGTAGAATCACTTGGGTGTCTCAATTAGGGTTTTCTTAATAGAAAATTAACACACTAAGTATCGGTTTTAGTGAGAGTTGTTACATCCTCCCCACCTTAAGAAAAATCTCGTCCTCGAGATTTACTGGAATAAATGAGGATATTTTTGCTTTATTTCTGATTTCAATTCCCAAAGTGTATTATGGTCCTCTCTTTGAATTCTACTTAACTTTTGACCAATACTAGTCATTTGTGTTTTGAGAAACTTGACTTTCTTGTCTTCTATTTGCAGTGGTTTCTCTATAATTTCAACTTTTTATTTACCTCTACATCTTGAAGAGGTACTACCAGGGATTCGTCTGATAAACAGTTCTTGAGATTGGATACACGAAATATCTTATGTACTCCAGCTAACTCTTCTGGTAGTTGTAAACGATAAGCAGCTGGTCCTATATGTTGGATCACTGGAGATGGTCCTACGTACCTTGGACTTAGCTTTTCTTTCTCACCGAATCTAACAACTCTTTTCCAAGAAGATACTTTTAATAGCATTTTGTCTTCTTCTTGAAACTCCAACGGCTTTTGTCTATTATCTGTATAAATCTTCTGGCGATCTCTAGCCGTCTTCAGCCTTTTCTTCGTGATACTGAATATCACAGTCATAGTCACTTAGGATTTTCATCCATCTCCTTTGCCTCATGTTTAATTCTTTTTGCTCTAATATATATCTTAAATTCTTATGACCCGTATAGACAGTAAACTTACTTTCATACAGATAATGTCTCCAAATCTTAAGGGCAAAATTATGGTTCCTAATTCTAAGTCATAGGTGGTATAGCTTTCTTCGTGCTTTTTCAATTGCCTTGATACATACGCAATTACCTTTTTGCGTTGCATTAATATACATCCAAATCCTAGCTTTGAAGCATCACTATATACTTTAAAATCTTCTGTTCCTTCTGGTAAGGCTAAAATTGGGACATTTGTTAATTTATACTTTAAGATCCTAAAGGCTTCTTCTTGTTTAGGTCCTTAATCAAACTTAATTTGTTTTTACAGGTTAGCTTAGTTAATGATATAACTATCTTGGAAAAATCCTCAATAAACCGTCTATAGTATCCGACTAAACCTACAAAACTTCCTAATTTCCATTGCGGATTGCGGAACCTGCCATTTGATAATTGCTGCTATCTTATCAGGATCTATGTGAATACCTTCATGATTCACCATATGACCCAGAAATTGTACTTCTGGCAGTCAAAATTCATACTTCGAGAATTTAGCGAAAATCTTCTCTTTTCTTAACAAAGTTTAGAGTGCACGCAAGTGCTGATAAATAAGTATATCGTTGATGAAGATAATTACAAATTTATCCAAATATGGTTTACAGATCCTATTCATTTTGTCCATGAATAGTGCAAGTGCATTTGTTAATCCGAAGGGCATGACTGTAAACTTGTAATAACCATACCTAGTTCTGAAAGCAGTTTTAGGTATGTCTTCCTCTTGTACTTTCAATTGATGATATCCGGAACGTAAGTCGATCTTAGAAAATATCTAGCTCCTTGAAGTTGATCGGAAAGATCATCAATCCTACGTAATGGGTATCGATTCTTAATTGTAACTTTATTCCATTCTCTATAATTAATACATATTCTCATCGTTTCATCCTTTTTATTAATAAACAACACTGGTACTTCCCAAGGGGATGAACTATGTTGTATGAAACCTTTACTTAATAATTCATCTAATTGATTTTTCAGTTTTAATATTTCTGTGAGTGCTAACTGATAAGGTGCCTTGGCTATTGGTATAGTTTCTGGAATCAGATTAATCCTAAATTCTATCTCCCTATCTGGTGTAATACTGGTAACTCTTCTGAGAATACATCTGGGTATTCTGAAACTACATGAATTTCCTTAAGTTCTTTACTCTTAGTACTAATGATTACTGAAATTATATATACTATTCCTTGCTTTCATTCATAACTAGCAACTTTCATTACTGATATGAACTTTGTGACCTTATGTGGTTTATTTCCTGTAATCACAATTACTTCTCCGGCGGTTGCCTGAATTTCTATAAAGTTCTTATCACAGAGAATTCGAGCATGGTTGTTTACTAACCAATCCATTCCTAACACATTATCGAATTCAACTAATTTCATAGATAATTGGGTTGCAGAAATTTTATGACTTAAAAATTCTATTTCTATGTTTTGCAGACCCTTATTTAATTTAACGGAATTCCCATCTACCGTTTCTACTATAGAAATTTGCCTAATTCTGGTAAGTTAAGAGTTTGGCAAAAGGAAGTATTTATAAAACTTTGGTTTGCACCAGAGTCAAATAATACTCTTGTGTAAACGTTGTGAACTAAGAACGTACCGGCTATCACATCTGGAATGAGCTCTACTTCCTTAGCAGTCAGTTGAAAGGCTCTTACATTCCTCTTTGCTCCTTCTGCAGGTTTGGCTTTATTGTTAGATGGTTTGTTCAGTTTTGGACAATCTGGCCTAAGATGTCTAGCTTCTCCACAGTTGTAGCAGACTGAAAATCTCTTCCTCCTGCAGTCTTCTTCTTGATGCCACAGAATTTTGCAAAAATTGCAATATCCTTTGCATCTTCCAAAATGCTTTCTTTTGCAAGAATTGCAAAATGGGCTAATGGAAGATTGCCCATTCCCTCCTTTCCTGAAATTGTTATGGTTACCCGGACGGAATTCTTGGGTAATCTTTTGGGCTACTTCCTTCCTTCTATTTTCGTCTCTTGTCCGTACTAGTTCGTCAGTCAGAGTATTGGCTAAATCCACTGCATCATCAATCGTGCGAGGTTTCGCAGCCTTGACGATGTTACGGATTTCAGCAATCAATCGTCAAATATAACGAGAAATAAGTACCGGCTCTGGCGAAGCCAGGGTTGGTACTACTCGAGCATACTCGAAAAATGTCGAAGTATACTTTCGACAATCTACATCCACCATCTGGTGGGTTAAAAACTTATTTGTCATTTGTTCCTTTTCATATTTGGGACAGAATTTTCTTTCTACCAAGCTCTTAAATTCTTCCCATTTCATAGCATACGCCATCCTTCTTCCTTTTGCTTGTAACACCGTATTCCACCATTCTAGCGCCCCTTCTTTGAAAAGGTTTGACGCGTACATGACCTGATCATCCTGAGCACATTTACTTATGGAAATTACTGCCTCGGTTTTCTCTAACCAACGTAGTACTGCAGTCGCTCCTTCATTGCCTGCAAACTCAGATGGTTTACAAGCAAGAAATTCTTTGTAAGTGCAACCAGGCGTTGCAGCTTTCATTTTCTTAGGGAGCGGAGCTTGTCGTGGTTCATTATCATGATTAACACGATTATTGCCTCTGTTTACGCTATTACTGAAGTTATCTTCAGAAATATGTTTGCTAGGAACGATTTGTTGTGGTTTTATTGGATTTTTAACAACAGCAACGATTGCTGGAATAGCGTTGGCTATCCCTTGAGCAACTATTGCTGGAATAGTGTTCGCTATCCCTTGAGCAACGATATTTTCTATATCCTGCCTAGTCATATATTGATCCCCCAGTTGTTGTTCAGATTGATCAACCTCGTTAACTGGTTCATTATTAGCGTTTTCCATCTGATAACTAATTTAAAGATAAATAATTAGTATACAAGAAATAATCCAATGTCACACTTAATTGCACATAATCACGTAAACGAACAAAATTTGTAAATTTTCTAAAATTTCATTTGTTTTATTGATTATATCATGCTTCTATTTACAACCGTTTTATTATTTATTTTACACATACTGATTTTACTATTACTATTACACAACCACAGTTCCATAAATCCCCTATCCTTTGTCAGATGATATTCTAGTAACGGCGTTCCCTCTCATCGTATTTCCAGGAGATCTGTCCCCCAATCTCTTGGATCCTATTCCCAGTATCCATTAGTTCTTCACCAAAGCGAAGTTCAGCCGTATTCTCGTTACTTATTGGTGGATTTGGTAAAGGTTCTAAATTGAACTGAGGAAAAAGCTTATAGGGATGGTTTTGTAACTGTATTTCATTAGTCAACCATTCATCTATTTGCGAGTGGATTGAAGGGTTTGGAATAGCTGGTTCTAAGTTCGTTGGTAGTTGTGTTTCAAGAGAGTAAATAAAAACATTTTCATTATCAGGCTTAATAGTATTATAGCTTGCCATTATAAAATCTAGCTTTTCCTGAGATGGTAACCCCTCAATTTGCCTAGAGCTTTCCCCAATTTCCATTTTCTTGGGTTTCTCGAGAGGTAAAGTGTTGAATTCTATAGGTTCTTTTATGTCTGGTATATACCTATTGAAATCTCTGGAAACCTCTATGCTTACCGTATAGAGATTTAAATTCTGAAGGGCATCAGACAAGTTACTCATGCTGTTTAGCAAAATACATACTAAGTTAAAAATCATAACAAAATTTTATAGAAAAATTTTTTAAATATTATTTCATACTGGGTAACTACCAAAACAACTGAAAATTAAAACACATTAGGTTTTATTTATAAAATTATTTATTTATTTACTGAATTAAGTTTCTGGCTTATATTTAATAAGGGTGCTAAAACTTGAATTAAAATATTTTAAAGATTTGTATTTACTGCTACAGTGGCTAGCATATAAAGATCTGCCCATACTGTACACAATTAGTCAGATACAAAATAGCAATTAATAAAAATTAAGTATTTTCTAAATACTTAATTCGCTTAAATCAGTAGCTTGATAAGTGGCTCTGATACCACCTTTTTCTGTCACGGCCCCCGGCCCGGTTTGACCCGTTCCAGGAGTCGCGGGACAGAAAACCTGCGGTATTTAATTTAGGCGACAGCGGAAGTCTTTTTCATAAAACAGGATCTTTCAATATTTAAAACTGCCCGTTTATATAATTTAGGGGTGAAACCCCATAATTTACAATAAGGTGATTTCACTGGGAAATCTTTATTTTTCAAAACATGTTTCTTTTATTAATTTACATTGAGCCACATTTCTAAGCTTGTAGTGCTTCACGGCACATTTCTTGGATCACAATAGATCACCTGAAACATGTTTGAAAAAGGTTTTGTCAGCAGGGAAATACTGAGTGAGTTCATTCAGGTTTTATAAAATGACCCTTAGTTATAAATTACAGCATAAGAGCGATTACAATGGTTTATATCTTATATTTATCTGGCGCCGTGTCACAATGGTGACGATGGTCATACCACTATTAGGTCAATGAACCCAAATAGTGATGATTATCCCTAGTAGGTCAATGAACCTAACTGGGAGAAAATTAGTAATGTGCACAATACCCCACTAGCCAGTGATTCAAGATATCCACGACTTAGTCCCTGTAATTATAACTTTTGAAAGTAATTTTGAGGTATTGTAAAACAGTTGATAAAAAGAGAATGACTCACATTGCAGATTTAACGAGCAGTGTATAAGCCTACTGATTAGCCTTGTTTAACCTAATTTAATTCACAATACGCGCAAACGGGTTTAGTAACTAATACAGCAGTTACGTCAATTCACGAGATTAAACGCTCACAACGATTAACAAAGTGCAATACTTAACAATTCAGCGGATTCACAACGAATGACAGAGCATAGTCCGAATTCGGACAGCACTCAAACATTCAAGTCGAAATCACGATGAATAACAAAGTATAAACTCAATTTGAGCAGCACTTAAACAATCGTTGGATAGTTACAATCGATCGGATGTTGAATCGTAATAACGATCGAGTTATTACCCTGATTGCGGTAGCGATTCGTGAATCGTGTGTGTTTGTGCAGTATACAGGCGATAACTCCTTGTGTATTTGGAGTTTTATAGTCGTTTTAGTGCCCAATTTCAAGTGCCAATGTCCTCTATTTATAGTAAAATTTTGACCCCGTCGCGTGACGCGAGGGGTAACCTATGTTCATAGGGTAGGTTTTTGCGTGTGTAGGCTTGCTGAGTTGATAGAATTTTAAAATTCGAATTTGACAGCTCTCAATTTAGATAATCGTAACTAGGGTTTGACCCCCCCTGAGTTTTAGGGGCCCTGATCCTGATTCTGATAATTCTGAAAACTTTAGGGTTTGCGTAGAATCACTTGGGTGTCTCAATTAGGGTTTTCTTAATAGACAATTAACACACTAAGTATCGGTTTTAGTGAGAGTTGTTACAATTAGCACCCACGGAAATGAAAGAATTGAGGACGCAGCTAGATGATCTGCTAGCCAAAGGTTTTGTTAGACCAAGTTCATCTCCTTGGGGAGCACCAATCATGTTCGTCAAGAAGAAAGATGGTTCATTGCGTCTACGCATCGATTACCGTGAGCTGAATAAAGTTACAATCAAGAATAGGTATCCTTTGCCCAGGATCGACGATCTGTTAGACCAGTTGCAAGGAGCGAGCTATTTCTCCAAGATTGACCTAAGGTCAGGCTACCATCAATTGAAGGTCAAGGACGAAGACGTGCATAAGACTGCATTTAGGACACACTATGGTCATTTCGAGTTCCTAGTGATGCATTTTGGACTCACCAATGCACCTGCCGCATTCATGGATCTCATGAATCGCGTTTGCTAACCTTATTTGGATAAATTTGTCATTGTCTTCATCGATGACATCCTTATCTACTCGAAGAGCCAAGCTGACCACGAAAAGCACCTTAGATGTATTCTTAAATTACTACACCAAGAAAAGCTTTATGCCAAATTCTCTAAATGTGAATTCTGGCTACGAGAAGTCCAATTCCTCGGACACGTAGTCAGTGAGCGTGGTATCCAAGTGGATCCCGCCAAAGTTGAAGCCGTCATGAATTGGGAGGCGCCGAAGACACCTACGGAGATTCGCAGCTTCCTAGGTCTAGCAGGATACTACTGACGCTTCATCGAAAACTTCTCAAGAATTGTTGCACCCCTGACTTCTTTAACTAGAAAGAGTATAAAGTTCAATTGGGGCCCTAAGTAGCAAGAAGCTTTTGATATCCTCAAACAAAAGCTGAGCAATGCTCCAGTGTTGACATTGCCGGAAGGAATGGAAGAATTTGTTGTGTATTGTGATGCATCGCACACCGGTATGGGTTGTGTGCTTATGCAGAGGGGCAAGGTGATTGCCTATGGTCACGACAATTAAAAGTGCATGAAAAGAACTACACCACCCATGACTTGGAGTTGGGTGCCGTTGTATTTGCACTAAAGCTTTGGAGGCATTACTTATATGGCATTAAATTTGTGATCTATTCCGATCACAAAAGCCTTCAACACCTGTTCAATCAGAAAGATCTGAATATGAGGCAGCGACGTTGGATGGAAACTCTGAACGACTATGACTGTGAAATAAGATACCATCCAGGAAAGGCCAACGTAGTCGCAGTTGCCTTGAGCAGAAAAGAAAGAGTGAAACCAATAAGGATCAATGCCAAGAGCATTGAAATCAAGAACAGTCTGAATGAGAAATTGTTAGCTGCACAGAAAGAAGCTGTGGCAGAAGCTAACTATCCTCACGAGAAGCTAGGAGTAACTGAAGAACAGTTATCCTATGGCAAAAACGGAATTCTGAGATTGAATGGAAGGATATGGGTTCCTGTTTATGGAGGTCTTCGTGACGTTATCCTTCAGGAAGCCCACAGTTCCCGATATTCCATTCATCCTGGTGCTGATAAAATGTACCAGGATTTGAAGGAAAACTTTTGGTGGATAGGCTTGAAGAAGTCTATAGCCGCCTATGTAGCAATGTGCTTGACTTGTGCGCAAGTGAAAGCTGAGCATCAAAAGCCGTCAGGCTTGCTACAACAGCCTGAACTTCCCGAGTGGAAATGGGAAATGGTGACGATGGATTCCATCACCAAGTTGCCAAAGACAAAGAAGGGAAATGATACAATATGGGTAATAGTTGATAGACTGACCAAGTCAGCACATTTCCTACCCATAAAGGAGACTCCTAGCTCCGATATATTAGCCCAGTTGTTTGTAGACAAGATTGTAGCCTTTCATGGCGTGCCTGTGTCTATCATCTACGATAGAGATACCAGATACACGTCACACTTTTGGAAAAGTTTCCAACAATCTTTGGGCACACGTTTGAATTTTAGTACGGCTTACCACCCTCATAGGGATGGACAGAGTGAGCGTACAATCCAAACATTAGAAGACATGCTCCGTGCATGTGCGATCGACTTAGGTGGTAGCTGGGATAACCACCTACCATTGGTCGAATTCTCCTATAATAACAGCTACCATACAAGCATTAAGGTTGCACCTTTTGAAGCTCTATATGGTAGAAAATGTAGAACGCCCGTTTGTTGGGCAGAAGTTGGAGATGTCCAGATGACAGGACCTGATATAATATTTGAAACAACGGACAAGATTGTCCAAATTCGCGATCGATTGAAAGCTGCCCGAGACAGGCAGAAGAGCTACGCAGATTTGAAGCGTAAGCCTTTCAATTTCGAAGTAGGCGACAAGGTTTTGTTTAAGGTATCACCCTGGAAAGGGGTGATGCTATTCTGTAAGGAAGGCAAACTAAGCCCGAGATATATTGGACCCTTCGAAGTAATCGAACGTGTCGGATCGGTTACCTACAAATTAAACTTACCGGAGGACCTCAGTGGTATCCACAATGTGTTCCACATCTGTAACCTGAAGAAGTGTTTCGCTGACGAATCACTGGTTATACCGCATACAAATGTACACATCAACGAGAGCTTAAAGTTCATTGAAAAACCTGTGTCGATCGAGGATCGACAGGTTAAGAAGCTTCGTAGGAAGTATATACCAATAGTGAAGGTAAAATGGGATGCCCGTAGAGGTCCCGAGTACACGTGGGAGGTAGAGTCCACGATGCAAGAAAAGTACCCTCATTTATTTCAATAAATCTCGAGGTCGAGATTTCTTTTAAGGGGGTGAGGATGTAACACCTCGAAATTTTGCGTCCAATAATGTATTGACACGTGTCATAAGTTTACACGTGGTATTAAATACTAAGTAAAGGACTAAAGTTGACAAACATTGAAAGTATGTGAATTCGAGGGTTAAAAATGTCAACGAGGGATAAATATACTGTACAGTAACCCTAAATGATGCTCGTACCTTCAAACGAATGAATCATGAATCGTACGGAACGAATTGTGGAAGAAAGTGAGAGATTACAAACTACAGGGGTTAAATGTGTCAACATGTTTAATTTATACCTCTGAGTGACCCTTTGACAAACCCGAGACTTTGTAATGGTAAATTACACTCACTAGAATGCGCGATATAAATTTCGCGAAGTTCCGTTTTAAAACGAGAAAGTTATGATCAAATCCGTTAAAAAGGGTTAAAAGCGTCAAACTTTGAAATTTAAGACTTTTCGGGTAATAATAAATTAACCAGGGGTTAATAAGTTGGGTAAAAGTTCCGAGGCCCTTATTCATATATAAACGAGGCCCAAAACGCAAAGTTACCCCTTCGAAACCGAAAGGCCAGGGCAATAATTACAAAAGATTTGAAAATCTTGGAAAATTGGTCTCAGGCGGGCCGCGTTAGTGATCCAAGCAATCTTACGCGGGCCGCATGGTCAGTAGAAGATATGGGCGTGTCAGACAGATTCAGCCGACCCGCGTAAGAGTTAAGTGATCTCTTACGCGGGCCGCGTCAATACGCCAGATGTAAAAAAATGCGGACAGGTTCACTGTTTGCTGTTTTAACCGACTTAGAGTGCCAATATGAGAGCATGGGCGCCCCCCTAAACGTCCCCTAGCACTCAGGGACACATGTTGATGATCCAAGAGCACTTGTAGCACTTGTTGTCAAGGATCTAAGGGCTAATGAACACTATAAAAGGCCACCTTGTAACCACAAGTTCTTCACACCTTCAAACAACACTTCTGATCATTTCTGGAGCTCAAGTGCCTTCATTTCTCATCACTGGTCGTGCATAGGACTCTTGTAAGTATGCTCCACCCTTCTTAGTTCAGTTTATGTTTAGTTTTAGCCCAAAAGTCAATCCGTCGTAATTAACGATTGACTTAACGATAAATCACAAATGGTCCAGTGGTTTATCGAATCAAAGGTAGTTATATGTTGGTAATCATGTGGGCATTAAACCCCTAAAAGGGCACCCTCTGATTCCCACTCTAACTAGTCCGAATGTAGAGTCAAACTTGCTTAGAAAAAGTCAACAGAATGCTATTTTGCGATTTTATGGTGTATAACCTGTTTTAACACTCATATAACATGATAATAAGTATTTTAACTAGTCTAAGCTTGTTTGATCCGACCATTTACTGTTTTGACCCGGTTCGGAACCGAAAGTCGCAAAACTTTGACTTTTGCTTT
This sequence comes from Helianthus annuus, assembly GCF_002127325.2. Taxonomy (NCBI): domain Eukaryota; kingdom Viridiplantae; phylum Streptophyta; class Magnoliopsida; order Asterales; family Asteraceae; genus Helianthus; species Helianthus annuus. The sequence goes on along the minus strand of NC_035443.2, from coordinate 125,602,747 downwards.
GACTTCAGTTCTGACCCGTTATGGTATGAATTAGATATGCCTTAGGACTCTCTTAGGACCAGGTTACATGATGGTATAACCCTCTGTGACCGGTTCATTGTTTGTCCGAGTCTTTAGCACATTTCTGTTAAATGCTTAAAAGTTGACTGTAACGACCTTTTCACATTAAGACGAGAATTTTGGACATGTGAAAGGACAATAACCTTAGTTACTGATTTCTAAGCATGTCCCTAAAATTTCACGTCAATCCGAGGTCTAGAATGGGAGTTATGCTAAATAGCGCAATTACGGAAACTTTAGTAATTAAACGGCGCAATTAGCATAAAGCCTATCTAAACCCAAATTTCGACACCAAACCTTTTACACACTGATGTAAAATAATATTTTGAGATTTTTAATTATTTTTAACCTGCTCATCACCTGCGGTTATGGCATCGGTTCGGTAAATACCGAATATACCCTTTTCGAACATAACTTGAGTTCTACATGGTATTTTGACCCGATTCCAGTTACTATTGATTTTAAATAATAAATAAAGTATTTTGGACTTTATAAACTGTTCGGAAAACTCAGATTTCCTGTAGAACTCAGAAACCTCTTTTATAATCTTTAAAAATGACCGAAATACCCCTACGGGGCGTATATTGGATTTTAACTCGTTACAGGCATTATGGAAGGTATCCTACTGATACCACCACCTCTTTAAAGCATATTGACTTAGGAAACCTGTGTAGGACTATTACGGTTACCCGTTACGCCTTTTGCGCGCACGGTTCGGTTTATGTAACTAGTTTACATAAACTGGCCGAAACGGGTCAAACCTTATAGTTTTGACCTCAAAATCCAGAGTGTGGTTATATTACCCATATAAAAGAAGTCTTCAAACTTGTTGGGTTCAAACCACATTCCATTCCCGGTTTTCGCCTTTCACGCGATTAAACCGTATTTATCCTTTGAAACTGACCGGTCTAAGCTAAGGCTAAATTAAAGACCTGTTAGGATTCTAATAGGTTATTTTAAACCTTCGTTCCAGAATAGGAGACCAGTAAAAGAAACTTTCGTTTATTTGATTGAGGTTATTACTTGCTCAGGTAAATACTTTTAACTTATTTTCCGTTATATGGGCTTGGGTTACGGTATTTAAAATACCGCTTGGTCGGGCAATTGACCCCAACTCATTAGTAGTTGGGTATTATCAATGTGACCCATATAAAAATTTGTTTTGTTGGCTTTACGCCTTTGGGAGCTTAATGACCATGTCCCGGATATCCCTGGCAGCATTTTACGAAATGGCCACGACCTTGACACGCGGGTGTAGGCGTACACCCGACATTGTGTCCATAATTATAAAGGTATAGCCATTGGTTTTCTGCCACGGTTTTATGCTATGTGGTGTGTCTATTAACCTTAAACCCGGTACGACCCGGGCGACCGAACAGATAGTGAACATGTAATTCTTTTACAAGATTTGATTTATAAATTATCCCAAGTTATAAAGAGTTTGTGCCTTGTGCATTCAAATTAATTTTATTAAACATTTTATAAAAGTGTCGGTTGAATGTATTTACCAGTGTAAACTGACGTATTTTCCCCAAAAAGATTAATGCAGGTTCTACACGTAATAGGCTGGCCACTCCTTAGCATCGTTAGAGTCTCGCAAGCTTGGGATGCCAATATTTGTTGAACAATTATTTTTCTATCTTATTTTGATCCCCTGTGGATTATATTTCGACGATTGTGATACTTGGATATTACATTCGATAGTTGAAATATATTTATCTTTATGCTTCCGCTGTGCATTTATATATTGTGTGGTTTGACTATATTGTTGCCAACTACGTCACGATAGTCCCCCACCGGGCCCACCGGTGATACACGTGGAAATCGGGGTGTGACAACACCTCCCATTAGTGGAGTTTTCATATAATAACAATTACCACACCAGTATCCAGGCTGCTCCATTCGAGGCATTGTACGGACGGAAGTGCCGATCACCTCTTTGTTGGGCAGAGGTTGGCGACAGCCAAATCACTGGCCCACAAGTCGTCGTAGACACAACAGAGAAGATTGCTCAGATACGACAATGAATGGCGGCAACTCGTGACCGTCAGAAAAGCTACGCTGATAAGCGCAGGAAACCACTCGAGTTCCAGGTTGGGGATTGAGTGCTACTTAAAGTCTCACCTTGGATAGGTGTAGTTCATTTTGGCAAATGAGGCAAACTCAACCCGCGATATGTTGGACCTTTCGAAATCATTGAGAAAATAGGCAAGGTGGCCTACAAGCTGAACCTACCCGAAGAACTCAGCGGAGTTCACAACGTATTCCACGTGTCAAATCTGAAGAAGTGTCTGTCAGATGAGACCCTCATAGTTCCTCTCAAGGAGCTCACCATCGATGATCAGTTGCGATTCGTCGAAGAACTAGTAGAGATTACTGACCGAGACGTTAAGGTTCTCAAACGCACCAAAATACCCATTGTTCGAGTTCGTTGGAACTCCCGTTGTGGCCCAGAGTTTACATGGGAACGAGAAGACCAAATGAAACACAAGTATTCCCAATTGCCCGAGAAAAGCGAAACCACTCCTGAGGCTGAAGCTACTACGGAATTTAGGGACGAAATTCCAAGCCAACGAGGGGATGATGTGACACCCCAGGAAAACCAGGAAACCACGCAACCAAACTAGCTTCCTCAGTAACTACGTGCTAAATTTTGGGACGAAATTTCTTTCAAGTTGGGGATGATGTGACAACCCGAGTTTTCAAGGTCTTCCCTTGACACGTTACTTGTTTTTCACAATTGTGTTTTATAATTTATTGCGTTGTAACGGATGTACGTTTGTTATATTATTACCTTGTTATTATTTGGTTTATGATTAATGAATAAAAATTAAGACCTTATAAACTCATTAACTGTTGATGGACTTAACTCTTGTACTCTCACGTTTGACGAAACATTGGACACTCCTGTTGCGAACTCGAACTCGACGAAACATGAGTGTTTCATCCTAACCTCTAGTCGACAAAATTTGGGAAGTTTCATCCCTGTGATGTTTCGCCAAGGTGGGCTTTCGGCCCAAGTGAGGCCCAGTGACGTATCAGTTATATTTATCTTGCACCCACACAAATATACGAACCCTAACTCCCTTAACTCATAGTCGGCACCACCCATTGGTCCACTAGAAGATTTCTTGTGCATCTGTGATGATTCCTCTTACCGGTTAGCATTCGGTCAATGTTAGATTCGATTTCTACTGATGTTGTTATTGAAACCTGTTATGTATAATCTGAATTTGTGATCAAGGGTTAGCGTTTGTATCGATTTATGATTAAGGGTTTGATTGATGAAGTTCTGATGATTGTGATCTTGTACTAATTAGGGGTTTGATACTTTATTGCTAAACAACTAGAACACACAGAATAATAAATCTACATCTTGTGTATATACACGATCACTAAACGTAAATCAAGGGATCTATTTGTTGGCTGAATATTATGCTACCTGTTAATGTCAAGTGAATCGGCAATATGAATACGTGCATGATGGTGAACTGGTAATCTAGGGTTCATGTCTAAGGTTGTTGATTGATCAGTTTTGGGAATAGGGAAGGTGTTTGCAGGGATTACGGGAGCAGTTAAGTTGGGAAACTGTTATGTTATCGTCTCGACGAAACACTTGAGTTTTGTCATGCACGTTGACTGTGACAACTGTGCTCCTTAATCGATGAACAATGCAAAACAATGTTAATTATCAATAATACAATGTGTTTTTGTGTTATTATATGGGTTTTATGTGTTTGATGATTTTACAATTCGATCCGATTCGATTCCAAGCTCTAAATCGCTTTCTGGAAAGTTATACGCAAACTGGTGCATAAATGCTGTCAGTTAAATGCGACAAACACTCCGGGATAGTGAAATAGGCATAACGCACCTTAAATAACCTTCACATAACTTAGAAATAAGTTTTGGATGGTTTGGTGTATCGAAAACAAGTTTGTTCGATCGCAGGGATTATTTGTGTCAAACTACGAAACTATACCGATTTGTATAGTAACGAACATTCCGGAACTTGATCATAAGTTAAATATGCCCTAAATATCCTTTACATAGCTTAGAAATAGGCTTTGAGGTGTTTGGCGCGCAAAAATATACTTATTGATCATTCAGGGACTAAAAGCATCAAAAAGTGCACAAGTTTGCATTTTCGCGCATATCTTACGTTCTGAATATATCCAGACATCTAAAAATTTATATAATCATTAAAATATTTTATTTTAGTGATTGGCATGCAAAAATTCTATTCGTCGCTTAAATTGGTTTGTTTTCGCGTCCGTTTGAGTTTCGTCATAATTTAGCGAACAACGCGACCGTACGACCAAACGAGCCAACATTCGAGAGTGTTCCAAGCATATTTTGAGTCCTCTAAACTTTATTGACCTGGTAGAGCCTTGAAAATGGCTTAACGGGGGTGAAAAGGGGCTGAAATGGGCTTAAAACACATGCAGGGACCTGAACTGTCAATATTCAAACTTTGGCTGATCTGGGAGGGCCAGGCGGGGTGTGTAAGCCTGCCCATGTCCCTTACGTGGGCCGTGTGACAGTGCCAGTGACCGGAAACTTGTTTTTAGCTGCTGTTTCATAATTCAGGGGCCAAAAATGCAAATTTCTTGGTGTGGTGAGCAAGTTACCACCTCCCCAAGGCTTCTAACATGCATCAAACAAGTGTATGGTTGAGATTAATGCTTGGAGGCTACATAATCCATGTGTAATGATCCTATGATCTTCCTACAACTATAAATAGCCAAGCTCTCTTCCATTTCATTTGCTCATTTCCTTCTCTTCTCTTCTTCATCTGATTTGGAGAGCTCCCCAAAGTGTTTGGAGCTTTCTAATCTCATTAGGGAACTTGGTTTTCTTGTAGAAAAAGATAGCAAGGACCCATTGTAAGTATTCTTTCATTCTTTTTATTGTTTTCCTAGTTTGAAAGTCAAAAATAGTTTGACTTTCAGCTTTGAACACGAGTTGGTCAACGAGAAGTTCGTTTGAACTTCGCAACGTGAGCGTAATCACGTTGGTTATAGTCCTTAGTGACTATACCCACTGATTACCACGTTAACTAGGTGTAGTGACGAGTCAAAGTTTCGGTCAAAATGTGTTTTAGCACGCATTTTTGCAACGAAACTACTATTAGGTATCAAAACACTTTGTTTTGATACCAAATTAGTAGGTTAAACATGCTTTGACATGTTTAGCTCGTCGCTTTTAGTTAGTGCTTGTTTAGAGTCGTAAGTCGAGCGGTCTAAACCACCGCTTAGACTTTCGAACTCGACCCGTTTGGTCGATCTTTAGGATCCGACCAAGCATGTTTAGTGACCATAGTTGCATAGGGAATAACCTTCCGAGGTTATACCTTATGGTCACCGAGTTTAAGTAGTTGTATGATAGGTGGTTTATATGCCTTAGGTAAATTACCAAAATGCCATTTTCATGCATAATTGGATTTTAAGCCTATGTAACCTAAACTTTTGTTATATAACTGATTATGCAACTTATTTAAACATGTTTAGGCATATAATACTAGTCATAGGACTAGTTAGACGTCTCGAACGCGTGTTTGCGCGCACGACGCGTTAAAGTAGCGTAAGCTACCTTAATGAGTCGCAATGGGTCGGAAGCACTTAGGTTAGGTTTCAATCTAGGATAAACCATATCACATGTGTTCCAACACTCATTTGGTTTACAAGACCTCATTCTATCCGATCTCCCAATTTAGGCGTCTATTGTTTGACTAAGTGATTCGATTATTAGGTGCTGCTTGAGTTTCCTTGGTTTAATTGAGCTTGTTGAGTTCTTTAGATTGAGGATACCTTGCACTTCAATGTGAGTACATAGTTCCCCTATTTTTCTGTTTTCAATTGTTTTGGGGTGATTCATATGTACAAATCGAATTTCAAGGTTTAAACGATAATTTCAAAAGCAATGGTTTATACTAAACTAATAACGATTTCAATAAGGTGAACAAGACTTGTTGGTTGTAATTACATAACGAATTACATTCATTAGCTTTGGCCGAGCCGACCAGTATTAGGTTATGGTACCATAGGATCTGACAAATCCCGTTATCAGACTACACCCATAGTTATGTATGGGGGTTATGTAGGTAATGACCGAATCTATGATTATTAACTTACCCTTTGGTGGTTTGTTAATACGAGAAACGAGGTAGTCGAGTCACGAAGGTTTGAATGTTATTAGCGACACGACCAAAAGTAGTTTCACTATTAAAATGAATACGATTTTGGGACGAATTAAACGATTTGAGACGATTTAAAGGAATTAAATGATTTGGATAAACGATTGGTTTTGGGTAGTGATTAGATAATGGGACGGGTGTAGTATGATAGAATCATGGTAGATACGCCGCTGGTACATCTTATATATAAGTGCTTCTATCATATTACATTGCGTGTCATTATTTAGTTCACTGGGGAAACGATTTTGAAACAATGTCACACAACGAGGTTTTCGAAATGATATAAACCATACGAGTTTTATTAACGAGTTTTTACGAGATGTTATACGATTTGGTTTATTAAAACAAATGTTTTTGGGTTAAGAATCATGGCTACGAGATTTTTATAAACTATAACCAATTCGATTTCTGTTGGTTAATTATGTTGCAATACACTTTTCAAAACGAGGTTTGTACTTTTGACTCTTGTAGTCTCACAAGGTACTGCAACATATAAACGAGCCATGAATCCGATACTCCCATAAAACCTATGTACTCGCCAGCATTTCTTTGCTGACTTTATTTTTACATATGTTTCAGGTGGTATTGCTTGATGTTGCTTGCTAGGAAGCTTGTGTCACATAGGACCTGGACAAGGCCTTAGTAACTTAAAAACAGTTATAAACAATATGTAGTTTATTTGTTTTGATATAAAGACGATGTACATTACTTAATGAATCAATAAAACGAAACATTTGGTTACCATGGTTGTGGAACAATAATTCTGTTGCAACACTCCCCGACGTTTCCGCCACGGTTTGTTGTTTTAACGTGGTCGGGGTGTGACAGAAGAGTTGGTATCAGAGCCAATGGTTATAGGGAATTAGGTTATTAGCAATGCTTTGACCTAGACTATAACTTTCTAGGACCCTAACACAAGTTTACTTGTGTTTAGATTTAAAAACAATACAGTCACCTATCCTTAGGTGATAACCACAACGAGAACACAATAACGAATCCGCTTCGAAAATTAATCATCTATCCTTGGATGATTGATTACTAGGTTTTGAACTCTCTGTTATATGGTTTTGAACCCTTTGTTATAAGGTTTTGAACCCTCTTAGTTTTCAAAATCTCGTCAAAGTTTGGGTCTAAATAATGTGAACACGTGCAAACTGGAAGAGTGAATGCCTGTACCCTGAGTTTTCTGTCTAAGGCTAGAGTGTTCGTACAAATCCGCATTATCGGACCAGTCACTCTTACCTGGGAACTCTTGGGGTGAGTGTTCACTTATAGGCGAGCATGTCTTCGCGATACAATATATTGACCCATTTACTTTGATTTGTCACTGCGTGTCATTTGTTTGTTCGAGGTAACGAATGAATGATCGCCTTCCTTGTGTTTTGTCGATGTTTTCAATACCTCTTTTGTTTTTCCAACTGTCGACCTCACTCATTTCTCATGTATCCTTTTTAGACAATGCCTCCTCGACGCGATGCTCGAACTTTTACTGCTGAGGAAGTCGCAGCCCTTGTCTCTCAGCAAATGGCTGCTGTGCTTCCAGGCATTGTGACCCAAATCCACGAGTTATACAATAACAATAATAATAACGACAATAACGCTCAGTGTAATTTCAAGAATTTCAATTCTGCGAAGCCGCTTAAGTTTTCTGGGCACAAGGAGCAACCGCGCTCCTGCAGTGGTTTGAGAGTATCGAGAGCACATTCAGACATGTGTAGTGTCCGAATGCGCGCAAAGTTGAGTTTGCATCTAGTGTGTTCAAGAAGCGAGCTCTTACATGGTGGAACGGAGTGATGCGTGATAGGGGTGCCGAAGTGGCACTAGCACAAACTTGGGAAGAGCTCCAAGCTCTCATGATGAGAGAATTCTGTCCCCGTCATGAGATTCGAATTTTTGAACGAGAATTTGACGATTTGAAACAAGTCGGGGGAGAACACCGTGCTTATATGGATCGATTTGAGGACCTCAGTTTGTTGTGTCCCACGATGGTTACCCCGTTGGATAAGGTAATCGAGAGGTATATCGATGGTTTACCCGATTCCATACAGGGCATTATGACCGGTGTTAATCCTACTACCCTTCGTCAAGTAATCGAGTTGTCTGCTACCCTGACTGAGTCTCAAGTCAGGAAGGGTAAACTCACCCGCAAGGTTGATAAAAAGAAGTCAACTGATTCTGATAAGGAAAAGGATAAGGGTAAGAAGCAGGGTGAGTCTTCGAAAAAGTCAAGGAAGCGCAAGGCTTCCCAAAACTTTGCTGTCACCAATCAAACTGCTCAGAACCCACCGACTCAACCTCCTGCGAAGAAAGCATACGCTGGTACCGCACCTCACTGCACTCGATGTAATGGTCACCATGTTGCCCCACAGGCCTGTAAACAGTGTGCTACGTGTGGTAGACTTGGGCATTTGGCCAACATTTGTCTCTTTGGACAAAATCAGGCTGCCCAGGTTCCAGCACAAGCTCAAGGGAATGTTGCAAGATTCCCACCTGGTTCGTGTTTTAATTGCGGAGAAATGGGTCATTTCCGCAACAATTGCCCGAGATTGGTAAACGCGAATGCGAATGCGAATGTCAATTCGAATGTCAACACAAACGCGAATGTAAATCCCGCTCGCGGACGAGTGTTTAACATCAATGAGGCAATCGATGATGCAGCAATGAACAATTAGTATTTTATAATTCCTCTGGTTGTTATCTTTTAACATTTAAAGACAATGCGGTTGTTATATAAATAAAATTTGTGGTTTTATTTTAAACTACTGCAATTGTATGAATGTTTGATGCAACCATGTGATGTCAACACAAAGACAAACTACTCGTGTGGTTCTGTCATTCCCATGATCACTTCTGATCTCCCCTAGAACCTTAAACACTCGTTTCTTTTAAAAACCCACTGTTATTTAAGAAAAGAATTCATCCGTCCGAGTTATTCACCTTGGGGAGCCCTGTCCTCTTCGTGAAAAAGAAAGATGGATCTTTTCGAATGTGTACCGATTGTCGTGAGCTTAATAAGCTTACCATAAAAAATCGATATCCCCTACCTCGAATCGATGATCTTTTTGATCAGCTGCAAGGTGCTACCTGTTTTTCCAAGATCGATCTGCGTTCTGGGTATCATCAGCTTCGTGTATTCGAAGAAGATATTCCCAAAACTGCTTTCCGTATGAGATATGGACACTATGAGTTCACTGTCATGCCTTTTGGTCTGACGAATGCTCCAGCTATTTTCATGGACTTAATGAATAGGGTCTGTAACCCTTATTTAGACAAGTTCATCATTGTGTTCATCGACGATATTCTTATTTATTCGAAGTCTCGAGCCGATCACAAGCAACACCTTCGTTTGACTCTCGAACTCCTAAAGAAGGAACAACTTTTTGCTAAATTCTCCAAGTGTGAATTCTGGCTTAAAGAAGTTCAGTTCTTGGGACATATAGTCAATGAGCAAGGTATTCATGTGGATCCATCCAAAATAGTTCCTATTAAGGATTGGAATACACCTACGGCACCCACAGAAGTTCGTTCTTTTCTCGGACTTGTTGGGTATTACCGTCGTTTCATTGCGAACTTCTCTAAGATTGCGGTTCCACTCATTGCTTTGACTCAGAAGAATAAGCCTTTTGAGTGGGGACCCAAGCAAGAAGAAGCGTTCCAAACGCTGAAACAGAGACTTTGTGATGCTCCTGTTCTATCTTTGCCCGAGGGAAGCAAAGATTTCGTTGTCTACTGCGATGCGTCCAACTTAGGCCTTGGTTGTGTTCTCATGCAACGAGGCAAAGTTATAGCATACGCATCTAGACAACTGAAAGTTCACGAGAAGAACTACACGACTCATGATCTTGAGTTAAGCGCTGTAGTCTTTGCTCTCAAAATCTGGAGACACTATCTTTATGGCACGAAGTGTGTGGTTTTCACAGACCACAAAAGTCTCCAGCATATTCTTAATCAGAAGGAGTTAAACATGAGGCAACGACGTTGGGTCAAACTCTTGAGCGACTACGATTGCGAGATTCGCTACCATCCTGGTAAGGCGAATGTCATAGCCGATGCGCTAAGTCGAAAAGAGCGAGTTAAGCTTCATTCAGTTCAGACTCTATCTGATATTCAAACTCGTGTTCTTCAAGCCCAGCAATTTTGTGTTTCATAAAATTTGATAAGTGAGGAATTGCCACGTCAGCTTGAGCTTAAACTCGAAGCGAAAGACGATGGTTTGCTTTATTTCAAGGATCGTTTGTGGGTTCCGAAACAAGACGATCTTCGCACTTTAGTGATGGACGAATCTCACAAGTCTCGATATTCTATCCATCCTGGTGCTAATAAAATGTACAAGGATCTTCGTACTAAGTTTTGGTGGCCTGGTATAAAGAAAGATGTTGCCTTGTATGTATCGAAATGCCTAACTTGTATCAAAGTCAAGGCTGAACATCAACGACCTTCTGGTTTGCTTGTACAACCAGAGATACTGGTTTGGAAGTGGGAGAACATTACTATGGATCTCATCACTAAATTACCGCGTACTTCTAAAGGTCACGATGCTATTTGGGTTGTCAACGATCGATTAACGAAGTCAGCTCATTTTATTGCGATTCATCTGCTGATAAACTTGCAAAGATTTATGTCGATGAGATTGTATCACGACATGGTGTTCCTTTGGATATCATTTCCGATCGTGATGCTCGATTTTCATCTCATTTTTGGAGAACCATGCAATCTTCTATGGGAACCCAACTAAATCTAAGCACTGCTTATCATCCCCAAACAGATGGACAATCTGAGCGGACGATTCAAACTTAGGAGGATATGCTTAGAGCTTGCGTGATAGACTTTGGTGGTAATTGGGATTCTCATCTGCCATTGATCGAGTTCTCTTACAACAATAGTTATCATGCTAGCATCATTATGGCACCATTCGAAGCTCTTTACGGTCGAAAATGTCGTTCACCTGTCTGTTGGAATGAGATCGGTGAGGCTCAGCCTACTGGACCTGAGCTCATTCTGGAAACGACAGACAAAATCAAGAAAATTCGCGATAATCTTTTGACAGCTAGAAGCCGTCAAAAGAGTTATGCGGATTTACGACGCAAGCCCTTAGAATTTCAAGTCGGAGACCATGTCCTACTCAAGGTGTCACCTTGGAAGGGAGTGGTGAGATTTGGAAGGAAAGGAAAACTTGCACCACGATACGTTGGACCATTTAAGATTGTTGAAAGGGTTGGGAAGGTTGCCTATCGACTAGAGCTACCTCCAAAGCTTGGAAATATTCATCCGACTTTTCACGTGTCCAATTTGCGAAAGTGTTTAGCTGACGCTGATCTTCACATCCCTCTCGACAAGATCCAAATCGATGAAACGATGCACTTTGTCGAGAAACCTGTGGAGATAGTGGACCGTATATTCAAACAGTTGAAGAACAAACGGATTAAATTAGTCAAAGTTCGTTGGGAGTCCAAACGTGGCCCAGAGTTTACTTGGGAACGTGAGGACCAAATGAAGGAGAAATATCCGCAATTGTTCTCACAAGTTTCCTCTAGTTAAAAAAATTTCGGGACGAAATTTCCTAAAGTAGGGGAGACTGTGACAACAGTGCTCCTTAATCGATGAACAATGCAAAAGAATGTTAATTATCAATAATACAATGTGTTTTGGTGTTATTATATGTGTTTTATGTGTTTGATGATTTTACAATTCGATCCGATTCGATTTCAAGCTCTAAATCGCTTTCTGGACAGTTATACGCAAACTGGTGCATAAATGCAGTCAGTTAAACACGACAAACACTCTGGGATAGTGAAATAGGCTTAACGCACCTTAAATAATCTTCTCATAACTTAGAAATAAGTTTTGGATGGTTTGGTGTATCGAAAACAAGTTTGTTCGATCGCAGGGACTATTTGTGTCAAACTGCGAAACTACACCGATTTGTATAGTAACGAACATTCTAGAACTTGATCATAAGTTAAATATGCCCTAAATATCCTTTACATAGCTTAGAAATAGGCTTTGAGGTGTTTGGTGCACAAAAATAAACTTATTGATCATTCAGGGACTAAAAGCGTCAAAAAGTGCACAAGTTTGCATTTTCGCGCATATCTTACGTTCTTAATATATCCGGACATCCAAAAATTTATATAATCATTAAAATATTTTATTTTAGTGATTGGCATGCAAAAATTCTATTCGTCGCTTAAATTGGTTCGTTTTCGCGTCCGTTTGAGTTTCGTCGTAATTTAGCGAACAACGACCGTACGACCAAACGAGCCGACATCCGAGAGTGTTCCAAGAATATTTTGAGTCCTCTAAACTTTATTGACCTGGTAGAGCCTTGAAAATGGCTTAACTGGGGTCAAAAGGGGCTGAAATGGGCTTAAAACACATGCACGGACCTGAACTGTCAATATTCAAACTTTGGCTGATCTGGGAGGGCCAGGCGGGGCGCGTAAGCCTGCCCATGTCCCTTACGCGGGCCGTGTGACAGTGCCAGTGACCAGAAACTTGTTTTTAGCTGCTATTTCATAATTCAGGGGCCAAAAACGCAAATTTCTTGGTGTGGTGAGCAAGTTACCACCTCCCCAAGGCTTCAAACCTGCATCAAACAAGTGTATGATTGAGATTAATGCTTGGAGGCTACACAATCCATGTGTAATGATCCTATGATCTTCCTACAACTGTAAATAGCCAAGCTCTCTTCCATTTCATTTGCTCATTTCCTCCTCTTCTCTTCTTCATCTGATTTGGAGAGCTCCCCAAAGTGTTTGGAGCTTTCTAATCTCATTAGGGAACTTGGTTTTCTTGTAGAAAAGATAGCAATGACCTATTGCAAGTATTCTTTCATTCTTTTTATTGTTTTCCTAGTTTGAAAGTCAAAAATAGTTTGACATTCAGCTTTGACCACGAGTTGGTCAACGAGAAGTTCGTTTGAACTTCGCAACGTGAGCGTAATCATGTTGGTTATAGTCCTTAGTGACTATACCCACTGATTACCACGTTAACTAGGTGTAGTGACGAGTCAAAGTTTCGGTCAAAATGCGTTTTAGTACGCATTTTGCAACGAAACTACTATTAGGTATCAAAACACTTTGTTTTGATACCAAATCAGTAGGTTAAACATGCTTTGACATGTTTAGCTCGTCGCTTTTAGTTAGTGCTTGTTTAGAGTCGTAAGTCGAGCGGTCTAAACCACCGCTTAGACTTTCGAACTCGACCCGTTTGGTCGATCTTTAGGATCCGACCAAGCATGTTTAGTGACCATAGTTGCATAGGGAATAACCTTCCGAGGTTATACCTTATGGTCACCGAGTTTAAGTAGTTGTATAATAGGTGGTTTATATGCCTTAGGTAAATTACCAAAATGCCCTTTTCATGCATAATTGGATTTTAAGCCTATGTAACCTAAACTTTTGTTATATAACTGATTATGCAACTTATTTAAACATGTTTAGGCATATAATACTTGTCATAGGACTAGTTAGACGTCTCGAACGCGCATTAGCGCGCACGACGCGTTAAAGTAGCGTAATCTACCTTAATGGGTCGCAATGGGTCGAAAGCACTTAGGTTAGGTTTCAATCTAGGATGTAGGCTTTGTTAAACCATATCACATGAGTTCCAACACTCATTTGGTTTACAAGACCTCATTCTATCCGATCTCCAGATTTAGGCGTCTATTGTTTGACTAAGTGATTCGATTATTAGGTGCTGCTTGAGTTTCCTTGGTTTGATTGAGCTTGTTGAGTTCTTTAGATTGAGGATACCTTGCACTTCAATGTGAGTACATAGTTCCCCTATTTTACTGTTTTCAATTGTTTTGGGGTGATTCATATGTACAAAACGAATTTCAAGGTTTAAACGATAATTTCAAAAGCAATGGTTTATACTAAACTAATAACGATTTCAATAAGGTGAACAAGACTTGTTGGTTGTTATTACATAATGAATGACATTCATTAGCTTTGGCCGAGCCGACCAGTATTAGGTTATGGTACCATAGGATCTGAGAAATCCCGTTATCAGACTACACCCATGGTTATGTGTGGGGGTTATGTAGGTAACGACCGAATCTGTGATTATTAACTTACCCTTTGGTGATTTGTTAATACGAGAAACGAGGTAGTCGAGTCACGAAGGTTTGAATGTTATTAGCGATACGACCAAAAGTAGTTTCACTATTAAAACGTATACGATTTTGGGACGAATTAAACGATTTGAGACGATTTAAACGAATTAAACGATTTGGATAAACGATTGGTTTTGGGTAGTGATTAGATAATGGGACGGGTGTAGTATGATAGAATCATGGTAGATACGCCGCTGGTACATCATATTACATTGCGTGTCATTATTTAGTTCACTGGGGAAACGATTTTGAAACAATGTCACACAACGAGGTTTTCGAAATGATATAAACCATACGAGTTTTATTAACGAGTTTTTACGAGATGTTATACGATTTGGTTTATTAAAACAAATGTTTTTGGGTTAAGAATCATGGCTACGAGATTTTTATAAACTATAACCAATTCGATTTGTGTTGGTTAATTATGTTGCAATACACTTTTCAAAACGAGGTTTGTACTTTTGACTCTTGTAGTCTAACAAGGTATTGCAACATATAAACAAGCCATGATTCCGATACTCCCATAAAACCTATGTACTCGCCAGCATTTCTTTGCTGACTTTATTTTTACATATGTTTCAGGTGGTATTGCTTAATGTTGCTTGCTAGGAAGCTTGTGTCACATAGGACCTGGACGAGGCCTTAGTAACTTAAAAACAGTTATAAACAATATGTAGTTTATTTGTTTTGATATAAAGACGATGTACATTACTTAATGAATCAATAAAACGAAACATTTGGTTACCATGGTTGTGGAACAATAAATCTATTGCAACACTCCCCGACGTTTCCACCACGGTTTGTTGTTTTAACGTGGTCCGGGTGTGACAATGACGACGAAACCTTTGAGTTTCGTCATAAACATTGACGACGAAACACCTGAGTTTCGTCACAAGGAACTCTTGACAAAGTCAGTTTTGTTTCGCCGATTAAGAAAAACAAATGGAACAGTTGATTATGTTAATTGATTATGACTAAGTGTTAGTACATTCATGTCTAATGCCTTCGTCAATCCGAGCCGTAGCGAGAAACAGAAGAAAATGAGTTGTTATAATTAGTGATAACTAGACAAAAGGCAAGGTGGCATAATTGTAATTAATGAGAAATCTCATTAAATGCCTTAGGCTATAAATAGGGAGCTTTATGTTTAGTTTACAACTTTTGCTTCATTTGTCACTTGGAGGTTTCTAGAGCTAGAGAGAGAAACTAGAGAGAGAAAGTGACATCGTGATTCAAGGTTCTTGTACGTTTTCAGATTTGAGTAATAGAATCACGTTTATATTACATCACGTGTGTTAGGTCGCGTTCGTGTACGGATTCCGCACGTTATACGTTCGTTTCGCAATCGTTTCGGAGTCAAAACCGGTCCAACAAGTGGTATCAGAGCAGGAGCTCGATTGCACTGATCTATCACACGATTTCGCACAGGATTACATCGATTTCAGAGCTGAATTTCATAGATTTCTTCATCTTTTTCATATTTTTCACGTTTTTACTGTTTTTCGTCAAATTGAACAGGTTTCCACGGTCCATTTCAGCTGATTTTTTGTTATGTGGTGCGAAAACATCTGATCTACAACCCTACCAAATTTCGGATTCAAAACCGGTCCTACAAGTGGTATCTGATCTAAAACAGGTTACTTCCGTTTGAACTACCGTTTGAAACAAGCACCATACCGTTTGAAAGGTTACTTTCGTTTGAACTGTCGTTTGAAACAGCTTACTCCGTTTGAAAATGAAATTACCGTTTGAGGGTGTGACCGTTTGAGAGTATGACCGTTTGAGGGTACTGTTCGAAACACAATGTCAGTTTGAAAGTGATTAAGTTGTTCACGTGAACTGTCTTTGCAGAATCTCGAAATATAGAGTCAGCTATTATTTTTGAGGTCCAATCATATTTTGGACATTTATAAAGTTGTCAGGCCACATTTAATCAGCAGATTCAATTAAAATCAGACTTTTGATTGATAAGATTGCACGTGAATATTATGAGGTCCAATCACAAGAAATAATTAGCGGCCCTATCAGATCATTCTTCTTTTAATCGGTCATATCATCAACTCTATAATTACAAATGCCGCCCAACTAACAGTGGTTCAAAATGTCGGTCAAGTGAGGTGATTTATAAAAGAAGTGGTGTCAGCCCAAAAACTCAGTCCAATCAGTGTAGTTAGCCCATGTGATTCTACAGAGTATGCCGACCATATTCAAAGGAAGGCCCAATCATTGAATTTTCTTTATATCAGCGGTCCAATACGAAATCTTCTGTTAATGTTTAGTGTTTGAACTTTAATAAAGAAGTTTAATTGAGTGCCGCCCATTCAACTTTGTAATCCAATCATTATATGAGGTTTGAAGGCCCAATCATGGGTTAACATTGTGCGGCCAGGATATTTGTGTCAATTGTGGACAGTTGTGTATGAGAGTTTAATATGGGTTTCTGACTTTGTATTGTTAACATCGTTCCAATCATGGGTTTAAATGTTTGTAAATTGTGTAATATTAGCGACCCACTTAATAACTACTCAATGGTTTAAATTCACATGTGTTGCCGCCCACTAAGTGTGAAGCCCAATATATAGAATTGGCCCAATCATCATATGAGATTAATCGGCCCATGTTTCAGTTTTTGAAGCACATGTGATCAAATTGTCAGCTTAGTGATATTTGAGGCCCTTTTGACAGTTAGTTGGAAATTATAAAAGTTGTCGGTTGCAATTGATCCAGGTTCATAGCATTTCGTACGGTTTGAAAATTTGAATCTCAGTTCGAATCAAGTTCAGTTCGCACGGTGTGTCAACTTTCAGTCTAAACAGTCTGTCATCCTTCAGTCCGCACAAGAATATTCACCAGTTCGAGTACTATTTTGTTTTAGTTGATTGTTAGTAATTGAACTAATCTTGTTGTTGGTTCTTATTTAAGGTAATTCGAGATATTCAAGGTTTGAAGACTAAAGCAATGACTACTGAAGTAACACTCACTCGTGAAGAAAGACATGCACGCCTAAGATTAGATGATGTATATGATGCTTACAAAGAAGCAACACGAGCAGGCAGGTGGAGCAAAGAAAAAGAATGCTATGTTGATCCTCAAGGAAACCCGACGGTTGATCCGAAGACAGTTGACCTTGATGCATTAGTTGTGGCTATATCTACTGTGAGTGTTTGGTGCAAAGGCCTTAGGGAGATTCCAAGGTACAAAGAGCAGGTTGAAGAAGGTATTCGAAAGGTGATATTTGCTAGCCTGGAGAAAAAGAAGAAGAAAACAGTTGAAGAAATTTTGACTGAGAGTGAGAAGATGGTGAATGAAGTGAAGAAGGTTGAAGAGAAAGTTGAGGAAGTTGTTGAAGAGAAAACGCAAGTGATTGAAGAAGATCAGATTTAGAAAGCAGAGGAAACCACAGTGCTAGTCACTGAGGTAATTATTCAAACTGATACTTCTGATAAAATTGATAATGAAGCTGAACAACAATGCAAGAAATGCATGGAAATGTGCAGTGCTTGTATTGAGAAAGACGAAAAACTCAACAACAGAGATATTGAATTTACTAAAATAGAAAAAATTTTCAAAGAAAAATGTCATGAGATGATTGAAAATGAAAAGTTTTTGAAACAAGAAAACGAAAAATTGAAATTAAAATGTGATGATCTTGAAACAGAAAACAAGAAATTAAAAGAAAAGTGTTCAGCTGTTTGCAACGACTGTGTTCCAAAAGACATCAAAATTCAAGAGTTGCAAAAAGAATATGATGTAATGAAATTGTCATATGAAACTGTAAAAGAAGCATATGAAACTTTAAAAAGTAAAGTCAAAAGTCTAGATGATAGATTGTGTGCTTGTCAAAGAAACACTAAATTTCTTGAAGCTAGGTTTGAAGATAAACAAAGAGTGTTAAACCAATATATTGATGATGTTGCTAAGCTTAAACAAGAATTGGCAGACAAAGAAAAGTTGGTCAATAAATTGCAAAGCTATCATTCATCTTCATATATTCTGGAACGTATTTTCAACATCATACCCGATGAGAAAGCGTCTGAAAAGAACAAAAAGGGAATAGGGTCTGAATACCATCAAGTTCCACCACCGTTGGAGAATAATTATACATTCTATGATGGCGAAAAAGTGGAAAAAGTAATCAACATGGTTGATCAGTTACCCGATAACATCGATGTGACTTACACCAAATCTGATGATATCAGTGATTCAGAGGTGGTAGGTAAGGTTGTCGAAAGTGTTTTCAAAGAAGAGTCGGTTGATACAGGTAAAACTGAATCACAAGATGAAAATGAAGGAAACTTTCATGATGGATATCTGAAAAACATAAAATCCGAGAAAAATTTGAATGATGATTCAAAGGGATTGGTTTATACCATGATTGGATCAGACAAATTATTCTTAGATGTTGTATTCCCAATTCAGAATGTGATTTCAGATAAAGTTGACAAAGTTTTCAAAATGGTTGAGATTGAAAAATCTGAAATTTCAAAATTTGCTGGTAAAGGTCACAAAACTTTTTATAACAAACCAGGTGTAAAAAAGAAGAACATGAAGGCTGGGTTGGGTTATAATGAGTTTTGTTCAAGGAAACAGTTTAGCTGAAGAAAAAGAACTCAAAATGAGACAGACTAATGCTGAGTTTGAGGCACAAAAGCGAAAGCAACAACCACAGGTCAAAGATGTGTCCATGAGAACATGTTTCAAATGTGATCAAAAAGGACATCTTGCACGAAAGTGTCCAAATCTAAAACCTGTGGATGTTGACAACAAGAAGATTGATTCTGAGAAACAAAAATCTGAGAATGTGAGACAAAGGTCAACCAAATTTGATTCGAAACAAACTTGGAGGTATAACACAAATAAGTTTGCTTCAAATCAAAATTGGAAATCAAACCCGAACAGGTTTAATTCAAAATAGACCTGGAATTCTCACACACCCAGATTCAGAACAACACAAAGTTGGAAAACATCAGTTGATATGACAAAACCCCAAATGGTTTGGAAACCAAAAGTTGTTGTTCAAAACCAAAGTGTTCAAAAAGATTCACATTTTTACAAACGTGGAACACCAAATGGTCAAGCATGGAGTGTTAAGAAACATGTTGATTTGATAAAAGATGAGAATGTTGGAATGAAAACTGAGAAACAAAAACAAATTTGGAAACTAAAAACTGAAACAATAAGTTCGACTTCTGAGGTGAAAACGTCTGAGGATTCAATTCCAATTGATTATGATGCAAATTTTCCACCACTCAAGGCTGAAAACTTTAAGATTCAGGTTGCTAGAGTCAAGGTTACACCCAAGGCTGATGAGGCTTGGGTGGACACAATGTTTGATTAAACAATTTGAATTGCCGGAGCTTCCTTTATCGCGAAGCATGAATCGACATCTTTAGTGAATGAAAATTATTGTGTAGTATTTGATAAAGTTTGAATGTGTAGGTGCTCAAGAATACTGAAGATTGTGAGATTGAAAGTTGGAGCAGCCTGGCATATGAAGAGGAGGCAGAGGCTGCTGGACCCTGGTTTGGTTGAAACAAGGAGTTTATGTGTTTTCTGTACATAAAAAAACAATATTTCAAAAACTCTAAAAATTAGAAAATTAAAAACCAAAAATATATTTTAGTTTGTTAACATTAGAAAAACCAAAAATATGTGTTGTTTGAATACGCCGAAACCCTCACGGCTGAACAAACATGATTACTTTCACCAGATTGAAAAACGGTTTTCAAACTGTAAAAATCAATGTGTTGTAAATCATGGGGGTAATTACTGCTTTTAGTGTAATTCGGTGCATGATTAGCAGAACATGGATAGCGAGACAAAGCTATCAGTATCGGTTTGTCAAATTTCTTTTAATGATTTTGCATTTTAGGGGGAGAAAAATTGTCAGAAAATACAAAAACATTAGAAAATTTGAAAAATACAAAAACATGATAAAATTCAAAAATTTGAGTTGTTGTGTAAAAAGAGGAAATGATAATACATCAGTAGATAGTTACAGTATGCTAAAGAATTGTAATGATTAAATAGTGTTAAACAGTCTCACTGATGATATGCCGATAGGTTTTTGTACATTTAGTAGATTTATTCGGGATATAAAACTAAAATTTCAAACTTGTGAAATTCGTGGGGAACACTACTTGGATATATAGGTAACCCCTGAAATCTCGTTTGAAAGGTCTCGTATTCTGATATACTAGGTTTTTATACTCTATGATGTCTGGGGTATTATTCTGGGACTTCTGCTGAATGGAAGTTCTGACCTAGTCCTTGGATAATACTTTCACCAAATGCTTGAAACATAGCATAAACCCTCACCATGCAGATGAAACAATAAAATTGATAGTCGCTGCTGTTGTAACTAAAAGATCCTCTAAAGGGGACATACTGAAAAGTCGAAACTGATATCTCTCTGCGCATACGGAAGTATCGACCTGAGATCCCTCAGTCCTCGCGTACCTAATTTATGTACAGATATCATTGTAGTATAATCACCTGTAAGACTGAATATCTGGGATTCTGGATACGGGAGTATATTCAAGAGGTGGGACACATGAATAAGTTTATGTCTTAAAACACCTAAATCGTATCCTGAATTAGTTGAAATTTGTATGAAAATTTAAGTGGATCAGTATATCGACAATCTAAGTGAATTGTTTAATTCTTAAAGTGAAATTACGCTCAACGGTACTTGTGACTTGTCAAAAACTGATATAATCCTCTGACGCATACTCAAACAAAAATATTGTCTGTAAATATGTTTGTACATATTTCTTTACTACTTTATATTTTCAGAAAATACAAAAAGATTTTGATTTCTGCTTTAGTTTCGACAACCGATATCTGACATGCTGAGTTTCAAAATCTAAGAAAGCTGATTGTGTTTCTGAAAATAAAACAAGTTCATTAATTTGATATTTGATTTAAAATCAAAAAAATTTCAAAAACAGTTTGTGATATCTCCGAGGTCATTAACTTGAACTTGGATGATTAACTGTGAGGGAGTTGGATTCTTTAACGCTGCCATATCTGTAAAGTTAGTTGATAGGGGAGTGGATTAGAGAATTTAAAAATGTTCAAAACATTGTTACTTATAAATGTCTGAGTGTTGCAGATGTTATACCAGACTACGATCCCGAAAGCTGAGTCTAAGGGGGAGTCTGAAGACGAGCTCAACGCAAAGGGAAGCGTGCAAAGAGCCAGGTATCGTGCCTAGAAGAGCTTGTAACTGGAAAGGCAGGTGTCGATCCCAAAAGCACGGAAGCTTGACGAAAGGGGGAGCCTGATGAAGTGAAGAGTTTACCGAAAGGGGGAGCTGAAGCTAAAAACAGATCCACGGGGATTCTGTTCAAACAAAAGAGAGTCTACATTGATGAAGACGTGTTAAAGCTTCAAGAAGACTCAAAAAGAGAAAGACAAGATGCTACGAGATTGACTGCGGCAATATCCAAGGGGGAGTCTGTAAGTACATTCATGTCTAATGCCTTCGTCAATCCGAGCCGTAACGAGAAACAGAAGAAAATGAGTTGTTATAATTAGTGATAACTAGACAAAAGGCAAGGTGGCATAATTGTAATTAATGAGAAATCTCATTAAATGCCTTAGGCTATAAATAGGGAGCTTTATGTTTAGTTTACAACTTTTGCTTCATTTGTCACTTGGAGGTTTCTAGAGCTAGAGAGAGAAACTAGAGAGAGAAAGTGACATCGTGATTCAAGGTTCTTGTACATTTTCAGATTTGAGTAATAGAATCACGTTTATATTACATCACGTGTGTTAGGTCGCGTTCGTGTACGGATTCCGCACGTTATACGTTCGTTTCGCAATCGTTTCGGAGTCAAAACCGGTCCAACACTAAGGTGACATGCTTCCGTTTTATGTGTGACACACACGTAACTGTTAAGTACCGATGTAGAACACACACGTACACTGTGAACTTGTGTGAATTTGAGTAATTGTTAAGTGCTATGTGGTGATTATTGCGTGAACGCACATTATGATCATGATTTATACGCGAACTATGTGGATGTGCACTCATTTTGTATACATGAATCAACTTAGGCTTTGACTGAATTATTGTGAACAAGAAACTTAACAAACCGAGCAAACCAAGGTGAGTTCACACTTTCTATAAGGCATAGGATTCCCGGTGGATGGGAATGGGTAAAGGATTTAGTCGAAAACTACGTGACCTCCTGGTTTAGAACACGTACCACATCCTCTTTTTTGAAGGGTGATAACATGTACTAAGGATTTAATTGAAACCTACGTGATCTCCTGGTTGGGGGACACGTACCACATCCTCTTTATTGAAGTGTGATAACATTGATACTAGACCAAAACCATTATCATGAAGTCCCTCATTTTTATATCGACTTAATCGTTGGGCCAATGGCGAGCGGGTCATTAGTTAGATAGCGCTATTTAGGTTTGACAAGCCTCACACCGTGCCGCAGAGGACGGGCGTGAACTAATGGATCTGGGCACTAGTCAATGATGATAGACATTGACGTTAGGGCACCAACTTACTTCAGTCAGTGGTCGATATGATAACGGGTCTAGTGGATAACATGGGGTAGCCCCCACTGCTTATGGTTTGGGAAACAAGGAACTGATTAACTACTGATATTCAAATGAACTTATGGTTTTTGGAACAACTTTAAAATGGACAATCAACAGTGAACTCGCTCAACTTTGTTGTTGACTCGTTGTTACATGCCTTGCAGGTCATTAGAGGTTTAGCTGTAGCTTGCAGGGGAGCAAGGGTCGTTGTGGGACATGGACCGTTGTGTACCATGTTAAACTTTATGAACATTTAAACTTATGCTTTGGTTTTAAACTTATTGCTTCCGCTGATGTCTTGAACTTGATGAACTTGTTTTGAACACCAATTATATTGTGCGGTGGGACTTTTATTTATTTAATAAACTTGTTTAATATGATTGGTGGCTGGATCCTGGTCAGTCACGCCTCCTGCGGTGGTACTCCGCTTGTGGATTTTGGGGGTGTGACAACATAGCTTAGAAATAAGCTTTGAGGGGTTCGGTGTGCGAAAACGCGCTTATTTGATCAACAGGGACTAAAAGCGTCAAAAACTGCGTAAGTTTGCATATACACGCATATCATACGTTCTGACCATATCCTGACATCAAAAAATTTTTGTAGTCCTTAAAATATTTTATTTTAGTGATAGGAATGCAAAAATACCATTCGTCGCTTAATTTGGATCGTTTATGCGTCCATTCAAGTTTCATCGTAATTAGCCGAATAACGCGACCGAACGACCAAACGAACCGACATCAGAGATATTTCCAAGCATGTTTCAAGTCCCCTACACTTTGACTTCCTTGTAGAGCCTTGAAGTTGGCTTAACGGAGGTTAAATACGCCGAAAACAAGTTATAGTGCGTGCAGGGACTAAACATGACAATTCTGAAACTTCAGCATGTACGCTCGCGTCGCGCAACAGCCTAAGGGCCCTTCTGTCGCGGCACGCGACCACAGTATTTCGACAGCAGGTTGATTTCCAACTTCCAGCTAGTTTCTTGATGGCTTCCATGCTATTTCCTTTGTTTTGGTGATCAAGTTAACACCTTTGCAAGGCTTTAACTCTCATTCAAACACTTGTAGGGTCAAGATTAATTCTTGCGCATCACACAAACACATGTCTTGATCCTACAATCATCCAACAAGTATAAATACCCCTTCCATTCACCTTATTCATTGCTCATTCCATCTTTTCTTCCCTCTAATACTCTAAGTGGAGGCTACCATCAATTGGAGGCCACCTACCTAAGTTTTCTAGTGCATCTTTCCAACCTTAGAACATTTTGTAAGTGTTCTTTCATGGCTAGTTATTATTTTCAGCAATTAAAAGCTGAAAGTCAAACAGTTTGACTAACAGTTTGACTTTTGGTTTTGACCATGAATTGGTCCAATCAAAGTTAAATTGAACTTTGCAACGTGATCGTAATCACGATGTTTATAATCCCTAGTGATTATACCTACTGATTACCACGTTGACTACTCGTAGTGACGAGTCAAAGTTTCGGTCAAAATGCGCATTTATGTGCATTTTACGACGGAACTATTTTCGGGTATCAAAACACTTTGTTTTGATACCAAATTAGTTTTCTAACTTAGTTAAACATGTTTTAACATGTTTAACTCGTCACTACTAGTTTAGTGCTTGTTTATGGTCGTAAGTCAAGCGGTCTTAACAACCGCTTAGACTTTTGAACCCGACCCGTTTGGTCAGTCATTAGGATCCGACCAAACATATTTTGTGGCCATAGTTATATAGGGAATAACCTACTGAGGTTATACCTTATGGTCACCTTGTTTGGTTAGTTATTCGTTAAGTCGTTATTATGCTCATTAAAAATGACCAAAATGCCCTTTTTGAGCATAAATTCCTATTTAACATATGTGATCAAGTTTTTTACATTTAAACTGATTAAATAACATTTTTAAACATGTTTGGGCATGTGAGACTTAACAAATGAAATAAATAACCACCCGGCCTTAGATTTACGCAAACGACACGTTAAAGTAGCTTAAACTACCTTAACAGGCCGAAATGGGTCAAAAGCACTTAGGAAAACTTTCTAATTAGAATGTTAGGTCTATTAAATCATGCCATATGAGTTCCAATACTCATTTGATTTATAGAACTTCATTCTATCTTATCCTCCGGTTTAGGATCCGATTATTAACATAGTTACCTATATTAGGTGCCGTTTGATTCCGTGATCCTTGAAGCTTTATTTGGTCTTAATTCCAAGACTAATAAGCAATCCCAAGGGAGTACATAGTCCCCTCTTTTACCGCTTTCAAATATTTTGGGGTGATACACATGTGCCTACTTGTTACTTTCATACTTTCACGCTTTCATGACATATACTTGCTATGTTCAACTAGTACACATATAGTACATGATTTTAATTATGTATTGCTATGTATGGTGATTTAGCATGCTAGCACATTGTTTTCAAGGATACATTTTGCAGCATATATTTACTTAGCATATGAGCACATTGATTTAAATTACATTTTGCTTCGCATGTTGACTTAGCATGCTTAGCACATTGATTTCAAGGATCCATTTTTCTTTATATGTTGATATAACATATCTAGCACCTTGATTTCATGAACATTTCTACTTTGTATGTTTACTTAGCATACTTAGTACATGGTTTACAAAGACATCTTACATGACATTCTCACATGGATTATGACATTTTGGTATGTTATACGAGACTAGATACATTTATTAACATTATCCTGTCGACCGGTAGTATGTATGGTTTACCATAGGTTTGATAACCTCATTCCCGCTTCCTAGTTTGTTTAGAAGTATCCATCTGGGGAATGACAGAACCCAATGAACATTGATAAACCTTTGTCTTTATTGGGTTTATCTGACAGACAACAAGGCTTGAATGTATTCGTTAACAAACCATAAAAATGTTCATATCGATAAAAGCATTGGTTTTGCAAAACATAACTTCTGATTTAAACTTAGGTTTATTTAAAGACATTGTTTTGTACATTATACATATGGTTTGAGTAAATACCCTTTATTCACCATACATGACATTTGGTTATACTTTGACATTACACATATGGTTGGAGTAAATACTTTTTACTTGCCCTACAAGACATTTGATAATACTAGACATGGTTTACACTTGACATTGAACATTGTTTACACGTAATATTTTGACATTGGTTTGACAATACATTTTTTGGTGGTTATTTGGTAAGTGATTTAAATAACAAGGCGTGTGTAATGTGATAAAAGCATGGCGGATACACTGCTAGTACTTCCTATATATAAGTGTTTTTATGATATTACACATCGAAGCATTATTTAACCACTTCGACAAAGACATGATACATTTTATACAAAGACATGACATATTTTCACAAGGCATTGTTTTACATATAACATATTTTGTACAAGAACATGATACTTTTTATACAAAGACATGACACATTTTATACAAATATATGATATCTTTTCACAAAAGACATCATTTGGTTATTTATTTAACCATGCATTATTTCTTTTAAATCATTTAATTTTCACATCGATTTTCATATGATTTTACAAAAGAAAACATTTTTATAACGGTTCATGGCTACTTTTTTTTAGTTAAACATTTCTTTTAACAAAATCAAGCCATAAATCCTCAACAACAAAACCTGTGTATCTCACAGGCATTTTTATGCTGACGTACCTATTTTCACATGTGTTTCAGGAACATACGTTTGACTATGAGCATGCTTCACATAGGGCGGACTTGGGCCTTAGTGACTTTAAAACCTACAAGACAATTGTTGTGCAATAATTTTATTTCTCTAAAACAATGTAAACTGTTAAATTCAATAAAACAAAACTTTATGAACCATGTGTTATGAAACAATTTGTAACGTGACTCCCCAATGTTTTCTGCCGCGTGTTGTTGTATATTACGCGATTGGGGTGTTACAATGTATATATGAAGTTACCACTTGGGTATTTCCCTGAAAATGAGACTAGAGTGTGTAAATTAATTAAGTCATTATATGGGTTAAAACAAGCACCTAGAAAGTGGAATGAAAAATTGAATGAAGTTTTGCTTAAAATGGGTTTTGTGTAGAGTCTATGTGATCATTCTATGTATATACTTTCTAATAAATCTGTGTTTGTTGTTCTCTTGGTATATGTGGATGATATCGTAGTTACTGGTAATTCTAAGGTTGATATTGTTAGAATTAAAAAGGTTCTAAGTTATAATTTTCAAATCAAGGATTTGGGTGTGTTGAAATATTTTCTTGGTATTGAGGTCTTGTATGTTGAAAATGGTATTTCTTTAAACCAACGTAAGTATTGTCTTGAACTTCTTAACGAGTTTGGGTATCTAGGTGTTAAACTGGTTAACACTCCTATAGAACAAAGTCATGTTGTCATTAACAAGTTAAGTTAGAATCAAAATGTTGTAAAAGATGTCACAAACTTTCAAAAACTCTTTGGCAAACTAATATATCTATCTATTACTAAGCCAGATATAAGTTATGTCGTACAGTTTTAAGTCAGTTTATGCATTCACCACAAGAATGTCATTTGCAAATTGCGTTAAGGATACTCAGATATCTAAAACAATCTCCAGGTAAAGGGATTTTGTTTAAAAGAGAAAATGACTTTGTTCTAAAAGGGTTTGTTGATTCTGACTGGGCTAAGTGTTTGGCCTCTAGAAAATCGGTTACTAGGTTTGGAATATTTCTCGGAAGTTCACTTGTTTCCTGGAAGTAAAAAAAAACAGAGTGTTGTTGCGAGATCTACTGCTGAAGCTGAGTATAGAGCAATGTGCACAGCTTCGTGTGAAGTTATGTGGATCTTAAATATTCTAAAAGAGTTAAATGTTGAGTACAAATTACCGGTTAAGTTATTTTGTGATGGTCAGCCAGCCATTTCTATAGCGTTTAATCCGGTATTTCATGAATGAGCTAAACATTTTGAGATTGATTTGCATTTTCTGCTAGAAAAGATTGCAAATGGTATTGTTCTTCTAGAGAAAGTGGCTGCTGATGATCAGTTGGCTGATCTATTCACCAAAGGGTTGAAAGGTTTTCAGCATCAGACTTTGTGAAAAAATGGGAATGTTTAACTTGCTTGCTGTATGAATTATGGGGGGATGTTAAAATGTGACATTCTTTTATTATTCGTTATTCATTCTAATTCATACATCATAATATGTTGCATTATTTTATTTATTTGTTACATGGACTGGTTATACAAGTTGTCTGGGCTTGTAAGTTGTCTGGGCCTATTTGCAACATGGGCTTATGTGGGTGTTAAGTGTGAAGGTTTGGAGGATCAAGGGGCTGTGTGAAACTATGAAAGATGCTGGTATAAAGAGGTAGATATTAGGGTTTCTGGATCATTCTCGCACAGAGTTTTCTCTCTCATCTCATGTCACACCCCAACCGATGGCAGAAACATCGGAGTGACACGAAAACAAATCGTTCAAAGCATCATAACACTAATTGTGACAATATAATTAATCAAGATTTCATAAAATACTAAATTGTCATACATGCTTCAAGACATAATCAAATTGTATCAAAACATAGAATCAAAAACATTGTTTATTTCTAAGGTGTGTTTCTAAGTCCACCCTAAACTTGGTTTCTTCACTAGCATCATCTTTCAACCTGCAACATGTATTAAAATAAAGATCAACAAAAATGTTGGCAAGTATACAAGTTTGATACATAGCATAATAAGAATAAAATGTTTAAACGTGCTCATATCCAACATGAATAATGTATACAAGTTACTAATATGCTGAACTAGTGTAAACTGTATGTCAAACCAAAGTTTCCAACACAATATTGACTTCCTAACATCGTCAAAACGAAGGTTGTTTAACATGTTTTACTTAACAATACGCTAAGAATCAGGGTGGTGCGTTAATCCTATAGCACTATAATTGTTAAGGTAGGCTAGCAAAGTTAATGAGCATATAGACACAATGTATACATAGCGTATGAGATTAACAAGTATCACATGTTTTCATGTTTAAAATGTGGATAGAGTGTGATTTTGAATAAACAAGTCTCAAGTGTTGTGTGTTTTTGTATAATGTACATGTTGCACCCAAAGTGTTTAAAACGAAAATGGGATCGAGTATACTCACCGTTTGCAAGTGGTTTCCACAAACGTGAGATGATCGTCTTGAAAGGTTGAAGCACCAAATTATCCTAACAAGGATGAACAAGGTGTGTAAGTACAAGGATTTAGAAGTTAGAATGTAAATGAGATTTGAATAAGAAATGAATTATGACAACAACAACAACAACAACAACAATAATAATAAAAGTAATAATAATAATGATATACGAAAATACATAAAAGTACTATCTTGACTAAACACTCACTTTGGACACTATTAATTTATGTGTATGAAATAAGTAAAGAGATAATTGAATATTAGTTTAAAGATGTAAATGAGAAATAAAGAATAACTTATCAATTAAAATGTATATGTATAGAGATATTAATAATTATATAAACTTGTTATATAACTATATGTAATATCACCTATAATGCATAAGTAAGTCTAATTATATAAAAAAGTCCAAAATCTTATAAATAGGTAATTAGTAGGTTGTTTGTGGTAAATAGATGGAAAAAAGAATGATTAAACTAATTAAATTTAGAAAATCGAATTAGTAGAATTACTAACAATATATATATATATATATATATATATATATATATATATACTATTTATTTTATGTCTAATTATATTTACTATAATATTTAAATGTTCTAAGGTGAAAAGTGGAATATTGGTTTGGTTTTTGAAAATTATGTAAAATAGATGCAAAATGTTCACGCAAGTAGGTAAATAGTTGAATTTGCATCCTAACCATTACAAGTGCCTACCTTAACACAAGATCACTAATACATTTGGTTAGTTTGGTGTCTTGGTTTCGTTTTGGCAAATTAGCCCAAACGGGTCAAACAAATGCGTGAACATGAACTAGAAGTAAAAGACATGTATGTAAAATCATAATGTAAATGTCAGAAGTTAGGCACGACATGAATGTAAATTGTTAGAAGTTAGACAAGCATGAATGTAAAAGTATAATGTAAATGTTAGAAGTTAGGTACGACATGAATGTAAATTATTAGCGGTTAGTGTATCAGTTTAGTCATAAAGAGTTAGACGATATTAAGTTAGGCATTTTAATAATTGATCATGGTTAGTAACGAAAGATGGAAATGACACAATTAAATATAAAAAATATGTAAAATAAAAACCCAAGATTGGTCCTTATTTTGGTGATGCACCAACTTTGTTTACCATGGTAAACACTTGGCGACATTCCATAAGGATTTCTCCAATATTGGGAATATGAAAACATAAAAAAACAAGAAGAAGAGAAGAAGGTGAAAGGAGATGGAACTCACTTTCAATAGGAAGGAAGAATTCTTTGAAAAATGGCAAAGAAAAGTGGCGGAATGAGTGTGGTATTTATAGGTGAGAGATTAGGGTTTAAGGTGGTGAAAGAAATATGAAAAGTTGAAAATTGGCTCATTTGTATAATTTCTTTTTTTTGGGCCAAATGTTATGGGCTTGTTTGTTTTATGCATTTCTTTTTTACTTTCTAACATAATTTATAGATTGATTGGGTCTCGAATATCGAATTTATACAATATAGGTCGGTTTTCAAATGATTTAAACGTGTTTTAATCGGTTTTTCGAGTATCAGGCATCAATGTGTAACCAAGATTCGAGAATCATGCATAACATAGCGTTCAGAATGTGAATTGCGATTACAAGTTTGCACATGAATATGATTAAAATAATTGTGTTTTCATTATGATCAATCATCTCGGATTACAAGTTGGAATGAAAATAGAATACAACAAGAGTACAAGTGTCTAAAATGTAAAGTACAACAATGCTTGCTAAATTGGGAAGGTACAAATATACGAAGCGTGACAGTCTCCCCTACTTTAGGAGATTTCGTCCTCGAAATCTACGAGGAAGGCTGAACGAAGAGTTGTGGATGCTTGGTCTTCATCTCGCTCTAGAGTTCTCATGTGAATTCGGCACCACGCTTTCCTTCCCAACGAACCTTGACTATGGGAATTCGGTTGTGCCTAAGTTGTTTGGTTCCTCGATCCATGATTTCGATCAGTGTTTCAACAAAATGAAGAGTCTTGTTGATTTGCAAGTCATCAATAGAAACTTGAAGTCCTTCTTCAGCTAAGCACTTCTTAAGGTTTGAGACATGAAACGTTGGATGAACGTTGCTAAGTTCTTGAGGTAAATCGAGTCGATATGCCACTTTACCGATCCTCTCGAGTATCTTGAAAGGACCAACAAAGCGTGGAGCAAGTTTTTCCTTCTTACCGAAATGGATTACTCCTTTCCAAGGAGATACCTTGAGTAACACGTGATCACCAACATTAAACTCTATCAGTTTGCATCTCTTATCGGCATAGCTCTTTTGTCTACTTCTAGCCTTGAGGAGGTTGTCGCGTATTTGAAGAATTTTATCCGTTGTCTCTTGTATGAGCTCATGGCCAGTAACTTGAGCATCGCCAATTTCGTGCCAACAAATAGGAGATCAGCACTTGCGACCATATAATGCCTTGAAAGGAGCCATTTGAATGCTGGAGTAATAGCTGTTGTTGTACGAGAACTCAATCAAAGGTACATCCCAATTACCACCAAAGTCGATAACACAAGAGCGAAGCATGTCCTCTAGGGTTTAAATAGTACGTTTAGTATGTCCGTCCGTTTAAGGATGAAAAGTCGTACTTAGATTCAGGTGAGTACCCATAGCGGTTTGGAATGTTTGCCAAAGACGTGAAGTGAAACGACAATCGCAGTCAGAGATGTTGTCAATGGGTATACCATGACGACATATGATTTCATCCGTGTAGACTCGAGCTAGTTTCTCGACTTTGAAATCCTCACGAATGGGGAAGAAGTGAGCGGATTTGGTCAAACGGCCAATGATCACCCAAATGCTATCGTGACCAGAAGGTGTGTGGGGAAGTTTGGTTATGAAGTCCATAGCAATGTTATCCCACTTCCAAACTGGAATTTCTGGTTGCCCAAGTAAACTAGAAGGATGCTGATGCTCAGCCTTCACTTTCGAGCAAGTAAAACATTTGGAAACGAAGGTGGCAATGTCTTTCTTCATACCAGACCACCAATAGGACGTACGATGGTCATGGTACATCTTATCAGCACCAGGATGAATAGAGTATCGGGACTTGTGTGCCTCCTTCATGATGAGTTCACAAAGATTGTCGCGATTTGGTACCCAAACACGATCAAGATCGTATTAGAGACCGTCTGATTTTGTCACAAGTTGATCTTCAGCGGCACCTCATATCCCTATGAATAAACTTCCCCCGTTGGCTGACGAATACTGAGCTTCACGAATGCAAGTATGAAGATCGCTAACGATTTGAGAACAACAAATGCTATTAACATGAGTTTTGCGACAGAGCGTGTCGGCCACGACATTCGCTTTGCCAGGATGGTAGCGAATCTCGTATTCGTAGTCGTTAAGCAATTCCACCCAACAACGTTGATGCATGTTTAGTTCTTTTTGGTTAAAGATGTGTTGTAGGCTCTTATGGTCGGTGAAAACCACACACTTTGTACCATAAAGGTAGTGTCGCCAGATCTTTAACGCAAAAACAACTGCGCCAAGCTCGAGATCATGGGTAGTGTAGTTCTTCTCATGTATTTTCAGCTGCCTAGAAGCATACGCGATAACCTTATCTCGTTGCATGAGGACACAACCAAGACCACGGTTCGATGCATCACAATATACCACAAAATCATCGTTTCCATCAGGAAGGGCGAGGACATGAGCATTGCAAAGCAAGTTCTTAAGCGTTCGAAAGGATTCCTCTTGTTCAGGACCCCAAACAAAAGGTTTCTCTTTCTGAGTTAGCAAAGTGAGGGGAATGACGATTTTTGAAAAGTTCGAGATGAATCGACGGTAGTAACCCGCCAATCCTAGGAAGGAACAAATTTCAGATGGTGATTTAGGCGTGATCCAATTCTTTACTACTTCGATCTTGGAAGGGTCAACATGAATTCCCTTTCCACTCACGACGTGTCCAAGGAATTTAACTTCTTTGATCCAAAATTTGCACTTAGAAATTTCGCGTATAGGCGTTAACAATGAAAGAGTTTGAGTATGAGGCGTAGATGATGTTTGTGATCGGCCTGAGTTTTCGAATAGATGAGAATGTCATCGATGAAGTCGATTACAAAACGATCCAAGTAGGGTTTACAAACATGATTCATTAAATCCATAAAGACTGCGGGTGCGTTGGTCAAGCCAAAAGGCATAACCACGAACTCGTAGTGACCATAACGAGTGCGGAATGCGGTTTTAGGGATGTCCTCTTTGAGCACACGAAGTTGATGATAGCCAGACCGATGATTGATCTTAGAGAAGCAAGTTGCGCCTTAGAGTTGATCAAAGAGGTCGTCGATGCGAGGGAGAGGATAACAATTTTTGACAGTGAGTTTGTTAAGCTCACGATAATCGATGCACATGCAGAACGAACCATCCTTCTTTTATGAGCTAGTCTTGGACCTCTTGGTTGAGTTTAAGTGATGGCTCGAAGACATCTAAGGATTCAAAACAAGGAATGGATGAGACTTGATCATAATGTTTTCTTTAAATAAATTTGTTTTCATGAATGCATCACATAGCATATAATGTTCATATAATTTCAGATAGCATAACATGAGGTTTCACATAATGACTACATCGTAACTTTAATTTGTTCACGAGAGATTATTATTGTTTTAGATTGCGAAGATACTGTGATTTGTGTCTCCAAAGTTGAAATGATATAACGTACAAATGTAAAACACATTAAAATTTGAGGTAGCATAAAAGACATTTAACGTAAAAATTGGATTGCCACGGAACGTAACTAAGACTATTGCAAAGTAAATCGAAGTGCTTTCGAGTTAGGGAAACGTGCTTTGGCCTAATAGACAAATACTCTCATTGAGAAATGATTAACGGTATTTGTCCTTCCACTTACTACATGTCCTTATTCGATTGGGAAAATCGAAACTTTCGTGAGATTGAAAATCGAAGAGTGGGACTAGTTACCAAGATGTGGGTTTCACCCCTAACTTGGTAACATCGTACCCGGTGTGGTTGGTTCTTATCAAACGATAAGGGTCCACTGGAATATGAAATGGAAATTTCCTTCAAGATATCGATTTCACTCCTAACTTGAGGGTAAATTTCATGCAAAATAACAAGTATAGCTGAAGGAAAGTCATCACCAAATGTGGGAATCACCCCTATTTTTGTGAGTCGTTTCGATTGTGAGATAGAAGTGTCTTCACCAAGCCTCCAAGTGTGTATTGTGTTAGCCTTAGGAAAGGCATGTATATTTAAAGACCAAAGAGAATAGATAAGAAGCAAGCAAGATAGAAGGCAAGTAGTTTTAAAGAACACATAAGGATAATGTTCCTAAACTATAGACTAGGTAAAAGCATTCATACTTTTCCTAATTCCCTATAGTTATGGATCTGATACCAATTTGTCACACCCCAACCGATGGTGGAAACCTCGGAGTGAGACGAAAACAAATCGTTCAAAGAATCATAACACTAATTGTGACATATACTTAATCAAGATTTCATAAAATACTAAATTGTCATACATGGTTCAAGACATAATCAAATTGTATCAAAACATAGAATCAAAAACATTGTTTATTTCTAAGGTGTGTTTCTAAGTCCACCCTAAACTTTGTTTCTTAACTAGCATCATCTTTCACCCTGCAACATGTATTAAAATAAAGATCAACTAAAAATGTTGGCGAGTATACAAGTTTGATACATAGCATAATAAGAATAAAATGTTTAAACGTGCTCATATCCAACATGAATAATGTATACAAGTTACTAATATGCTGAACTAGTGTAAACTATATGTCAAACCAAAGTTTCTAATGCATTCTTGACTTCCCAACATCGTCAAAACGAAGGGGGTTTAACATGTTTTACTTAACAATTCCCTAAGAATCGGGGTGGTGGGTTAATCCTATAGCGCTATAATTGTTAAGGTAGGCTAGAAAAGTTAATGAGCATATAGACACAATGTATACATAGCATATGAGATTAACAAGTATCACATGTTTTCATGTTTAAAATGTGGATAGAGTGTGATTTTGAATAAACAAGTCTCAATTGTTATGTGTTTTTGTATAATGTACATGTTGCACCCAAGTGTTTAAAACGAATATGGGATCGAGTATACTCATAGTTTGCAAGTGGTTTCCACAAACGTGAAATGATCGTCTTGAAAGCTTGAAGCACCAAATTATCCTAATAAGGATGAACAAGGTGTGTAAGTACAAGGATTTAGAAGTTGGAATGTAAATGGGATTTGAATAAGAAATGAATGGTGATGATGATGATGATGATGATGATGATGATGATGATGATGATGATGATGATGATAATGATGATGATGATGATGATGATGATGATGATGATGATGATGATGATGATGATGATGATGATGATAATAATAATAATAATAATAATAATAATAATAATAATAATAATATATGAAAATACATAAAAATATTATCTTGACTAAACACTCACTTTGGACGCTATTAATTTATGTGTATGAAATAAGTAAAGAGATAATTGAATATTAATATAGAGATGTAAATGAATGAAGAATAACTCATCAATTAAAATTTATGTGTATAGAGATATTAATATTAATAATTATATAAACTTGTTATATAACTATATGTAATATCACCTATAATGCATAAGTAAGTCTAATCTATTACTATTATAAAAAGGAGAAGTAGTGTACAAAAATGTAATTTGACCAAGGGTACACATTTAAAAAAAGCATGTACAAGCGACTGGAAGCTGGTAGAAGAGGAAGTTCATTAGACTTTTAGGACGCCTCCAGGGACAGGTTAGGGATTTCACCCATGAACCCTAATATGCGATTGTAAACGAATCGTCTTGCAACGTGAAGATTGAAACGGAACCATCAAGGCAAAAGCAGATTGAAGGATGGAAAGGTGGACCATGAAATTGAAGATGATGATTGAATTCTCTCCTCATCCAACAATATTTAAGATCAAATCCATGCTTCAATTTTGTACATCTTTCATACTTCAGTGCTCTGTTACCAGGTTTGGATTACCCACTCTCTTCTTCTCCTACATTCCACTCAATACATTATAACTTTCTCAATTGTGAACCAGGTCCACACAGGCTGCATCCGGAATCCCCTATGTCAGGTGCGAATTCTGTCGTCTAGCCGGTCTATTTTGCATGACAATCAAGTAAAAAAATATATTCTGTAAACGACATTCTAACTTTCATATACAAGTATCACTCCTCAAAACAGTGATTATTTCAGTAAACTGGCTCATCTCCATTCTAAAGAAAAAGGAATAATTGGATAAAATTAAATTGGATCAGCCGGTTTTTATGCATTTTTGGGTCCAACCGCTGACTCCAGTTTTCCCAAAAACCCACCAATCTTTTTTTGTAAATGATACTGGTCTCGCTTGTATGAGAGTTTATAATATGATACGGTTTTCCGAAAAATTAAAAGAAAACCACATTCTAATTTTGACAAGTATGAACAGGTCCACACCGCCTTCTCGCTTCACACCACGGCGTGCGAAAGCCCCGTTTATCAGGTGCCAATTTTCTCCTAATTTCGTACACGTCAAATTCATTACTTCAGTCTGTTTGGTCTCCTTGGTTCACTTCAGACCTGCACCATTTTTTTAAGTTTTTGGGGTTCTTTAAAAGTATAGAAATAGTTGATAATAGCATCAAGTTACATAACAGATTGATAATCATGATACGTATACCTGTACCTTCATTCATATAATCACAAGGATTTGATAAGGATTTAGAAACACCCCTGCTCCTCCGAATATAATACCTCCTTGGTTCACTTCATAGCTACAACATTTTTGTGGTTGAAAGAATTCCCGTTTAGTGCCTGCCATATATTCCAGATAGTTAACACACAAACCGCATCACCCACCGACCTTCGTTTCCTTGATCACACCATGTTAACTATGTTACGTAACGTGTCTTTTATTGTTTTATACATGTTTCACCAAGTTGCCTACCCTATACTCGTAACCCGAAATTTTCTAATCTTACGGGTCAATTGCGTTTGCAGGCGTAAAGTAGCCACAATGTCTGACATACCCGCTGATGTCATCGTTTACGGTATACTGACGAGAGTCCCAGCGAAGACTGCTGTCCAATCCAAGACCGTGTGTAAGCAATGGTGTGCGCTACTATGTACACGTGACTTTGAAAGAGCTCACTCTTCCCAGTCATCCGTACCCAACGATCAACGAACACTCTTGCTTGACGACCTCAGCTGCCATGTTCATCCAATGGATTTCGAGACCGGCGAATACGGCCCGCATTCCGTACTCCCACTCCCATTTCAAGGAGAAAAAGAAGTGTGGATCCTGGCAAATTTAGACGGATTGCTATGTGTGTGCTTGAGCCAAACACATGAACTTCTCCTTTGGAACCCCACCACTGCCGCGTACAGGCATTTAGCCACCCCCGCTGGCCATGGTATTTATGAAGATAACGCCGATACCGTCGGGCTATACAGTGACCCATCCAACGATTACAACCTCCTGCACTTAACACGAAGATCAGGAGTGCTTGCAGCCCACATCTATTCGAGACAACAGGGAAACTGGCGAAAAATAGCTTTCAAAACTAACCCTGCTTACCACACATGCAAGTTCTGCTGGTCACCTGCTACTCTATGTGACGGCACTTTATACTTTACAATTTGCGAGTGCTGGGTAGTGGGTAGAAATGTTGTTATTGGTTTTGACACCTCAACAGAGCAGGTGACGGAGATCAGTTTCCCACATGTTCCATCCTCAGGGATTTTCCAAGGGGTCTTAGTTACGGTGCGGAACTCTCTTCACATGGTTCTTTGGACTGGCCGCGAATACATGTCGCTTTCCCTTTGGGCCCTACAAGGACAACATTGGGTTAGGCTTTTGTCAACTCCTGCAGTCCCCCCTATTTCGTTATCGTTGTGGATGACGATAACACATTACATGACAAACGGAAGGTTTATTATGATGCGCAACTCAAGAAAGGTTTTTGAGCTACGAGTGGACACCAAGGCCGTTGACTGTTATTACGCATGCAGCTGGTTTCGAGGTTACATAGGAGCGGTTTACGCGGAGACATTAGTCTCACTGTTTGCAGTGGCCTAGCTCAATCCTCATGTTTACCATATGCATTTTCCAGCCATATTTTGCTATATTCTTACTGTTTTGTTGCTTTCCAAACCTAAATATGTATGCAGAATATTTTCCTTTTGCTGGCACATCTTAACATGCATTACTTAACTTGTTCTCCTAATTTCTCTTGCGTGCTTCCGTTACATTTTATATGTTAAAAACATACATTATTATTATTAGAGCTATATGTTAAAAGTAAAAGTAAGCTTCCAGTGCTGTCCGAAACAATAACGAACATTCTCTTTCATGCACTGTTGAACTCTAAAACGTTTAAACCCTCACACATCCTGCAAACAAACGCTAAAAAATTATTAGAGATACAATACCAAAACGTTACCCAAGACAAAAAACAAACCGAAAATCATGTTGCCTTTCGACTTGTTCCTTGGTTACCGGATGTAACTCCAAAAACCAAACCATTGTTTGCGTCCTTTTGTTTCGGACCCGCGTCGTAGACTATTCCTCGGGTCGCACACCACTAGAATGGTGGCTAGAGCCACTTGCAGTGGCTTATAAACAGACCCAGATTCGTATATTTGTTACCGCAGAATATGCCGACGTTAAATCAGCCCATAAGTTTGCAGAATTGTTTGCTGAAACTTTGCATCAAAATTTGTCCTTTAACTGAACTCGATTAGGAGTTATTCGCAGATTCCGCTAAAAATTGAACCGTAAATTTGCGCCTCCTTAAATGATCATTTGATAACAGAACCATTCACTGTTAACACCCCCAGAATTAGAGTCTATTAGCTGAAGCCGGTTCGTTCGCTAAACACTGGTCATCCACAGATCGTTTTTCGCAAAAGCCGTTAAAATCAGTTTCGTTCACTGCAGTTTTGTAAAACTCCGGGGCCAGCGATGAGCCTCTGTCCATGACCCCTTTTACTTTTCACGTCCACCATCATGCCCCAACCCCTTTTAGTTTCTTGTGTGGGTTTTGTAGTAGCGTTGCAATTTGTGATTTCATGAATTATCATTCAAACTGCCATTTTCTTCCCTTCTAAATCAACATTTCGTTCAGAGTCAGAACACCTGTAACTCTTAAAATTATTTACTAAAATGATTATTTACACCTTAATTAATGCCACTGCTTTTTGTCTCCATTGGTTAGGTTGACGTCACGCTTCCACTCATTATGTCTGACGGCCATAAAAAACCACGTACAGATGCAGCGTCGGTTGCACTACGGAAGGAACGTAACAGGCGATACTATGCTTCAAGAAAAGCCGCTAAACAGTTAGGACCTTGCACAATGCACAATCAGACCCAACATGTTCTCCAAACATGTTCGACATCTACTCCACCAGTAGAATGTTATTCATCGAATCAGTCAAACAATCAACCACACACTACACCCACCGCCCGGAAAAAAACAAACTCTCAGACTTCTACTGTTCTGCCAACAGGCCTGCACACAAAAGCTCAAACACACGTAGCCTCCAATTTAACGGGCAAGCCGATACCCGAAGTCTCTCTATGTTATACGCACCGCTCATTTACTAAATTCAATTTCCCTGCCCGAGTTAACTAACAGTACGTCATTCAACAGGTACTCAAGCACGACATACGCTGGTCAATGACTTTCAACACATCATTCATAGCACAGCAGTTGTCGAACCAAGTATGCCAGATGATCCGTATAACTTTGTCTACGAGGGCCTCCCCACATCACACCGTCTCCTAAAAGAGAATACGCCGTGTCCTCATTGTGCCGCAAAGCGATTCACTTTTGAATTCCCAACCTTTTGCTGCATGGACGGGAAAACCGTTCTTGCATATACCGGGATCCCACAAGAATTACACCATCTATACACATCACAAGAAGATATTGGAAGGGTTTTCAGGGAAAACATACGCGCCTACAATACAAACTTCTCTTTCACATCAATGGGTGTCTCCTTAGACGAAACAATGGCCAACATGAGAGGGGGTGTGTACACATTCCGTGCACACAAAGGAATTTATCATAGAATTGACCAACTGGTCTCACGGGATGGCACGCCCAGATACTTACAACTATATTTTTACGACCCTGATACAGAGTTACAACATCGCCTGAGATGGCCAAATCTGGATGCTGATATCACTTGAATTTTAATCCATACACTCTCCACAAACCCCTATGTCCAGACATTTCGCCGCCTCGCCGAACTTGGCCCCCTGGACAACTACAGAGTCACCCTGAATGCTGCACTTCAACTTGACCAACGTGTATACAACCGACCTACCACATCTGAGGTAGCTGGTATATGGGTAGAAGGTAATGAGAATACCACATCATACAAAAGAAGCATCATTGTTTATGGGAGGTCTGACCATCAAACAACTATTCAACCATACTTCAGCTGCTATGACCCACTCTCATATCCTCTATTCTTTCCCAATGGTGAGCCCGGATGGCATTCAGGTATACCACGGTGTGGAGTACTTTCAAATCAACGCCAGCCGAATCAGAATACCATAGACGACGACATAGACGGTAATAACATCTCTCCCTATAGTATTACAAAACCACAAACAATATTGCCTTCCAAGAATTATGTTAAATTAATTACTATCATTAAACAGACCTGGAAACAAGAAGTTCCCGATCAACTGTTGCTATGCGAGAATACTACTGCTATAAGTTCCAAATGCGCCCAGCAGAAAACATATTGTTGTTGGGTGGGAGGTTGCTACAGCAGTTTACAGTTGACGTGTACATAAAAGTAGAGACATCACGCTTAAATTACTATGAACAGAACCAACCCAGAATAAGGGCAGAACTGTACCAGGGAATTGTGGATTGCGTGAACGCCGGGGACGCTCACTCAACCAGAATTGGGAGGCGTATAGTTCTTCCTGCATCTTTCATTGGCGGCCCTCGCGACATGCGCCGTCGGTTCCTAGACGCAATGACTTTAGTACAGGATGATGGAAAACCAGATTTGTTTCTCACAATGACATGTAACCCCCAGTGGCCTGAAATTTGTCACAATTTGCAGCCAGGACAGACTGCACAAGACCGTCCTGATCTTGTTTCAAGAGTTTTCCGTGCAATATTGGAGGACCTGA
The DNA here is from genome assembly GCF_002127325.2 of Helianthus annuus. Lineage (NCBI taxonomy): Eukaryota > Viridiplantae > Streptophyta > Magnoliopsida > Asterales > Asteraceae > Helianthus > Helianthus annuus. The sequence continues at coordinate 125,561,474 of NC_035443.2, read as the reverse complement.
AAGAACAACTCTTTAAAAAAACACATTCTTGGCGAGGTTAAATCACACGTTTGCGTTATTGAGTTCCAGAAACGTGGTTTGCCCCATGCCCATTTCCTTCTTATAATGTACCCGCATCACAAAATCAATAACCCAGATCAGTATGATAAGTTTGTGAACGCCGAAATCCCAAACATACAAACGCATCCCCAGTTGCATGAACTTGTCGTAAAACACATGATTCATGGCCCTTGTGGCACCCTGCGAATCAACAGCCCCTGTATGCAAGGGGATCCTAAAAAATGTCGTTTTCATTATCCAAGACAATTTAATGACCGCACAACACAAGGAGAGGATGCATATCCACTCTACAGAAGACGCAACAACGGGATAAAAGTCGACGTACGAGGCAGCACTCTAGATAACAGATGGGTTGTTCCGTACAACCCAAAGTTACTTGTGATGTTCAACTGCCATATTAATCTCGAGATATGCTCCAGTGTTAAATCCGTCAAATATCTCTTCAAATACATTTACAAGGGTCATGATAAACAAGTCATCCATATAGATCCGGATGGCGAGGACGTTGTTATCAACGAAATAAAACGATTCCAGGATGCACGCTATGTATCGCCTCCCGAGGCAATGTGGCGGATTTTTGCCTTCAACCTTTCTCAGATCTACCCGACTGTTTTAGCATTACAACTTCACCTCCCTAAAAATCACACAGTTACATTTACAGACACCGCCATAATCTCTGAAATAATACACCGGGAAAGGGATAAACATACAATGCTCACTGCTTTTTTTGAGAAAAATAGACAGGAACCAGCAGCCCGACAGTATTTGTACTAAGACTTCCCAGCAAAGTACACATGGAATAAAGCCAGCTGCCGTTGGAATTCCCGTTTGATAAAAAGGCAACGGAGAGGTCGAATTGTTTCCGCAAATCCAGCTGAAGGAGAACGGTACTACTTACGGCTTCTTTTGACACACATCCGGGGGCCTACTTCGTTTGAACACCTTCGGATCGTACAAGGTGTGGAACACCCTACTTTCCGTAAAGCGGCTTTAGAAAACGGGTTAATTGAAAACGACAACAACTTATCACTATGTCTCGATGAAGCCGCCATATTTCAATTCCCAAATGCCCTTCGGAGGTTATTTGCAACCATATTGGTCTTCTGTGAACCAGGCGATGTTCGCAAGCTATGGGATGACCATTTTGACACACTTTCAGAATACTATCAAAACCATTCCGGTAGCAACAATCACATCCAAAATCTGGTCTTACAGGATCTTAGTTCACACCTACAATCTATGGGTAAAGATTTGGCCGACTATGACCTCCCAACCATAGAAAATGAACACACGCCACTAGACGTAACAGATCATGACACACAAGAGGAGTTAAACATAGTTATTGACCCGGCCCACTTACATGCGCAATACTCCCTCAACTCTGACCAACGGAATGTGTTTGATGTAGTGATGCACTACGTTACACATGGCGTACCGGCGGTGTTCTTCATTGACGGCCCAGGTGGAACTGGTAAAACATTTTTGTACAAGGCATTGCTCGCTGAGGTCCGTTCACGTGGCCTAATTGCACTTGCAACAGCTTCATCAGGCGTCGCGGCAAATAACATGCCGGGTGGTAGAACCGCACACTCAAGATTCAAAATCCCGATAAACCTATGTAACAACTCCATGTGCAACTTAAAAAAATAAAGTGGTGTCGCTCGCCTTATCAACTCATCGAAACTAATCATTTGGGACGAAGCCTCCATGGCAAGACGACAATCGATAGAGGCAGTCGACCGCACCTTGCAAGACATCACAGGCATACCTCTCCCATTTGGTGGAAAAACAATGGTAATGGGAGGAGACTTCAGGCAAGTGCTACCCGTTGTCAAGCGAGGCACGCGAGCATAGATCGTAGACGCTAGCCTGCGTATGTCACCTCTTTGGGTATTGACTAGGAAAATGCGGTTGACCACAAATATGAGGGCAATCAACGATCCATGGTTCTCAGACTTCCTATTACGAGTAGGAGATGGAACACAACCATCAACAGATGGAACATACATCTGCATCCCTGCAGACATGACAATCCTCTTTACCACCAAAGAGGAGTCAATTAAAGAACTCATTAACGCAATCTTCCTATCACTACGTACAAATGTCCAACCCACTGAATATATAACATCACGAGCAATCTTAACAACTAGAAACGAGACCGTCGACGAGATCAATGACCATATGATAGACCTTTTCCAGGGGGACGCAAAAGTATACTACAGTTTTGACACAGCGGACGACGACAAACAAAACCTCTATCCAACCGAGTTCCTCAACTCACTGACTATCAGCGGGTTACCACCTCACAAGCTTCGCCTGAAAACTGGATGCCCCATAATATTGCTTCGAAACATCGACCCGTCAAATGGTCTATGCAACGGCACACGACTTATATGTAAGGCATTCGCACCCAACGTAATTGATGCTGAAATAGCAATCGGTGACCATAAGGGGAAAAGAGTTTTCTTACCAAGAATACCCATGTGCTTATCGGAAGATGACATGTTACCTTTCAAACTAAAGAGAAAACAATTCCCCATCCGGCTTAGCTTCTCGATGACAATCAACAAATCGCAGGGTCAAACTATACCATACGTTGGTATCTACCTCCCGGAATCTGTGTTCTCGCATGGGCAGCTTTACGTCGCATTGTCAAGAGGCAAGTCACGTGAAAACACAAAGGTCCTTGTCCACCCGGATAAAAAATTTACACAGCTTGGCGTTTACACCTCTAATGTTGTCTATCGCGAAGTTTTGCAACCCTGATCCCCCAATCTTATACAAACCAAAACGTACGTTCGGTTATATATTTAATGTCACCAAGATGAAATAAAAATTGGGTGTCCACTCCACCATACATCACTTCCCAGATCCCCCACAGTGTCTTATACAATCTTTCCGATGTTTAATGTTGCAGTGACCGGTCTTTTTAATTCTACCACAACCCCCTACGAAAACATGTGATCTCAACTGAGCTGTTCCGTTTACTCATCGATTAATAAAGGGACTCTGCTGCTGGTACGATTATACATTACTCCATACGGTTTACTCATACTCTTATGCTAATGTGTATTTACGATTAACAGTTGACCCGTTTGACGATTATGCAACACCATCTGCCCATACCAGTTTCAAAAAAAAAAACTACATCAATAGGCAATAAGTCCAAAACAGTTACAGTTGACCAATTTGTAAGACAATACCGGTTTGCATCACGACCAAACGGATCACCTATCATCTATCGTTATTATAACACTAAAGTTGACCCAACCAAAAAAACTTGACTGCTCATACTTTTTGATATATTTATTAACTTGGTGGTTTTTAAAAATTAATTTTCAGAAGTTTAAAGGCGGCGAGAGGGACCAACAACGTTCATGCATCTGGAAGTCAAACAAAAAAATCAGAACCTGTTCCGCTTACCAGGTATGCCTACCTTTACTCATCTATTAATAAACCGACTCTGCTGCTACTATTACACATTACTACATACGCTTTACTCATACTATTATGCTCATGCGTATTTACGATTGCCACTTCACCCGTTAACCGATTATGTAACACCATCTCACGATAACAATTTTGGTTATTTTTGGTTTGAAAAATTGTTGTTTGAAACATCATTATCGTGGTGATTATATAAACAGGTCACAATTTCACAACCAAGCAAAAAAAATACCAGATGACGCGATGACGCCTGCCATTGCATGCCAAAATGAAACAACCAACAAGGGCATCGTAAACACATAAATGTATCTTCTAATGGTTTGTACTTCCATCACCGGTTTTCATGGGATTTTAGTGACTAAATGTAAGTGGTCTATTACTCTTTGTGAATTGTCACACCCCCAAAATCCACATGCGGAGTACCACCGCTTGGAGGCGTGACTGACCAGGATCTTAACCATCAATCACATTGAACTCATAGTATAGGTGAATAATACTTTCATTTATAAACAACAAGTGTTACAATATCACAATATTTCACAGTTTACAGTGGAAGCTTATTTAACTCAATGAGTGTTTATAAAACCACATGTAAGTTCTTAGTTCTTGTGTTGCGTTTCCATGTGTCTCGACCCATGACCACTCCAGCTTCCCAGACAGCAAGTTCCTTGGATATGCACCTATAAGCCCGCAAGGCATGTAATAGAGAGTCAACAACTAGTTGAGCGAGTTCACAGTTAATAGTTCAGTAATAGTATAATGTGAGTAATAGTATGTTCGTTCTTTATGTCATGTATCGTATTAGTTTCCATCGCGGCCTCCCAGGCAGGTATGCGAAGATTAGGGGATGTTTTTCCCAAGTATTCTAGACTAGGTTTATGTGTATCGCGGCCTCCCAGGCAGGTGTGCGAAGATTAGTAAATTTAGTTCGCGGCCTTCCTAAGGCAGGTGTGCGAAGTCAGTCATAATATCGCGGCCAACCCTTGGCAGGTGTGCGAAGATCAGTTCGATAAGTGTTACTAGTCTAGCCATATCTTATCGTTGAGTTCTATCATCTGAGTATATGCAATAAGTCATCCAATCCCATTCCCACCCGGGAACCCCATGCCTTGGCTGTGTGAACTCACCTTGGTTTGCTCGGTATGCTAAAGAAATACACGCTCACAAATAATCAGTCACGACCTATAGTACGCACGTATATAAAATCAGTTTCGTTCGTAATGACTCGCATGTAAATCTAACATCACATAGTGCTTGGCAGTTAACATCATGTATCACGCAACAGTTAAATCAATTAACAGGTTTAACAGAGTTAACGACCTAACAGAGTTAAATGACTTTACAGAGTTAACACACTAACGCTGTTATATGCTTAACAGAGTAAATAACTTAGCAGAGTAATTATGGCAGCATGCTCGACGAAAACACAATTATGGCGAAAGCATGTACTTGGCGAAATCCCTTTTTGGACGAAAACACCTTTTAGCGAAATCACTCAGGCGACCAAAACCCAAAGTGATTTCGTCGTGGTTGTGTTTTCGTCGGGGTACCGTTTTCGTCGACACACAACATGATCATCATCAACACATCAGTTACAAAACACAACAACCCTAATGATTGTCAAACAATTATATTGGCTGCAACAATCATGTGTTCAATCAGATCTATACATGTTAACATAGAACCATAACCTATCAAGGTTATCAACATCAATCGATCATAGCCCACTTTCTATTATAATCGGTTTGCTTACCAAGGACATACATCGAAATCCACCACCATGCATAAAATCAGAATAAAAGATAAAACAATCACATGCTATTATGGTGCAGTTCCATAGGGATTGATCATAATCACAGTTGTCGGCCATCATTCTAATGAAATATCATTAACTGTTGTCATGCACTACTAACCCTAATACCAAAAGTATCACAGCACCATGCATAACATCTAACATTTAATTTACTCACATTACCCCCATCAACACCTAAACCGTGGGGCCCTACACATCCGTCAAATGACCAAGTCACACAATCCAATTAGCCAGGTCATCGCCCATCATGTTCATTATTCTAGCACCCCTTGAATAATTTCTAATTCAAAAGCAACAGATGTCACGGAAACCCCTCAATCCGACACATACATGCAACAACACATATAGAGTCATGTCCTACCAACATCATCAATCATCATTACAATCCATAAAATAATGGGTTCACACAATACCAATTAATACAGTTAGAACTCTGATTATTATAATCTAAATCGTTCAACATAATTCAATCATAACAACCCTAGGCCTCTAGATCACAACAGGTTTCGCATAGAGTTATATAACAGATTGATCATATGTAGTTCTTTCAAGAATACAACCAACAACATAACCATATATATATATATTCAAACCTGAAAACAACTAAACGTGAGAGTCACTAACCGAACTCAGAGAATAATCAACAAGAGACCTAGCTTCGAAGGATGGGGGCAGCCGTCGGGTTTAAAGCAAAACGAGAGAGAGATGGGAATGTGATTAGGGTTTGCTTAAGGTTTTCCCGAATACAGTTTCTGCGTAAGGGTTATAAACAAAACTAAAATAGCTCGACACTGGGCCAAGGCCCATCTTTGTTTTTCGTTGGCCTCAAAGTGGACGAAAACATACAAAGTGTTTTCGTGAGTGGGTGATGAAGGGGTGATTGGCAAGGATCCAAGTTTTATTAATCATATGCATCACATCATTAACACAAGATATATAAATCACATACACACTTATATAATGTACACCAAGTATATATATAAAACACACTTCGAAATTAAGTACAAGGTTAAGTCGAATTGAGACCTTGAAACTCGAGTTGTCACATTATCCCCAACTTGAAAGAAATTTCGTCCCGAAATTTAGCATGCGGTTACTGAGGAAGCTTGTTAAGTTTGCATAGTTTACTGGTTTTCCTGGGGTGTCACATCATCCCCCCGTTGATTTGGAATTTCGTCCCGAAATTCTAAAGTAGCTTAAGCCTCAGTAGTGGTTGCACTGTTTCTGAACAACTGGGCCGCGACGGAAGTTCCAACGAACACGAACAAGAGGGATTCTCGTGTTCTTGAGGACCTTAACATCCTGGTCCGTAATTTCAACAGGTTCCTCGACGAACTGCAACCGCTCGTCGACAGTGAGCTCCTTTAAGGGAACTATGAGGGTCTCATCTGACAGGCATTTCTTCAGATTCGACACGTGGAAAACATTGTGAACTGCCCCGAGTTCAGCTGGTAGGTTCAGTTTGTAGGCTACTTTGCCTATTCTTTCTATGATCTCGAACGGTCCGACATACCGCGGATTGAGTTTGCCTCGTTTGCCAAAACGAACCACACCCTTCCAGGGTGAGACTTTAAGTAAAACCCGGTCCCCGACCTGAAATTCCAATGGCTTCCTACGCTTATCCGCGTAGCCTTTCTGACGGTCGCGAGCTGCCGCCATGCGTTGTCGTATTTGTGCAATCTTTTCTGTGGTGTCCACTATAAGCTCTGGACCCGTGATCTGACTGTCCCCCACCTCTGCCCAACAGAGAGGTGACCGGCATTTACGCCCGTATAATGCCTCGAATAGAGCGGCTTGGGTGTTGGTGTGATAACTGTTATTGTACGAAAAACTCCACCAAAGGGAGATGCTTTTCCCAGCCGTTGCCGAAGTCGATAACGCAAGCCCGAAGCATTTCTTCTAGAGTCTGGATCGTTCGCTCAGACTGCCCATCCGTCTGAGGGTGATACGTTGTGCTCATGTCTAACCGTGAGCCGAAAGATTTATGCATCGCTTGCCATAGCTCTGACGTGAATCGTGCATCCCGATCCGAAATGATGGAGGTGGGCACCCCGTGCCTTGAAACAACTTCTTTAAGATAAACGTCTGCGAGAGTGGAGAACTTATCCATTTCCTTAATAGCAAGGAAGTGTGCAGACTTGGTGAGTCGATCCACGATCACCCATATGGTGTCATTCCCACGCTGGGATCTGGGTAGGCCTGTAACAAACTCCATGGAAATTTCTTCCCATTTCCATTGCGGTATCTTGGGTTGCTGAAGTAGGCCTGCTGGTTTCTGATACTCCACTTTGACTTTTGCACATGTCAAACACTTTCCGACGTAAGTAGCGATGTGGGCTTTCATGCTAGGCCACCAATATGTAGTTCTGAAATCGTGGTACATTTTATCCGACCCTGGATGTACCGAGTAGCGAGACTTGTGTGCTTCATCCATCACAAGTTCCCGTAATCCACCATATAGTGGGACCCAAATACGCCCGTCACATAGTAGGTGCCGTCTTCCTTTTGTTCCATTTGTTGCCTTGAGCCGCGTAAGGCTTCAGCCTTGACGTTTTCGGGTTTCAATGCTTCTATCTGAGCGGTTCGTATCTGTGCAGGAAGACTGGACTGAATGGTGAGTTGCAAAGCTCGTACACGTCTAGGTGTAGTATCTTCCCGACTGAGGGCGTCAGCCACAACATTGGCTTTGCCTGGATGGTACTTGATGGCGCATTCGTAATCGTTCAGAAGTTCAACCCATCTTTGTTGACGCATGTTCAAATCCTGTTGCTTAAGGATATGCTCGAGACTCCTGTGATCGGTGTAAATGGTGCCCTTGGTACCGTACAGGTAATGTCGCCATATCTCAAGCGCGAAAACAACAGCTCCCAGCTCTAAAGCGTGCGTCGTGTAATTCCGTTCGTGAACTTTAAGTTGGCGTGAAGCGTAAGCAATAACTTTATCCCGTTGCATCAATACACAACCAAGCCTCTGTGTCGATGCGTCACAATAGACCACAAAATCGTCCGTGCCCTCTGGCAATGAGAGGATAGGTGCGCTGCAGAGCCTATCCTTTCAGTACTGGGAAGCGTTTTCCTGGGAATCTCCCCAACGGTAGGTGACACCCCTTTGTGTCAGTAGCGTAAGTGGCTGCGCGGTCTTCGAGAAGTCTTTGACAAATCGTCTGTAGTAACCCGCCAAACCCAAGAATTGACGTATTTCCGTTGGTGTACGAGGTGCAGGCCAATTTCTGATCGAATCTACCTTGGATGGATCAACATGAATCGCATCCTTGTTTACCACGTGGCCTAGAAAGTAGACTTCACGAAGCTAGGAGTCTCATTTTGAAAACTTGGCGTACAACTGCTCTGTTCGAAGGAGTTCCAAAATCAATCGTAAATGCTGCTCGTGTTCCTCCTGACTCTTGGAGTAAATCAGAATGTCGTCGACGGATACAATCACAAGCTTATCTAGGTAGGGCTTGGACACTCTGCTCATAAGGTCCATGAAGACTGCCGGTGCGTTTGTTAACCCGAGTAGCATGACAAGAATCTCATAATGTCCGTAACGAGTTCTGAAAGCATGTTCTGAAGACGTCCTCAACCCGAACTCTCAGCTGGTGGTAACCTGGCCTCGGGTCCATCTTGGAGTAGTAGCTTGACTCTTTACAACTGGTCGAATAGATCATCAATTCGTGGAAGAGGATGGCGGCTCTCCACTATCGCTTTGTTGAGTTCCTCGATAATCGTAACACATGTTGAGTAACTTCTCTTCTTGCGTATAACGGGGGCTCCTTAAAGTGAAGCACGAGTCCAAAAAATTTTGGAGTTGATTAGGCAGTTCCTGCAACCTTCCAGGTGTATGGTAGTAAGATATACCAATAACGAGGGTTACTTCTAGCATGATACTGGTCTGACATCCCACCTGTCGATGTGTAGATAAACCTGACAGTTCTTCAGGTAACATTTAGGGAGAAGTCACGAATAATTGGTGGATCCTCGATCCTCCTTTCCTTAGTCTTGACATCCGTGCTGAGGGTTATCGTCGCTGGATAATCCTTCCGTAGACACTCCGGGTCCTTCTTGCTGAAATGAAGTTAACCGTTGTGCCACTCTGACAAGCTGCAGTAGGTAATGTTTCTCCGCACAAAGTTTTCTTCTCACTGAGTGTATGCATACGATACCTGGGTAGCCAATCCACACGGCTACCGCATCAACTCTATCAAGGGTAGCAGAAGAAGGGTCGACGTTGAACACTTATCCCACAAGGTCGAGTTTGCATTCCTACACCCATATAAGGTTTCAATAGGCTCGCCATCTGCCGTTTCCATAGCAGGTTCGGTTTCGAGATGTACCAGGGTTGAGCCGAACTGTGACGAAGTGGTTTATTACTAAGGGCACGAAGGCCACCATGTTGTTACAATCTTAGCGTTGTCCACACCAATCCTAAATGCCCATCGCGAGTACCACATCCAGTGTTGTCGCTACTACTACTAGAGTTCCCAAAACTGTCATTGTTTCCTTGGGTTGATGACGTTTTAACTTAGTCCGTGCTGAGATCGGTAGGGGGTTACGCTCATCCTCCGGCCCGTCGTCGTTGCGTGTGGTTCGAGTAGTTCACCGTCTGAGGCGAGAGTATTGCAGAAGTGATCACGCTTCGGGATCGGAGACGTCAATCCATGAGTTTCAATAAACAAGAAGGAGTAGGGAAGGTATCGTTCAATCATTCGACGTGGGGACATCCAACTCAGGGACGTTCGTATAAGCACCTAACATTCTACATGGTTCGCTAGGTGTTCTGATGGGTGTTCGGGTAACACTCGACAGCATCGAGTTTCGAAAGAATCCAACGATAAATGAGAAGTTCGTGTTTAAGTTTGAGTAGGGAGACAACTACTGCTATGGCCCCTATAGATTGGTTATGTTTCACACTGGTCAAATAACGGGACAGAACCCCTTTTCCACTTGTTAAGCCTTACTGGGACTCACATGCACCCCACAATATTATTATGTGTGCACCCACAATAATATTGTGATTTGCATGTTCATCTCAGCTCCTCTTAACTCATGTCAAATGGTTCCCCACACTCGAGTAGTTTTCAAAGAGTATCAAGTAGTGTAAGTTATGAAGGTTTAGGGAATGACCACCCTATCGGTCTCTTATTACGTGAAAATGTACATGAATTATCGTGGTGCTAAGTGTGCAATCACATGCAATATCGTATGTAGGTGTTCACTAGTTATGTAGTACAATGAGTATAAGAGAGACGAACCTTGCAATCTGGAGCTGAGTGTCATGGTCGTATTCTCGTTTTCAGAACTGTCCGGTTATAGTCTGGTTTTACAAAAACAGTTTCCCTTTTTAAAACCAAGTTCACTATAACCAATGGCTCTGATACCAATCTGTCACACCCCCAAAATCCACATGCGGAGTACCACCGCTTGGAGGCGTGACTGACCAGGATCTTAACCATCAATCACATTGAACTCATAGTATAGGTGAATAATACTTTCATTTATAAACAACAAGTGTTACAATATCACAATATTTCACAGTTTACAGCGGAAGCTTATTTAACTCAATGAGTGTTTATAAAACCACATGTAAGTTCTTAGTTCTTGTGTTGCGTTTCCATGTGTCTCGACCCATGACTACTCCAGCTTCCCAGACAGCAAGTTCCTTGGATATGCACCTATAAGCCTGCAAGGCATGTAATAGAGAGTCAACAACTAGTTGAGCGAGTTCACAGTTATTAGTTCAGTAATAGTATAATGCGAGTAATAGTATGTTCGTTCTTTATGTCATGTATCGTATTAGTTTCCATCGCGGCCTCCCAGGCAGGTATGCGAAGATTAGGGGATGTTTTTCCCAAGTATTCTAGACTAGGTTTATGTGTATCGCGGCCTCCCAGGCAGGTGTGCGAAGACTAGTAAATTTAGTTCGCGGCCTTCCTAAGGCAGGTGTGCGAAGTCAGTCATAATATCGCGGCCAACCCTTGGCAGGTGTGCGAAGATCAGTTCGATAAGTGTTACTAGTCTAGCCATATCTTATCGTTGAGTTCTATCATCTGAGTATATGCAATAAGTCATCCAATCCCATTCCCACCCGGGAACCCCATGCCTTGGCTGTGTGAACTCACCTTGGTTTGCTCGGTATGCTAAAGAAATACACGCTCACAAATAATCAGTCACGACCTATAGTACGCACGTATATAAAATCAGTTTCGTTCGTAATGACTTGCATGTAAATCTAACATCACATAGTGCTTGGCAGTTAACATCATGTATCACGCAACAGTTAAGTCAAATAACAGGTTTAACAGAGTTAACGACCTAACAGAGTTAAATGACTTTACAGAGTTAACACACTAACGCTGTTATATGCTTAACAGAGTAAATAACTTAGCAGAGTAATTATGGCAGCATGCTCGACGAAAACACAATTATGGCGAAAACATGTACTTGGCGAAATCCCTTTTTGGACGAAAACACCTTTTAGCGAAATCACTCAGGCGACCAAAACCCAAAGTGATTTCGTCGTGGATGTGTTTTCGTCGGGTACCGTTTTCGTCGACACACAACATGATCATCATCAACACATCAGTTACAAAACACAACAACCCTAATGATTGTCTAACAATTATATTGGCTGCAACAATCATGTGTTCAATCAGATCTATACATGTTAACATAGAACCATAACCTATCAAGGTTATCAACATCAATCGATCATAGCCCACTTTCTATTATAATCGGTTTGCTTACCAAGGACATACATCGAAATCCACCACCATGCATAAAATCAGATTAAAAGATAAAACAATCACATGCTATTATGGTGCAGTTCCATAGGGATTGATCATAATCACAGTTGTCGGCCATCATTCTAATGAAATATCATTAACTATTGTCATGCACTACTAACCCTAATAACAAAAGTATCACAGCACCGTGCATAACATCTAACATTTAATTTACTCACATTACCCCCATCATCACCTAAACCGTGGGGCCCTACATTGCCGTCAAATGACCAAGTCACACAATCCAATTAGCCAGGTCATCGTCCATCATGTTCATTATTCTAGCACCCCTTGAATAATTTCTAATTCAAAAGCAACAGATGTCACGCAAACCCCTCAATCCGACACATACATGCAACAACTCATATAGAGTCATGTCCTACCAAAATCATCAATCATCATTACAATCCATAAAATTTTTATGGGTTCACACAATACCAATTAATACAGTTAGAACTCTGATTATTATAATCTAAATCGTTCAACATAATTCAATCATAACAACCCTAGGCCTCTAGATCACAACAGGTTTCGCATAGAGTTATATAACAGATTGATCATATGTAGTTCTTTCAAGAATACAACCAACAACATAACCATATATATATATTCAAACCTGAAAACAACTAAACATGAGAGTCACTAACCGAACTCAGAGAATAATCAACAAGAGACCTAGCTTCGAAGGATGGGGGCAGCCGTCGGGTTTAAAGCAAAACAAGAGAGAGATGGGAATGTGATTAGCGTTTGCTTAAGGTTTTCCCGAATACAGTTTCTGCGTAAGGGTTATAAACAAAACTAAAATAGCTCGACACTGGGCCAAGGCCCATCTTTGTTTTTCGTTGGCCTCAAAGTGGACGAAAACATACAAAGTGTTTTCGTGAGTGGGTGATGAAGGGGTGATTGGCAAGGATCCAAGTTTTATTAATCATATGCATCACATCATTAACACAAGATATATAAATCACATACACACTTATATAATGTACACCAAGTATATATATAAAACACACTTCGAAATTAAGTACAAGGTTAAGTCGAATTGAGACCTTGAAACTCGAGTTGTCACATTATCCCCAACTTGAATGAAATTTCGTCCCGAAATTTAGCATGCGGTTACTGAGGAAGCTTGTTAAGTTTGCATAGTTTACTGGTTTTCCTGGGGTGTCACATGAATGTCCTCCATTGGTATGTTTTTTGCTAAAATCACTTCCCAGATCCTCCACAACCTCTTATAAAATCTTCCCTATGTTTAATGTTCCAGTCACCGGTCTTTTCAATTTTACCACAACCCCCTACGATAACATGTCATCTCAACTGAGCTGTTCCGTTTACTCATGTATTAATAAAGGGACTCTGCTGCTGGTACGATTATACATTAGTCCATACGGTTCTGCTGCTGCTACTATTATACATTACTACATACGGTTTACTCGTACTGTTATGCTGATGCATATTTACGATTGCCACTTCACCTGTTTGACCATTATGTAAGACCATCTCAACATAACAGTTTTGGTTATTTTGGCTTCAAAAATTGTTGTCTTAAACATGAATATGGTGGTGATTATATAAACAGGTCAGAATTTGACAAGCAAGAAAAAAAAATATCAGATAACGCGATCACGCCTCGCATCGCATGCCAAAATGCAACAACGTTTTAATAACCGCTTTTCGAAGCGGCAACATATAGCCTTTCAAACCGTTTAAGCACTTCACCTGCGTTGTATAACATCCTCACACCAGCATCACTAATTACCCCTAAACCGTCATAAAATTAGAACTTCAAATAAAAAAAACACCAAAAATTATTCAACCGCTAAAACCGCCCGCTTCCAAACCACCCTCCTTGCACATTCAAACAAATATCAACCGACATCACTAATTAACCCTATCATGTCATAAAAAAACAAGTTCACCTAAAAAAAAGTCCAAAAAATTGTCAACCGGTATTAACCCCCGCTTCGCATCGGTTCAAAAAACTTCAAAACTGCATTCACCTTCAACTGCGGGCAAATAAAACTTAATCGGTATTCCTATTCATACCGTTCGATACTACATTGAAATTCACTTGCAGTCAAATCAAACTTACACTTAAATACATAATTTATCTTTTATAATAAATACTAAATACTAAATAACTACATCCTCCCCATAAACCCCCCTGTAAAAAACACGTGCTTCTCCTTCAACCTAACCTATGTTATAATCTACACCTGAATTCACAAACTGAAGCCCACCCTTAACCCCATTCAATATTTCGTCCATTCATATCGCCCCATTCAATTGTTTTGTACGCTACTCAGGGAAAATCATCCCAATCATCGCAACATTCAATTGTTTCATATTTCATCCTTCATTGATCACTGACGATTCAAACCCAAAATTAAAGGCCACTCAGTAATTGACGCAACTAATTTAATTGCCACCATCGTTTGGAAACCCCCAATTATTTAACATGGAGCCCTCACATCAATTGTCTGCTCATTCCCGATTTCAATTCCATATTCTCAGGTTTCATTGCCCAATTTTCTTATACCACTTCTTTGGGAATTCAAACAAACACGTTCTAACTTTCTGAATTATGAACAGGTCCGTGCAGGATTCTCGCTTCACACTGCGGCGTCCGGAATCCCCGTTTATCAGGTCACAATTTTCTCCTTTTTCCTTCCCTGCAAACTCATGACTTCATTTACCCGCTGCTTTCGCTTAATTTTAACAAAAACCGTACTTACTGGTTACACCAAAAAATGCATAAAAAACACTGACCCAGACCGTAAAATGCATAAAACACGTCTGAACCGGACTGTAAATATCTCTAATTTCAGTATATACGGTTCACTCAAGATGTCAAACATATAGTGCATAGGTCTAAAATAGTCAACTACCGCTTAACTTACTATTGTCTCTTTGATATTTCATTAACATTTATTTACCACATCTTACAACAACGTAAAAAAAATATAACTCATTTCTGACTTTGTTAAAAATGATGATGGTTGACCACCATATGCTTCAAACTTCAAACCCAACTTAATTCTCAATTTAACTTGTATAAATTTCATGGTTTTGTCTTTGATTTCCAAAATATATGCTTTCAATGTCAACTGACTCATATATTATTGTCATACCTGATAACGAAATTAAATTTTGGAGTGGGAGGGTTTTCTATGGAGAATTACAATGTTCTTTACAACAAATTATGACACCATAACTTTCTTTCTCACTTCTAATCTGTTGGGTTTTAAGAATTCCTAAACTTGTCAGACATTACGTTTTATTCGCAACTTGCTTGCGTATTTATACGACCTCCTCCCACTGATAACTACTTTGCTATCCTACTTTTCTACCCAGCCATGTCTTTAGGTGTTGAAGTCATTGTTTTTGGAATACTAACACGACTACCAGCCAAGCAAGCCACCAGGTGTAAGATTGTCTGCAAGGACTGGGGTGCATTACTATCGACGCGGGCATTCGAAACATCACATTGCTCCCGCTCGCTACTTCCATGTAATCAAAAAACAGTGTTAACCCGCCTATTGGTTTGCTCCGTTTACCCAATGGACTTTAAAACTGGTGATTATGGGACCCCGACTAACATTCAATTCCCATTTCCACCCGGTCTAAAGGGCATCTCAACACTAGCCCACCTGGATGGTTTGCTTTGTATAAGTTTACAACTGACCAATGACTTAGTGCTATGGAACCCAACCACAACCAAGTACAAGCTTCTTTCCACCCCCACCGGCCAAGGACTCTATAATAACGTCAATGATGCGGTTGGTCTATACAAAGGGCCGGCGGACGACTACAACGTATTGCATATAAAGAGAACAACAGGTGTGACTACAGCACATATCTACTCCAGGCGTTTGGGAACCTGGAGACAAATACCTTTCGACACAAAACCCGAATATGCAACACGTATGTTCATTTGGTCACATGGGACTTTATGTGGAAACACTTTGTACTTCACAATCACAGAAGAATGGGATGTGTTTATAAACGTCGTAATTGCATTCAATACAATCACCGAGAAGATTATCGAGATACCATTCCCCCCAATTCCACCGACATCCGTTTATGAGGGGGTTTTGGCAAATGTACAAGACTCATTACAAATGCTTCTAATGACTACAAGTGGCGGGACTTAAAAGAAAGCCGACTTATGGACACTCAACGGCGATCGCTGGGATAACCTCTTCTCAACACCACCAGTGACTCGCATACCATTCTCAACATGGGTGACATTCACACACTTCATGACAAACGGAACGTGGTATCTTATGAGTGGCCCGATAAAGCTCTATGAATTCGCAACAGAAAACAACCCGTTGGACCGTTTCTACGCAGGGAACTGGTTTCAAGGAGACATAGGGGCAATCTTCACTGAAACGCTTGTGTCGCCAACTCATTTAAATTAGCCCGCACATCATCAAAACCGTTTTTCTTTTCCCCACATGCTAATACATCTGATTATTCAGATGTATGAATATCCAACATTGGTACCAATAAACATTCTGAATTATTATTTACATTCCGTTAATTAATGTTCACAATGAATTGATGAGTGATGGACTCAATAATATTCTATCTACTTTACTTTCCAACCTCTCTTATCTGTATACGTCTTTCACTTTTAAAGTATGCATACTAAAACTGATTTCCTACAACCCAATAAATCAATAAACTAACACTCGCATGTGACTTGTGTTTGAAAATATTTATTTAAAAATTACAAAAACTAAATGCCATTGACGGATTGCGGTGCTGCAGAATCTTGTTTCTTAAGAGGACAACACTGATTAAATAACTGCTAAACTTTATTTAACTACAATACAAAATTAAAAACTCCCAAATTTCAGGACATCCATCAACCCCAAATATTTAATGCTTTCAAAATTGGACAACAATCTTTTAATATTTACATTTACGACATTTGTTATGGAGATACGCCAATCATGACTCGCATTTATGTACATTGGTTCGTTTGGACTTTACCACAATATGGTGGACTGTAATGCCCTTACTATTGTTTTCGACTAACGAAACCAGTGGATTATTTTCGTCTAAAACAAAACGGAAATGGGTCATTTTATTACGGATCCTAACTGTTACGTCTGGCCAGTTACGATGAACATCATGCCCTCAATTGCTAACAACGATTACACTCTTTTCCAGGAACCCACGAACAATGGAGGGAACAACTAACCAACCGCAGACAACACACCCCGGTACGTCAACAGCACCAACAAAATTTCAAAACATATTACACACAATTTATTCCTATGCCACATTTTAACGCTCATAAAACGCACGTCACAATGCAATAGAAACGGCCCCAGCAGTCAAGCAAAATAACAAAAGGAAAACACCATCTGTAACGAAACCATCGCCCAGGGAGTCTGACCCGCAAGCGGATTCCCCAACAAAGCACGTTAAAACAACCCCATCAGGTACTCCAAAACATATTCAACTATTACAAATCAATTGCGTTAACATTGTCAGCATCATTTTCATTAACAAACAAAATCACATTTCCGCAACGTCCATGAACCACACAACAAACCAGCCAAACACGAACCAGGGAGCTATTGCTACAACCTCTGAAGCGGAAAACAAACGCGTTCACCAGGAAAAAAACAAAGACGATTGGGAAGATGATGAATGGTGGTCAACCAATATACAGGAGATCATCGACGCATGCACACCTCCTAACACCAAATGAACTGCCTCTATATGAATACGTCCTAATGGTTTTAAGACGTGTCTTTTAAGTCAATGTTCAATAACTCAATGATGTTTTCCTTCTTAAGACCTGTGTTTTCAATTTCAAATAATTTCAAATAATCACCTCTTTGACCACCACATCCACCTAGATTGTTCTATTAAAAAAATTAACAAACCTTTCTATAACAGCAAAAACAACCTGACATAATATGACGTCTTTACAATTTCCAAATATGATGTCTTTTACCACCACCTCCTAACTTCAGTGTTGTATAAAAAAAACCAACCTTATGCGAAACTTTCTTAACACTCACACAACCCTTTAAACCTTAACCGTCTCGACTTGCTGATATATTTATGCCCGATATTATCGACTCCGCCGCAACGCGCGGGTCTCCCACTAGTTATATAACAAAGTCCATAATCTTATAATTAGGTAATTAGTAGGTTGTTTATGGTAAGTGGATGGAAAAAAGAATGATTAGACTAATTAAGTATAGAAAATTAAATTAGTAGAATTACTAACAATATATATATATATGTATTATTTATTTTATGTCTAATATATTTACTATAACATATACATGTTCTAAGGTGAAAAGTGGAATTTTGGTTTGGTTTTTGAGAATTATGTAAAATAGATGCAAAATGTTCACGCTAGTAGGTAAATAGTTGAATTTGCATCCTAATTATTACAAGTGCCTACCTTAACACAAGATCACTCAAACATTTGGTTAGTTTGGTGTCTTGGTTTGGTTTTAGAGAATTAGCCCAAATGGGTCAAAACAAATGCGTGAACATGAACTAGAAGTAAAAGACATGAATGTAAAAGCATAATGTAAACGTTAGAAGTTAGGTACAACATGAATGTAAATTGTTAGAAGTTAGACAAGAGATGAATGTAAAAGTATAATGCAAATGTTAGAACTTAGCTACGACATGAATGTAAATTGTTAGAAGTTAGACAAGACATGAATGTAAACGTATAATGTAAATGTTAGAAGTTAGGTACGACATAAATGTAAATTGTTAGCGGTTAGTGTATTCGTTTAGTCATAAAGAGTTAGACGATATTAATTAGGCATTTTAATAATTGATCATGGTTAGTAATGTAAGATGGAAATGACACAATTAAAAATAAAAAAAAAACCATGTAAAAGAAAACCCAAGATTGGTCCTTATTTTGGTGATGCACCATGTTTGTTTACCATGGTAAACATGGTGACATTCCATAAGGATTTTTCCAATATTGGGAAGTATGAAAACATAAAAAAATAAGAAGAATCGAAGAAGGTGAAAGGAGATGGAACTCACTTTCAAGAGGAAGGAAGAATTCTTTGAGAAATGGCAAAGAAAAGTGGTGGAATGAGTGTAGTATTTACAGGTGAGAGATTAGGGTTTAAGGTGGTGAAATATATATGGAAAGTTGAAAATTGGCCCATTTGTATAATTTCAATTTTTGGGCCTAATGTTATGGGCTTGTTTGATTTATGTATTTTTTTAGTTTCTAACATAATTTATAGATTGATTGGGTCTTGAATATCGAATTTACACAATATAAGTCGGTTTTCGAATGATATAAACGTGTTTTAATCGGTTTTTCGAGTATCAAGCGTCAATTTGTAACTAAGAATCGAGAATCGTGCATAACATAGCGCTCAAAATGTGAATTGTGATTACAAGTTCGCACATGAATATGATTAAAATAATTGTGTTTTCATTATGATCAATCGTCTCGGATTACAAGTCGGAACGAATATGGAATACAACAAGAATGCAAGTGTCTAAAATGGAAAGTACAACAATTCTTGCTAAATTGGGAAGGTACAAATATACGAAGCGTTACATCTCACACCTACCTCTCCTCTCTCAATCTATTACGAGTTGTTCAAGCTGTTACAAGTTGTTATCGATGTTGATGATCTAGTGTGGATCTTATTTCAGTTGTTGATCCTTCTTGTGGATCTGTTGTTGCTATAGATCTTGTGGATCTCTGTATTTGATTGTATCGTTTTTAATAATCATCTGATAATCATCAGATGATTATTTTTTGTATTGTTCATATTACTGGAGGTTGGGTGTTTTTAGGTTGCTAAATAATAAAAGTTTTCCGTCACGTTTTATCACTACATCCGGTGTTGTTGTTACTTTTATTTTGATCTGTGTTGTGTATACCAATTTTACAGGGTGTGTGAACTTTCTGGTGATGTATGTTTACATGTTGTTTCCAGCCTGCTGGAACATATGTATCCTGGTGTTTATTGAATGAATTTTTCCTTTCAAAAAAAGTCTAATGATATAACAAGTGTAAATGCGTGAAATCTAAAAGGAATGATACTTGCGTCTATTTTACTACAAGGTTTTATTTGTAGCATTAGGCCGTGTAGTGTATTAGCATAATAAAGTTAGTGGGCTTCTTTTATATTAGGGTTTATTGTTTGGCCCGCTTAACTAGTAACCCTAAATAGTTTCTCTATATGTAGTTTTAGTCTACTTTGTTTTATGTATTCAATTTTCATCATAATAAAACCTTAGCCGTTCTTTTCCTCTATACATGTTTATTTAACATGGTATCAAAGCTGATTCAATCCATGCTTTATTGATTTGATGATAGAAGTATACGATGTTGAAAATCTTCATCAAGATTTTTTTTGGGTGATAAATGTTCGGCCGCAGTTCTAATCGTGACACCATCCAATTAATCAAAAGTTTGCTCGCTTGATATAGTATTTGTTTCGTTGATTATGGTGAAGACTTTTTTAATATTCTTCCGACTATAAGCAAAAGTTTGGTGGGTTATGGTCCGTAAGTATTAAGTTAGTGAAGTAGTGATTTTAAGTTGATGAGTATTATTGTTGACAGAACATTAAGGGTTCGTGATTTTGGGTTTGAAGTTTGGTTCGTAATTTTTTAGTTCGTATTGGTATATGCGTTTACTTCCGCTGTTAGATTTGTAGTTGTTGCTTACTTCGTTTTTTGGACTTGACTGGTTATTCGATTAAAGACCGCTATTATCTTGTTTCGGTTTTGTTCTTGTGGTTGGGCGAAGACTTAGTTCTCGATTTAGCGTTTCACCAGTTTGGGTGAAAAGTTGTTTTTTGGAGAAAATTTTGTTTGGCGAAAAGTTATTTTTTGAAGAAAAGCCTGGTTATGGTTCAACTTGACCAGTTTGATTTCTCAGAATTCGATTTGATTTATTGTGTCGCTATTCTCGTTTGGGTTTCTATTATTTACAACATGGACGATTATCTTCCATCTACCCATGTTTTTAAAGTTGCTTCAGATCCTCGAGTTTATGAGCAATTCCTGGCCATGTTCCATTCAAGCATGTTGTCATCTAGTACCTCAGGTATTTCTGCATCCATCTGGATTTTAGATTCTGGAGCATCTCATCATATGTCACCTTACTTGTCGTCATTTTTCTCTATGAACTCTGGTTCACATGCGTCTGTTATGTCTGCTAGTGGTACGTCAATCAAGTAGAGGGTGTTGGATCTGTTGTTACTCGTCATATTTCTCTTAATAATGTTTAGTATATTCCTAATCTTGCTTTAAACCTTGTTTTGGTTAGTCAGTTGTGCAAATCTGGTCATTGGGTGTTCTTTTCTGATTCTGTTTATTGCGTACTGCATCCATGTTCTATGAGGGTGATTGGGACCTGTCGTTGGCTAGGTGAACTTTATGTCTTGGATGAACTCAAACAAATTGATGTAGCTGCTTCTAGTGTTGACTTGTCTTCCTTTCGATTAAGTCGCTCATCTCCTAATTTCTGTGTTTGGCATTCTCGTTCGGGACATGTGTCAGCACCTCGTTTAAAGTTTTTGGTTTCTATAGGTTCTTAAGGTCAATTGAACACTTGCTAAATTCTGATTGTAGTAGTTGCAAACTTGCTACATTCTCTGCTTTGCCTTTTGAAAAAAGTATCTCTCGTTCTACCGCTCCTTTTGATAAAGTGCTTCTGGTTTGACCAAGGGGGCGAATATACCTCAAATGCTTTTAGCCAGTTATTCTTGCATCAGATGGTACAAGACGGGTCAATTACAAAAAGGGCAAACGGGTCGGTTCGGGTCGGTTCGGGTCGGGTCATGGGTCAGAACGGGTTCGGGTTAAAACGGGTTCAGGTCAAAACGGGTCAATTACAAAAAGGGTTGTTTGGTTCGGGTCGAAATGGGTTCGGGTCAGAACAGGTTCAGGTTAGAATGGGTTCGGGTTGAAACAGTCCGAGCAGAACAGGTTGGTTAAAAATTGCTTTCTTTAAAAAAAAGAGAGATTGTACATCAAGGGGAAATTTTTTCGGGTTCAAACGGGTCCGGTCAGAACGGGTTTCGGGTCAGGTTTTTTTTATGATGATGATGACTAATATGCACTAATTATTCATATACTAATGGCCATCTTTAAATGCCAATCACTCAACAACAGAAAATATTATATGAAAATTTGTTAAAATGGTAACACAAGCTGATATCCTCTAAATCTATTACTAAACATACATCTTTCAAAGTTGATATGAACTTGCAAAGAGGCCAAGAGTCCCTCACTAGCCAAAAAACATGATTGAATCTTGCAACATCTAACCTACAGATTAGGCAGCACATGCAAATTGAAATCATTCAATATTGCCAAGTGCCAATCAACAAAGGTAGTCATGCAGTTGTTCGTCACCTGAGCCACTGAACCTCAAATAGAAAACAAAAAAGAATGAACTTTTGGTCATGGTTAAGATAGCGATCAACCTAATGCACAACATATGAACACCAAATAGATGAACAGTGATAGCCCACTCATGCAAGCATTTGTACCACACTTAATCAGGTTCCTCTGTCAAATAAATTAACCACACTTAATCACATAGAACATTGCAGACACTTGGTTACTTTAGTTACAAGAGAAGTTATTTCATACCACTATCAGGAGCATTATTCGATGTTAATAACAAGGCGCTAAAGGTTAAATATAGTGACATACCGGGCCTTTGCACCTTTACAGCCACTAGCTCCCCTGTATGCAAATGAGCTGCAAACGTTTGTCAAGTAATTCACCATACGCACCATGTCCGTGAAGTACCACGACAGTGTGCCACTAACTAAACATTTACAATATACCAAGTTACCAATGACGAATGAGAACACAAGTAGTAAATCTGTATATATTATAATTTATAATTATCCCTCGATAAGATAATCGTCTACTGATTCGAACCATCTCTTTAAACATGAAACATGGTTATTAAAACACAAGCATCCAATTTGAATGAACACAAGTCTAAACAACCATGATTTCTCTGTTTAAAAGAATGACACAAATCATATTATTCAATTCAAACGCTTCAACTATTCACTCAACAAAATTAGATGCCTCAGAACGATCAATCATCAAAATTATATGAGTCAGTAATTCCAACTTTTAGAAACATAATTCCTCATTGGCAACAAAAAAATTATTAGAAAACACATCAAAAAAATGTAATCGCAATAAACGGCTTTGTGAATAAATGAACAATCGTTCACAGGTTCAATTGTTCAGTCAAAGATGATACCTTCACTGGAAAAGGATGATTAATCGGAGATGTCGTCACTGATGAAGTGATGATGTTCAGTCGTTCAGACGACGGAGGGTGGGGGTTTGTGGCGGAGGAGATGGCAGAGACGGTGGGGGGTTTGTGGCAGAGGAGACGACAAAGAGGGTGAAGATTGGGGTGTCGCTGATGAGTGATGAATTGATTACGTTAAGTGTTCTATTGTTCACTAACCCATAGTTGATACCTAAAGAGCCCTAAAGAACCGTTCCTTCAAAATTCTCAACCCGTATTAACCGATAGATACCTTCTTTGTTTTTCAATTAACCCATTTCAACCCTTTAACTTAAATTACTTTACCTAAACCCACCCATAGTATCTTATAAATAACCCAAAATGACCCATATCAAAGACTTTGGGTCAGAACTGTACCCCCTACAATACACCAATCATCTTGTACCGACACCCTTCAGCAGAATGGTATTGTTGAAAGGAAATACCGTCATCTTATGGAAACTGCTTGTTTCATTTCTTCTCTCTGCCGATGTTTCGAGTGTTTTTTGGGGAGAAGCACTCCTACCTGCTTAATATGTGATTAGTCGGATCCCTACTGCTCATAATTCTGGGATGTCTCCTTTTGAGAAACTATATGGCAAGCTCCCAGATTACGATGAATTATGCTTTTTTGGATGTACTTATTTTGTTCTTCGTCCTCATGTTGAAAGAGACAAAATATCAAATAGGTCAGCATTATGTGTATTCTTGGGTTATGCCAGTGGCTCGAAAGGTTATGGCACTGCACAAAAAGGATATCGTTGTTTTGATCCGGTAACTAAGAAGTTGTATGTGTTGAGACATGTTATCTTCCTCGAGCATATTCTTTTCTATTCGATTCCATCCAAATCACATGATGTATCAAAGTCAGAACTTCTGAAAATTGACCCATTCACTTATGATATTGATGCGTTAACATCGTCTAATGTTCTGCTACATCTGTAGAACTTAATGAGCCAGTTATATCCGATGTGACTGTTCAAGACACCCATATATGACCAGACATAGCTTTAGGTCCGACTATACCTGAGACTATTCCTTCGTCTGTTTACACAGCTCCACCTCTGAGGAGGTCCACTCGTCAATGTAAGTCCACCAAGCTACCAGATTTTGCCTACTTTACTTACTCAGCTTCGTTTGCATCCTTTATTGCAAATATACATCAGATATCTGAACCCGAATCATATAGTATAGAGAGGCTGTCTCTAATCCTCTTTGGCAGAATGCTATGGCTGAAGAGCTCACAGCTCTTCATCAGACATGAACATGGGATTTGGTTCCGCTACCAGCTGGTAAACATGCAATTGGTTGTCATTGGGTATATAAGATTAAAATGAAGTCGGGTGGGTCTGTTGAGCGATATAAGGCCAGACTTGTAGCAAAAGGATATTCACAAAAGTATGGTATGGATTATGAGGAGACATTTGCCTCGGTGGCAAAAATAACTACAGTTCGTACTCTCATCGCTATTACATCTGTTCATCAGTGGAGGATTTGTCAAATGGATGTCAAGAATGCCTTTCTGAATGGTGATCTCCATGAGGAGATTTACATGATTCCTCCCCCAGGAATTGCTCATCAGCTCGGTGAAGTCTGTCGACTTTGGAAAGCTCTATATGGTCTCAAACAGGCCCCCGTGCTTGGTTTGAGAAGTTCTCTAGAGTGATTACTTCCCTTGGTTTTGTTCCTAGCAATCATTGTCACACCCCAACCAATGGCGGAAACATCGGGATGAGACAAAGTGTGAAGATTGCAAGAGACTTCATAACGCTATTTGTGACAATATTTAATAAACCGATTTCATTTCATAAAGTAAATTGTCAACATTACAAGAAATTAAAATACATCAAGTTCTAAGAAATACATAACAACATAAGCAAAATTGATACAACATTTTAAACCTAAACGTCTATATGTGTATCTAGGCATCAACGCTACTTCTTTTCATAGCATCGTCATCATCAACCTGTAACATGTTTAAAATACAATTCAATGCAAAAGCAAAGGCGAGTATACAAGTTTAAGCATAAGTATAAGTATAAGTATAAAAGTTTAAAACGAATCCACATGACAACTTAGTTTATACGAGATCAACCTAACGTGGCATGCAATATTTCTAGCCAACCTCTGTTTACGCAAGAAAGTTTAATTAATTCAACATGACCCAAGTTTAATGGGGGCGGTGCGTTACTCCTATAGCGCTATACATGTCGAAGGGAGGCTCGTGAGAGCTAATGACTAAAACATATCACATAAGTATGGTCCACGTAAGCATCAAGTATCATAACATAGTATTCATGTATAAGGATTGTTTTGTGCATTGCATAAAGAATAAGTTTAAGTGTAGTTTAATAGTAAAACATGTTACACCCCAAAAAGTGGTAAACATAAAACGGGGGTTGCGAGTATACTCACAAATTTGCATATGCTTTCCGATTATCCAAGTGTTGACGAACGTAAGAGATTAGGAGGAAGGAACACCGAAGTCTCGAGTTTATGAGTGGTTGCGATTGCGACTCCTAGTGAAATAACACACAAGTAAAGATTGGAGGATCCAAGAGAACGAACGAGAGCGTTTATCCTAGATATGAAGTACCACAAGAGAGGCGATCACTATAAGTTTTAAAATAGATGCTCTAATATTTGCATACTAGTTATTTAGATATTAAACTTTACCTTATATTATCATTTAATGTTATAAACGGGGTTAAAATAACTTGCTAGGTATTTAGGTTAATAATGAATTTAGAGGTTTTTTTTTGTAAAAAGGATGAATTAATAAAATAAAAGATAGGTGGTAATTATGTAAGTTAAAAGAAATAAGTACAGGTGTTTTATGCATTAAAAGAAAATTGAAAGATGGTTAATTGATTTGAGGATTTATAAAAGAAAGGAAAATTAGAAACAATATACTAATTTAAATTATATATTAGTATTATTAGAAGAATGGACATGTCCATAGAAATGATAATATATTACTGTTTGTCATCTTCTTTTTCTTTATTAAAAAACCTATCCATAAATAAAAGGAATCCATTAATTTTATTTCACTCAAGATTAATTTGATAATAATAAGATTCAACAACAGTTATAATATATATGTCAAACAAAAAAACAATAACTAGAATCACATGAAAGGAATTGTTAGGAGGTGTGTATACCGAACAAGATGACTCCGGCGAGAGTGTGAGTTCCGACATACGACTTCGGTCGGCACCGGTGAGTCCCTCCGATGTATGTGCGTTCTCCAATCTTCTGGCGAGTTCGGTATCGTCCTTAAAGCGAGATGTGTTATGTTTTGATTTTTGTTTCCTTTATACAATAATAATTGTCATCATCTTCTACTGTAAAAATGGTATGATGAACAGATAAACTCAAGAACAACAACAAAATAGCGACAAAACAATGACAAAACTTTTATTATTTACCCAAACCAGAAAAACTCCCACCAGAAACCCTAGATCTCACCAATAGTGAGATCTTTAACAAATACAAGAAAAGATATGATCAACTGATGAATATCAGTTGATCTATACAAACAATACAACAGGATCTCACAAGAGATCAAACAATAAACCACAGATCACAAACAATCTGTAACAAAGAACTCAAACCCTAATCGCCCTGATAGCTTGATGAGAGAGAGAAGAAGATTCCGGAACAACTGAACTATCCAACTGTTGAACACGCTTATATATTAAGCCATCAACAACTTTTCATCAAAGCCCTTCAAGTTATATCAACATATCAGTTTATAACAAAATGTTCCACTTACACCCCTTGAACAACATAACCTGCACACAACCTTCACAATAGTTGTTACACGGTTAAAACAAACCAAACCACTTTATTAAGAACATTATGTAGCAACATGAATTAACCATATTGCCATAAATTATTTAAACATGCCCCCATAATTCATGGTGCGAACATGTTATAAAGACCCAGTTTTTCACAAAGAGTTTGATGTTGATTAGCATTCAAACCCTTTGTAAAAACATCAGCCACCTGCAAATCTGTACTAATCTTTTCAGGATCTATAATTCCTGCTGCTATTTTTTCTCTCAAAAAATGCAAGTCCAATTCAAAATGCTTAGTTCGTTCATGAAACACAGGATTTTGGGATATTGAAATAGCAGACTTACTATCACAGTACAGTTTAACAGGCAATTGACAAATAATTTTCAACTCAGATAAAACATTTCTAATCCACATTATCTCACAGGTAGCTGAGCACATTGCTCTATACTCAGTTTCCGCAGTTGACCTAGACACAACACTTTGTTTCTTGCTTTTCCAAGAAACAAGTGTTCCTCCCAGAAATATACCAAAACAAGTAACAGACCTTCTGGTCTTAAGACACTTACCCCAATCTGAGTCCACAAACCCAGAAATCTTTAAGTCACTGGACCTTTTAAAGCTAATTCCCTTTCCAGGAGAAAGCTTTAAATATCTCAGCAACCTTAAAGCAATATCAAGATGAGCCTGACAAGGACTATGCATATATTGGCTCAAAAACTGTACCGTATAACTGATATCTGGTCTGGTTAAAGACAGATATAACAGTTTACCCACTAACCTTTGAAAACCATTTATATTTTCTAGAACAGTGGTATTTTTATCACACTTACTTGAAACTAAAAAACTTTGTTCAATTGGTGTTGTGACTGGCTTACAACCCAACAATCCAAACTCATGCAATAATTCAAGACAATATTTTCTCTGTGACAAACAAATGCAATCAGCAGAATACAACACTTCAATTCCTAAAAAATACCTAAGCAACCCAAGATCTTTGATTCGAAAACTTTCTCTTAAATTTGTTTTAACCTTTTCAATCTCAATTTTATCATTTCCTGTTATCACTATATCATCTACATACACAAGCAGAATAATAAGCACATTCTGTTTAGACATCACAAACAAAGAGTAATCACAAACACTTTGAACAAAACCCATAGAAGTTAACACAGTTATTAACTTTTCATTCCACTGCCTTGGGGCTTGTTTAAGCCCATACAAAGATTTTACCAATTTGCACACCTTATTATCATTTGAACTATAACCCTGAGGTTGAGTCATATATACATCCTCACATAATGTTCCATACAAGAAAGCATTATTAACGTCCATTTGATAAAGAGGCCAATTATTATTCACAGCAAGTTTTAACACAACTCTAACAGTTACCATTTTGACAACCGGTGAAAAAGTTTCACCAAAGTCAATGCCCTCTCTCTAATTAAAGCCCTTAGCCACTAACCTGGCTTTATATCTCTCAACCTCACCATTTGCTTTGTATTTAATCTTGTATACCCATTTACACCCTATAGGCTTTCAGCCTTTTGGGAGATCTACCAAAACCCAAGTGTTATTCCTATACAAAGCTTCCATCTCACTGTTCATAGCTTCTACCCACTTATCATCACTAGAAGCCTCATTATAACATGTTGGTTCTAAAGTTTTATTCAAAGAAGCAACAAAACATTTATTTTCATATGACAGATTAGAATAGTTTATGACCTTTTCTATACCATATTTAACTCTACCCTCAACAACATAATCATCAAATCTTCTAGGCATAGCAATATTCCTGGAAGACTTTCTAACATTTACATTGCCCTCAGATTGGTCATGATCAACATCAGACCTCATGGTGTCCTCTGCCCTCTCATTCAATCCCAGTCTACTACTGCTCACCTGTTCAGTGTGTTGAGCCACCTCAACTCCTGAATCAGGGGCTGATGTAGAGGGAAACAATGGTTGCTGATCATCACCATGAAGATCTTATGCACCATTAGTACCCTCTTCATCATTGGGCGTGTTAGAAACTTCAGGTATACCAACATCAAAGAAATTTGCATGATTCAATTGTTTATCAATCACTGACTCTTGATTATCTAACATTTTTACTTTAAAAGGATATACATTCTCATAGAACTTTACATCTCTTGAGAAAAAAATTTTCTTACTATCTAAACTCCACAACTTATACCCTTTTTTAAAGTTAGAATAACCAATAAACACACATTTTTCAGCATTATATGAAAACTTATCAGAATCATGCAAAATTGTACTAAAACATAAGAACCCAAAGTTTCTAAGATGTGACAATGAGGGTTTACAATCAAACATCATCTCAAAAGGACTCTTACCACTTAACACATAGGAAGGCAACCTGTTAATAAGATAAACAACAGTCAACACACAATCTGACCAAAATCTTAAAGGTAGGCCACCCTGAAACATCAAGGCTCTAGCAGTATTCAACAAATGCCTATGTTTCCTACATTCTGGTTCTGAGCATCTGATCCATTTTTTTCTCCAACTAAACTTAGCAGTTTAGCAATCTGCTCAGAAGTAAAAGGTAAACCAGAATTCCCAATAGAAGAAGATGCACCATTTACAGAATTGGTTTTATTATTATTAGCCATGTTCACTTTATTTGACTGACTAGACTGACTAGAATTATTACCCCTTCTTCTAAACCCAGGAGGGTACCCAATAATCTCAAAGCATCTATCAACAGTATGCCCTAGCATATTACAATGTGTGCATTTTAAAGAAGAATTAGTACTTCTATTATTTTTCCTTCTTTGATCAACCACCTGATTAGGCTTTGAAACAAAAGACACATTCTGAGGTTTTGACCCACTACTAGACAACCTGTGTGACTCTTCTCTAGAACTTACAGAGAAAGCCACTTTTACAGTAGGTAATGGTTCCCTTGTCAAAAGATTTGTTCTAACTGACTGATAAACATCATCCAGTCCCATTAAAAACTGCATCAACTTTATTAGGGTTGAAAAATCATTATAATCCTTTGCAGCTTGACAAGAACATGTTGGCAGATGAAGCATAGCATCAAACTGCTTCCACATTGTTGTAAGCTTGTTATAATATTCAGCAACAGATGTACCATTTTGAGAAACACAATTAATTTTCTTGTACAAATCATAAACAATTGAACCATCCACTCTGTAAAAAGACTCTTTAAGATCTGTCCAAACCTCAGATGCTAACTTAGAAAAAACCTGACCTAAGTAAAGTTCCTCAGACACAGAATTCAACAACCAAGTAAGAACCACAGATTGCATCTGTCCCACTGACTAGCTAATACAGCATCACTCTCAGAACGCACACATTTACCATCAATAAAACCATATTTATTTTTGGCTTCTAAAGCCAACTTCATAGCATTGGACCATACAGAATAATTTTCTGTGCCTTTTAACTTTATACTAACAATGGTCAAAGCACTAGAATCACTTGGATGCAGATATAATGGATCACTTATATCAAGTTTACTTATTAAAGTCTGAGATGTACTACCAGTATCTCCAGTTTCAACCATTATCAATCAACAGATAACACAACAAAGAAAAACAGATCAAAGAAAGTTATCAAAAAGATAACAGATACAAACACTAAGCAAGCAATGACAGACACAACTACAGGCGAAACTGGGTCAGTGTCAAGATTCCAGGTTCATCACTCAAAGGTGCCTGGACATGTCTTAACCCAGGAGCCACAACCTAAACCAACACAAACAAAACAAACCAAGAAAAAACAATCAAAGGTGCCAGTCCTCACTACCCCGACTTCAACTAACCAATCAACAACAAAAGATAATAAGGAGAGAATGAAACGATCTTACAAATTTTGCGATCCAAGCAGTATGACTCTGTAACCTTCTAGGGTTACAAACCATACAAGAATAGCAAAAAACCAAGAACAATACTGGTCAGTTTGCTTTGAAATCTTCTAGGATTTCAAAGACCAACACAACCTTCGATCAACAAGATCCAGATGATCTAACCCTTTATCTAAGCCCCTTGAATACTCTGGAACACCAGAAACCAACAAATCTGAATAGGCACACTTCCCAAGGTCTTCTCTCTTCTTTGATAATCGGAGGCAAAACCTGAAAGAAACCCTAACACACAGCGGAAGAACAGAAATCAGTAGACAAGAGCTAGATCTAGCTCTGATACCATGTAAAAATGGTATGATGAACAGATAAACTCAAGAACAACAACAAAATAGCGACAAAACAATGACAAAACTTTTATTATTTACCCAAACCAGAAAAACTCCCACCAGAAACCCTAGATCTCACCAATAGTGAGATCTTTAACAAATACAAGAAAAGATATGATCAACTGATGAATATCAGTTGATCTATACAAACAATACAACAGGATCTCACAAGAGATCAAACAATAAACCACAGATCACAAACAATCTGTAACAAAGAACTCAAACACTAATCGCCCTGATAGCTTGATGAGAGAGAGAAGAAGATTCCGGAACAACTGAACTATCCAACTGTTGAACACGCTTATATATTAAGCCATCAACAACTTTTCATCAAAGCCCTTCAAGTTATATCAACATATCTGTTTATAACAAAATGTTCCACTTACACCCCTTGAACAACATAACCTGCACACAACCTTCACAATAGTTGTTACACGGTTAAAACAAACCAAACCACTTTATTAAGAACATTATGTAGCAACATGAATTAACCATATTGCCATAAATTATTTTAACATCTACAATTAAACAATACCCACTGTTTCATATCTTCGATTAATAAAGAAAGAAGTCACCAACTGTTTCTATGTTTTATTTTCTTTCATTCATATTCTTTTTTTTTTTTTTTTTTTTTTGCATCTCCTTCATATTGGAAAGTATATACAGAAACATGAAACACCAATTCCAAAAACATTAGATCAAGTTTAATAAATATTATGTCATCTTTTTGTTATAAAAAGCATATATATAAACTATTAGTATGAGATTCATAATTTTTGTGTTTAAATCATGTATAAGGTCGAATGAAAACAACAGGAGATTAAAGTGAAATGAACGAGAAAGTATACCGATCACGTAAACGAACCGCCGCGGGTTTCTCCGGTCGTCTTCCCGAGCTCCGGCGATGCTTGGTTCCTCCGACGACTCGTTAACGAAGCAGAGTGGTGAGGGAGAGGTATGCGAATGGTTGTAAGGGTGTAGGAGAGTAAAAACCGAGATGAAGGTTTGTAGGATTTGGCTCCGGTTTATAGTCCCATCAATGCGATTCTTTTGGTAAGCATTAAAGTTTTAGTATTGGTCAAAGATGTATGGGGAAATGCATGAGAAGTTGTTTGTGATTGGAATCGAAAAGGAAACGCTGCATCGTATTAATTATCAAAAAAATTGGAAAGTGGAGAAAGGAAATAATGTTATCGACATTACTGTTTTGCGCGGCAAGGTGTTTTCAAAACCAAGACTCAATGTAACGAGAATATGAGATTTGTTTTACATACTTGACTAGTTTTACAAACAAGTCCCTCTTGTTCATATTTCATTTTTTTAAGCCAAGTTCCTTTGATACCTTCAAGTAAATAAATAAATAGTCCCTCAAATTTGACTAACAATTTATTTACCTTAAAACTTTTTCTTTGAAACTCAACCGACCTAACCGGGTTATATTACCATGTTGATAGTTCTAATTGAAATATCAATTACATAAATTAAACAAGTAATTAAATGGTAAATAGTTAAATCGATACGGAATTAAATTAGAGAATAATTCTTTCGACGGTTTCAAAGTTAGGAACCGAATTTCAAAACGGGTAGAGTTTTGGATATCCGTTTTTAACGGATGTTACAATCATGATTCAACATTGTTTATTCGATGTACGGGTGCAGGACACATTCTCCTGTCTTTATATGTGGATGATATGATTATTACTTGTGATGATTATGATGGTATTGAGTCCTTGAAGCGTGATTTGGCTCATCGTTTTACTATGAAGTATTCCGGTTTGCTGCGATATTTTTTGGGTATTGAGGTGGCTCAAACTTAGAAAGGATACCTCATTTCTCAAACAGTATATATATATATATATATATATATATATATATATATATATATATATATATATATATATATGATTTGTTTCAGCGGGTAAGACTTTCTGATAACAGAACTGTTGACATTCCACTTGAAACCAATGCGCGATATTCTCCCAGTGATGGTGTTCCCTTGGCTGATCCAAGTCTGTCTCGTACTATTGTAGGCAACTTGGTTTATCTTACAGTTACTCGCCTGGATATTGCTCATGCTATTTATGTGGTTAGCCAGTTGTTACTGCCCCTACTTCTGTTCACCGAGGAGCTGTTCTTCATATCCTGAGATACCTTCGTGGCACTCAGTTTCAAAGTCTTCTCTTTCCCTCAACATCTTCTCTGGAATTACATGCATATAGTGATGCTGATTGGGATAGTGATCGCAATAATCGCAAATCCACCACTGGTTTTTGTGTTTTCCTTGGAGATTCGTTAATCTCATGGAAAAGTAAGAAACAAGATATTGTTTCAAGATCTTCTATTGAGAGCTGTGTATCGTGCTATGGCTATGACTACATGTGAGATTGTTTGGTTACGTTGGCTTCTTGCAGATATGGGGGTTACCATCTAGCAGCCTACTCCCTTACATTGTGATAACCAAAGTGCTATGCAGATTGCTAAGAACTCTATTTATCATGAGCGAACAAAACATATTGAGATCGATTGCCACTTCACACGTCATCATCTTCAGCTCAAGACCATCTCGCTTCCATATGTTCCATCAGCCTTGTAGATTGCTGATATTTTCATGAAGGCTCAATCGACATCTCGGTTTCGTTTCTTGTGTGACAAACTCTCAATGCTTATTGTTGTTGCACTGTGAGTTTGAAGGGGGACATAAGCATAATAAAGTTCGTGGGCTTCTTTTATATTGGCTTTATTGTTTGGTCCGCTTAACTGGTAACCCTAAACAGTTTCCTTATTTATAGTTTTAGTCTTCTTTGTTTTATATATTCACTTTTCATTGTAATAAAACCATAGTCGTTCTTTTACTCAATACATGTTTCTTAGTTAACATAGTGGTCAAGCCCCATAAGACTCCATAAGTGGCGTTATGTGACAAGTGGCAAAATCTATAAGAGAGGGGGGGGGGGTATATAACTTTAGTGTGTAGTGGAAAGGGGATTATATAACCCCTTCAATTATACATACATATAATATATGTGTGAGAGACCAACACAAATCCCAACACCAAAGTCCCGTTATAATTTACGCGTAGCCTCTCCATACCCGTTGCATGGCGCCGGTCGGGGCGGTGTTCGCCGACGCCATAGGGCGCGATGGATGGTGTTGGCGTTATATAACCTGCGAGTACGAAGGGACTTATATGTAAAATTGGACTAGCCATTGTCGTTGTAATGGAGAAATGTACTTGCATAATCAAAGCTAAATGCAACAACGAATCAGACTTGAAAAGTAAACACACTATTATAGTGACTTGGATGGACTATTGTAATTAGCAATGCCTTAACATTCATTATAAAAGCATTTCAAAACCATAAAGTTAGACGCATTAATGTAACTATTAATACAACTTAGACACAACTTGTAGTGGGGTTAGGCACCATAATGATCGACCCTTAAAATGCTATGTGCTAAAAATAATTTACCAATGCTCATTATAAGAGCATTTTCAACGTGAACTACGAACTACGTCCAAATTCCGAACCCACAAACTAGACCAAGACATGCGTTGGAGGAGAAGGGATGCAAGGTCTGGTCCGTTCCAACAAACTTGTTCTGGATGAGAGTGGCAGGGACCACACACTCAAATACATTGTTTTAAGATTGAAGTTTGGAATGATCTGACGTGCTGAGGTGACAGACCTATAACCAAACCCACCCTTAGCGTTGTGGATGCTCTAAAGTAATTTTTTTTAAATGTGGTATAATTAAAAAATAAAGCATACCTAGATTAGAATTACCGTATATACCCTATTCATTATCCTTTTTCTCCATCTAGCTTTTGACACATGATACCCTCATAATTTATTTGTTTATTTTTTGTTTTTTTTTCTCTTATAATTGTTTTATGATATGATGTTTTTTTTTTAAATTATAAATATACCGTTACAACATGTTTTTTCTATTACATTTCAATGTAAAAGTTATTCATAATCGAGTTATGCGTAATAATATATAAGTTATCGAAGCACAAATGAACAAGTCGTCATCGCCCTTTAAAGTTTTTTTCCCTCCTACAACTTTTATACAAATGGATTTCTAATTTGTAATTGTAACCAAGTAAAACTTCAACTTTTGTTTTGATTTGATTTGTA
This sequence comes from Helianthus annuus, assembly GCF_002127325.2. NCBI lineage: Eukaryota > Viridiplantae > Streptophyta > Magnoliopsida > Asterales > Asteraceae > Helianthus > Helianthus annuus. The sequence goes on along the minus strand of NC_035443.2, from coordinate 125,525,895 downwards.
GTGAATAAATTGAAGAAATATAACTATTGAATATGTATTTAGGTTACTAGATCAAGAAATCGACATATTATTCTAGCTTAGCGGAAATAAAATGTTTTCCCTTAGACCATGCGTACTGGGTAATATTTACCATTGGGCGTTTTGCGTCATGTGGCAGCCTAGTCAGCAATGGGGCATTATTGGGCGTTTTCTAAAATGGGTGTAGTGGGGATGGGGCATTATTGGGCAATATGTTTTGTAGTAAAATAAAATTAAAAAAAACCTAAAAATCTTATTGGCCAAGCAAATGGAATCTCTAATGTGATTGGCCAACCTTTTCCCCATTCGGCGTTTTTCAAACCACGCCAAGGAGCATTTTTTGCAAGATAACGCCCAATCACGCCTAGGGGGGCTGTGAAGGGGCGTTATTGGGCGTGATTGGGCAATTTAAAAAAAAAACTTCCCACTACGCATGGTCTTAGGATCCTCTCAAATAGAAATAGAGAACAAAGTTGTTTCATCCAAGAATAAACGTACAAGCCATAGCTAACTTAAGGTTACATTTAAACCGCATGATAATTCATCAAAGCTACCTCAGAGTTTTGTTCGTCATTTTCCCTTCTTATTTAAAGTTCAGAAATATACCGTGACGATGTTCTTATTTTTATCTATGTTTTAACAGAGCCTTGTAAAATTTTAGCTACATCAATATTCCCATCACAATGAACAAGTTTACATCTAGTAGTTATTTAGTAAAAATACTCGAGAAAATATAATCTGTTGATATAATATAACATGTATAGCGATTTGATTTATTTAATTTGAATCAGAAAATTAAGAATATATTTTCAGATATTTATACACACAAAGGGTATGTTTGGCTAACCTTTTTAAAACAACTTATTGACTTATTGGATTTTTGAAAAGTCATAACCTTTAAAATGATGTTTGGCAATGAGGGTGTATGTGATGAGAAAAAGCTAATAAGTTAATAAGTCACTCTATTCTGACTTTTCCAAAAAGGCAATAAGTCAATAAATTGTTTCAAAAAACTTACTCAAACATGCACAAAATTATGATAGAATGTGTACAAGTCAGTTAAATTATTGACTGGGAATGAAAACAAATGAATGAATTGAATTATTAAATAATTAAACAAAATTATTCACTGGGAATGAAAACAAAGTGTTGGGTGGGTGGGGGGAGGGGAGAGGGTGGGTTGTGGTGGAGGGGACCAGATGCAGACGGGTTATTGAAACGTGCGAATTGAATTGAATTATTTTTTTTAACGGTGATTTTCTTTTTGAGTGACTTAATGTCACACCGTTTAAACGACGGCCCTAGCCAAAATCGGCTCAGATCACATTGTTTTAATCAGGCTCGTGTTGGGTTGGTCAGATGTGTTTACGGTGTTCCCTCGGAAACCGTACTGCCTCCACACGAGTTGCTTCGCTGAAGTAACAACCGGATAAAAACCGGGGTGCGGCTTAGGATTGGTCAGATTTGGTTACGGCGTTCCCACGGAAACCGTACCGGCTGCACACGAGTTGCCTCGCTGAAGTAACAGTCTAATGAAAATCGGGGTGTGACTTAGGATCGAACCCCCTCGGTGGGTTTGTCACCATCATTGCCCAACAATTGAGCATAAACCCAGGGTTATATCCATCCAAATATGACACAAATGAGAATTAAACTTGAGTCTCTATTGAAAAACCCAAAACTTCTACCACTAGAAGGGTAATTCGATCATTTTATATGGTCGAATTGCCCTTTTAGTTAAAAGAATTACATATAAAATGACCGAAATGCCCTTCTAGTTAACAGAATAAAGGGATAGAGTTAATCCAGTGTCCTAAAATGGAAACGTTTAAAACTACTTGACCTAAAATGACAACGTTTCAAACCTTTGGACTAAACTAGTAAAATGGCCCAAACCACAGGGACTAAAATGACATTTAACTCTTAAATAATTAAACAAAGTTCTAGATTTTGTTAGAACCACACATCTTTTAGAACGTAAAAACGCGTGTTATTCTACTCCTAAACCTTCGTTATTATTAGTTGTAGGACTCAATTCCTTAACTTTATATAAGAGACATCATTATGTATAAACATGAGTCCATGACACTAGTAGACAACAAACCTTTTGCTAAGCAAAATCCTAAAAATGTATTTAGTAAGGGGTTGATTGTTTACTTTTTAATGGAGCTTTTAATGGTTTAGACTTCTTACTGGTTTAGTTCTTAATGGTTCAGACTGTTTGTTTCGCAAGGAGATGTCTGAATGGTTCAGACATTTGCTTCTAAATGGTTAAACATTATACTAAGTCTGAATGGTAAAAACCTCTAATCTGAATTGGTCAGACATTTGCCTCAAAATGATTAAGCATTATACTGACTCGTAATGGTCCAGACCTCTTATTGGTTCAACACTTAATGATTTAGACATCTTACTGGTTTAACACTTAACCATTTAAAAGTTGCCAAACAACTTTTAAGTGTATTTTTAATCATAATTAGTTTTATAATCATATAAAGTACTCAGGAGATTAGATTGAAGATAATTTTCATTCATGTCTTCTGATGTATTTATTTTAATCAAAAGTTGATTAAGTATTAATTGAATTAGTTAATTGTTGTGGTTTATCATTTTTTCAGTTTTCACCTTTTATTTGTTCGCTTTAGTTAGTTCAATTAAATTCATGTGAAATTACATTAACACCCTTACCATAAAAAATAGAAACACATTAAAGGGTATATTAACTCTATTCCTTTTAACCAACCTGAAATTCATACCAACAATAATAACCTTATCTCCTCTGTTTCAATTTTCATCACCATCCTCGAACATTCTTTTTTTTTTGAACGGCCAACAAAAAACCTTTATTAATATTTAGCCAGCAGCTAACACCAAAGTTTACATACACCGAGATACCTAATTAACCGAATCTACGCAAACAAACATAAAGAAACAGACCTTCAAAAGACATCAAACCCCCTCCATTGCTCCCATGACATCGCCAGTTCCTTCGATCGATGCTTCACCCACGCGTAACTTTTCACCTTAATTTCTTCAACTAAATTAGAGATAGACTTTGCTTTTCCTTCGAACATTAGTCCGTTTCTATGCGTCCAAATGGCCCATAGTGTGACTAAGCACACCGCATGAAAGGCTTTCTTCTTTTTTACCGAACCTCCAAAAAACTTATGCGCATCGAGTATATCCTGTATGCTAAAAGCGATCACCGGCTGCAATTTACACCACTGAAATACCACTTGCCAAACTGTTTGAGCGAAGCCGCACGAGACAAGCAGATGGTCCGACGTTTCAGTATATTCTCGACACAAGACGCATTCCAAGTTTTGAACCGAAATACCTCTCGCATATAGGGCCTCTCTGGTCGGCAGCCGTTCTTTATAAGCTCTCCATGCTACCATCCCAATCTTTTTAGGTAACCAGCTATTCCACTCGACCACATAATCAGGCTGAATACGATTGGAAGAAGCCAATAATTTCCGAATACTGCTAATATTAAACTGACCGGTAGGATCCAAGCTCCAAGACCACAAATCCTTCCCGTCAGAGACCGAGACGGACTGCAGAATATTGTTCAGCTGAGAAAATTCGCTGACTTCGGACACGCTCGACAACTCCCGTTTCCAAGACCATACCCAGTTAGCACCAGTAGTATCAATCCGTATTCTATCAGCAACATTTGACCGTTTGTTCTTTTCTAGCAAAAAAATAGTTGGAAACATCACCTGAAATGTTTGCGGCACTGCCCAAACGTCCAGCCAGAAAGCAATCTCCTTCCCTCCTCGAAGTGAACCTTTTATAGCACTCGTCAAATCAATCCCCATCGGTGACAATCTAGATGAAATAGAAGCTATTTGTTTCCAAGGACCCGAAATTGATAGTTTAGCCGGAATTGGATTCCATGATCTAGAATTAAAGTGGATGGCCCAAATTACTTTCCTCCATAAGCAGTCTTTTTCAGTCTTAAATCTCCACCACCACTTCGCTAGCATTGCCAAGTTTGTGTCCCTTAAAGACCCGAAGCCCAACCCCCCATATTCAATCGGAGCAACTACGTTTTCCCACGCCATCCAAGACATCTTAGATACCTCCTCGGTCCCACCCCAGAAAAATACTCTACGAAGACTTTCAAGTTGCTTCAAAACCTGTGACGGAGCTCTATAAATGGAGAAAAAATAAGTCGGTAAAGCGGACAATACCGACTTTATTAAGGTAATCCTCCCTCCATACGATAGTGTCTTAGCCTTCCATATAGACAGCCTACTTTTAAATAGGTCTATAATAGGCTTCCAGTTCCGCACTAAATTCATATTTGCTCCCACGTACAACCCAAGGTATTTGAACGGAAAGGAACCGACTTTACAGTTTAGGATATTCGCCATTCTACCAACCTCATCATCCGCCACACCTATACCATACAGACTACATTTGGAGAGGTTTACCTTAAGACCAGAGGCCAAATGAAAACATCTGAGAATCCGATGTAAATTAAATATATTAGAATTTGACCATTCACCCAAAAAAATCGCATCATCCGCATACAAAAAATGAGAGAGCTTAATCCCATTATCGTTAATACGGATACCGCGAAATAAACCAACTTCCGAGGCCTTCTTCATCATGCCCGAAAGAGCTTCCATAGCTATAAGAAACAAGAACGGAGATAGAGGATCGCCTTGACGAAGCCCCCTTGTGCATTCAAACTCCATTGTCGGAGACCCATTAACCAACACCGACGCTCGGGCCGATCTAATAATTGCCATGACCCATTCACACCATTTAACGGGGAATCCCATTTGCACTAAAATTGATTCAAGGAAATTCCAGCTAAGGGAATCATACGCTTTATGTATGTCTACTTTAAACATAAGCCCCTCTCTTTTTGATTGTTTCATCCACGCTAGAATTTCATTTAGCATCAACGGTCCCTCTACAATATTTCTGCCAGATAGAAACGCTGTTTGCTCCACCGATATAAGGCTCCCAATTACTTTCTTCAGTCGATTAACAAGAACTTTTGAAATAACTTTATTTATACAGCCGATAAGACTAATTGGACGGAAGTCAGCGGGGCTTAACGGATCCTTAATCTTAGGGATTAATGCAATAAAAGAAGAGGAGCAACTCCTAGACAAGAACGGCTGACTATAAAATTCTTCAAAAAGCTGTAAAAAATTCCCTTGTAACCCGGCCCAACATCGCTTCAAGAAAGCAAAATTAAATCCATCCGGTCCGGGGGCCCGGTCACCATCACATTCCCAAACTGCTTCCTTGATTTCCAAAAGGGAAAAAGGCCGAACAAGGTCCTCGCTAACGACTGGTGATAAAACATTAAGGTGCGGACACGCTAACTTCGGTCGACTGCTCATTGGCTCAGAGAGAAGCTGAGAATAAAAATCATAAAATTGTTGCTTGATAATTACCGGATTTGTGACCCACTCCTCACCCATGAAAACCCCATTGATCCGGTTTGAGCTTAAGTTCGAATTTACCACCGAATGGAAAAAGCTTGTGTTTTCGTCCCCGTCACATGCCCACCGAATTCTGGATTTCTGTTTCATATCCGCCTGTTTCTGTTTATCAAATTCCAACACAAATTGTTTGCAATCCGTCCTTAATTTTAGTTCCGCTTCATTGAGGTTTCTCACCTCAGCCAAGGATTCCAAATCTGCCAGTTTTTTCTTATGCCTAGAATAATTTTCCTCACCCCTTTTCTTTTCCACACCGATCCATTCTTTTACATTCCTTTTCAGCCATCTAAGCTTGGTGGCAAGCGCTAAATCCCCCGGCCCGTTAAAACGAAACTGATTACATTTGGCCAAAACAAACTCCACAAAGCCTTGAATCTCAAACCATGAGTTATAAAATCGGAAAGGAATGTGACCAAAATCAAAAGGAGAAGTAGATAAAACAAGAGGTCTGTGATCAGAGTATAACCTATCAAGAGCAGTCAGAGCCGCCTCCGGCCAGTTCTCCATAAAGCCTAAGCACACCAAGAATCGGTCTAATTTGCTAAGCTTATCCCCACGGTCCGATATATAAGTAAATTTCGCACCACCCATATCGTATTCATGTAAAGCTGCCGATAAAATGAAATCGTTGAACGCATCTGCATTTGCCGCCACGAATTCAGAGTTTTGCCTTTCGTCTGCCATCCTAACTTCATTGAAATCTCCCATAAAAACCCACATTCCTTGCCTCGAATTTCTAAGAGCTACCAGTTCTGACCAAAGTGTTCTTCGAGCCGCTGCGTCGTTCGGAGCATAGATATTAACAAGATTCAATTTTTTACCACTTGGAATCAACTCCCCACAAACACATAAGAAAAATCGTTGTTTGATTATTTCACTACCGGAGAAGACAGTCGGGTCCCAAACGGAAGCCAAACCACCAGATCTCCCACATGAATCAACTGCTGCCACTTTATACAACGACCTTCCCCACATCTGATTGAAAGCGAAACTAGCCGACTCACTTAGCTTGGTTTCCTGAATACTTAAGAATTGGACCCCGTGACTTGACTTGAGGCCTCTAATCCAATCCAGTTTCCGGATATCCCGGACCCCCCGTAAATTTATCGAGAGAAAATTCATTGGAAACCGATGTTAGCACCTTCTTCAAAAATAGTTGCTCTAATATCCGCTTCAAAACCTTGCAACTTGACACCCACGATCTCCCCGGTTGCCATTGTAGCTTCGATCTCTGCCGTAATCGGAGACGTTGCTTCAAAAGAATCAAAAAACCCCACTCGATGATTATTAGACCTAGAATCAACCTCCGGATTTTGAGCCGGTGGGTTATCTGTAGCCACATCGTCTCCTGGATTCGGAGTTCCAATAGAGCGATTTAGGTCCAGAGAATTGTTCACCGAATCTTCCCCAGCATGCCTGATTTTGATGTGCGGGCCTTGAGTAGAGCCCACAGAAGGTGGGCTTCTTTGGTCTCTAGTTCGTTTACCATTTGTAGCAGGAGCACATGGCCCAGGGGAATTGATTGGCCCATCTTGTGATGCTATACTATTACCATAAGCATAATGAGGCCCACCACCACAAATTTTTCCTTGTACAAATCCAATATTATCCACTTTGTCATCATTAAGGGCACTAGAATCCATGGTTGTTTCCTCATACAAAAAGTTGTCCCTGACATCTTTGACGTATGGATCCCCCACATTCTCTTTCCTCCCATTATTATTTTCACATTTATCCAAAGATACTACAATAACGTCATCCTCGGACGTCGGGATATCATTTACAACTTCCACTCCCCCATGCACCTCATGCATGCCTTCCTGAGAATTAATGCTAGGAGACTTTTCAACTTCCGGAGACGGTTCGGTTCTACTGGCCTCCCGGTGATCAACCGTCGTCCCGTCTGGCCGGATTTCCCCTTCTTCGACCTCCTCCGCCTCGCCAAACACGTCATCGTTATTCTCCGATTCTGAGTCCGAACCCGAATCCTCCGAGTCATTTTCATCCTCTAAATCCGGAGACCATACTTCCACTGTTTCAGAGACCCAAACAACGAAACGTCTATCCTTCCATTGCATGACAACCGTTTCCTCAATACGTTTCCCGGGGGGAACCAAAACCTTGACAATGCTGTCGGAGTTATCTGGCCCGAGCCAAGAGAACGAGGACTCTTGAACCACCCTGCCAAACAAACTACCTATACGATCAAATAAAGAATTTTCTTTAAGATGGACCGGAACACCGGTGATCCGGAGGGTTGCCACCCTATCCATTGGAAGATCTTCTCCATTCCAACCATGGTACCGGCTAAACGCACTGGATAAAAGTTCCGAATGATTGTTTAGAGTTTCCCTCACATTCCCTGGATTGCCTAAGGTAAGCAATATACTGAGACCGCCGATATACGAAAGCCCGTAGTTAGTCAATCCGCCATTACTTAGGATACTATTCAAGTTATTCAAAGTGGGCAGATCCTTCACTACACCATGAATCGACCTTCCCCTGCAGTGTAACGGATATTTGGAACCATTACCCTCAACTACTAACGTCTTAGATTCGGAGAACGAAGCATGTCCTTCCTTCTGAAAAAGACTCGCAAACGATCGCCCTTCCCTTACCGCCGCTCCCCCGGGAGGGTTCACTCCAGTCCCCTGCTCACTACTATGAACCGGCTCCTTAGGCATCCAGACTTTTTCACCCATAACCTTAGGAGTATAGATAAATTTCTTATGGTTTTTATCGTACTTCGCCAAAGAAACTGTCACCTTGGCTTCGAAAATCTTAACCGTGTTCATCTGCTGAATGGTTTCTCCAACATTACCAACCCCCACAAATCGGACAAAACCAAAAAAATTTCCTTTCTTATCTTTTTTACGAGCCACATAAGCATCTGTGACGAACCCATGCGGCTGGAAAGAACGCCATAAGATCTCTTTTGTTGTTCGCTCGGGAAGGTTTTGCACTAGAAAAGTAATCTCCACGCCGGCTCCTCTACTCTTCCTATTCTTCCTGTACTGAACATCCGTCCATGGTCTTTCATCGTCAACCTCGTTACCCCCCCAATTTTTCTCGAACTCCATAGGTTACCACACGGAAAACAGACCCGGAATCGAATGGAATCGCTGGTAACAGAACCAAAGCACTCCCCAAACCCCTCCAGAAAAAACAAACGAAGCAAACGGAACCAAGACCCAGCGGGTGTTAATGGGATTCGAATCAATCTAGCTGAACTATACTCAGATAGTCGCGATCGATATCAGACCCACTAAGCCCCAAGGAAATCCGGGAACCACTGCGGGAAGTGAGGGAATCGGAGGGTGCGCTACAATCGCCGGTAAGAAGAAAAAACCGGCCGGGAGGGGGAGACGCAGAGTCAAGATAGAGGGGAAGGTACAAACCGAATCTTCAAGAAGAAGAATGGGACCTCCGACGCTATTTCAACGTGGCAATCTCCGGCTAATATTTCCGGCGGCGGTTCAGCTTCTAGTAAGATAAATGTATAAAAGATACTTTAGTAATAATCCTCGAACATTCTACTAACCAAAAACTAAAATAACCGACTTATAAACAAACGAATTGTCTAAAAAGTTAATTAATGATTTTAAAAAAACAGTATAAAATGAAATGTTTAAAAAAAATTATAGCACAAACCGCTTTAAATAAAACGATATTAAAAAAAAAACAAAGAGTTTAAAAAGAAACAATTTAAAAACGATAGATTGTTTAATAAAATGTTAAAAATCAAATGATTTTTAAAACAATGTTTATAAAAAACAAATACAAAACAAACGCTTAATGAAAATGGATATTTATTTGTATATTTAAAATATATTTTGTTAAATAATAATCGTGAAAATAACTAAATAACAAAAGAAAAACTTGAGTTGCATTAATTGTGACAACTGGTACGAAACCGGTAATTTCCGTACTATTTTAATAATTATTTATTTCCTGCATTTATGTGTTTAAACGTCAACATTATATGTTTGGATGTTATACATTTGAATTCATGCATGATACATACTTTATTTATCCCATTATGCAATACATTAAGGTAGCGTCGAAACAATTAAAAAACTCACCGGTTGGACAAGCTGTGTCAGCACAGCCTCAGTACTCAACTAAATGATGGATTTAGGACTTAGATGTAGGTCCGACATCAAAAATATATTATTACCCAAGTGGGTGAACAAGGGTTTATATTAACACTTTCCGGAAGCTAAAATAAGACTAGAAACTGTCCGAAATGCACTTTAAACACAAAATTCTGCACAATTCAGCAAAATTCAACTTTTACAAGTCAAAATAACATTCAAAAATAGTGTGTAATCATCCAGAATAACTTGCAAAGTGTCGGGAATGAAAACATGTCACAAAAGGTACTTCATACCTTCTAAATTGCACATTTAAACACTTTAACGAACCGACAACCGAACAATTAACTGGACACTACCAGAAACGTCAAAAATGAACTTGAAACATTGTTTTAATGTTTTAAAGCTAGTATTGGTCATAAAACACATCAATATCTCTAAAAACACTTAAACACATATAATACATCATTAAACACCAAAGTTACAATTTAAACCTTCACCTTTCAAGTTTTTCACATTACCCCCTCTCATAATTAACGGTCACATGTGGGCCCCCATAAGCCCACATGTTGTCCCCCCTAACCGTATTAAGTGTTTGATGGATAATAACATTATTTGAAGGAAAAGTGTGTTACTTGAAATTTATAAAGAAACCTTATCACAACATGTTCATCCATTCTCACCAACACTCATTTCAAACTTTCTTCTTCCTCTCCTTGCTCTCACCTCACGGCTCAACCATCATCCTCACAACCTCCATTTTTGCTTCACTTTCAAGCTAATCCATGGGTGTACAAAGGTGTATGAAGGCTATCTAAGGAAACTTCAAGCACTAGAAGTGGAAGGACCTTTTTGTGGAACTTTTAACGACCCATTTTTCATCATCTTCATCTTGTTCTTGCCACTTTCCTAGCCACAAGAGCTAGTAGTAAGCCTCCTAAACTCTATTTTACTTTATGTTAATGTTATGTACAAGTTACACCATCTAAGAACATAAACTTAAAAAGATGAAGATATGAAAAACAAACATAATCTAAGTGAAAACAAGTACTTTTAGTGTTGTTTGGTGTATGATATGAAGTTGTTGATGTTGATCTTGTGTTTTTAGTTAGATCCATCATGTGTAAGCTTGTTAGAAGCTTAGATCTAACAAGTTTAACCATGGATCTTGAAAGATCCATGATGAAAGTTGAAGATGAACTTGAAAGATCTTTAAAGTGTGTATGAAAATGGTTTTTAAAGTATGTTTTCATGATCTTGAAACCCTTAAATCATGTGGATGATTTGTTTTGTGAAATAAAGTTTCTTCAAAGTCTACTAAAGTTCATAAAGAAGCTTGAAATCAAGTAGTTCATAAAGAAGCACAATCGTCACACCCCCGATATTTCCACAAATTACCGGTGGGCCCGGTGGGGAGTATCGTGACGTAGTTGATATCATCATAGTCAGTCAATCACAGTTTAATGCACAGAAGAAGTCTAAAAGTAATTTATAAAAACCGAGTTGAAAGTAACATAAATATTACACAACGGATTGTAGTGGATCCACAGGAGGATCTAAAACAAAAAGAAATATTGTTCAACAGATTTTAAGCATCAAAAGCTTGCAAGACTCTTTATTTGATACTAGGAGTAGCCAGCTCATTACGCGTAGTACCTGCACTTAATCTTTTTGAAAAATACGTCAGTTTACACTGGTAAATACAATTAACTAACTCTTTTGAAAAGTATTTATAAAAACTGGTTTGGATGCACAAGGGATAAAATCTTTTATAACTTGGGACAATTATTTAAAAAAATCTTGTATACAGATTTATATGTTTGTCGTCCATTCAGTAGCCCGGGTTAGAAGTACCGGGTTAAAGATTAATAGACACGCCACTAATATAATCCCACGGCGAGTTATCCTCAACGAGTGGTTATATATTTTACATACGCACTGTCAGGTGTATGCCTACACCCCGTGCTTAAGTCGTGACCATTCCTAATGAATGAGCCGAGGATATCCAGGACACAGTCATTAACCCCCCCAAAGGCATTGTATCAAACAAAACCGATTAAAACGGGTTATCTCAATGATTTAACCATTAATTGATTAAAGATTTAATACCCGACCAAGCAGTAATAATTTACCGTATCCCAAGCACGTATAAGGGAAAATAAGCTAAAAGTATTTACCTGAGCTAAAATATAATTTTATTCCCAGCCGCATATCAAATCATCAAGTACGGTAGCTTTTACTAGGCTCCTAAATCTGGAACGAAGGTTTTAATAACCTATTAGATTCCTAACGGGTCTTATTTAAGTTATAACTTAGACTGGTTAGTTTTAAGGAAAGGTTTACAGTTCAAAACGCAAGATTTGGCGAAGACCGGATTAGAATGTGATTTAGACCCGACAAGTATGAGGACTTGTATAAAATAGGTAAACTAAACACATTCTGGATTTTGAAGTAAAAATGATAAGGTTTGACCCGTTTCGGTTAATTTATGCAAACTAGTTACATAAACCGGACCGAACGCGAATATGCGTAACGGGTAACCAAATGAGTCATGTACAGGTTTTATAAGTTAATATACTTAAAATATGTTATGATATCAGTAGGATATCTTCCATTATGCCCAAAACGGATTTAAAACTAATTTAAGCCCCGTAAGGGTATTTTGGTCAATTTAAAGTTTATAAAAGAGGTTAAATAGCAATATGAGGTTCTGGTCTAAAAAAATCATTAAAATTATTTATTTTAACAAGTTATATCAGTAAGATATCATATATATGTGAAATTTATCATTTATTGCCAAACTATGCACCGTAGGGGCATTTTGGTCATTTCACATATGCTTTAAGGGTTAAATTTGGAAATCTGAGTTTAAAAATTTTACTTACTGTTAAAGTATAAAAATTTATTTATAATATCAGTAGGTAATAAGTCTTAAGTGTTAAATATAGTTTTAACCCATACTATGCGTTTAAAAAGCGTAAAAGTCGGTATTTTGACGATTTTTGGGTTATTTAAAGAAATATGTGATTTTGATCAGTTTCTAAGGTTTAAAATATTTTATTTAACATATGAAATCAGTAGGAAAAAGTTTGGTATCCAAATGTTAAGTAAAAGTCATTTTATCAAGAAAAGGGTAATTTTGTCAATACCGAATTTACACTAGAACTCTATAATATAATCAATATAAAATTTGATAAAAATTTCCAAAAATCCCTAAATATTATATTATATCAGTGGGTAGAAAGTTTGGTGTCAAAATCTGGGTTTAAACATGATTTATACTAAAAACGCTATTTAATTAATAAAAAGCTTTCATTTTACGATATCGCGCATAACTTCTATTTTAGACCACGAACTGATGTCAAATTTTTAGGACATGTTTATCAATCAGTAATAAAGGTTTTTGTCCTCTCAAATTTTCAAAAATCTCATTTTTATATCAAAAGGGCATAATGGTCAACTTTTAAGCATTTAACGGAAACATGGAAATGATTCGGATTTCAAAGAAACCATATTGTATAATCTCAGAGGGTTATACAAACATGTAATATGGTCCTAAAGGAATCCTAAGGCATAACTAAACTAAGCTAAATCGGGTCAGAACTAAAAGTCAAAGCAAAAGTCTACTTTTGCGACTTTCGGTTACGAACCGAGCCTAAACTCAGAATTGTCGGGTTGAACATGCCTAGACATGTTCTTATATTATTTACCAAGTTTTCTAAACGTAAAACATGTTCCATGACCTCTACATTATCAGTTATGAATTAATTTGTAAAAACTGACCCGTTTGACTTTTTGTTAATAAGTTTGACCCGACAATTGACCAAGTAAATGTGATAATTAGGAGGTGCCCTTTTAAGGGTTTATTACCTACATAATTACCAACACATAGCCACTTTCAATTCGAATAATGGCTGGACCGTTAGTGATTAATCACCAAGTCAAAGCTTAATTACGACAACTTTGACTTTCGGTCATTAAGCTAATAAAACTTAAACTTAGGAAGCTAAGAACACTTACTATAGTCCTTACACGAATTTGGAACTTGAGAAAGCTTCCTATAGCTCCAGGAGGCTTCAACGAGTAAGCTTTGAGTGAAATTGAAAATGTGTAAATGAACTCAAGAACAACAAGTCCTTTATATAGGAAATTAGATGCTCCAAGATCAATCCATATGTCCCTATGTTGTTTCGAGATATCCCCAAGTGTCCCTAGTGCACGAAAAACCATTTGCTCAGTCCCTGGTATCGAATTCAGCCATGCAAGGGCGGTGTAACAGGCTGCAACATGCAGCTGTCTTCTTTTTGGTCGCTGGCACTTCTCACGCGGGCCGCGTAAGACTCAAAGGGAGTCTACGCGGGCCGCGACAACCGTCTTCTCTTGTAAAAAGTTTTAAAACTTTGCAATTTCAGTCCCTGGTCCATTTTAAGTTTATTTAACTTCCATTTATTGCACTTATGACCCCCATAGTTAACTTTTAAGGGCCTTGGGTCATATATTAACTCCGTTAAGCTCCCGGTTAGTTGTAAGATCACCCAAAAAGTCTTGTTTTCATCGAAACTCCATGAAATTAATATCCAATATTCTTGAGAGCAAAATATTCAATTATTACAATGCTTTTGGGATTGTCGAAAGGTCACTCAGAGGTAACATTTAACATGTTGACACTTTTAACCCCTATGCTTCGTAAAATTCTCATTTCAAGCACAAACGACTTTCTATGTTCGACAATTTATTCGCTAAGGAATACGAACGTTGTGTGAGGTCAATCAGAGGCACAAGTTTGGCATGTTGACATTTTGGATCCCTTTTACTTACATAATTACATCGTTTGACAATTATAGTCCTTCGGAATCAATTCTTTACACGTTTAAAGTCCATGACACGCGTCTTTATTATATTGGACATGATTTTGCAAGGTGTTATATCCTCACCCCCCTTAAAAGAAATCTCGACCTCGAGATTTACTGAAATAAATGAGGGTACTTCTGTTTCATTGTGGAGTCAACTTCCCACGTGTATTCTGGGCCTCTACGGGCATCCCATTTAAGTTTCACAATCGGCACATGCTTTCTTCGAAGTTTCTTAACCTGTCGATCCTCGATCGACAAAGGTTTGTCAACAAACTTCAAGCTCTCATCTATCTGCACGTCCTTATGCGACGTTGCTAGCGACTCATCAGCTAGACATTTCTTCAAGTTGCAAATGTGGAATACATTATGAATTCCACTAAGTTCTTCTGACAGATTTAACTTGTAAGAAACCGATCTAACACATTCGATGATCTCGAATGGTCCTATATATCTTGGGCTCAACTTGCCCTTTTTGCCAAAACATATCACCCCTTTCCAGGGTGACACCTTATGAAGCACTTTATCACTAACTTCAAACTTTAGAGGTTTACGCCTCATATCAACATAACTTTTCTGTCTATCCCTTGCGGCTTTCAGACGATCACAGATCTGAACAATCTTGTCTGTCGTCTCCAGGACTATATCAGGTCCTGATAGTTGGGTTTCCCCAACTTCCGCCCAACAAACTGGCGTTCTACACTTTCTTCCATACAAAGCCTCAAAAGGCGCGACTTGGATACTCGAATGATAGCTATTATTGTATGAAAATTCAACCAAAGGAAGATGGTCATCCCAACTTCCACCCAAGTCTATAACACAGACTCGTAGCATATCTTCAAGCGTTTGAATTGTATGCTTGCTTTGTCCATCCGTCTGAGGATGATAAGCAGTGCTGAAATTGAATCGAGTGCCTAATGATTGCTAAAAGCTTTTCCGAAAGTGAGACGTGTATCTTGTATCCCTATCAGAGATAATGGATACTGGCACTCCATGGAGAGATACAATCTCATCCACGTACAGCTGAGCTAGCTTATCGGAGCTGTGCATTTCTTTAATCGGCAAGAAGTGAGCTGACTTGGTCAACCTGTCAACTATAACCCAAATAGTATCATTCTCACATTTCGTCCTTGGTAACTTGGTAATAAAATGCATGGTTACCATTTCCCATTTCCATGTGGGAAGTTCAGGCTGTTGAAGCAAGCTTGACGGCTTTTGATGCTCTGCTTTAACTTGTGCGCATGTCAGACATTTTGCCACATAAGTGGCTATAGATTTCTTCAAACCTATCCACCAATAATTTGCCTTTAAATTCTGGTACATCTTAGGCCATCCGTAGTCATAAAGCCCCTTGTGGGGCATTATGCGACACGTGTCGTGCCACGTCACACAGGGGCTTTATGGGGCGTTATATCACTTGAGCCCGTAGTCATAACGCCCCTACCCATCATTACCTAATTATTAATTTTCATTTTTATTAATTATTTATAAAACCCATGCTTTATTTTCATTGGTCAAAGGTTGAAAAGCTTCCCCCATAACCCCGTGAAAAATATCGCGCCTGCCCCCTTTTTTTCCCATAACGCCGCCCGTCGCGGTGTGCGGGGCGCTATGGGGGCGCTATCTTTCTTTTGGGGTGTATATGGAGCCCCATTACGTATGCTCTTATCACTGCTTGGATGTATGGAATATTTTGAGCTATGAGCTTCTTGAAGGATCACATCTCTAAGCCCTCCATGGATTGGAACCCAGATTCGACCATTCAATCTTAGGATCCCATCCTTGCCATATGCCAATTGATCGGCAGTCACTCCTAACTTCTCATTTGAAAAGTTAGCTTCCAAAACAGCTTCCTTATGAGCTGCTAACAACTTTTCATTTAAGCTGTTCTTCACTTCAATGCTTTTGGCATTGATTCTAATGGGCTTACCCCTTTCCTTTCTGCTCAAGGCATCAGCAACTACATTTGCCTTGCCAGGATGATATCGTATTTCACAATCATAATCATTCAGCGTCTCCATCCAGCGACGCTGTCTCATGTTAAGATCCTTCTGGTTAAACAGATGTTGAAGGCTCTTGTGATCAGAATAGATCACGCACTTGGTTCCATATAACTAATGCCTCCAAAGCTTCAGTGCAAATACAACGGCACCCAATTCCAAATCATGGGTGGTGTAATTCTTTTCGTGCACCTTTAACTGACATGAAGCATAGGCAATAACCTTGCCTTTCTGCATAAGCACACAACCCATGCCAGTGTGCGATGCGTCGCAATAAACCACAAACTCTTCAATCCCTTCTTGCAATGTCAACACAGAAGCATTGCTCAACGTTTGTTTAACAATCTCAAAAGATTCTTGTTGCTTGGGACCCTAATCAAACTTTATATTCTTGCGAGTCAATGAGGTTAGAGGTGCAACAATCCTTGAAAAGTTTTCGATGAAACGCCTATAGTATCCTACTAGACCCAAGAAACTGCATATCTTTGTAGGAGTCTTAGGCTCTTGCCAATTCATAATTGCTTCAATTTTAGCGGGATCCACCTGGATACCACGCTCGCTTACCACATGTCCAAGAAATTGGACTTCACGAAGCCAAAAATCACATTTGGAAAATTTGGCGTAGAGCTTCTCTTGCTGAAGAAGTTTAAGGATACACCGAAGATGTCTTTCATGATCGGCTTGATTCTTTGAATAAATTAGTATGTCATTGATAAAGACAATGACAAACTTGTCTAGATACAGCTTGCAAACGCGATTCATGAGATCCATAAATGTTGCAGGTGCATTAGTGAGCCCGAAAGGCATCACTAAGAACTCATAGTGACCATAGCGTGTTCTGAATGCGGTCTTGTGCACTTCTTCATCTCTGACTTTCAACTGGTGATATCCTGTCCTTAAATAGATCTTTGAAAAGTAGCTTGCTCCTTGAAGCTGATCGAACAAATCGTCGATCCTGGGCAATGGATATCTGTTCTTGATTTTTACTTTATTCAGCTCGCGATAATCAATGCATAAATGCATTGATCCATCCTTTTTCTTCACAAACAGAATCGGTGCTCCCCAAGGGGACGAACTAGGTCGAATAAAACCCTTAGCCAACAAATCATCCAACTGAGTCCTTAATTCTTTCATCTCATTTGGTGCCAACCGGTAAGGTGCTCTTGCAACAGGTGCTGCTCCAGGAATAATATCGATTCTGAACTCCACTTACCTATCTGGAGGTAAACCAGGTAGTTCTTCAGGAAAAACGTCTGGATATTCAGAAATAACAGGGATGTCTTCGATCTTGGGCTTTGGTTCATCAATGGTGACCTGTGCCATGTAAATGACACAACCTTTCTTCAAACACCTTGATGCCTTAAGCATAGACACTTGCTTAGGCGATCCGTACTGCGTATCTCCTTGAATTGTCAAAGGCTCACCATAAGGAGTCTTGATAACCACTTGCTTCTTGTCACACACAATATGGGCTTGGTTAGAAGATAACCAATCCATGCCTATCACTATGTCGAATATTGCTAATTTCAACGGAAGCAAAGAAAGCGGAAAAGAGTGATTCCTAATGGATATAAAGCATCCATATAATATAGTTGAAGCAGTCTCTATAGTACCATCAACTAATTCCACTTCATATTTTATGCTTAGGGTTTTAACAGGCAGGTTTAACAACTTACAAAATTTTTTGTCTATAAAAGACTTATCTGCACCTGAATCAAACAACACTCTAGCATAAACATCATTGATAAGAAAGGTACCTGTTATCACATTGTCGTTCTGAATTGCTTCTTGAGCATTCTTTTGAAAGACCCGAGCATTGGTCTTCTTACCATCTTCAGGTTTCTTTGCATATTTGGGGCAATTGGTCTTGATATGCCCCTTCTCGTTACAGTTGTAACAAGTTGCGTCCTTCATTTTCTTGCAATCTAGGATCTTATGCTCCTTAGACTTGCAGATTCTACAAACTCTAGGTTGCGACTGCGACTGTGACTGAGATTTTGTTTCGAACCTGCACTTCCCAAAATGGTGCTTTTGGCAGGTCTTGCATTTGGGTTTCTCACCCGACTGTTGGTTATCCTTTTTGAACTCGGAACTCTTCCTATGATCTGAGTTCCCCTTTCCTTTCTTGTTAGAGTGATGAGAACCCTCATCCTCTCGTTCCCGTTTACCTTCATCAGAAACTTTAATCCACCTGTTTCGGATAGCATCAAGTGTAAGAGATAGAGATAGATCCACCACTGACCTGTATGTGGTAGGTCTAGATGCCTTCACATTACCCTTTATCTCTGGAGCTAAACCTCTAATAAAACGAGCTATGCGTTTTGGTTCCAGTGTGACCAAGTAAGGAACCAATCGAGACATGGTGTTGAAGCTTGTAACATATGCCTGACAGTCTAAGTTCTTCATAACCAATGTCAAGAAGTCAGTCTCAATCTTCTCAACTTCATGTTGGGGACAGAAATTTTCTTTGATTAAAGCAATAAACTGATCCCTGGTCAAGTTATACAATAGGATCTTCCCTGTAGCTTGGATTAGAGACCTCCACCAAGCTAGAGCTTCACCTTTGAATGATTGTGACACAAACTTCACAATATGTTGCTCTGCATAACCACTGATATCAACCACGGTATCTATCTCATCGAGCCAAGTCATACAATCAATGGCTCCCTTTTCTCCTGTGAAGTCCCTCGGCTTACAGGAGACAAAGTATTTATAAGAACAGGTTTTGACACGAGGCTCTTGGTTAAGCACAACCTATCTAGACGGGACACTCCTTTGATGTAGCAAATGAACGATGTTTGAATTTTTAATGCAGCAAATGTTATTGAGTTTACACCCTTCATCCAACAATCTTGAATTTTCCAATGAACGATGTTTGATTTTTAATTTTGGCGTTTTACTGATAAAAAGAACGCCACTAAATAAAAGCACATTAAACCTCAAAATTAGATCATGCTAAAATCAATATTGTTTTGCTGTATGAGATGGACAACATTGTTAATCCTCGGTTAAGAAAGATAAATGACAATGTTGTCCACCCCATACAGCTAAACTTTATTGACAACAAACCTCAATAATGTTTTTGTATGTTTTGGCGTTATAAATTGGATGGAAGTTGAGGATAAAGTCAATAAGATTTTACTCAGTGAAATGGACAATATCCTCACTTAAGGATTTTGTCCATTACATTGAGCGAAAGCTTGTAGACAACCAAACTGAATTTCAAATAAACGTTTTGGTTTAGAAGATATTTGATGTTCGAGTTTTTTGATGTTTCTAAGACGAATGGTATATATTAAATATGACGTTTAGGGTTTTGTGTATGTTTTTAATTGATGGTCAGAGATGTTGTATATATAGGATTTTTTTGGCGGTTTTTTTAGGCTGGATTTTATTATAATTAAGTTTGGCATTTTATATCTAATGGCGTTTTTAGTTAGAATGGTGTGTGCTATTTGTTTGGCATTTTATTTCATGAGATGGCGTTTTGTGTGGAGAAGTCAAAAGACCTTTTTACCCTTAATGAAGCGCGTCCAAGTAATAAAATTGATGTTATTTACGAAAATGCCACCGCGCCAATCTAGTCCATAGATTGTTTTGATCGGACGATCCATAAGTGTTCTCACCGTTCTCACACATTCTACCGTTTTCTCTAAATCCTAACCCAGTATATATGTATATAGGGAGAAGATCATGCGAGAACCACCTCTTATTGTGAGAACCGCGAGAAACAATGTGAACACACCAAAAATGCCTAAAAATAGCTAAAAATCACACAAATTTTTTTTTGAATTTTTTAATATTTTTTATAAAAAAATCGCTACTTTTCGAAGCAAAAAAAAATTTTTTTTTTTTTAAAAAAAAGAATTTTTTTTTGGCTTCTAAAAGTAGCGATTTTAACATAAAAAATATTAAAAAATTCAAAAAAAATTTTTTAGATTTTTTTTGATTTTTTTAGGTTTTTTGGGGTTTAGTTTTTAGCATTTTAGCTTGGGGGGGGGGGGGGTGGGGGGGTTTAGGTTTTTGGGGGGTGGGGGAGGGGGGTTTAGGTTTTTTTTTTTGGGGGGGGGGTGGGGTTAGGTTTTTTTAGGTTTTTTTTAGCTATTTTAGGTTGTGTTCACATTGGTTCTCAAGGTTCTCACAATAAGGGTGGTTCTCGCATGAGCCCCTCTCTCTCTCTCTCTCTCTCTCCCCCTATATATATATATATATATATAGAAAACAAACCTCAAAAATATATTATTTTTAAGAAATAAAATTACGAAAGTATTTAAAAATCATAAGAATTGATTTTTGGCAATTAATGTAAATTACATAATTATTTATACTTAAATACAAGTATACTTATACTAAAATAATATTTTAATTTTTATTTAACAACTTTTCTTATGTATATTTTGGGAAATAATATGAGTAAACAAATGTGAAGACAAGTTAAAAATATATTATTCTTAACACGTATCTTTTTCAAATTCTACATATACATAAATATATATATTTTTGGTAATAAAAATATATATAATCATAAATGACGAATACGATTTAGATTTGACATTAATGTGACGAACGGGTGAAACCCGACGACCATGGATACGACCTACACGTGTCTCGGACACGCACACCTTGTGCGAGGCACGAAGCCGCAATGAGAACATAATTCGTTAACACAACTCATACATGTTCAAATTATATATTTTGTGAAATATATATATATATGTGTGTGTGTGTGTGTATGTGTGTGTGTGTATGTATCATGAACATTCAAGAACAATATACAGTTAAAACAAAATGAATACATAAGATAAGATGGTAACTTGTACTTAGTAAGTTACAAGTTTAGGTGATTAATGTACGTAGAACATTTATAGGTTACGTCGCAACGAAGAGAATACCGGTGGAGTTTAGACGCTGAAGACGCAAAACTGTGAGTTCATGTCCCCACTTTTAAACATTTTCTTGTTTTCTAAACTTTATGGGAAATAGATGTACTATGGTATGTTAAAACAAAACTAAGGAATGATACATAGATCACGTTATGAATAGGGTGAAACTTAAGCACCATTAACCAACTTATACATTTAGACCGGGGAGCGAAAGGTTAGATACAATGGGTTTCAGGCAAACTCACTCTTGGCCTCGTTTTACCAAAGAGTGCTTTTGGGTCTCAGTCAATAAATAACGGAAAATGACTAGGTTTGGATGATTCCTATGTCGTAACATATGTTAATGTCCTAGCTAAAGATTTGCGATCTCGATTTCCTTACATTTACAACTCACAAACTTACATTTTAAATTAGATGCCATGTTTTATACAAATACAACTCTTACGTTTTATGCAAACTGCATGAATTCACACCAACTGTTGTTGACGTTTTTAAACTTACATGTATTTTAGGAAATTAGTGGAATGCTCGCGGCCTCTTTTGTTCAAGATGTAGTTTTATGTTTCAAGATGTTATGTGTCCATGCTCCATTGCCACCTTTTGATGGATTTGTTTGTTATATCCCCCTCCTCACGGCGATATAGGAAACAAAACATTAATCTTTAATTTGAAATGAAGTTGTAAACTTTTTAAACCGTTATCTTTTGTGGAGATGTAAAATCTAAACTAAACTTGTATTTTGGAAGATTAAACTTTGAATGACAAATTGGAGTTTGTTTTATATCATGTAGCATGTTTACTTATCGTATGCAATGAGAACCTTTCCGCATAAAACAATTTTCACAAAAACAAAAAGTTTTCATTGCATAAAACATTCCGCGAGATCCACCGCATAAATTCAATTTTCAAAAACAAAGCAAGGACGATTACGTGACCTTAGACCACACACAAGAGTAGATGTAGGAACTTAAATTAGTCCACATGATAAAAATAGGATAACTTAAAATAAATACAAGTGCTACTTACGTATTGTGTGTAACTATGTATATGTATATATTAAATAGAATTTAAAAATACGTATATATATAGTGTAAAATTTATGTTACAAGTTATCATGCCTTCCTCTAATGGAATATATGACGATTGTGATCCCATGGAGCTCGCCTCTAATGACACATATGGACCTGTTGTGGATAACTTCACATCTGATAGCGACTCCGATCCTGATGAGGAATCCTGATTTCATGTCTGACGATGATGATCTAAACGACTTCCAGCCTTATGCCTTACGAGACTTTGGTGACGATGACATCCCTCCGGAAGATGACATTCTTGCTTTACCCCTTAGCTACATGACCAACCCAGCATTGGACACCCCGAAGGTGAGCATATTGATGAGGTCTTACCTTTTCCAGCTTTTCCACCCACTGCTATTCCCATGAGGAATGGTCTTTCATCTTTGCGCTAGACAATGACGGTGTCCCTCCTACTGCTATTCTACACGATGATTTGCCTTTGTCATTGACCTGAACGGCCATAGTGATGACATTCCGGAGATTCATGTGGACCATGTCAACAAAGACCTTGACGACGGAGAGGTCTTCGATATTGCTATCCTGGTGGTAAGTCCATTTGTTGTGTCGGTTGTTGACATCTCTCCTGACTCAAACTCCTTAGAGTCAGTGACTTCATATGCACTACGAACCATTGGCCTAGTGGCATATCCTACTGACTATGCTTTCCCTATGGTCCCAGCTACACCTACTCTCACCTCTACTCCTCCACACACCCCTGTGAGGTCTTGTCACGATCACATCCTCCATTCCTACCAAACCGACTAGCTGACTACGACCACTACTGATTGATTCGATTCAATTCGACCCCACTTTCATCCCCTAGACGAGGACGCACCTTCATAACGGCCATTAATACATCACCATGGGCCGAGCTCATTCTATCAGCCATCCCAACCATTTCCATTTTCACCACCACATGTCATGTCTATGTCTGACCCGAACCCTCCTTCTCACTACTCTGGGTATACACGAGATGAACTTCTCCTCTCCCTCCAGCTCCAAGTTGAGATCCTTTGCAAAAAAAAGTCTATGACCTCGAGAAGAAGGCGAATGGAAACTCCCCACAAGCTTATTATACACCACCAGTTACATCACCACCACCACCAACATCACCATCATCATCATTTGTCCACATGCCAGCCGATGGCCTAGTTGCCCGAGTTCTGCTACTTGAGCAGCAAGTGAGTTTCTTACCCCGACGAGTTGATAAACTAGAGTTGTGTCTTCAATTCGTCTTGCACTTACAAGCACGGATAGTTCTGACACAAGACACGAGATCTGTAACAACCCGACTTTTCGGATCGTTACCCAACGCTGTCCTTTGATTTGTAACTTCTTGTACTCCCGGGATTTCAATTTACGCAAAAGGGTTTAAAACTATATTTTTGACGCATTTTAAACGCATATTACAACACTTATTCAAAACGCAGTTATCGCATTTAAAGCTATTTATAACACTTACAATCTAAACACATTTTATCGCTTGATTACATCGCTTGTTTAGACTAAACGCTATCGCAACACAAACTCAATGCAAACTCGAAACACGGATTTATTTTATGCATTTAGTCATATGTGTTAATTGTTTGATTGTTTGGTTTAAATGTTATGTAGTTATCAATGCAACGCTTATACGCTCAAACGCTCACTCGCAACTTGATTAAACGCAACACAACCCTTAATAAACGAACCAAATTTGGAAAACTAACAAAACACAACTCGGCCGACCGAATGGACACCCGTTCGAATGGGCATCCGCTCAGATGACCATCCGCTCGGATGACCATCCGTCCGGATGGCCATTCGACCGAGCGCAACTTTCACGCACCGCCTTAACCCTTCGCACCTCCACTATAAATACTACCCGTACACTTCATTTATCTGATTTAACACTCTCATCCGCTCACACGCCCTCAGTCACTGTCAATCACGATTCAAGGCTATTTTGTAAGCATTTCTTCTCAAATCTTGTACAACCGTCATCTCTAATCACTTCTACATCATCTTCTTCATCAAGATCACACACAAACACTAATTTTTGATTGAAATCTACTGATTTGTACCTCTTGAAGGTGGTTTCCATCAGTTTTGCTTAGGCAAACTGTTGTGGAACACCATTTGATCGAGAATGGTTCTAGATCTAAAGGATATTCACACTTTTCAACCAAGTTTTGAAAGATTTCAACACTTTTCATCTATTTTCAACTTTTCTTCACTTTTCTACACAAATTTCGTTGGAATATGGACTCATTCAGACTCTCTACTCCTTTCTTAGTCGAGAGCCGGCTTGAGAACGGATTCCACCAGAGAGATGGACTAACTAATGGGTCCAACATGAAATTCCACCAAGAACAGCTCGTCTGTCTGAAGGGGTGGTACCCATCCGACCGAATGAACTGAAATTGGTATGTTTCTGTTGTTTGATACGTCGTCACGCCATCTCCGCTAAAACTCCAAACTTTCACCTAGAAATTTTACAGACATTCAATCTCAGATCATCCCGCCTGAATGGCCATCCATTCGGATGACCATCCGACCGGATGACCTGACCATTATAATTTTCAATGTTTGAACGTTTTGACAAGAACTGTGACAACTGTGATCTGTAAATGATGTACGATGTAAAAAATATCAATTATCAATAAAACGATGTGTTTTGGTGTTAATATGTGTGTATTTGTGTTTGATGATTTTACGATTTAATTCAAGTTCGATTTCAAGCTTTAAATCGCTTTCTGGAAAGTTATACACAAACTGATGTGTAAACGTAATCAGTTTAACGTGACAAACACTCCGGAATAGTGACATAGGCTTAACATACCTTAAATAACCCTTACATAACTTAGAAATAAGTTTTGGATGGTTTGGTGTGTCGAAAACAAGTTTATTCGATCGTAGGGACTATTTGTGTCAAACTGCGAAACTATGCCGATTTGTATAATAACGAACATTCCGGAACTTGATCATAAGTTAAAAATACCCTAAATATCCTTTACATAGCTTAGAAATAGACTTTGAGGGGTTCGGTATGCGAAAATAAACTTATTTGATCAACAGGGACTAAAAGCGTCAAAAAGTGCATAAGTTTGCATTTTCGCGCATATCTTACGTTCTGAACATATCCGGACATCCAAAAATTTTTGTAATCATTAAAATATTTTATTTTAGTGATTGTAATACAAAAATACCATTCGTCGTGAAATTTGGATCGTTTTTGCGTCCATTCGAGTTTTCGTCGTAATTAATAGAATAACGCAACCGTACGACCAAACGAACCGAAATCCGAGGTGTTTTCAAGTATATTTTAAGTTCCCTATACTTTATCTTCATTTTAGAGCCTTGAAATTTGGTTAACGGGGCTTAAACATGTCGAAAATCAAGTTTTAAGCATGCAGGGACCTGTTTCGCCAATTCTGGAAACTTAGAGCTGACTTCCCCCGCGTCACGCGCCAAGCCTAGGTTACCCTAGCGCGCCACGTGACAGAGGACCAAAATCAGCAACTCAGTTTCAGCATCTAGCTTCAATACCTGGAGCTGGTTTTCGACTTCCATTGTATTGTAATACCATGTGCACAAGTGTAGGGTCAAGATTACACCTTCCTAACACTTGGAATGATCTTGATGGTCCAAACTTCCTATAAATAGAGATGGGTTCTTCAATTGTTCCTTGCTCATTTCATTTAAGACCTGCTCTAAGTTGAAGTTTTCTCTAGTTGAAGCTTCATACCTGAGCAATTCTTGAGTTTTCTTTGTTCTTGATCATTGTTTGGACCTCTTGTAAGATTCTTTCATGCTATTTATGTTTTTCAAGCATGAAAGTCAAACAGTGTTTGACTTTCTGCTTTGACCACGAATTGGTCAAAACAAAGTTTGTTTGAACTTTGCAACATGAGCGTAATCACGATGGTTATAGTCCCTTGTGACTATACCTACTGATTACCACGTCGATTAGTCGAAGTGGCGAGTCAAAGTTTCGGTCAAAATACGTGTTTATGCGTATTTTTGCATTGAAGCTATTTTCGAGTATCAAAACACTTTGTGTTGATATCAAACTTGTTTTCTAACTTAGTTAAACATGTTTTAACATGTTTAATTCGTCACTTTTAGTCTAGTGCTTGTATAGAGTCGTAAGTTAAGCGGTCTAAACCACCACTTAGACTTTCGAACTCGACCCACTTGGTCGATCGTTAGGATCCGACCAAGCATATTACGTAACCATAGTTGTATAGGGAATAACCTTCCGAGGTTATACCTTATGGTCACTTAGTTTAATTAGTTGTATGATATGTAGTTTATATGCCTTAGGAAAATGATCAAAATGCCCTTTTCATGCATAATTGGTATTTAAGCATATGTAACTTAACTTTTGTCACTTAAACTGATTATGTAACATATTTAAACATGTTTAGGCATATAATACTTGTCATAGGACTATTTAGGCGTCTCAAACGCACATTTGCGCGAGCGACACATAAAAGTAGCGTAAGCTACCTTAATGGGTCATAACGGGTCAAAAGCACTTAGGATAGGTTCCGATTTAGAATGTAGGCTTTGTTAAACCATATCACATTAGTTCCTATACTCATTTGGTTTACGAGACCTCATTCTACCCGATCTTTCAGTTTAAGTGTCGATTTATTAACTTAGCCATCCGATTACTAGGTGCTACTTGAATTTCTTGGTTTACTCGGGCATTGCTAGTTCATTAGTCAAGGATATCTTTGCACTTCGATGTGAGTACATAGTTCCCCTATTTTACTGTTTTCGATTGTTTTGGGGTGATTCATATGTGTTAAACGATTTCGATGCTTTTAACGATGGTTTCAAAAATGATTAATATGGTTTATATTAAACAAATAACGATTTCGATAATGTGAACAAACTTGTTGGACGTAGTTTTGGCCGAACCGACCAGTATTAGGTTATGGTACCATAGGATCTGACAAATCCCGTTATCAGACTGCACCCATGGTTTTGTGTGGGGGTTATGTGGGTAACGACTAAATCTGTGATTGTTAACTTACCCTTTGGTGGTTTGTTAATACGAGTTGAACGATGGACAAGTTGCGAAGGTTTGAATGTTATTAGCGAGACGACCAAAAGTAGTTTTCACAATTAAAACGAGAATAGTTAAACGATTGAAACGATTTGAACAAGTTAAACGAATTGAACAAACGATTGGTTTTGGGTTGTGTTTAGATAATGGGACGGGTGTATGATGATAAAAGTATGGTACATACGCCACTGGTACTTCTTATATATAAGTGTTTTTATCATATTACATTCCGTGACATTATTTAGTTCACTTGGGCAAACGATGTTAAAACAATGTCACGTAACGATGTTTTACTAAACAATATAAACCATACGAGTTTTACTAACGAGACGATTTACAATTTGGTTTCCTTATATAAATGTTTTGGGTTAAGAATCATGGCTATGAGATTTTATTAACTATAACCAACTTGATTTGAGTTGGTTAATTATGTTGCAATACTATACACTTTTCAAAACAAGGTTTTTAACTATTGACTTGTAGTCTAATGAGGTGTTGCAACATATAAACGAGCCATGAATCTGACACTCTCACAAAACCTATGTGCTCGCCGGCGTTTCTTTGCTGACTTTATTTTTACATATGTTTCAGGTGGTGATTGATGATGATGTTTGTGACTTGGATACATGCTCACTTAGGACTGGACGAGGCCTTAGTGATTTAATAACGATGATAGACTATGTTTAACTTAAGAAAATGTAAATGGTTAATCTTTAAATAAAACAAAACATTTTGAATCCATGGTTGTGAAACAATAATTCTGTTGCTCGACTCCCCGACATTTCCGCCGCGGTTTCATTGTTTTAACGCGGTCGGGGTGTGACAAAAACTTCGAATTTTAACGACTTACAAACACCACTCACTCATTCGAATGGCCATCCGTTCGAATGGTTATCCACTCGAATGACCATCCGTCTGGATGGATTATACCCATTCGCTCGGATCACCAGTCGAACACTTTACCATCCGACATTCTGTTATGCACTGTTCAACGAATTATGCTACTGTTTCCATGCTCAGGCTAACTCAACGCGCTCCCTTCAATCCATTACAGACTGTTTTTACTAGCTAAACACGCACTGTGAGTATACTCGAACCCATTTTCATTTAACGCACTTTTGGGTGTTACATACGTTCTATATCCAATCACAACACACAACGCAAACACTTTATAAATGCTAACCGCTCCCGCATGGTATACATGATCTATGAATGCTTGTACTATGCTTATACAGTGTTACATTATACCGCCTCTAGCCAGGATAGTACTACAGTTTGGACTCAGCACCTGTCGTGGACAGGGGTTGCTAGGGATCACATCTTTTTACTTTACGTGTTCGTTGAACATGTGTCGCACATACTCTACAATGCAGTCTCGTGGTTAAGTTGTAATCATTGTTTGGTAGTTACATGCTTCGTCTGTTACGTGTTACATACTGGTTATGCGTAAATGCTTTTCATACTATATGCTTTGCAAACTTGTGTACTCACCTTTATTTTATATATTGACATTATTTTAACGTATGTGATAGGTTGATTTGGATGTCATGCTGTGCTGAATCAAGTTAGGAAGTCTAGAAACCCACCAAATAAAAATCTGAGTTGTCCGAACTATATTTGTTTTTGAGACTGATATTTGTTAATGTCTGTTTTGCTTTATATGTTTAATAGTATGGGATATTGAACGCTAAATATATTGTCATTAATAGTTATTATGGACTCTCATGAACAATCTGTTTCGCTCAGTGCCACGCCCCAATGATTCTGCCATCGGTTGGGTGTGACAAGATCACCATATGTGAAGGAAGATTTTGCCATTTTATATATTGAACTTGTATGATCGAGTGATGTAGCCCGAGTAAATTATTGTTTCCTTTACAAATGATCATGTAACAAATTGTCTTGATATATAAAAACATGGTGTTATCTTTACGACACATTTCATTTATCTGTTTATACATTCCTCCTTGCTTGTGTGAATTGATTTGTGTGTATGGTGGATTGTTTGGTTGTATGGATCTGTTTCTTTTATTATTTATTTAATGAAATAATGGTGGTTATTTAATAAACGCCTAATCCCTGTTGTGTTGTGCTTTGATTTGGCTGCCATGATCTAACAAGAAGCATGATTCCCTCTCGAGGAATGGAACAACCCCCACCGCTACCTAGAACCGCGGAAGAGCTGAACTCATTGCTGAAAGAGAAAATATCGGAAGTTATCGCCCGGTATGAGGCGAACCATGTCGAGATTAGTGGTGGCATGGGTGTACGTAGCGGACAGGACATGTCGGCTTATCTGAAGGAAATCTTTAGATACCCTTAGCCATTACTCTCACCAAAGATGCGGAAGGAAAAGAGAAGTTGTCTCTGGAAATACCGGAGAAAATAGAACTGCAAGTCGAGCTTTCCAGTGTTAGGAAGAGGAAGTACTTGAACCCTCAGAAAGAAGCTCGTGTCAACAACAAGAAACAGGGCAAATTTCCCGAGTCTGGCAAGTGCAAGTGTGGATCTAATCGAAACCGGGGCAAATTGTTTAAGAGTGGCAAGTGCAAGTATGGGATTAAGCACTACCTGGGCAATCTGCCCATGTGTGACAGGTGCAAGTATCACCATGTGGGTGCTTGTCGCATTGCAAATTACGATAAGTGTGAGAAATTCACTCACCATACTGTGGATTGTTGGGGAAAAGGAAATGGAAACGGTAATGGCAATGGTAATGGAAATCGAAACAGGAATGGTGCTGGTAGCGGGAATAGAAACGATAGTGGTAATCGAAATGGGAACGGGAATACACAGACAAAATTGTTACAAGTGTGGTAGTGAGGGTCATTTCAAGAAAGACTGCCCGAGGAAAGATGACGCTCAAGGAAAAGCAATGTGTCATGGAAGCAAGGAACGCCTGTCACAATTCTAAAGTGGTCACTGGTACGTTTGTTGTTAATAATCACTTTGCATCCATACTGTTTAATATTGGTGCCAATTTTAACTTTATGTCTATGGAATGTAATACACTCGGCACTGAGTCTAGTAGGCTAGATGTTCCTTACTCGATTGGATTAGCCGATGGTAAACTTTTCGAATCGGGAGAAGTCGTTAAAGGGTGTTTATTAGGGACTTGAAGCGAGTAGCACTCGACTCTTTAAAGTTCTCCATGATAGTATTCATGGCCTTGCCAACTGCTGCGTTGATCATTGCTGGAAATCAGCACCATTAGCATGGATTGGCTATCCAAAAATCGAGCCGGAATTGTAGTCATGAGAAGATCATTGCATCCCGTTTGCAAATGAGGAAACACTCATAGTGCACGGGGAGAAACACGATGCACCCCCGTGAATCATCAACTGTATGGAAACTCAATAGTGTTTGTGAAAAAGGACGTGTTGCCTTTTTAGCTCATGTGGTTGACAAGAAGATTGAGGAGCCGAAGCTAGATGATATTCCAGTGGTCGATGCATCCCCCAAAGTATTCTCTAAGACTTCTTGGGTTGCCACTGCAACGACAAGTCAAATTTCGCATTGACTTGGTGTCGGGAGCCGCCTCTACGACCAAGGCACCTTATCAACTTACACCATCGAAGATGCAAGAATCATCCATGCAACTTCAAGAGTTGTTGGATAAAGAATCCATTAGACCAAGCTTCTCGCTTCGGGAGCTCTAGTGTTGTTCGTAAAGAAGAAGGATGGAACTTTCAGGATGTGTGTCAATTATCGAGAGTGAATAAACTCACTGTCAAGAATCGGTACCCACTACTGAGGATTTATGGTTTATTCGACCAAAGGTCTAGTCACCACCAATTGCGAATCCAAGAAGAGAGCATATGAAGACGGCATAACAAGAGACTCAACGTGTGTACCATTCGGATTGGCGAATGCAGCAGTGGTATTTATGGATTTAAGGAATCGCATGCGCAATATACTCGTGAATGAAGGAGGAGCATGAGCAATATTTGAGAACCATTTTAGAACTACTAAGGAAGGAGAAACTTTACGCGAAGTTCTCCTGAGTGCGAACTTTGGATTCCCATGGTACAATTCCTTGGACATGTTGAGAACGGTAATGGAATACGTATGGATCCATCGAAGATGGAAGCATTAAAAATTGGGAAGCGCCCAAAACTGCAACCGAAGTGTGGCAATTTCTGGGATTAGCGGGCTACTATCGGAGAATTATTGAGAATTTCTTCCTAAGATTGCTCCACTGCTAATTTCCCTCACACAAAAGACAAGAACTTTGATGGGAGAGAATAGCAAGAAGAAGTATCTTAGCTTCTCAAGGATAAATTGTGCAATGCACCGATCCTCTCACTGCCTGAAGGTGCCGATGATTTTGTGGAATACTGCGATGCTTCACGACAAGGTTTAGGTTGCGTGCTTATGCAATGACAAAAGGTTATCGCATACGCATCGCGTCAATTGAAGGTTCATGAGAAGAACTATACCACTCACAACCTGGAGTTAGGTGAAATGGTATTTGCATAAAAGATTTGGTGGCATTATCTCTATGGTACTTGGTGTACTATCTTCGCGGACCACAAAAGCCTACATCACATATTTAATCAGAAGGAATTAAATATGCGTCAGCGACAATGAGTTGAGATTGCTGAACAATTATGATTGTGAGATTAAGTACCATCCAGGAAAGGTGAACATCGTAGCAGACGCATTGAGCCGAAAGGAACGAGTTAAGACACTAAAAGTTCGAACCATAGAGATGGCGATTCGAACGAACCTTACCCCACAGAATTGAGACACACAACAAGAAACACTCAAGGAAGAACATATCAAGGTTAAACTTCTCTGAAGTATGGAGAAACAGTTAGTGCCAGAGGAAGATGGAACCTTGTACTTCATGAGACACATTTGGGTTCCACTTTTTGCGATGTTTGAGAGGTTATTTTAATGATGCACATAAGTCAAGGAATTCGATCCACCCAGGATTGGATAAGATGTACCAAGAATTTGAAGGAATACTATTGGTGGCCTAATCGTAAAAACGACATCGTTTTTATGTCGAAAAGTGCCTAACTTACGCGAAAGTTAAGGCCGAATACAAGAATCCCTCGAGCTTGCAGCAACAACCCGAAACTTCCGTATGGAAGTAGGAGCAAACATCTAGGGACTTCGTACCCAAAATTACCTAGGACCTCCACAGGTCAAGACATGGCATGGGTAATACTCGACAGGCAAACCGAGTCCGCACACTTCCTACCAATACGGGAGATGGATAGTACAAAGAAGTTGCTGAACTGTACTCTGAGGAAATAGACACTCCCTACCGACTATTTCAGTAATTCCACATCGTCTGTATCAAGGATTTGGAAATCCTTTCAACTGGCCTTTTGATCTCGCCTAGATCTAAGCACGACCTTTCCTCCACTAGCCAACGATCAGAGCAAACAAACCATATAAACCCTTGAAAACATGCTTCGTGCATGTGTAATGGGCTTAGGCGGCGATTGGGATACTCACCTACCCATGGTCAAGTTTTCTTATGACAACAGCTAACACGTGAGCATGGACGCCTCATCGTTCGAAGCTCCTTATGGTTGCAAGTGTTGCTCTCCGCACTTTTGGCGGAAGTTAGAGACAAACAATTGATCGGTCCTGAACTAGTCCAGGAAACGACCAATAAAATCTTTCAGATGCAAGACCATATCAAGGCGGCTCGTGATCGACAAAAGAACTACGTCGACCGAAGACAAAAGTCGTTAGCTTTCGAGGTAGGAGACAAAGTCATGTTAAAAGTCTCACCTTGGAGAGTGTTGCAAGATTAGGAAAGCATGGAAAATTAAATCCACGATGTAATGGGCCATTTGGGATCTTGGAGAGATCGGTATGGTTGCCTATAAATTGAAGCCACTGGAGGAACTTCATTGCGTACATGATACGTTCCACATGTCGATCCTCAAGAAGAGTCCAACACAAGAAACAATTATCATCCTTGTGGATGAAGTATATGAAGAAACACTGGTTAAATGACCGGAATCAGATAAACTAGGGGGTTAGGTTCTGCATAAAAGGGTTGGTTTCTCCTCGTTCGGCTTAAGGGTGACTGATCTGCTTTTCTTCTCGATAGCTGCAAAACAGACACCGTTAGACTCGCCACGGAGAGAATGGGGGTTCTCTCCGTGACCACCCTCCGGCGTGAGAATAAGTATCGGTATATGAAGAAGAAGAAGAAGTATAAGTGAATTGAATGTAACTTGAAGATTATACTTGCATTATCCTTCTTATTTATAGCCAAAGTTTTGGGCGGAAAAACCTGTTATTGAAATTTCGACGGAAAATGCTAACTCCATAAGCGGTTATTTTTCCTTCCGTTAATCTCTTAATCGAGTGTGAGAGCACACAGATCGCGATCTTGATCAACGGTTGGGGTATTGCCACTTGGAAAGTGGGCAAGTGGAGATTTCTCTTCAATTCCATGCCATCATCGTGACTTCAAGGGAGCCTGGGATGATGACACGTGGCAAGACGGTTATAACCGTCTGGTGGTGCACGATTAAGTCTTCTAGAAGATTACAGCTGTAATCCAGTGTGACTCTTTTATCATGTGGTGTTAGTGAAGTAAATAATATTCAAGTCTGGATATTATTTATGCGGGAGTGCCTACAAGGATTTTTATCACTGTTTGTTATAGCGAGAGGCACAGGGATTCATTAGTTCCCTTTTGGCGCACAGGTGTTGCTTGTTGTTTTTCTTCTAAGTTCTCTTTGTAGGACCAGTGCGCGGCCGCGCAAGGTCTAAATAGGGTTAGAAAGTTGAGGTTGTGGTATGGTCCAAACACTCGAAGCGAGGTTTTTGGGACCTTACCCCTTCAAGTCCCCCTAGTCTAGTGTTGCTCTTATGCAAATAAGTGGAGCACTGGACTATGAGAGAGAGATGCTTTTTCCTGTAGAGTTTTTGGTGTGAAAATGGAGAATCTTCTGGGAGAAGGTGTCCTTGCTCATTATTCTTATGCTTTGAAAATCTTGACTTTGAAAAAAAAATCTTTGTGAAGAAGTTTGTATTGTATTTTTTGCTCTGAACTGTTTACCTGAGGAGTGTTGTAATCATGAGCTGACTGTTGCTCACGTCATTCGAGAATGGTAATGTATGTTGTATTACCGCTTCGTCTTCTCGTTGAACAGTAGTTCTAAAAGAATGTGCCAGTTGTGTCAGACGGTTTTTAATGTGATGTGACATTTACAGTGTCAGCGCCGTTTCTGAACCAGCTGATTAAACACTTAATCATCACGATCCTTCCTTCAATGTTGACACCATCCTTCTCTGGCCTATATATTCTTTTTGAAGTGTTCAGATATTTTTCCAATTTGGGGAAAAATGAAGATTAAGCGACGGATCCGATGGCGAAAAATTTCCGAAGTCTTGAAGACCTTTGAAACTGCTGACGCTCTGCTTCTTCTCTTTGGCTCAATGGTTGATCCCTCCACCAGTGATGTGGGTTTTCATGGTGCCATTCTTCCTGATTTTTCAAGGGATCAGATGCTTTCCAATCTTTTAAATGATAACAATGGAGGAGTTACCAGGTTGTCAGCACATATTGTAACTCGATCTTTCCCGGCTGATCGGAGGGGAAGTTGCTCGGTTGTATACCAGCGGCGCCACCGTGTTGCTTTTCCGGCTGAATCTCCGACCGGTGAGAATATGGCCATTGTTGCTGAATGTGACAGGGAAGATGTTAACCCTTGGATTATCGATCCTCGCCCTCTTGCTGAGTATGGTGAAGTTCTTCATACTCCGTATGGTGTTTTAGATATGTTTCCTGGTGTATAGCTCGTTTAATTTGTAACTATTTTTTAATACATTGCCGTGTTTTGTAAATCTTTGTTAAAGTGCTTTGTTGCACTAGTAACTTGCTGATGCACTGCTGTGCATACTTGTTTTGATAGTTGTAAGTTGTGTTTGGATTACAATATGTTGCATATGTATAATTACTTTGTTTAGGTAGAGCGAATGAGAATGGTATTGTGCTCATGTGTGAACGTAGGTCTAGAATGTGCGCGAAATTTTGCTTACCTAGACCGTTCATGAGGCGTACAATGTTTACCATATTGTTTTCGCGTATACCAACAAATTATATGCAATTTGTAACAAACAAAATTATGTAAGGATAACTCTTGCGTTAATAGGGCGTATAGGCAATAATACAAAGTGAAATGGAAAAATACATTGCCTGTATAAGTCTGGCTTTTTTTAATAGCTTGGCTATATGTAGAACCTGCGCAGCTGCTGCGTGGTCTAGGTGCGAGGAACAGTTGTTCCGTCGATTCTTTTTAGGGTGTACGCCCCTTTGCCCAGAACCTCATTGATGATGTACGGTCTTTCCCATTTTGGTGCTAGTTTTCCTGGTTTTTCTGCATTGGATGCTTCGTTGTCGCGCAAAACGAAGTCCCCTGGAATGAACGTACATATGCGCACGCGCGCATTGTAGTACTTTTCAAGTTTGGATTTATATCTTGCTTCTGCGATGGCGGCGTTCTCGCGCCTTTCCTCGAGAAGGTCTAAATCCATTCGTCGTTCTTTTTCATTGTTTTGCTTCTCCATGGCAAGCATGTGTGGTGACGGAACACCGATCTCAGCTGGGATTACCGCCTTTGACCCGTATACAAGACTGAATGCGGTTTCTCCCGTGCTGGTCTTTGGCTTGGTGCGATGAGCCCATAAGATGGTAGGAAGCTCATCGACCCATCCTCTGCGCGTCATCCCTAATCTTGACTTGATGCCATCAACTATTTGCTTATTTACACTCTCGACCTGTCCATTTGCCTGTGGGTGCGCCACAGAGGCAAAGTTGTGTTCAATCTTCATTTCCTTGAACCACTTCTGGAGGTCTTCCGAGGCGAAGTTAGTGCCTTTTTGTCGGAAATGATGCGCAATGACAATCTGAATCTGCAAATAATATGTTCCCATATAAATTTGCGGATTACCATTGCTGTGGTTGAAGCTAACGCCTTAGCTTCAATCCACTTTGTGAAATAGTCTACCGCCACGATAATGAATTTTACCGCGCCAGGCGCGTCGGGGAACGGACCGACGAGGTCGGTACCCCATTGCTGGAAAGGCCAGGCGGAAGTGACCGGTATGAGCGGATTCTTTGGGCGGAGGGTTTTTGGTGCGTGACGCTGGCAAGCTGCGCATTTGCGTAATAATTCCACCGCATCCACATGCATCCCCGTCCAATAGTAGCCTGTGCTCATTATCTTTGCTACTACCATGCGCGGTTCGGCGTGTATCCTACATAATCCTTCATGGATTTCCCTGACCAAGTACTGCGCATTTGTTTTGTCGACACAGCTTAGGGTGGACCCATAAATGACTTGCGGTATAAAATACCGTCTGCCATCTCGTAATTTAGTGCTTTGTTCTAGATCTTCCTAGCTTCCGCTTTCCCTTCCGGTAATTTGCCATGCTGCAAGTACATGATGATCGGAGACATCCAGGATGGGTTGCCGACCTCAATGATGTTGACTTGTAATTTGCCATGCTGCAAGTACATGATGATCGGAGACATCCAGGATGGGTTTCCGACCTCAGTGATGTTGACTTGTTTGAGAGGTACGGGTGGGTTGGATAATACCTCTATGCGCACTTCCTTTGCTAAATGTTTAAAGCTGGTGGCAGCCAGCTTGCTTAGTGCATCCGCATGCTTGTTTTCACTTCTCTTTATGTGAATTATCTTGAACATTTGGAATTGGCTGATGAGCAGTCGTGCTTGTTCCATGTATAACGCCATGGCTTCACCCTTTGCATCATAGTGACCATTAACCTACTCAGCCACTAATTTTGAATCGACGTGAGCTTCAAGGTTTTTAGCTCCTATTTTGAGTGCCAAATGGAGGCCTGCAAGGAACGCTTCATATTCGGCCTCGTTGTTTGTACTCTTGAAGTCTAAGCGTATCGCGTATGTAAGCTCATGATCATCTGGGCTAATCATCGTTTGAAGCTTCATCTGTGTGTAGCGTCCAAACCCTATCGTTGAAAACTAGAATAGGGTTTTGAACTGCCTCGCATTCTTGTACCTTGTCTATGGGAACTTCTGAGGCGAAGTCCGCTAGTACTTGCCCTTTGATTGCTGGTCGGGGTCTATATAGGATATTGTATCCTCCAAGCTCTATGGCCCATTTGGCCAATCTCCCCGCAACATCGGGTTTGGACAGAATTTGGCCTAGATGATAATTAGTGAGAACTATAATAATATGACCAGAGAAGTACCAGCGTAACCTTCGTGAAGCATGTACTAGCGCAAAGACCCGTTTTTCTATCATCGAGTAGCGCGTCTCTGGGCCGGTAAGCATCTTACTAATGTAGTATATCGGGGTCTGGACTCCCTCTCTTTCCACCATTAATACTGCGCTGACCGCTACCTCTGCCGCTGACAGATACAAGATTAGCGGCTCCTTTTCTCGTGGTGCTGTTAATGTTGTTAGTTGGATTAGACACTGCTTCATTTGTTTGAAGGCTGACTCGGCTTCTGGTGTCCACTGAAAGTGGCTTTTCTTGGCACAATTGCGCAATGTACTAATAAACGGATAAGATTTCGAAGCATGATTTGCTAAGAATCTGTTCAGAGCTACTAATCGTCCTGCCAGTCGTTGAATTTCCTTCACCGTTGCAGGTGACGGCATTAGCTGGATGGCCTGTACTTTTTCCGGGTTAACCTTAAAACCGTCTCTTGTTACTATGAAACCCAAAAATTTTCCCTCTTCCATTCTGAAAGAGCACTTTGTTGGGTTGAGCTTTAGATTGACGCAACGTAAGGAATCGAACGTGCGTTGAATGTTTGCGAGCATGGTCTTCTCTTCTTGGCTCATGATGACGAGGTCATCCATATATACTTCTACCGTTTTACCAATGTCCTCCCCAAAGGCTGTATCCATCAAGCGTTGGTAAGTAGCTCCTGCATTGCGGAGACCAAATGGCATTTTCGTTTCCTCTTTCATCTGGACCCGATGATAGCCTTTATAACAGTCTAGAAAACACTTCCAGTGGAAGGACGGTAGAGAGTCAACTTTCTTGTCTATTTCGGGTAGCGCATAACAATCCTTAGGGCAGGCTTTGTTGAGGTCCTTAAAGTCAACACACATGTGCCACCCGCCATTGTTTTTTTGAACCATTACTGGGTTAGCGACCCAGGTCTGGTATTGTACTTCGCGCAAGATCCCGGCGTTGAGTAACTCTGTTACTTGCTCGTTCATGGCTTCTGCCTTTTCAGCGCTAAGACTGCGACTTCCTTCCGCGACAAGTTCCACCGAGGGTCGGACGTTCAAACAGTGCTGCCCTATGTCCCGTGGTACCCCAGTCATGTTTGCTGGGCACCAGGCGAAGATGTCTTTATTGTTTGAAAGCAATTCCTTTAATTGTATTCGTATTGTCGGCGAAATAGCGTGCCCTAGTAAGATGGTCTGCTCTGGATACTCGTCATTGAGAACCCATTTTTCCGGTTCATTTGAGGGTTTGGCAACCTTTGCTGGTGGCTCGTCGTCCACGTACATGACTTCCTTGCTGGAATATAGAATTGCTACTCCGGTTTCCGTTGGAAAGCCGCAAGCAGCTTGTGGTATGGATGTAATCATGCTGAATTCTCTTTGCGATCTTCTTCCCAGCAATACATCGTAACATGATGTTGCTGGCATAACCATGAAATTTACTGTGACTGTGCGCGAATGTTCGCCATCTGAGAGAGTCACAGGAAAAGCAATTTGTCCTAATGGAAAAACAGCTTCATTGCAGAAACCAGTGAGAGGGAAATCAACTGGCTCTAGACGTTCCTTATCTTCTGGATCAAGTTGCTTGAAACATTGTTCATAAATTATATCCATTGAGCTTCCTGGATCTATGAACATGTAGTCAGTTCTGTAGTGGCCGAAGATGCCGGTGATAATTACTGGACGTTCTTCCTGTGGTCCTCCGGGGACGACAGGAAATACAACTTGTTGTTCCCTCCAGCGTTGATTATGGCTTCATTTGTTTGGCCTTCGTGAGGGACCTCCTTGTACCATGTTTATCTGCCTGTGACTACTAGATTGGATGTCCCACCGATAGGCGAACTGTGGGTCCAATACTGTAGTGTCGAATTCCTTCTGATTTTCTTCCTTAGTATCAGATCTGTTATTTGACAACTCGGATATGATATTTTGAGCAAGGATTTGTTTCATGGCACTCTAGAACTTAGCGAACCAGTACTCTGGAGTTTCTTCCTAGAGTAGATCTGGACGGTTACGGACTCCTTCTTGTGGTAAGGGGCCGTTTTCGTCTATACGACTTGTGTTGTTTCCTTTGTTGCCCATGATTCTGTCGATCTGAATATCTCGGGTTGCAGAATCCTTGATTTTAGATCGAGGACTTGATGGGTGAAATGATGAATTCTCTGCCATACAAAAACAGAGGATGACGAAAAAATGAATCGACACGAGAAGAAACGGATGAAACTGAGAAATCGGTGGGCGCCAATGAAGAAACATTGGTTAAATGACCAGAATCAGATAAGCCAGGGGGTTAGGTTCTGCACAAAAGGGTTGGTTTCTCCTCGTTCAGCTCAAGGGTGACTGATATCCTTCTCTTCTCGATAGCTGCAAAACAGACACCGTTAGACTCGCCACAGGGAGAATGGGGGTTCTCTCCGTGATCACCCTCCAGCGTGAGAATAAGTATCGGTATATGAAGAAGAAGAAGTATAAGTGAAGTGAATGTAACTTGAAGATTATACCTGAATTATCCTTCTTATTTATAGCCGAAGTTTTGGGCGGGAAAACCTGTTATTGAAATGTCGACGGAAAATGCTAACTCCGTAAGCGGTTATTTTTCCCTTCATTCTCTTAATCGAGTGTGAGAGCACACGGATCGCGATCTTGATCAACGGTTGGGGTATTGCCACGTGGAAAGTGGGCAAGTGGAGATTTCTCTTCAATTCTATGCCATCATCGTGACTTCAAGGGAGCCTGGGATGATGACACGTGGAAAACCCGGGAAACTCAAAGCTCCCGATGTTTTTTTTTTGAAAAAATTTATACATGTTATATACATGTTTTTAAGGGTTTTGGGCAAAAAAAAGTCTAAAAACCGCCGAGTAGATATTTAAAAAAAAATAAACAAGTTTTGGTGTAACACATGTTACATTCATCTGACATATTTGTAACATGTATTACACCAAAACTTGTTTATTTTTTTTTAAATATCTACTCGGCGCTTTTTTGATTTTTTTTGGCCCAAAACCCTTAAAAACATGTATATAACATGTATAAATTTTTTCAAAAAAAAACATCGGGAGCTTTGAGTTTCCCGGGTTTTCTAAATTAAAGTGGGTTTTCTATAGATACTTACATTACATACACACACACACACACGCATATATATATATATATATATATAGTGGACACAAAATTATGTGCTAAGTGTATATTATGTGTAATATATGTATTAGTGTATGTTAGGAACTTGAAAATACAATAAATACCCCAAACTAGTATAAATACCAAAATACACATAAAAATATACAAGGAAATATTTATAAATAATATATACAGAATAACCCACAAATAGGCATTTGGACAAGATACAAAATATATATTAGTATAAATATATTCCTCACAAATACATGGGCTTGGACAAATATTTGGACATTATTGGATATATATGTCCAAATATTTGTCCAAGCCCATGTATTTGTGAGGAATATATTTATACTAATATATATATATATAGGGTGGGGTTCTGCTACAAAGTCCATTTTTCCTACAAAATGTACAAAGTCTTAAAACACCACAATTTCAGCCATAAAATACACTTGTATTTGTGGGTTTTGAGTGTGTTTTATGGTTGAGATTATGATGTTTTATGACTTAATACACTTTGTAGGAAAAATAGACTTTGTAGCCAACTCCCACCATATATATATATATATATATGGGAAGGATGTATAGAAAACTTATTTGTACTAAGAAAACTTAGGAAACCCAATCTATAACCATTGATCAAGATCATCCAATGGCTCATAAATTTTGAAGCGTTTTTGAATTAAATTAAATACAATGATGAGGTCAACAAAAGTACTAGAAGGGCATATAGGTAAAATCAACTATAATATTATTACATTTTATATATTATTTTAATACTGATTTGACATGCATGAAATGATATGAAAGGAGGCACACGATTTTCAATAACAACTACTCAAAACCCAACCTCATTTCAAAAGTCATCAACCCCAAGACTTTTCATTTCAAAATCATCTCTTTTTCTCTCAAGACCTTCCATCTACCCCAAACCCACTGGAGAAGAAAGACAAGCTGGAGAAGAAAGATACGCCGGAGAAGAAAGAAGGGGCGGCGGTGAATCGAAAACGCCGGAGAAGAAAGAAGGTGCACCGGAGAAAAAAGAAGGTGCGGCGGTGAATCGAAATCGCCGGGAAAGAAAGTGCGGCAGTGAATCGAAACCGCAAACCCACCGGAGAAGAATATATATGAGATCAACGTTTCAGCTGTTATCGTTCGGTAAAAGTCGCCGGAAATGGAAGAAAGCAAGAACATGCGGAAGCAAGTAAGTTTGATTCGGGTTCCTTATCAGTAGGTGTTTTTTGTTTTTTTCGATCGATCGGTGTTTGAACGCCCGAACAGATTTGCTCCAATTCTATGTATAATTGGTTATTAGCAGAGTTGGAAAAATAGTAACAAAAGTTAAAGAGCTCTAGAAGGATCTACTTTGCAATCGATTTGTCCCAAAAAAATCATATTTAAAGTTTAACACTAACTACTTCATGTTTATAAAATACCCGTTCGAGTAAGAAAACATTAAGCAAATTTGTATGCACACATGTGTATGATTGTCCATCATAACTTCCTTTTTGAACTTTTCCCTAAGTAGGTAGGTGTTTGGGTCCGATCAGTGGTGATTTTTGTTTTGAATGCGACTAGGAAACATGTGTTAGACCTGCCTTGTTTTTTGTTAAAAACAAATTAGGTAAACCTATGATATTAGGGTACAAGTGTAAGGGCTCAAAAGCATATAAATATATTAGCGTAACATGTGTTAAACCTGTCTGATATTAGGGTACAAGTCAACGGACTCAAAAGCATATAAACGTATTAGCGTAACATGTGTTAAGCCTCACTGATTAGGTAAACATATTAGTGTAACATGTGTTAAACCTGTCTCACATTTATAAAATGATGTAACATGTGTTAAACCTGTCTTATTACCATGTGTTAAATCTCTCCTATTAGGTAAACATGTTAGTGTAACATGTGTTACACCTGCCTTATTTTTATCAAATTATGTAACATGTAACCTGTATTATTTTTATCAGATTAGTTAACATGTGTTAAGCTCTCATATTTTTTCCAAGTTATCTAACAAGTGTTAAACTTGTCCTATTTTTATAAAAATAGGTAACATATGTTAAACCTGACTTTATTTTATCAAAAACATATTAGGTAACCTGTTTTATTTTTATGAAATTAAGTAGCATGTGTTACACCTTGTTGGTGCACTTACGTCTGTCGACTACGTCTTTCATCGAGTCTTAGAGTTGAATTGGTTAGACATGGCACGAAAACCTAGAAAATCATGTTTTGTATAGGTTCGCTTATATGTACATACCTAGGTTCGCTTATGTGTCATAGTCCAACAGGTTCGCTTATAGGTTCTTGATGAGGTTCGCTCATTTGTCAGGTTGTAGGTTCGCTTATACGTGCATGTATGTATAAGCGAACCCAACTCAACTATAAATAGGTGTCATTTCAAGCGAACCTGTAACATATAGTTACGGTGTATTTGTTCCGGTTGAGCCACGAAGTGCTGCCGAGGTGCTATTAGAACTTGTATTTGTGCAATTGATCAATAAAACAACAAAATTAAAGTGAATCCAGCTAGAATAGCACCAAATCATTAGTTTCCGCCTCTTGATTTGGATAGGAATTTCTCTGATCGACTCAAACAGGGTCGAACGCGATCCTACACACCTGTTTTATTTTTATGAAATTAAGTAACGAAGAAACTGACGATGTACAGATTTTGAGGATTGGGACTCGGACACACTAATCGTTGAAATACAAAAAATGATATTTGGTTTGTTCTTTTTATATTGACTAGTGTTTTCATAGGTAGTAAGTTGGGTTGATTTTAACATTTCCTAATTTT
The DNA here is from genome assembly GCF_002127325.2 of Helianthus annuus. NCBI lineage: Eukaryota > Viridiplantae > Streptophyta > Magnoliopsida > Asterales > Asteraceae > Helianthus > Helianthus annuus. The sequence continues at coordinate 125,482,313 of NC_035443.2, read as the reverse complement.
TTAATAGGAGTGGTGCAATTTTAAGATGTGTAACACATGTTACAATTCCCTATTGTTTTGAAGTAACAATAAAAAAAATATTTACTGTTACTTCAAAACAAAAAGCAATTGTAACATGTGTAATTTTAAGATGTGTAACACATGTTACAATTACCTATTATTTTAAAGTAGCAATGAAAAAAGATATCTTTATTGTTACTTCAAAACAAAAAGCAATTGTAACATGTGTTACACATGTTAGAATTGTCTTTTGTTTTGAATTAACAATATGCATTATAACAGGTATCTGCATAATGTTCTGAAGTGTAACACATGTAATACGTCTTACGTTGGTTAGGAAAGATTTTAATATAAGAGCTACATGTCTAACATATGTTACAACTGCCTAATATTTTGAAGTAACAATGAAGGAATATTTTTTCACAACATTATGCAGATCTTAGAATTCCCTATGGTTAACAATGAATTTCTCTTTTTTCCCAAACCCCCTGGCATATGGCCCACAAAGTCGTAGTAGAAGTTTGGAAGACTTTCCCTTCGATCACGAAGGCGATCTAGAAAACAAAAACGAAAGCTATACGACGACAAACAAATACGAAAGGTTGTGCTAACATATGTTACATGTTTTTTAGTGCTTGTAGCGAGGGAGTTGGTTCCACCGGATAGTAGTTGTTTGAAGTGTATGCTAACTATTTACATATGTAACCTTTTTTTGGGTGGTTTTACTTAGTTTTTTTTATGTGTGAAATGATGCAGATAAAAACTCAAAATTTGGGGAGACTTCAAGTTCAGGGCATAATTGGGTAGAAAGTAGCTAGTCTTAGTTATGTTACTACTATTTTTTAATTAGTAGATTAAAAATGCTGGACTTGTTATTACGACTTCACCATAGCAGTTGCATCCAAACGAGAAGGGATCTTGGCAGGAAGGAAGAGAACCACAATATCGGATACGACAAAAAGTGGCCATAAAGCGAAAGAAGGTAGATGGAGAAACCGATGAAGAATGGGAACAAGAAGTCGATGAAGGGCATGTGGTGGGTACCTTTGACGTTGTACAAAAGTTACCCTCTAGTGTAAAACATGTTACAAACATGTGTTACATTTGTTCAACCCCTTTGTTACCAAAAATCGGGGCTGCACATATGTAAGACATGTTTGTAACTAATGTTACACTATAGGGTAACACATGTATGATCAGTTTTGGATCATTTGTATATATTTTAAGCCTGTATAAACATACAACATCGATACCCCCAAAAAGGTTACACATGTTACGACAGAATGGGAAATGTGTAGCAGCGTTCAATACTGTTGTTTCACTCTATAGTGTGTAACATGTGTGACATGGCGTTTGTTAGCAAAACATATAACTTGTAAGGTGATATGGTTGTATCTTTAAAATATGTTTACCTATAAGTATTTACATGTTACAGGTTGTATATTTAAAACATGTTTAAACTGGAAACTGGAAACATTTACAAAGTATAAAGCAGAGTTACACAAGATGTAACATGTGTAAACTAGAAACACTTGTGTAACATTTCGGTGTAACACATGTTACATGTTGAATCTTTAAAACATGTTTACCTATAAGTACTTGCAAAATATAAAGCAGAGTGGGAACACAACTTTTAAGAATGTTACACACGTTGTAGAGAAGATGTTACATGTAACATGGCGACAAGTGTCATGTGTGATCTTTTTTGTTACCCAAGGGTGCTAAACGTATTACAGGGTTCATAACGCATATAAACTTATACTAACATCCGTCCCTATGTCCATAGATGATCTAGAAGATACTCCACGTTACCATCTTTACGAGTCTTCTAATGGCACTAAATTGTGGACACCGAATGCCAACGAGCAATATCATCATATTATTGTTAAATCATACATCACACTGGAAGAACTTATTTCCATGTATAAGACTTATGACCAATAAGCTGGGTTCAATGAAAAAAATATACGTTAATGCATGTTTTTTATCTACTAATAACATTGTTAATAACAACTCTAGGTACATATGTAACATTGTTAATAACAACTCTAGTCACATATACTTATAGTTACATATATTACTTGTTTGTTTACTGATATGACATTTTGGATGATGTAATGTTGTTACATATGTAATTTTACTAAGTTTAAATTGACACCAAACGGGCTGATATATGTAACACATGTTTATAACATATGTTACACTATGGGGTAACATATGTAACATGTGTATAACCATATTACACATGTTACATATAGGTGTTACATGTGTTACAACGTCACTGTTACACATGTTACATATAGTTGTTGCATAAAAAAATTGCCTTCCCAACAACATCCGTATTCATACTAACAATGAAAATAAAAATGAATTTTATATCGATAGTTGTAATGCTTCTAAAAATGGTCATCACAACAACATCCATATTTACAACACATAGCAGCCAACCAAAAAACACACCATCGTCACCACGAAAACCCGATGATGTGTTGTAATGCTTCGGCGGGCTTCGCTTCTTGATAACCATCTTCATCTTGAACACAAAACATCTTTTCACCTATGAACAAAACAAGTACATTAATATTAATCTTCTATAGTTAAAACTTATTAATCTCCTATGTAACATGTGTAACGTGGCTATACATGTGTTACCTCTCTAGTGTAACACATGTTACAAACATGTGTTACATATGTGCAACCCCCCTTTGTGTCTAAAAAAGGGTTGGGGTAACTATAAGTAACTTGTGTAACATTGTTACTACATATGTAGCTAATTATCCCACAAAAACACGACTTTTTATTTGTAAAATAAGTGAGATACTCCGAATAAATTATGAAGTTTATACATTTTGTATCATTTTTATATATTACCCTTTTAATGATGTTATGGGTAACATTTAATGTTATATTACCCTTTTCTAACATTATAGTTTACGTGTTTCATTGAATGGTTTACAACAACATTTTTATGGTTTACTTTTAATGATGTTATGTGGTACATGTAATGTTATATTACGTTCAACAATACTCCTCTTTACAAGATGTAATACTTCTTTTGATTTTAAGAGAATCTACTTATGTTAACTTATTTAACATCTTCAGGGTTTTGGTTCCTGGAAGTTGTAATGTAATACATAAGGTAACAAAAGTGGCAAAAGTGTTTTATGTGAATTTAAATATATAAAAATGATCCAAAAACTATTATAAGTTAACAAAAATCTAGCTATGCTTTGCTTCTTGATAGCCATCTTCATTTTGAACACAAAACAACCATTCACCTATGAACAAAACAAGTACATCAGTATTAATCTCCTATATGTTATAATTCGATTAAAATAAGACAGGTTTAACACATGTTACTCTAATATGTTTACCTAATAAGACATGTTTAACACATGTTACCCTAATAAAGACAGGTTTACCTAATATGTTTTTGATAAAAATAATGCAAGTTTAATACGTGTTACCTAATTTGATAAAAATAAGACAGGTTTAACACATGTTACCTAATCTGTTTTTCTGAGTTGAAATTGCATAGTCTCCTACACAGTTTACGGCCATTGTTCTCAACATGTTTTCAAACAAAAAAGCAAACAAACCAACAGTTCATCAAACAACCTTTCGTCCCCTAGAATATTAAGTCAACATCCTTAGCATATAACAAAACTCGAATTCAACATTATCTCAGCCAAGTGAACATCTCAATCCTAACTTTTATAAAACCAACTGTCAAATAAACCAATTAAGCACATAATAGTTGACATGGGATCCTACTTGAAATCTTATAAAAGATCACAACATCAGTTATGAACAAGAAGACACATATTTCTACTCTCATTCAAAACAACTAACAATTTTGTATCAGACTAAAAGTCGCAAAAACACGAGACATTCCAAGCTAAACACCTACCGATCGACGAGCGATGAGACAGATAGTTGTCTGTTCCGTCAATCATCGGAAAAAACCGTAATAACTACATTTTCGGTGACATTTATCGGAAAAAACGGAGGAAACTTACTTGGTTCTGCACTTGCTTCTTGATTTCTTCCAATCCTGTTGACATTTACTAGATGATAACAACCGAAATGTGGCTCTCGTATCTAGGGTTTTCCTCCAAACGAAAAGCACTGTCGTTTTTTCTTGTTTCTCCAATGATCGCCGTACAATTTTGTGCTCAAATGATCGTCGGCAATGTTTGGATCTGCAGTGCTTTCTTCTTCTTCTCCGGTGGGTTTTGGGGTTTTGAATGTTGAGAGAGAAACAGTTGAGGTAGAAAGAAAATGGGGGTTTGAAATTTAGGGTTGGGTTTTGACTAAAAAGGTGATGGATTGATTCCTGAAAATCAGCCATGAAAGATGGGAGAAAGCAAAGGAATTAGGGTTTTTGAAGAAGAAAGGAATGGGGGATAAAGAATGAAGAAAGAGATGCAAAGTCTGTATATATTGTTTGGTTTTAAAAAGTGAAGAGATGATGGGTAATAAATGACTTGATGGGATGGGGAAGAGGGTGAAATGATGGCTTGAACAAATGACTAATTTGCCCTTTTAACATGTGTTTAAAGATATGATGTGGATCAATCTTGACCACACAATTTAGGTTTGCCAAGTTTTCTAGATTAAATGAGTTTTTCATAGATACTTACATTATATATATATATATATATATATTTGGACAAATATATAAAGATTACTACCATTTAATGTAAGTTATACAAAACCAGATAAATGACAACAATTATATATATACATATATATATATATATATACACACACACTTGGTAAGTATGATAAAACATATATATATATAGAGAGAGAGAGAGAGAAAACAAACCATAAAAAATATATTATTTTTAAGAAATATAATGCCAGAAAGTATTTAAAAATCATAATAATTGATTTTTGACAATTAATGTAAATTACATAAGTATTTATACATAAATACAAGTATGCTTTCCTAAGTATACTTATACTACAATAATATTGAAAATATTATTTAACAAATTTACTTATATTTATTTTGAGAAATAATATGAGTAAACAAATGTGAAGACAAGTTAAAATATATTATTCTTAACACATGTCTTTTTCAAATTCTACGTATAATAAATATAAATTTTTGGAATAAAAATATATATAATCATAAATGACGAATGTGATTTAGATTTAAGAATAATGCGACGAACGGGTGAAACCCGACGACCATGGCTACGACCTACACGTGTCTCGGACACGCACACCTTACTCGTGCGAGGCACGAAGCCGCAATGAGAACATAATTCGTTAACACAACTCAACTCACACATGTACAAATTATATATTTTTTTAAATACATATATATATATATATATATATACTATATATAAAAGCATATTAGAAGGACTTCTTAAGGTCATTGAAATTCTCTTAAACCACCCATAAAGCATAATGTACAAGTCTTTTAAACATCAGAAAACATCACTTTCCACTTATACCATTCTACTTAAAAAAACACCGGATACATCAGTTCATATTCATTTCAAAACATTTCAAAATCCTGCTTCCCTGCTCCTCTCTCTCTCTCTCTCTCTCTCTGGCGATCCCAAATCTGGATCTAGGGTTTTTCTCCAAGGCGATTCAAGATCTACCTTTCTCATTAACATCAGATCGATAAACAAATCTCAATGCATTCTCCATTCAGATCTAGCCTTTCACCGGGGACTTGGAGACCCCAATTGCAGCCACCATCGCCATTCGTAACCACCACAACCACTCGGAACAACCACCACCGTAAGTCCTCTCAATTTCTCACACTGATTCAAAAAATTTCTTATTTATGTGTCGTATCCTGCTACGTGACATTTGCAGAAGAGCCGGTGTTCTGCATGTGGTTATCCTACTGCTCTTTGATTCAAAAAATTAGGGTTTTTGGTTATTTATTAGTCTATATTTTGCTGTGTGTAAATCTAGGTCTGTTTGTTGTATTTTGGATGGATAATTTTAGGTTATTCTCTGGTGTTTTTTAGGTCTAAAAATGGTTTTTTAAGTTTGGTTTGTGTTAGGGTTTTTTATTAACTTTTTTAGGCTGTGTATTTGTTTTTTAAACTTTGTAATAATTTTAAACCATGAAACCAAAGTGAAGCCAAAGTTTGGTTTCATTCTGATTGTTCTAAGATTGCTTTTGGTTTACAATGTTCGTGTGACAACTGTGTTCTATAGTCGTGGTTCAATGTAAAACAATGTTGATTATTAATAAAATAACGTGCTTTGGTGTTATTATATGTGTTTTGGTGTTATTATGTGTGTATTTGTGTTTGGTGATTTTTCAATAAGATTCAAATCCGATTTCAAGCTCTAAATCGCTTTCTGGAAGGTTATACGCGCACTGATGCGTAAATATAACCAGTTTAATGTAACGAACACTTCAGAATAGTGAAATAGGCTTAACATACCTTAAATAACCTCCACATAACTTAGAAATAAGTTTTGGATGGTTTGGTGTGTTGAAATCAAGTTGGTTCGATCGTAGGGACTATTTGTGTCAAACTGCGAAACTATACCGATTTGTATAGAAACGAACATTCCGAAACTTGATCATAAGTTAAAAATACCCTAAATAACCTTTACATATCTTAGAAATAGGTTTTGAGAGGTTTGGTATGCTAAAATAAACTTTATTGATCAATAGGGACTAAAAGCGTCAAAAAGTGCACAAGTTTGCATTTTCATGCATATTTTACGTTCTAGAATATATCCGGACATCCAAACATTTATGTAAGCATTAAAATATTTTATTTTAGTGTTTGGCATGATAAAATTCTATTCGTCGCTTAATTTGGATCGTTTTTGCGTTCGTTACGACTTCCGCCGTAATTAAGCGAATAACGCAACCGTACGACCAAACGAACCGACATCCGAGATATTTTCGAGCATGTTTTGAGTTACCTATACTTTACCTTTATTTTAGAGCCTTGAAATGGGGTTAACGGGGATTAAAAGTGCAAAAACAAATCAAGCTTTACAAGTACAGGGACCATTTTTGAAATTTCTAACCAGATTCAATGAACCTAGTCCATTTTGAAGTGTTGATGGTTTTAACCCATGGTTTTGCAAAACCATGGGCTGGTATTCAATTAACCTAGTCCATTATGACTCATATTAGGGGCTCCCATGGTTTTAGAAAACCATGGACACACATGTAAGGTCCAGATCAAAGCTTAGTTTTCGATGAACGATCTTAACGGTTCTTGAATTCCTATAAATACCCACCCTCACTTCCTCCCAAAGCACACTTGAATCTGATTTTGGCTCTCTAAGTTGAAGTTTATGCTTCATACCTGAGAGTAAATCAGATCAAGAGCTTGCGGGGACCTTTTGTAAGTATTCTTTTGTTCTCTTCATTCGTTTCTATCGTTAAAGTCAAACTGCGTTTGACTTTCTGCTTTGACCAGTTTATGGTCAACACGAAGTTCATTTGAACTTCATAACGTGAGCGTAATCACGATGGTTATAGTCCCTAGTGACTATACCTACTGATTACCACGTTATCTAGGCTCAGTGACGAGTCGTAGTTTCGGCCAAAATGCGTTTTCACGCGTATTTTGTAACCAATCTACTCTAGCGTATCAAAACCGTTTGTTTTTTATATCAAAACCTGTTTTCTAACTTAACTAAACATGTTCTAGCATGTTTAGCTCGTCACTTTTTAGATTAGTGCTTGTGTAGAGTCGAAAGTCAAGCGGACTAAACACCCGCTTAGACTTTCGAACACGACCCGTTTGGTCGATCATTAGGATCCGATCAAACATGTTTAGTGACCATAGTAGCATAGGGAATAACCTTCCGAGGTTATATCTTATGGTCACCTAGTTTAGGTAGTTGTCTGATAAGTAGTTTATATGCCATAGGTAAATTACCAAAATACCCTTTTCATACATAATTGGTAATTAGGCATATGTAACCTAAACGTTTGTCACGTAACTGATTATGTAACATATTTAAACATGTTTTGGCATATAATACTTGTCATAGGATTAGTTAGACGTCTCGAACGCGCATTTGCGCGCACGACACGTTAAAGTAGCGTAAGCTACCTTAATGGGTCGCAATGGGTCGAAAGCACTTAGGTTTGGTTTCAATTTAGTATGTAAGCTTTGTTAAACCGTATCACATGAGTTCCAACACTCATTTGGTTTACGAGACTTCATTCTATCTGATCGCCCGATTTAGGCGTCTATTGTTTGACTAGTGGTTCGATTACTAGGTGCTACTTGATTTCTCTGGTTTGCTTGAGTTTGCTTGAGTTCTATTGATTGAGGATACTTTGCACTTCATGTGAGTACATAGTTCCCCTATTTTACTGTTTTAAATGTTTTGGGGTGATTCATATGTATGAAATGTTTTCAAGGTTTAGACGATGATTTCAAAAACGATTAAAACGATTTTTTACTAAACTATTAACGATTTCAATAATGTGAACAAAACTTGATGGTTGTAGTTACATAATAAATGACTTTCATTAATTTTGGCCCAACCGACCAGTATTAGGTTATGGTACCATAGGATCTGACAAATTCCATTACTTTACTACACCCATGGTTATGTGTGGGGGTTGTGGGTAGCGACTGAATATGATGTTTGTTAACTTACCCTTTGGTGGTTTGTTAATTCGAGAAGCGAGAAGCGAGGTGATTGAGTCACGAAGGTTTGAATGTTGTTAGCGAGACGACCATAAATAGTTTTTCACAAATTAAAACGAGGATGATTTAAATGATTTTTAAACGAGTTAACGATTTTGAAACAATTTTAAGAAGTTAAACGATTTGGGTAAACGATTGGTTTTTGGTTAGTGTTTAGATAACGGGACGGGTGTAATGTGATGAAAGCATGGTGGATACGCCGCTGGTACTTCCTATATATAAGTGTTTTCAACATATTACATACTGTGGCGTTATTTAGTTCACTTGGGTAAACGATTTTGAAACGATGTCACACAACAATGTTTTCTAAAAGATATAAACCATACGAGTTTTTAACAAGTTTTTACAAGATGTTTTACAAGTTGGTTTTCTAAAACAAATGTTTTTGGGTTAAGAAGCATGGCTACGAGATTTTATAAACTATAACCATCTTGATTTGAGTTGGTTAATTATGTTGCAATACACTTTTTAAAACAAGGTTTGTATTTTGACTCTTGTAATCTAATAAAGTACTGCAACATATAAACGAGCCATGATTCTGATACTCTTATAAAAACCTATGTACTCGCCAGCATTTCTTTGCTGACTAAGTTTTTACATATGTTTCAGGTGTTGATACTTGATTGATTTCTAGGATGCATGCATCACATAGGATCTGGACGAGGCCTTAGTGACATAAAAACAATGATAGTCGATATGTAATTTGTTTGTGATGTGTTAAGACAATGTAATGTTTAATATTATCAATAAAACAAAACACTTTTTGTATCCATGGTTATGAAACGATAGCTTCTGTTACAACACTCCCCGACGTTTCCGCCTCGGTTTGTTGTCCTACGTGATCGGGGTGTGACAGTTCAAAAACATTACTAATTGTTTAAGATTTGATTAAGCAACCATTAAAACTTATAGCGTTGACCACCACAATATTTATTTGTGATTTATCTTTTTCAGGAACCACTATTTTTTTACAAGAATAGTAGTGTCACACCCTGACTTTTGCGGAAGTGTATGATGTGTGACTGGTTTAATATCATTGCGTTCAATCATAATAAACAACTACATGATCAAAAACGATGTTCATCCATTCATAAAATTTGAGTATTACAAACACCGGTTACTTAAGTTTTAAAACACAACCTTTGACTAGGTTACAAACCAACAAAAGTGGATGACATCTAAACTTGAAGTCTACTTCTAGTTATGACACCCGCGCCCAAGATCCATCATGTCACCTGAAATACATGTAATTTTGGAAAACATTAACAAAAGTTGAGCGAGTTCATGCGTTTTGTATGAGTACTGTAATCTTGTAAATTTTTATGTAGGATCGGTTTCGACACCTTACGATTGCGTAACGAACGTTCGACGTGCGGAATCCGTGAACGTGCGTGACCGAACAAACAATAACGTACACTAATCGGTGATTCTATTTATGATGTGACGAATACAAGCTCCGTGAATCACGTTTTGCCACTTTCTCTCTCTAAGCACCTAGCTCTCCAAGCTCTAATGTGGCAAAAGTTCTAAATCTAAACCCTAAGGCTCCTATTTATAGGCACAAGATTATAAGGGATTTCCCCTTATTTACAATAATGCCACCTTGCCTATTGCTTACAAATTACAATATAAAGTCTATTTTACTTCTATTTCAGCTACGGTTCCGATTGACGAAGGCGATAGACATTCTGCACTAACAGACTCCCCCTTGGATATTGTCGCAGTCAATCTGTAGTCAAACTCGTAGCAACTTGACTTTCTCTCTCTCTGAGTCTTCTTGAAGGTTTGACGGTTTTAGCAACCATAGACTCCCTCTTTCTCAAACAGAATCCCCATGGATCTGTTTACGAGCTTCCGTTGCTCCCCCTCTCGCTTAGACTCTTTTTCTTCAGACTCCCCCTTTCGTCAAACTTCCGTGCTTTTGGGATCAACACCTGGATTTCCAGATATAAGCTCTTCCAGGAACGATACCTAGCTCCTAACACGCTTCCGTTTGCGTTGAGCTCGTCTTCAGACTCCCCCTTAGACTCAGCTGTCGGGATCGTAGTCTGGCTTTCATCGTTTCACAAGTTCAGGATCAATTCCTGGCTTTGTTCTGCGTCTGCTCAGGATTTGAAACCTGGTTAACCTGCACATCCTCTACCTCAACATAAGTTTCACAAATTTATAACAGTTATATTTAAGAAACTTACTGGTAGAAATCATTCATTCATCAACCTGTATAGTTACATCAAGTTCAAATGAATGACCTTGATTAACTAAGCATACAACCTTTTAAACATTTGTATATGACATTCAAAGTTTTCAACATATTCTCCCAATCCTGTTCATCATGTTTAGCACTCGAATTTTGAATATCAGCTCTTCAATATTAGTTGTCGAAAATCTTTTTGTCTTTTCAAAATTTTACGCTAAAACACTCCGAAAATCTTTTTGGAATTTTGTTTTTGAATGAAATGCAGTAAACAAATATATACAGATAATATTTTTGTGAGTTTGTGTAAAAGGATCATATCAGTTCATGAGACAAATCACTAGCACCGTTAAGCTTTAATCATTTTAAGTTCTAAACGATTCACCTCGATTGACGATATAGTTGTCCTCTTAAATTTTCACACACTTTTCAATCTATTCAGGATACGATTTAGATGTTTTATGAACTTAGCTCAATTCATGTGTCCCACCTCTTGAATATACTCCCGTATCCAGAATCCCAATATTCAGTCTTACATGTGAGAATACTACAATGATATCTGTATATAAATTAGGTATGCGAGGACTGAGGGATCTCAGGTCGATACTTCCGTATGCGCAGAGAGATATCAGTTTCGACTTTTAGTATGTCCCCTTTAGAGGATCTTTTATTTACAACAGCAGCGACTATCAATTTTATTGTTTCATCTGCATGCTGAGGGTTTATGCTGTGTTTCAAGCATTTGGTGAAAGTATTAGCCAAGGACTAGGTCAGAACTACCGTTCAGCAGAAGTCTCGGAATAATACCCCAGACATCATTGAGTATAAAAACCTAGTATATCAGAATACGAGACCTTTCAAACGAGATTTCAGGGGTTACCTATATATCTAAGTAGTGTTCCCCACGAATTTCGCAAGTTTGAAATTTTAAGTTTATATCCCGAATAAATCTACTAAATGTGTAAAAACCTATCGACACATCATCAGTGAGACCGTTTATCACATTTAACATTACATTTCTTTAGCGTGCTGTGATAGTCCACTGATGTACTATCATTTCCTCTTTTCTCAACAAAACTCATTTTTGCTTTTTCAATGTTTTCCGTATTTTCAAATTTTATAATTTTTTTTTTAAATTTTTTCTCCCCCTAAAATCAAAATATGTTTCAATTTTTGATTTTCAAGGAAAATTTGAAAACTGTACAAATAAAATGACAAACTGATATCGAATCACTTCAATTCGCCATTCATTTGGCATAAACAATCAGAACTCCCCCTGACAACAAACTATTTTCCCATTTAGATTTCAAAACACTTAAGTTCGTTTAAATCAAAATGGTTTTTCCGGAAAATTAGTTTTGTGTGTCATTTCACAAATTCGGGGTTCTTTCATCACATTGTTTTCCTTTAATCACTTGTCGGAAAGAGAAATCAAGTACAACTTAATGTCCTTGATTAGTCTTTTGTAATTCGAAATATCACAGTTATCAACCTGTGAATTTCTCAAGAAATATGCCGATTCATGTTCCACGCTTACCAACCTGGGAACTCCGGCAAGTCAGGTTTTTCATTTAAACAGATTCACCCAAGCCTGACCAGCCTTGGGTGTTTTTAACAATTTTACCTCAAAACTTGGCTCTTCTGGTTTTGACGAACCAGAATCATTGCCTGAATGTGGCTTGTCTGACTTTGATGAGTCAGATTCATCGCCGATATGTGGCTCCTTTGTTTCCGAAGAAACAGAGTCATTGCCACCAAATTTTACCTTCTTCTTTATCTCCTCTTTTGTCCTCAGATTTGCTCTGATACCACTTGTAGGATCGGTTTCGACACCTTACGATTGCGTAACGAACGTTCGACGTGCGGAATCCATGAACGTGCGTGACCGAACACACAATAACGTACACTAATCGGTGATTCTATTTATGATGTGACGAATACAAGCTCCGTGAATCACGTTTTGCCACTTTCTCTCTCTAAGCACCTAGCTCTCCAAGCTCTAATGTGGCAAAAGTTCTAAATCTAAACCCTAAGGCTCCTATTTATAGGCAAAAGATTATAAGGGATTTCCCCTTATTTACAATAATGCCACCTTGCCTATTGCTTACAAATTACAATATAAAGCCTATTTTACTTCTATTTCAGCTACGGTTCCGATTGACGAAGGCGATAGACATTCTGCACTAACATTTTATGAGACTCCTTTGTAAACAGGTATGAAAAGCGTGTATGAACATAATTGTTTTACAAGGTATTTAAGGCATGTGAGGACATAGGGAGCACTCGTAATGAGTGGACTTATACCCTTGTCGATTTCCCTCGACTATGTCAATTTACCTTGACTATGTCGATTTCCCTTAACTATGTCGATTTACCTCGACTATGTCGATTACCCTCGACTATGTCGATTACCCTCGACTGGGACTCCGAAGCACTGCTTGGTACTAGTTGTGACCATGAGTGGGGTTCGGCCGTACCCATTAGATCTAACCCTCGTCCCTAATTAAGTATTAATGGCATTTCAATATCTAGTCTATGCTCACATGATCTAGTATTTCATAGGCATTTCATACCGTTTAAGCATTCGTAACATGTATTTCACCCCCGAGAGTTATAAAACCAAAAACAGTTAAAGAAAAGGGGGAGCATGAACTCACAGTATTGCGTCTTTAGTACTCGTAACTCAAATCTCGTCAACAAACACGACAACTACAAAGTGCTAGGGTCTGTTAGACGAGCGGGCCGTGCCTTGCCTTAGTATTCATGTTTTGAGTTACGTTTCTTTTATATCTTCATCGTTATTCCAATTTATAATTTCTTGTTAAAATAATAGTAATTTTAACTTTAAATTATATTTTATTTTGGAATAATTGTTAAACAATATTTTTTGGCAATACTTCTCAAGTATTTATTTATGTATTTCCATCCCAAGAATGGGAGTATTTCCAACATATATCTTCGTATTCTCGTATTTGTAGTTTCCCAAAATAATATATTTTCAAGTCTTACTTTTAGAAAATATATTTAAACTTGTTTTGTCCCTACAATGTATTTCAAGAAAATAAAATTTAACTTCTGAAAATAATATATTATCTACTTGTCGAAAATATGATACATTTTGTAATAATAATAAAATCATACTTTAATTTCTTTTGTATTCACAACAATGTTTACCAAAAATATATTTGTAACGGTATTTTCCGGAATATTTTATAAGTTACGTTTCATCGTTCGGCTTCACAATATTAAATGTGTAACTTAAATATTTATTCCTTGTGATTTTTGGTATTATTTTGGAGTTGTAAATTCTTGGTATTTGTGAGTTATATTATTTTACCCTAAAATAATATAACTATTCCACAAAGTATACAAATATTCACACAAGTGTCCTTAATATTAAATATATATATTTATCCATTTTTATTTACAAAAACCAACCTCCAATACATGTATTTTTGTTACAAAAATTATGGCAAGGCTTATATTGAAAACCATAGTTAAAATACACTTATAAATATTTGTTTAGAAAATATTTCCTAAGTGTTGTATTTTTAGAAAATTTTGCCATAGTTTCCTTTGAAAATGGAGGTGTCTATGCTATTTAGCATATCATTTTCTTTTCAAAAATCATCACACAATAATCAACAATCAACTCTAAACAATATTATACTTACCAAGTGCAAAAACTATACACTTTACATAACAACATGAACTTGATCTTTTATTAAAAACTTGTAGTGACTTGATAAGTTTAATATACTTAGTTACCCTTTAAAGTGTGTTTATTCCTTTAAAAATCTCATTTTTAAGGAAACTAGGTGTTTACAACTTGTAAACACATTTCACAAAAATGTTTATTTATTAGATCTTCTTGTTTCTCTAGTATTTCTACACTTGTTTTTCCACTAAAAATAGTGTAGGTTTAAGTAAAAACCATGATCTTCCAAAAATCATATTTTAAACTTGGTTTTCTTGGGAAATCATTCATGAATCTTGAATCTATAAGTTTACTAGCTTACTTTGTTTATTATTTTTCAAGAAATCATTTTATTCATCAAGTTCATGTCTACACAAGAAGATGATTATCTTATGTTGTCACATAATCATCCTCCCACTTGCTAGATCATGTGTTTAATCACAATGTAGCAAGCTCCATATAATGATCAACATCACAATCTCTAGTAAACAACAATCAAACATCATTCAAACACTAAACAACATTATTTCATCACTATTTCATCTTATGTTAAGCTTTATGTTCAAGATTCAAGTGTATGTCTTTTAGTGATCTTATGATTTTCAACATACTGCATCTTCTAACCAATCAAAGTATGAAATAACAAGGGTTGTGAGAGCCTTACTACTAGCTTTAAGCTAGGGAAGAACACTAGTTGATGATGAAGACAAAAGTGAAGGATAATAGCAAATGTTGAAGGTCCTTCAAGTTCCGAGACCACCAAGCTTCACAAGACACCTTCTTACACCCTAGTGAGTATGTGGATTAGATGAACAAGATCAAATGATGATGGTGGTTGTTGTTGTTGCTCATGGCCGTATGGAGAAGAGAGGGAAGGAGAGTATTGTGGTGATTAAGTGTGTGAGCTTAAGTCTTCTTATAGTCCATGTTGTTCTATTATCCAATGGTTCATATGTCCATTTAGTACAATGCAAATCTTCCACTAAATCTCTAGAGATTATACAAGATCTTAATAAGATTGAGAAGATCAAAGGAAGATTTATGGAGATCTTGGTGGGGCCATGGTGACCGTCCACTCATATATGGGGGGGGGGGGGTTATGTGTAACTTTAGATGGTAAGTAGGTAATTAATTGGAGGTTAAGTGTAAAGTCTAGTATTTTAAGTGTATGAGGCATTATGTAGTATGTTAGGGTGTTCGGGGATCATAACTAGGTCAAAAATAATAAAACAATGCTTTTCGTAATATTTTGGTGTTCCGGGTAATGTCCGGTTGTTCGGTTAGATACCGGTTTGTTAAAGTGTCAAGTTATTCCGTTTAGTGTCCTTTAAGTACCCTTTTGTGACACTTTTAATTCCCGACACTTAGGAAAGCATCCAGGACAATTTTGCCATATTTTTGCACATTACTAGCTTGTTAAAAAAGCTGAATTTTGCTGAATTGTGCAGAATTCTGCACTTCGGGTGAGTTTTAGGTACTTCCCAGCACTTAAACTATCACCTAGAAAAGCAGTTTTATGGTCCTTACATCCCTACACACTATACTAGTGTAATACGTCATCCCTGGCTCATACTGGGCCTCAAAATATTGTCTGTCTATGTACTGAACATCGTCAGCATTTTAGTTTGTCTGCTAATGGTGCCAATTCTGTTATGTGCATTATTAGAACTATATCGTGTTGCATGTAGCAACGATAAAAGTCTTGAAACATGAAATGCTATTGTATGTATATAACAGTAATCAGAAATTCATTTGTCTTGTAAACTAGATCATGCACAGTTATTAAAGCACAGGTTACTGTTCAATTAGTGTACGAAATGTACGGAAAAGTGACAGTTGTTACAGTCTCCCCCCGTTAAAAGAATTTCGTCCTGAAATTCAAGCGATGCCATCGGTCGCAGGGGAGTTGTGAATCAAATGTGGTCTCTTATGTTTAAAAATTTGTCTTTACGTTCCCATGTAACTCTGGGTTATGATATGAATTCTATCGTACTCAAGTAATTCAATTACGTCTTCTCTGTATCTCGTGGACTCTTAGTCCGCAACCTTAATAGGTTCTATAGTAATTTCATTGTTTATCATTGACGTGAATCTTATTTGTGGGAACAACGACTATTCCTCGAGTCAGACTCCTCTAAAGACTAGACACATTGAATGTGTCACGATCACTACTGATCTTTTTCTGGAAGTTTCAACTTGTGAGCAATGGTTCCGATCCCTACACCGAGGGTCCAACCTTTATGTTTTCCAAATCACACCACGCCTTCTCTAGGCGAAGCTCCCATTAAAGCCATACTTCTTATTTCAAATTCCTACGATTTCCGTCACTCATCGGCGCAATCTTTCTGTATTCCGCGGTCTGTCTTGATATGATCACATATCTGAACGATATTACCTCTAGTTTTTCCTGGACCAACTCGGGCCAGTAGATTGTTTATCTCCGGTCTCCGTTCAACACGACGGGGATCGACTTATTATGTTCCATTTAAAGCTTCACACGAAGCGGTTTAAACAACGGTGTGATAAATACTGTTGTAGGAAAACTCCACTAAGGGCAAGTGAGTGTTCCAACTTTTCATCAAATTTAATCACACAAGCACGTATCATGTCCATACAGTCTGCATCGTTTAGTAGCTTAGTCCATTTACGTTAGTATTTAAGTTCTTACGATCAATGGTGTGCTACAACCCTCGTGATTAGTAAAGGCCGTGTAGCGTTATCTTATAGGTAATGACGTCAAATTTGCGACGTGCAATTACTGTATCTAGATCATGGTTTCTTCTCATGATCTTTTAATCAACGTGACGCGTATGCGATGTCGTGGTCTCGTTGCATTGACGCGCAATCGAGACTTTGTCGAGAAGCGTCATATAATTGCAACTCTAACTCCTTAGCTCCTGATTGCAGGGTTGGCATGAATCTCGTTTTTATCCACCATGTACCCTAAAGTTCTTACCATGCGAATTCGAAATCCGCTTTTCGACATCTTTAGCACATAACTGTTCTTTCTCTAAGAGTTGCAAGGTAAATTTGGAGATGTTGCTCACGACCTTCCTTGGTCGTTGGCCATATAAGAATGTAATCAATAAATATAATCATGATCTATCCAGGTATGGCTTACACGTTCGATTCATGAGGTCCATGAATATTGTCGATGCATGTGTTTAAGCCAAATGGTACGACAAGGAACTCGTAATGCTCGAAGCGAGTCCTAAAGGTCGTTTTAGGGATATTTCTTTCTTGTATTCACAGTTGAGGACATCCTGTCCTCAAGTCGATTTTTGAGTGGTCACTAGAACCTTACGATTGGTCTGTTCATGTCATCACTCCTTGGCAAAAGATACCAATCCTTGATATCCTATTCTCTGGAATTTATGCAAAATGGAAACTGTCAACTTTCTCTTTGTGTCCTTAACTAAGGATGTCATGTCCTTAATTCCCTCTTTCTAGCAGCTCTTGCAGTTATATCAGAGGCTCATGCTTCTCTGACGAAGTTAGTCGGTAAGGCGTCATTCGGCACTGGTGCCGCTCCTGGCACGAGATTTATCCTAAGCTCCTCTTGGCGCTGTGGAGGTATTCCTGGCAAGTCTTCAGAAGAGGCTACTGGAACTTCTTCCGTCACGGGGATGTTCTCAGGCTCTGCAGTCTACTCGGAGGCATCTCTGTGTCTCTTCGACCAATGAGAGATGTCGCAGATCCGCTGCCTTGTGGGGTCTAGCACCCTTGCACCTATTGCAGGAAGGTTGTGTACTATAAATGTTTCATCATTCGCAAGAGGGATGCGACTGATTTTCTTATATCGAATGACTTCAGCTGTATACTCGAATTTCCGATCCATGCTGAATATCATATCATGACTTCCTAAGTCAATGGTAACAGAAGGTTCAGGCCTTCTGAATCCCCAAAATACTAGCCTTTTATATGCCCATTTCTAAAGAATACGGGACATCTATTTTAATTGAAACAAGGCCAAGCAGTTTCTTAAGTTCTAAGCATGCAATGTTAAAGTTGGTGCCAGTATTAATCAAAAATAGATGCATAAGGTTGGTTAATGGGGAATGTACACGTAACCGCATCTGAATCCTGGCGCGCTTCACGAGATCCAATCGTGAAGACCCTTCCTTGCTTGGTACTTCCTAGGGCAATCTTTCCTAAAGTGCCCTGCTTCACCACATCTGTAGCAACCTGGTACTCTACCTTTATCTATTCCATCTGGATCCTTTGCCTAACAGGCATCCTTGTTGTGCCCTTCCTTTCCACACTTTCCACACTTAGGTCTCAGACATCGACCTTCATGGTAAAAATTGCATTCCTCACACCTCGGCTTAGTCCCCAAGTAAACCTTACCACCAGCCTTATTAGTGGCCCCATCAGATTTCCTGCCACACGGCGGATTCACTTTCTTTCTCTTGCTTGCTTTAGAGCTTCCGTAGCTGACTTGGGTGCTTGACTTTAGGTTTGAAGACTTCCTCTTCTTGTTTCCTGATGACTCCACATGAGTCTCTTTGTTGTTATCCTCAGATTCCGAAAATTTTCCCATGCGTAGAGCTTCTTCAGTAAGAGTGACACTCAAATCGATAGCTTCTGCGATGGTCGAGGGCTTTGAGGCAGTAACCATGCTCCTAATTTGAGGTGCAAGTCCCCAAATGAATCGTTCAATCCTCTTGAATTCTGGCTTGACTAAGTAGGGGACGACCCTAGACAAGTCGTGAAATCGCTGGAAGTACTCAGAAATCTTCGGCCCATCCATTTTCAAATTCCAGAACTCCACCTCAAGCTTCTGGATTTCAGCCCTAGAACAGCATTTCTTTTCCATTATTTCCTTGAGCTCGTCCCAACTCAGTGCATAAGCAGCTTCTGCACCAAGGGTCTGCACCTGAAGGTTCCACCAGGAGAGTGCACCATCTAAAAACAACCCTGAGATAAAGGTAACACTCTGCTGGGGTGAACAGTTACTCATTCTTAGAACGGAGTCAGTCTTTTCTGCCCAACGAACAAATGCAACGGCACCCCCTGTGCCGTCAAAATTCAATGGCTTGTAGTCTAGGAACTGTTTATAGGTGCAGCCAGTTGGAGGGTTATTTCCGGAAGTGCCACCACTGTGTTCGGAGCGGAGGGCTTCATGTCGTGCTATTGCCTGCGAGATGCGTTCTTGAAGCTCAGCTTCTGTTCTTGGTAACGTACTGGTGTTTGTGTCACCTTTGGGTGGCATTCTCTTCTGTCAAAAGCATGGGATGAATTAGACAACATTCCATAATTGTCTATGAGGTACATAGTACCATAAGTAAACAGGTGATCACCCAATATCACATGCATATAAAATCAACAATGTACTAGCGAGTAAACAATTACTGAGCCTTCACATAGGCTTGGTAACTTGGCCTATTGTTTGTAATAATGTATTCGAGGCTACATCGCCCTGGTCATACAAGTTTCATAAAGTGGTAGAGTGTAACGTCACTGAATCTTTCTGAATGTTATCCATCTTCTCTTGCTTTAATATCGTTTCTCAAACGTCTCGTACACGGGTAGACATGAAGTAGGCAAGACAGGTTCCCTACTTTATAAAGTGCTAAAGCAATGGTCTATGTATTGTTCTACCAGATGAAGGTGTGAACACCTATAAATTATTTTTGGAGGGATGGTGATCATTAACCTGACTCGCAGAGTCTACCAGGATTTCCATGCACTACAAGTTGTTATTACGTGGGGCCCCGTAATAATAAATTGTCTTGCACAGTTACCCCAATTTTCTCTCGTCCAAGCAGATGATCAATCAAGGAGGGGACACTACTGTCCTTATACCTCTGTCATGGAAAGGACCGTTGCGGTGGTCCACGCACTAACACTCGTTATCGTTACGCGCGAATAGGCACGATGATTAGATGAAACAGGAACAAGGAGAATTCCTAGTAGTTGGAGGGGCACCTTCAAGATGAATACTTCATCTTCCTTGTCTGGTCAGGTGTCATCAATCTTGTTTCACAAAAGCCGCAGGGATCTCGTCCTCCTGATTAAGAATTCGTTCAAGGTTGCCGCCTCTGCCTCGTCGTCACTATCGTAGTCAGGCACCTTCACGATCGAGAGAGAAGAGCAGCCATTTCCTACGGAAGCAAGCTCAGAATCTCGTTTGGTAATAACTCCAGCCATGAGCTTTGCAAAGAA
Organism: Helianthus annuus; assembly: GCF_002127325.2. NCBI lineage: Eukaryota > Viridiplantae > Streptophyta > Magnoliopsida > Asterales > Asteraceae > Helianthus > Helianthus annuus. The sequence continues at coordinate 125,461,582 of NC_035443.2, read as the reverse complement.
CGCGAGGTCGATAGCTTCATCGTGCGAGTTAAGTACAGTAACAGAGTTTGGAGTCGAAGGTATCTTATTCACGTCAATAATCATTCTGTACACTTATTTGTATGTATGTATATCAATAAACAAATATGTTACTTAGCATAAACAGGCAATCCGATGCGTTATATCACGTATAACTCTCGTTTATTCTTTAGGGGCGGGGGTCATTTTGTCTTTGGCAAGCCTAACTCATGCAGACTATGCCTTAGTTGGCACCTTATTTTGGGGTATTCCCTATTAATGTCCTTGCCTTGTCTCTTCTTTGAAAATTGTTTGACTCATGGATCTTGACGCTTACGTGAATGCAATGAAAAAGCTATTTGTAAAATGTTTTTGTGAGAGAACTCTAGTGATTGTAGTCTAGACTCGAGAAGGAATCCTAGTTCACTATAATCGAAGCTCTGATACCAAACTGTCACACCCTGACTTTTGCGGAAGCGTATGATGTGTGACTGGTTTAATATCATTGCGTTCAATCATAATAAACAACTACATGATCAAAAATGATGTTCATTCATTCATAAAATTTGAGTATTACAAACACCGGTTACTTACGTTTTAAAACACAACCTTTGACTAGGTTACAAACCAATAAAAGTGGATGACATCTAAACTTGAAGTCTACTTCTAGTTATGACACTTGCACCCAAGATCCATCCTGTCACCTGAAATACATGTAATTTTGGAAAACATCAACAAAAGTTGAGTGAGTTCATGCGTTTTGTATGAGTACTGTAATCTTGTAAATTTTTGTGAGACTCCTCTGTAAACAGGTATGAAAAGCGTGTATGAACATAATTGTTTTACAAGGTATTTAAGGCATGTGAGGACATAGGGAGCACTCGTAATGAGTGGACTTATACCCTTGTCGATTTCCCTCGACTATGTCGATTTACCTCGACTATGTCAATTTCCCTCGACTATGTCGATTACCCTCGACTGGGACTCCGAAGCACTGCTTGGTACTAGTTGTGACCATGAGTGGGGTTCGGTCGTACCCGTTAGATCTGACCCTCGTCCCTAATTAAGTATTAATGGCATTTCAATATCTAGTCTATGCTCACATGTTCTAGTATTTCATAGGCATTTCATACCGTTTAAGCATTCGTAACATGTATTTCACCCCCGAGAGTTATAAAACCAAAAATAGTTAAAGAAAAGGGGGAGCATGAACTCACAGTTTGCGTCTTCAGTACTCGTAACTCAAATCTCGTCAGCAAACACGACTACCTACGATGTGCTAGGGTCTGTTAGACGAGCGGGTCGTGCTTTGCTTTAGTATTCATGTTTTGAGTTACGTTTCTTTTATATCTTCATCGTTATTCCAAGTTATAATTTCTTGTTAAAATAATAGTTATTTTAACTTTAAATTATATTTAATTTTGGAATAATTGTTAAACAATATTTTTGTGGCAATACTTCTCAAGTATTTATTTTCGTATTTCCTTCCCAAGTATGGGAGTATTTCCTACATGTATCTTCATATTCTCGTATTTGTAGTTTCCCAAAATAATATATTTTCAAGTCTTACTTTTAGAAAATATATTTAAACTTGTTTTGTCCCAACAATGTATTTCAAGAAAATAAAATTTAACTTCCGAAAATAATATATTTTCTACTTGTCGAAAATATGATACACTTTGTAATAATAATAAAATCATACTTTCATTTCTTTTTTTTCACAACTATGTTTACCAAAAATATATTTATAACGGTATTTTCCGGAATATTTTATAAGTTACGTTTCATCGTTCGGCTTTACAATATTAAATGTGTAACTTAAATATTTATTCCTTGTGATTTTTGGTATTATTTTGGAGTTGTAAATTCTTGGTATTTGTGAGTTATATTATTTTACCCTAAAATAATATAACTATTCCACAAAGTATACAAATATTCACACAAGTGTCCTTAATATTAAATATATATATATATATATTTATCCATTTTTATTTACAAAAACCAACCTACAATACTTGTATTTTTGTTGCAAAAATTATGGCAAGGCTTATATTGAAAACCATGGTTAAAATACACTTGTAAATATTTGTTTAGAAAATATTTCCTAAGTGTTGTATTTTTAGAAAATTTTTCCATAGTTTTCTTTGAAAATGGAGGTGTCCATGCTATTTAGCATATCATTTTCTTTTCAAAAATCATCACACAATAATCAACAATCAACTCTAAACAATATTATACTTACCAAGTGCAAAAACTATACACTTTACATAACAACATGAACTTGATCTTTTATTAAAAACTTGTAGTGACTTGGTAATAAGTTTAATAGACTTAGTTACCCTTTAAAGTGTGTTTATTCCTTTAAAAATCTCATTCTTAAGGAAACTAGGTGTGTACAACTTGTAAACACATTTCACAAAAATGTTTATTTATTAGATCTTGTTTCTCTAGTATTTCTACACTTGTTTTTCCACTAAAAATAGTGTAGGTTTAAGTAAAAACCATGATCTTCCAAAAATCATATTTTAAACTTGGTTTTCTTGGGAAATCATTCATGAATCTTGAATCTATAAGTTTACTAGCTTACTTTGTTTATTATTTTTCAAGAAATCATTTTATTCATCAAGTTCATGTCAACACAGGAAGATGATTATCTTATGTTGTCACATAATCATCCTCCCACTTGCTAGATCATGTGTTTAATCACAATCTAGCAAGCTCCATATAATTATTGTAACACCTCGTAAAATCACGTCCAATGATGTATTGACACGTGTAGTAAACCCTATTGAAGTCAAACATTGAATTTAAGGGACTAATTTTTCGAAAAATCGAAAACTTTGATTATGAAAGAACGGGAGGTGTTAGCATACCTAAAATAAGTTTCTAAATAACCTCTTATGATTTTTATATTCACAAATGTGCCACTTGATGATTAAGTGTAGCCGTTTGCCATAATTAATTGAAAGTTTGCGCGATAAAGGGTTAAAAGCATCAACATGTTAATTCTTACCTCTGAGTGACCTTTTAACAAACCAGGAGCTTCATAATATTTAATTATACTCTCGGGAGTGCCAAATAATGGCCGTCTAAGGTTTTTATGTCTATAAGTAAAGTTACGCGCAACTTTGCAAGTTAGAGGGACTAAAAGTGTCAATATGTTTAATTATACCTCTGAATGACCTTTTAGCAAACCCGAAGCATTGTGATGTTTAATAATAATTTCAAGGATGCCTAATATGGACTAGATGAGGCTTCAATGCTAATAAATGATGAGATGCACAAGTTTGCGCAATAGAGGGGCCTAAAGCGTCAACTTTTGAATCTACACCATTCAGGGACCATTTAAGCAAACGGGAGCGTAGTAATATTTAAGTATATGCTTGGTAATGATTAATATGGGCCATAGAAGGCTTAGATATCATTAAACGGCATTTCGCGCTACTTTGCGCAATTAAGGGACTAATTGCGTCAAACAGCAAAAGTATGTTGATTCGTATAGAATCGAACCTTCCGAAATATGACCATAAGTTAAACATACCCAATTTATCCTATATATAGCTTAGATATAGGCTTAGAGGTGTTTAGTGCGCAAAAATAAACTTTTATGTCATGCAGGGACTAAAAGTGTCAAAAAGTGCACAAGTTTGCATTTTCGCGCATATCTTACAATCTGAATATATCCGGACATCCAAAAATTTATGTAACCACTAAAATATTTTATTTTAGTGTTCGGCATGATAAAATTCCATTCGTCGCGTAATTTGGATCGTTTTTCGCTTCCGTTTGTGTTTCGTCGTAATTAGACGAACAACGTGACCGTACGGCCAAACGAACCGACATCCGGCACATTTTTAAGCATGTTTCATGTTCCCTATACCTTAACTTCATAGTAGAGCCTTGAAATGAGGTTATCGGGCCTTGAACATGTCAAACATGACCTTATATGCTCACAGGGACCATTTCTGCAATTTTTAAAAGTTCTGTTTGCTGAACTAAAGTGCATCAGACCTGTAAAAGCAGCTGTTTTCATTATAGCAGCTGGTTTCTAGTTTCCACACATTTTTTCCTTCATTCTATTGGCCATTTTGAGCACCCATGGTATTGAAAAACAATGGGCATGAGGTGTACGGTCCAGATTTAAGCACGGTTATTGAGGAACGATCCTAACGGTTCTCAAAAACCTATAAATACCCATTCCCCACTACACTTCTTTTGCACCATTCCTTCTAATCTGCTTATTCTCTGCTTATTCTCTTAATTGGAGAGGATCTTGAACCTTTTTGAGAACCTCCCTCAGTCCTTTGGACTCTTGTAAGTAATCCCTTCATGCTTAGTTTAATTTTTAGCGTTTTAACCGAAAGTCAAGCGTTTTCGACAAAAGCTTTGACTTTTAAACGGTTAAGCCATTGTTCGCAACGAACATGGCTACGTGACCGTAATTAGCTAGGTGTTTAACCCTCAAAAGGGCACCTCCTAATTACCACGTTTACTTAGTTAAATTGTCGGGTCAAATGAAAGTCAAACAGGTTAGTTTTAAATAAATTCATAACTATTAATATAAAAACCATAAAATCAGTTTCTCACTTTAATAACTTGGTAAATATTAGTTGAACATGTCTAAGCATGTTCAACCCGACAATTCTAAGTATAGACTCGGTTCGGAACCGAAAGTCGCAAAAGTTGACTTTTGCTTTGACTTTCAGTTCTGACCCGATTTTGCTTAGTTTAGATATGCACTAGGATTCCATTAGGACCATATTATAAGTTAGTATAACCCTCCAAGGTTATACAACTTGGTTCCATAGAAATCCTAGTTCATGCGTGTTTCCGTTATATGCCTAAATGTTGACCGTTATGCCCTTTGGACCTTAAAACGATATTTTTGAAAATGTGAGAGGATAGAAACCTTCACTACTGAATTATAAACTTGTCCCTAAAATTTGAACCGTAAACCTAAAATTTACCCATATTAAACAAGTATTCAAACTTGTTGGGACTAAACCACATTCTAATCCGGTCTTCGCATAATCTTGCGTTTGAACCGTAAACCTTTCCTTAAAACTAACCGGTCGAAGTTAATACTTAAACAAGACCCGTTAGTAATCTAATAGGTTATTAAAAACTTTCGTTCCAGATTAGGAGCCCTAGTAGAAGTACTTGTGCTTGCTGATTTGATATACGGCTGGGATTGAATTTATATTTAGCTCAGGTAAATACTCTTAACTTATTTTCCCTATACGGGCTTGGGATACGGTATTATAATAATACCGCTTGGTCGGGTATTGAATGTTTGATCATATTGTGATTAAATTATTGAGGTAACCTGCTTTAATCTGTATTGTTTGAAATAAAAGCCTTTAGGGGTTAACGACCATGTCCCGGATATCCTTGGCATCATTGTACTATAAAATGGCCACATCTTATGCACGGGGTGTAGGCATACACCTGACAGTTGCATAAGGGAAACGGTATCTCACTCTCTTGTGGGCCTATACTTGTGGCGTGTCTGTTAATCTTGACTCGGTTTCTACATCGGGCCCTAAATGTATAACGAACATGTAAATCTGTATACAAGATTATTTTTATATAATTGTCCCAAGTTATAAAAGAAAATTGTGCCTTAAGTATTCAAATCAATTTTCTAAACTATTTTCAAAATGAGTCAGTTAAGTTGTATTTACGAGTGTAAACTGACGTATTTTCCAAAAAGGTTAAGTGACAGGTACTGTACGTAATTGGCTGGGAGCTCAGGGCGTCAATAGGGAGTCTTGCAAGTTCTAGATGCCTAAAGTCTGTTGAACAATGTTTATCTTTCTGTTTTAAGATCCTCCTGTGGATCCTTTACATTCCGTTTGTAATACTTGGATATTACTTATTATCAGGTTGTAATATTTTATCTTTTGCTTCCGCTGTGCATTCATTATTTGTGTTGTTTGACTATGATGATATCAACTACGTCACTTTACCCCCACCGGGCCCACCGGTGACACGTGCAGAATTAGGGGTGTGACAGGTTGGTATTAGAGCCAACACTGAGTGAATTAAACACTAGCCATTTGTGTTTAATCTCAGTTACACAGTTGCACATTCTTGAGTCTAGACAAAGAACTTACGACTACTCCTGATTTGTTTTTTCGTCCTTTATTTGTTTCCTTTGTTATTTTTCTGATTAGCCCCTGCATGGTTGAGTCAGTATTGTTAGAAGTCCTGTTTAGGGCAACGATATACCTGTTTAAATTTTAAATGGAACGGTTAGATTTAAAATAACGTTCCTATTATAAGATCTACCATTATTATAAGATGGCAAAATCTAAAAAGGACAAGACCTAGCCATGTGTCATCTTAAGACAAGGCCAAGATGGTAGTTCCACAATTAGATTCAGATCCTTGATAACATCCCAATTTAGGATTGTTCTGCTCTTAATATTAATAAAGAATCTTAAAGGTAAAACCTAGCCTACCTGTCATTTCAGACACGCCCGAGATGGTAAAACCTATCCAAAGATTCAAATTCTTGTTAACATCTGAAAGCATGTTAGCAATTTTGACAAACTGTGATATGATAAAATCACATAGGTCATCTTTAAAATGGGATATTTCAATTTCCCTTATTTATATAACCACCCCTTAAGGATGAAGTGCCTACGGGCTATAATTAACGTCCTGTGAGACAAAAGACAGTTGTAGTCTTTGACTCTCTGTCAAGAAAAAGGTAATGAAATATGTTCAAACCTGAATGCCTCGATTCTCCGAAATCATGGCTTATAAATTTAAAAACTGTCTTTGTGACTAGGCCTTTTGCGCCACCTTAATATCCTTAATGTTTTAGAACTAGGATAAACTATAATTAAAATACTAATTAAATATAACTAACAAATTAACCAATAAGGTTTATATTACCATGGTTGATGAATCGTCAAAAATGATGATTCCATAATAAACTCTAAATAAATCATTGTTAATATTTATGTAGCAATCATGCTGCATGGCTGGATCAGATGAGGTTAACAGCCACCCGAAGGAGAACAATGACACTACCAGAGTTAATTTATAACTGGTGAGGAACTGCAGGCATTGATAGATAATGCTGTTACTCGAGCTCTTGACACACAGTATAATGAGTCAAGTAGTGCACAATTTAAGACTCCATCTGTGGCTCGTAGTAACCCCCCTTCTAAAACACATGAGTCAAAGGAGGACGATGCTCATCACTCATCAAATCAGAGGAGTGATCCGCCTAGACAGGTTGTGCTTAACCAAGAGCCACATGTTAAAACCTGTTCATATAAATATTTTGTCTCCTGCAAGCCCAGAGCCTTCACAGGAGAAAAGAGAGCCATCGAATGCATGACGTGGCTCGAGGAGATGGACACTGTTGTTGATATTAGCGGATGTGCAGAGCAAGACATTGTGAAGTTTGTTTCACAATCTTTTAAAGGAGAAGCTCTAGCTTGGTGGAGGTCGCTAATCCAGGCTACTGGGAAAATCCCGTTGTATAATCAAACATGGGATCAGTTTGTTGCTCATATCAAGGAAAGTTACTGTCCTCAACATGAAGTTGAGAAAATTGAAACCGATTTCTTGGCATTGGTCATGGAGGACTTAGATTGGCAGACATATCTTACAAATTTCAATACTATGTCTCGCTTGGTTCCTTACTTGATCACACCAGAACCAAAGCGTATAGCTCGCTTTATTGGGGGCCTAGCCCCAAAAATCAAGACAAGCGTGAAAGCATCGAGACCTACTACATTCAGGTCAACGGCAGATTTGTCGCTATCTCTCACACTCGACGTAGTAAAAAACAAGGCTGCAAAAGCTTCTGAAGAAGGGAAGCGTAAAAAGGAGGATGAGGGTTCTCATCGCTCCGATAAGAAGAAAAAGGGGAACTCGGATCATAATAAAAATGTTCCGGGTTCAAAAAGGATAACCAGCAGACGGGTGAAAAGACCAGGTGCAAAACATGTAGGAAATACCACCTGGGGAAATGCAGATTTGAGTCTCAGCCTCTTCCTTGTGGAATCTGCAAGTCCAAGGAGCATAAGACCTTGGATTGCAAAAAGTTGAAAGATGCTACCTGTTATGGTTGCAACGAGAAGGGGCACGTCAAGACTAACTGCCCTAGGAATCAGAAGAAGTCTGAAGAGGCCAAGAAAGTAAACGCGTGAATCTTCCAAATGAACACCAGGAGGCAACACAGGAAGATGATATCATAAAAGGTACCTTTCCTTATCAATGATGCTTATATGGGGATTATTTGATTCTGGTGCAGAAAAGTCTATTGAGGACAATAAATATTGTAAGCTGTTGTATCCGCCTATTAGGATCTTAGGCTTATCACGCGAGGTAGAATTGGCCGATAACATTTAGAGACTGCTTCAACAACCTTAGATGTATGCTTTATATCCATTAGGAAACACTCTTATCCAATATCCTAATATCGAGCTTTAAAGCTGTCCAAATCGTCAATATGATCAAGACAGACGTGACAATTGATCCCCTGTCAAACGGGTAATGGACTAGGTCCAAACCTTAATCGCCATTAATGGTCTTTTATGACCTAGGCTAAGTATAACTGATATATATACATATCTAAATGACGTTCATTTGAGAATGTTCGTACTATATTAACCTGTATGGTTTGACGATACCATGGTTAGTATATATTAGGTCATCAGGATGATGAATAGCGATTGCTGCATCGCAACTAAATAATTGTTTTATTTGGTGTTAGGAACCAAATATCGAATATGACAAACTCGGATAAGACAGTCGATGATCGTGTTATGGATGATGCAACACATGCTAGTGATGCTACAATTGTGAACCTTAGAATTTCCAAGGATGTTCTTCAGACTATGATAGACGCAGCTGTTGGAAAAGCTGTGAAGAAGGCTGTGAAAAGTTTCAAGGAGCCCAATGCTACTTGCTCCAAATCTCAACCAAGACCACCCTTCATTACTCACGAGAAGGATCTCGTTCGTGCCTCTAATGTAAAGGGTGAACTGAAAAGAAAAAGGGAGGAAGACAACTCCCAGAGCTCTAAAAAGAAGAACAAACAAAAGTCCAACCAGAAACCTAAATGCAAGACCTGCAAGAAGCGCCATTGTGGGAAGTGCAGGTACGAACCAAAATCCCAATCGCAGCCTAGGGCTTGTGGGATCTGCAAATCTAATGAGCATAAAACATTGGAATGCCAGAAGATAGGAGATGCGACTTGTTACAACTGTAACGAGAAACGGCATATCAAATCAAATTGCCCAAAGTATGCTAAGAAGCTTAAAGGAGATAAGAAGACCAACGCTAGGGTCTCTCAGAAGGATGCAAAAGAGACCATACAAGATGACAATATTATAACCGGTACGTCCTTATCCATGATGTATATGCAAAGGCACTATTTGATTCAGTTGCAGATAAATCATTGGTTGAATAAATATTGTAAGTTATTAAACCTGCCTGTTAGAACCCTAAGCATAAAATATGAAGTAGAATAAACGCTAAGAGTTCTGCTTTGATTTAGATACCAATCAATCCTTCATAGATGGTAAGTATAGCAAACTCTTAAAATCTTCCAGGAGAACCCTAGATATTAAGTGTAAGGTAAAACTTACAAGCGAAACCATAGGAACCATTTCTTCTGTTCCTGTAAAAAATCTTCAGTCGTGAAATTCTAGTGTACCCTCTCTCCAGATGAAGTGCATCATCATAAGTAATTGATATCTCTTGATCTCTATCGATTGCGAATACCAGATGGAACGACAAAAAGCGCCATTTGAGGATTGGTCTATCTTAATAAGTTCCATAGATTGCTTCCATGCCTGATCAGTATGGAGGTTTAATGCATGGGACCACAAAGATATCCCGATAGTCATATGATACTAAAAGTCAACTAATGGTATTCAAAGAAGATATCTAAAATGGAATTATCCAAGTAAACGTCCCTGAGTAAAGAAATCCGTGGACTCGTAACATGAATGTATCACTTATCTGACGCAAACCATGGTAAATGAACTGGAGCTTGAGAATTGGAAAATCTCTGTAACCTCCTTGCGTTACGACTATCTTCTCCAAGATTACCCTGTTTACCTCCTTAGAGGCATGTAGAGTTAAGATTTATATCCCAATTAGGACTGTATTATTATGAAATCTCCATGACGGCTAGTACCATCATTGGAAGAATCGGAACCCTGATCAAGTGAGTTTTAAAATAGAGGTTCATATAGCCTAACTCAATATTCTAAGAGTTTGGTATTGCTAATTAAGAAAGACGGTTCATTTTGCTTATGCATTTGATTACCACAACCCTAATTAGGCAACAATTAAGAATTTCCATCAGCCGCCCAGGATCGTCGATTTGATCGACTAACAGCAAGGATTAGCTATTCCTTAATATTAGATTTAAGCAATGGTTGGAATAACCATCTCACCTTAAGATAAGATCTTCTATAATAATTGATATATAAGTATCAAGCTGCTTCTTTTGAGAGATTGTATAGATAGAATGTTAAACAATTATCGTTAGATAGAAAACTGGTAAGTCCAATTATCAGGATCTGAAAGTTGCCTTAGAAACAACGAATAAGATCATACAAATCCATAATCATCTGAAAGTTTCCAGTAGTCAGCGGAAAATCGAGGATTGATAAAAGTCGCAACCCTCTTAAGTCCTTAATAAGGAATAGGGTTCAATTGAAAGTATCGCTCTAAGAAGGGTGTACTGAAATTTTTGTACAACAGGCTAGTTAAGCTCTGACTATACATGAGATCATTCGAGGAAATTGAATACTTCAAAGGTCAATAGCTTATAAACTAAGACC